>NW_022900917.1:28826705-28979860 GCF_012274545.1 Fukomys damarensis | reverse complement strand
AGTTTTTGCTAAAGAAATTGGACTCTTAAAAGATTCTAGAATGTTTTATTTCACTGTATGAGAAAAGTAAGAGTGAGTGACAGCCATTTTGTGCAAGTTAATAAACTAGTCAAAAACAAATTACTTTAAGCCACTCCAAGTTGATTAAGAGTGAGTGACAGCCATTTTGTGCAAGTTAATAAACTAGTCAAAAACAAATTACTTTAAGCCACTTTCCAAGTTGATAGCTAAAGTTATGATAGGGTTTACATCTTTCTGGAGAGAGATTAAGTGGGAGATGTATCCTGTATAATTGGAGAGAAACTAATCAGGGCTTGTTTTGCTATCCCAGTAGAAGTTTTGCCCAAGTGATAACTTGTAGAACAATAACTTTTTTATATCATTAAAGCTAAAATGACATTGAATATAAGATGTGCTATTTTTCCTTAATGTGTTTTTTCTTAACAATGACATTCCTGTAATTGTATGTTATTGTCTGCTTTCAACAATTAAAATGCAAAAAAAAAAGTGTTTGCTTATAATTTAAAAAAATAATCAAATTTTTCATAGATTCAACCAGAACATTACTGTAAGTATTATAGATTGATTTGAGGGAAGACCTTCATGGCTTGCATGTTAGAGCTTCAAAGACATTTCACTCCCTCTGGAGACTGTTTCTCAGGACAAGTCTGATTCAGATGCCCCTCCTCTCAGCTCCCACAAGGACTGTGCACAGCTGCACTGAAGCTTATCTCAGCAGTCGATTTATTGATCTCCAGTACCACCATACGATTTTCAGAGCTCTCAGGCCATCTGATAGCTGTTGCAAATGTGTAGCATAGAGACTGGTATATTGGTTGGTGCTAAATGTCTCTTAATGAATGAATAATGAATAGTAAACAAAAGAGCTGTTGATGTGGTAGCAAATTAAGTTTTTTTCTTATACATTCCTCCAAAAAGTAACTAACAGGATGATTTCCCCACATCTTAATGATATTTCTTTTTCTTGTTTTTGGTACCGGGGATCAAACTTGGGTTCTTGTGCTTGCAAGGCAGGCAGTGGAACCACTGAGCTAAATCCCTGGCCCTTAATTATATTTCTAAGGCATTTTTAAGTTATCCTGAAACTTGGAAAATTTAGCACATACTCTTAGATAATATGATGCCAAATTACTGTAACTGGGTCTACCATCAATAGTGGGAGCTTCAAGGTAAGGAAATAAGAATGCTGGAATCAGATTACTGCTTTCCTTTTCTAAAAAAACAGTAACTAAAGGCATTAATGGGCAAAAAATGAAAGATAAGTGAAATATTTGATGTAGATATCTACATGTTCCCTCAAAGCCTTGTATACTCACAGGTGGGCCTCTTAACCATGATTGAATCATAAGAACACTATAATTAATTGACATTAGGCTGTGGGGCCTATGACCTACCTGCAAGATGAATGTTCTTACCTTCTGCATGCTTTCCTCTCTGCATCTAGGCTGCCATAGGGTGAGCAGGCCCTTCTCCCATGTGGTTTCTGTTTAAGCCAGTCAGAAATGGTCTGGAATTTGTGAAATGTTAGTCACCTTTAAGTTGTGGATGTCATGTATTGTGTCCCAGTGATGAGAAAGTGAGGGAGGCATCATTCTTTTTATGCCTTGGAAACTTTTTAATAATTCTATTTTTTTAGATGCCTGATACTCCTAAACTAACCACATTAATGAAGGTTTCACCAGGTGTATCTGTTACTCTCTTGTTGCTTGGACCAACTACCCAAATATACAATTTAAAGGAGAAAGGATTTAGTTTTATCCATGGTTTCAGAGGATTCAGTCCATGGTTAGCTCCATGGCTGCAGGGCAGAAACCATTTGACAGAGAGGCATAGTGGAAAAAGGTGTTCACTTGATTGTGGTGGGGCGGCAAAGTGGGTAGTGGCAGACAGGAGGAGTCTGAGAACCAGTTATAGTACTCAAAGTCATGCATCCATGAATCCGACACATTCAGAAGTGTGTTTTACTAATCCCTTAGTCAACTGTCAAGCCAATCAAATTGTTAGTCCAGCTTAACTGTTAGCCTAGTGTACGTGATATGTTTGAATACCCTCAGTCACATAATTTGGATAAAGTTGATTGATTCTTCCTGACAAGGTTGCTAATTATATTTGATGATGTATCAATTATTCATATTTTAAAAGTTGCATTACTAAATTATGAGATGAATGCTGCTATATTAAATAATTACAATATCTTAAATATTTTAAGAAAATGGAAATGTGTACCGTATATAGATATTCAGTCACTTGCTTTGTTTGTCATTTATGTAAGTATGATGTAGTTTTGGAATGATTGGCTTGATGTTACATACATGATTCTTATTTGAATCAAAAGGCTGTGTGTGGTAAAATATGGTATGTTTCTCTATTGGATAAAGTAACATCTGAAAGGTAGATAATATTCTCATTGTTACACTTGCTTTTGAGAAATACCATTTATCCTGGAAATGATTGCCACAGTGCCCATTGTTTTATAATACTTTCATCGAAGATTATGGTAAATGATGATTAAAAAGAAAAAATTTCCAGATGTCTCCCTGATTTTTACAGTGGGGTATAGTTTTTATGCACACATAATAGCCATTTAAAATAATTTCTGTATTAGCTGATATTTTATTTCCCCCAGGTGATGAAAGTAACCACTCATTTGAGTTTCTTTTGTAGTGAGTTTCATGCAATTCAATAAGAGGAACAATTTCTGTAAACAACAATCTAGAAAAATGAAATGGAATTTGTACATAAGTAATTAAGGGTATACTAACTAAAATATTTTATTTCTATTCATTCTATTTACTTTACTAATATAAACTATATCATTTTAGCAAATGCTACCAAACTGTAAATCATTTAACTATTTCCACCAATATATTTATATTATATGGTGTGGAATGTATCTTGCTGAACACGTCACAGAAATGCTATTTTCAGGTGAGGTAAAATATATTTTTCTTATATTTTTACAAATGATATGGTTGATTGTAAAAGAACAATAATCACTATTGTTTCAACGTAAACAGGCTTTGGGATTCATTAACCACCTTGGTTTTGCTTCAGCTGTTAATTTGAGAAGGCATTTATTACTTTGCATTTTGCAATGTGATAGAGAATATCAGTTAATTCCATTGGGAAATTCTGGTGCCAATATTTACAATATTTAAAACAATAAGTTGATCTTATAAGAAAATAAAAAATTGAATATATACATAATGTGTATAAAGAGGAACAGAGCTGCAAGCAATTATTTTTATATTCATAGAAACAAGTAGTTATAATTCAGGAATTCTTAACAGAAATGAAGATAAAAGGACAGACTTTGATAGATTGGAAGTCAGTATAGTATGACAGTTGTTTGTGTAAACTCTGGAGAAATTTTGAGTTCATCTACCTACTGATTACTAGCTGTGAAATCTTATGCAAATTATTTCTCTTCTCTAAATCTGAAGTGAAATACAAATGTACCCAAAAGAGGATGTTTAAAGAATAAAGGTACTGGGGCTGGGGATTTAGCTCAGTGGTTCCACTGCCTGCCTTGCAAGCACAAGAACCCAAGTTCGATCCCCAGTACCAAAAAAAAAAAAAAAAAAAAAAAAAAAAAAAAAAAATGAAGGTACTGTATGTAAAATGTTCATAGTAATGCTAGATATCTTTTTTTTTTCCCCAGAAAAGATTTGGATTTATTTTGATAGTCCCTGTAATTAGCTCATCAATGTTTTTCTAAGTTAGGATTTCATGCTGACTAATTTACTTAGTGTTAGATATCAGAAGTCCAAGTGCTATAAATGTGTTTTCCCAGTCATGTCATGACACAAGGAGAAATCTAAATTTAAACTGAAATAAAATAACACCTTTTATGTTTCAAGATGCATATATTTAGATATAGGTTAACTGAATTGTAGCTGCAATGGAGATGTTTCCACTCTTGGGATCCTGGTATGGCTCATCTTTCCTGGTACAGACACACCATAAATAATCAGTATATTGGTACATTACTTTATGTTCTTATCTTTGTATAATTATATTTTAAAAATCCACTTTTTTGTGTTTAGGGTTAGTATAACTCAGATACTTTGCATCATATACGTACTATGCTTGTGATAACAAACTTGTAAAATCACCATTGCTTAATAATCTATGTAATGGGTACATAAATATCAGCTGCATAATTAATTTTTGAAGGGTATAAAGATTATTTTCTGAAATAGTGCATCATGAAACATAAGTAATATGCAGAAGTAAATTATTATTATGCTTATAATACTTAAAAAATCTATTGCAACTATAATAAACTGAAACATTGTCCATATGAATCAATATGAATCCCAATTATGTATTGAATACCTGCTATGTTCAATCCTCTATGTTGTATTTACTTGCTAATTAACTTTATTTATTCAGCAGCACATATTTAGCAACTCTTGTACATTAATTGGGGATATAGGCACAAAGTAGATACAGTGTTGACCTTGCATTAAAATGTAGTAATGAATGCCTTAGGAGAAGTAAACACAGCCAGTCATGGAAGCTTAGAAATGGATCTACCTTACTGACCAGAGGATTCTAAAAAGGGTTTTCTTAAAATTCTCATGCTTAACATTAGAGTGGAGAATATGCAGAACAGTTTACTTTATCTCATCTTGGAAGATAAGGAAAGATAGATCAGGAATACCTGTCCCATGGAAGTTTATGAATAATGTTATGAGGTTGGTAACACTTTAATGAAAGGATATCTTGAGTTACTTTGGCCAGTAGTACTGTGGTTCCTGTACTGTAAGAGGTCTTGAAGGATCTATGTACATTTAAAACTAATCACAGCCTCTCATGCTGTATGGGAAGGTGAACGGATGAGGTGAAGCAAGAGTGCTATTGGCCTTGACACATACACCCTGTTCAAATTAATAACTAAAAAGGAGCCTTGCAGGAACACATGTACCAGAGGAGTCGTTATAGTGCCATTACGTGGCTTATCCCCCTTGGAGAATTTCTTCTTTAAGTGAATAATGTGTCTTCACAAGTGGGAATACTGAGGAACAGATGAAGTGGAGAAGTCTTTAAACCCTGTCCTTTCAGACGAGATCCAGCACATTCAGGGTAGTATGGTCATAGACTGTTCTGCCCTGCAAAGCATTTGCCTGTTTAGTACCCAAGGTTGACAGGAAAGGGTGAGCAAGGATAAGGATAAGATTTTGAGACCATCACTATATGAAAAGGAAGGAGTTAGAGGAATGATATACAGAAAGAATTCCAGATAACATTGTGTTGCACCATGCACTCCATATTGCCTGACCTGCATGATGAAGCACTTTTCTTTAGTAGCTCCCCAATCAGGGTAGGTATTTGGTTTGAAAGAAGTTTTAAGGTTTCTGAATGAAATTAGGGAACCCTAAGATACTGAAGTGGGATAATGTAAAGTTAACACAGGGACTGGAAATAATCCTGTTCTACACATCTTTCTACATTAGATGTGTAAATAGCACATAGTGATTAATAGATAGCTCTGAAATGAATAAATATGCAAATATTATTAATGTCAATGTGGTCAAGAAAATATGAGACCAGATTGTTGTGCATTAGATGGCCTCATTATGTTTAGATGACGAGAGAGTCATATATCTAAAACTGAGACATTATTTAGATATCTAACGTCATTATGTCCAGTTGCCTACTGGATATCATCACTTGAGTGTGTCTAGACTCTTTAAACTTAACCTATTATAGTTAGAGCTTCTGTTTTTCATCCTTCTCAATTCATCCCTTTTTTCTTATTACCCACACATATAGATAAAATGAGTCTTTAGCTTTGGCTCAGTGCTTGCTCTGCCCTCTTCCAGCTGCTGCTTGTTCTGTGAGGGTGAAATTGACATACTCACTGAGGCAAATATTGTACTTGACTTCTAAACAAAGCTCCAGGTATCTAGAACCCCAAAATTGCCTGCTCATCTGGACCATTTCCATATTTTCTCTGTGTAAAGGCCCCATCCCAGGTTCTTCCTTGTAAGAAGGGTTGGGTAGCTAGTGTACATATGTAATGGCTCAGTGAGTGGCTATTTGTAGGATGGGAGAGTGGAAAGAACTGGATGTTTAGATTGGGGTATCCAAATGTATGTAACTTGAAGATATTGCAGTGCAGTATACTAGAAGATATGAAAAATAAGGTGGGGGCTGGGGATTTAGCTCTGTGATTCCTCTGTCTGCCTTGCAAGCACAAGGACCCAAGTTTGAGAAAAAAGAAAAAAGAAAAAAGAAAAATAAGGTAGGTGAGCTAAGGTCCAGGGATCGGCTTTCTTTATGCTGCCACACTTTTGCACAGAATTCCAAGGAATTTAAAATTTCTGTATTTAAACTAAGCATGACAGTTTACTACAAAGGTGTCTGAGTACAGTGACATAACATATTAATGAGTTATGAGTTTAATTTTGTAATTAAAAAATTTAAACACACGGTTTGTATACTTTCACTTGAGCAGGTATCATGGAGGTATCATGGATAAGCCACTCTTCCTCTGAATTTTCTCATTTTGGATAATGATCTTCCTCTGAATTTTCTCATTTTGGCTAATGACATTACCATCCATCAGTTGCTCAGGACAATTAAAAATATTCCTTAATTATTTTCTTTGCCTTGACCTTATTTTCTGATACTGAGGAAATCTTAGATTCTCTTACAAAATGTATATCTTAACTTTTTTCCACTTTATAAAATCTGCATTGCTACCACCTTCCTTAGTCATGCCATTTCTACCCTAGATTCGCTTCAGTAGTGTCTAGTTGGACTCAGTTTACACTCCAATCCATTCTTTACATAGCAATTAAGGTGATCTTTTAAAAATGCAAATTAGATCAGGTCACAAGTTGGCTTAGTCCTCAGCAGCTTTTCGTTGCACTTAGAACAAAATCCAACTCTTTGCTGTGGCTTTCAAGGCCCTGCTTGATTTGGCTCCTGTTTATCTCCTCAACCTTTTCTCATTCTCTCTTGCTGATTATATTTCATCAATAGGGTCCTTGTTTCTTTCATTTTTGCTTAGAATCTTCACCATTTCTTTCTCTGCATGGGAAATTTTCCCCTAGCTCTTTATACACCTGGTTACTTCTCATTTCGATATTTTAGATTTTGTATGTTTTTTTTCTCTCATCTGTCTGTCTGTGTCTTATTTCCACTGTAAAACTTAGCAAAATCTAGAATGTCTAGGTACTTGTTTACTTGATTGTTCTCAGTTTGCTGTTTTGCAATAATCACTCCGTAAAAACAGAAAACCATATCTCCCCTTTTCTCCATTGTATCTTTATCACTGAACCTTCTGTCTGACACATGTGCTCACCCAGTATGCTTTTGGAGGAATGAATTACTCTGATAGTCAACTTTTTGTTACTATGAAAAATACCGGAGATAATCAACTTCCAGCAAAAAAGTTTATTTTGACTCATAGTTTGGAGATTTTAGTCCATGTTCTTTTGTCTCTTGCTTTGGGCCTGTGGAGAGGCAACAAATCATAGCTCAAGCTTGTCGCAAAGTAAAACTGCTCACTTCGTGGTCATGAAGTGAGGGGGAACTAAACAGGAGGAGAATGGGATATCACAGACCCCTCTGAGGATAAACCCCCAGTGATCTAAGACCTCCCACTATGTTCTACCACCTTCTAATGGCACCATTTTCAGCACCTGACTTTAACATATGGTACCTCTGGAAGACATTAAAATTCAATGTATTGCAATGATTGAGAAGAAATAAGAAGTAGGTTTTTTGTTAAGCTTAGTGAAAGTAGAGGAGTTAGTTGATCATTAGGAGTAGCAGCATATTAAATATTTAATTTGGTACTAATATAAAGAGATATAAGCATGACTACATGTTATTGAGATAACTAACCATTGTATTTCTCTAGGTAAGAATGCAATGAGTTACACCTTCACAAATCTCATAAATTTATCCGGGTTAAAGCTCAGATGTTATTTAGATATTTATTGGATAAATAAGCTTATTTATACTTTAATCAAATCTTATTAGTTTATCTATATCTTTACTCATTTAGAAAGTATCTATTACTCAATCCATTGGTCACAATACAAAGATTATAATGTCCAGAGAGCATAAATCATCCAATTTAAGTTATCACATTTCAGGGACATTATTGTTTAGAGTTAATATAATAATTCATACATGTGCACAAGGGATATTTTGGTGAAAATAATACCTGCCTTTGCCTTTATAAAAAGTTCTGTTCATAAAAGGATATGGATTTAATAAATGGTGAAAAAAGCAACAGATTGAAAATTTATATCTATTATATCAATTTCAATTTTATTTAGCTGAAGATTTCAAAAATTTCAACATTTTATGAAAAATACTAATTTTATATCTTTTAAAGCTAGATTTTATACTTGAAGTTAAACTATAATTTATATATTGCTTAGAAACTTCAGTTTTGAAAATCCATTTGGATTGTGACCAAGATTTAGTGATTTTTTTCCCCTAAGGCATAATTTTTAGAGCGTGAGTCACAAGGTAATGCACTGGTATTGATACCTATTGGTGAATCTAAAATAACATTAATGAAAGAATGGGGTGGGATGGAATGAATTAGAGCAGAAAGAGTGTAGAGTATCTTGGATGGTAGGTTAGGTATTTCATGAAACTTGTTTCAGTTATGTTTGAATATATTTGTTATCTGTCATGAGTCTCAGAAGAATGTATTTCTTAAAAATTTTGACAAAAATTCTAAGTTGTAATCATTGTAAAAACTTTTTTTTTTTTTTTTTTTTTTGGTACCGGGGATCGAACTCGGGTCCTTGCACTTGCAAGGCAGGAGTGGAACCACTGAGCTAAATCCCTGGCCCTAAAAACTAATTTTTATTAGTTTAATATTATGAATAACTTTGTTAAGAGAGAATTGAACAGATTTTATTTATAGGTATCAATAAAAATGATACAATTAGTATTACCAAACATATATTATGTGATCCCTTCCCACAATTAAAATTTTTTGCTCTATTTTTTATTTTTGTTTATTGGATTTACTTACAGGTCTTGTCTTATCAGAGTTCTTCAAGTCGTAGAAATCAGTTTCATTATTGTAATAGTGACTTAGGAAATGTTTTTTATCTCCTTGACTTTTGATATTGTTATTAGTATCATATGTGGTATTATTGCCTCCTTTTATTAAATATCAATCAAGAAGTGCTCTGTGCCTGCCACTATAATTGTAAAGACACCTCCCTAGCCCATGGGGTTAATGCATTCAAGTGCAAAGTGCAGGCTGATAAACAGGTAACCACATTATACTGTGGATAAATGCTTCAGTAGGTACAATATAAAGCTGTCACATAGTGAATTGAGGAGAAACTCCATCATTCTTGAGTTTTCAGTTAAATTTCTTTGTCCTGAAAAGCCATTTAAACGGAGACATAAGGATGGATATGACTTTGCAAAGGAAAAAAAAAATCTGTGATTGTAGTAGTTAACATTGCAATCAAAGAAAATAGCAGAGTATGGAGAGATCAAAGTGGAGGAAGATTGTGAAATGGAGTGGCAAATGTAAGCCATGTTAAAGAATTTAAACTTCATTCTAAGTGTATAAGTAATTTTTAAGTGTCTGAGGCAGCACATACAAAACTTCTACCATGGAAGAGTTTAGAAGATTAGTCCTGCTAATCTTAAGTTGACTTGTTCATAGATGGCTGAATAAGAATTAGAGTCTTGAGATTAAGACTAACCCTGAATAAAAAAGCCATCTGCCTACAAGGTTCTACATTTGTGTGTTGTTGCAAGTGGTAGGAATATCAGTATTTAAAACTGCCAAACAGAAGAAAATACCTATCTTTGTCTCATGTTAGTGAGGAGTGGATCATTTCTTATATCAAATATAAATGGCTCTTCAAAGCTGTTTTTTTATACCTAAACACACACACACACACACACACACACACACACAAACACACACATGATGTGTGCAGAACATCTAACACCATTTCCATAATAAAGTCCCAGATAATTTTTGCAGCTTCATATCTTACCATTCACTCATCTTTTTGTATGTGTGTATCTGCATAAATGCACTTAATCATTCAATGTTTGCAGTTTTTTGGTGAAAAAATTATAAAGCACTGAATACTTCAGTTTCTTTGGGAGCCATTATCTGAAAGGTAGTCTCTGTCCATGAAAATAGTAAGTATTTGAACACGAGAAAGCTCTAGAAAGAAGTAGTGGAATTTGAAGTGAATCTGAAAAAAGTAGGATTTGAATATGTAGGATGCATAGTAAAGGATGAAGAAGTTCTAAATTCACAGAAGAGAAATGCATGTTAAATGACAATGACCATTTTTAAAATACTGCCTCAACCAGGAGAGAATCTGGAAATATTTCTTCCATGATACTGACATTCCATTTGGAATCTTGAGACTAACTCTGAGAAGAGTTAACACTTAACTTCCAGGTCTCTTTTTTCATTCTTGCTTTTGTAATTATTTGTAGAGCTGCTTATATCTCTCATTAAGTATGAAAATGGACTAGTTTAAAATCTGAGAATAGTGAAGAATTTTAGTCGGGAAAGAAAATGTCTCTTGGAAGAACGAGAAATTATAGTCAGAATGAAAATACTTCTTATTATCTTACTCCATTTCTACTGAGTTAGCTGAAGACCTAAAACTGGACAATTTATAAAAGTAGAAGACTGTTTTCTTATAATTCTGGAGGCTGGGAAGTTGATAGTCAAATCTGCATCACCTGGTACTTGGTGAAGTCTTTCTTGTTGCATTTTCTCATGGCAGAAAGTGGAAGGGCAAAAAAGAAATAAAGCTGTGTCTTCACATGACAGAAGAGCGCAAGAGGGTGACATTAATTATAATTATGCATTGAGAGGTGTAATGTCAGTACCTCTATTCATCCCCACTTCCCAACATTTGTGCATTGGGGTTCAAGTTTTCAACATACAAATTTCGTTGGTTATGAGAGGTGAGTTAGATCATAGCACCTGTCCAATTTTCTCATTTTACAGATGAAGTTATATCATGTGATATTCAAAGATGAGCACTGTTGCAGGGCCAGAACAGGAACTAGACTTGCAGCAACATTCTCCTTATACGAAAATTTGACTATGCAGTTCAGACTGTAGAATTAATACCTGAGGACTTGAAGGTGATATAAGTAAAATAGAAAGTTACCGTAATAACATTTATACATAGCTTTATCTGGGTGGCATCCTTAATTGACTTACCAAGTATGGAACATAAACATGAAACAGTTTATACCTGATTAGTCAATACTTTATAGTGTTCCCAGATACTAGTGTTCATCATTAATCTCTAACAGTGACAATATACATAGTATAGAAATTGATTCAAATTTCTAAATTTTAAACATATGTAACACAGATTTAAAAGATTTGCATTCTGTTCAATAAGTTAATGAACTATTTTATGAAACTTATGTTAATTCAGTTTTTACCAGTCTTTTATGATAATATATGTTGCAGAAAAAAATCATTAAGATGATAGAAATGCAATTATTTAATGTGGACGAGGACAGTAGTAAAGTAACAAGAATAAACAATTTCCAATTCTAAAAATTCCAGTGTATTAGTGCCTCATGATTTCATCTATGAATACTATTTAAAAAAGCACATTTAATGTTCAGGAACTTATTTACATTGGTGTTTAATTAATTGTATATAATTTATTTATTTATTTTTTGGTACCATGAATTGAACTAGAGACCTTGCACTTGCAAAGCAGGTGGAAGGACCGCTGAGCTAAATCCCCCACATTTATATCTGATTTATTCTCTAATTCTTCTTAAAATTAATTTTTGAAAATCCTGAAAATAATCAAACTTCATTTTTTCAGTTTTTCATACTATTGTAGGTACTACTACAGGAAGAAATATTACTTAGTATTATTTACTACTACATAACAATGACTGTTGTTGAACACATTTTATTCTTTACCTGTATCATACTTAATTCTTGTAATATTTTTGTAGATTTGTACTATTATTTACATTTTATAGATAAAGAAACAATCTTGTGGGGAAGAAGAATATTAGCACAATTAAATAGCTCAGGTGGAAATTTAAGCCAAAGCTCTTGACTTTACACTACACTCCTGTTTAGTGACCACATACTTAGGGAACTTCTGTATACTGGTGCTTTTTCAGATGCTAGGGATGGCAAGATACATAAAACATTCAGCCTTTCAAGATCCTCTTCAGAAGAGAGGGCAGTAACACAATTATAGTCATCTAGCATAGTAAGGGCATCAAAGAAACTATATTATTTCTACCTTGGATTGTGAGGAAATGCTCTGAGGCCAGAAAATAAAACAATGATGCATGCATAGAGTGGTAATGATCAGATTTGAGACAAGATTAGGAGTCTTAATAATCTGAAATTATTAGAAAAGTATAGTTTTGGGTTGACTAAAGGAGGAGGAAGTACAGATAGAGATAAAATCACACTACTATAAAAATATTAAATTTTACTCATGATACTCAAGTATTAGGAAGAGGCTGCATAATTATTGGGAGGTTGTGATGGTTTTATAATATGGAAAAAGTAGTTATATGTTTTCTGTGTGATTACTGTGGATATAATGTGCAGTTTCTGAAAACGAATCACGTGGGAAGAATGTCAGTAAACAAAATTGACAGTGGCTGTGGGTGAGGGCTGAGAGACATTTAAAAAGATTTTAGTTTTTTCTGGTTTTGAAATTTTGTTTATATGCACATAAGTAAATTAATAAAAGTTCTGTTTATTTCCTACATACTTAAGTCACAATTTTATCTGCACAAATTTGCATAGATGTGGATTATCTTTAAATTTCATAAAACTGTCTTTCCAAGTAGTCATTTCACCCTTTCAATTACATCTCTATTGGATGACTGCCAAACAACTCAGAGCTGGGCCATGAGAAGACAGCTAAATATCCAGGATTCTGTGCAGAGGTCCTTTTCTTGTTCCAAAAATTGGAGGACACAGGAGAAAACTGAGAAGGAAATACATCCATATTCAGTTCATCAAATACAACCAGAATGTCTGTAGATGAGGTTTCAGCTCATCGTGGAAAAAACAGATTACTTAAAAAATATGCCTCAAAAAAACCTGTTTAGATGTCTCCCCAAAGCCTCACAAATGGGGATTTTTCAGAGGTAGCAGGATCTAGAGTGTGTGATGATATGAACTCGCCTGATCTCTGAAGCTAAAGAGGGTGGGGCCTGGTTAGCACTTGGATGGGAGACCGCCTGGGAATACTGGGTGCTGTAGGCTTTTGCACCCTTCCTTCCTCTTTCTAGCCGGGCATTGTGGCACACGCCTGTAATCCCAGCACTCAGGAGGCTGAGGTAGGAGGATCCCTGTGAGTTCAAAACATAGTGAGTTCCAGGTCAGTCTCAACTACATAGTGTCTAGCCGGGCATTGTGGCACACGCCTGTAATCCCAGCACTCAGGAGGCTGAGGTAGGAGGATCCTTGTGAGTTCAAAACATAGTTCCAGGTCAGTCTCAACTGCATAGACCCTGTCTCAAAACAAAGACAAAAACAAACAACAAAACAATAGAGTGTGTGATAAAACTGATTCATAGTACAATGCTAGATTTAAAGGCACTAGGATTAAGGGTGTGAGTGCTATCACCCTAAATAATCTAGGTGAGATAAAAAGGGCAACAAGACGCTGTTAAAGTCCCTTGTTGCTTGTGCTGTTTTCTGTGTGTAATGAACTGTTTCTCCTGTGCAACACCACTTTGCCATGTGCCACTGCGCCTTGGAGCCAGCCAACTATGTACTAAAACCTCTACAAACTGTAACCCAAATACACTTTTTCTCGTTTAACTTTGGGTGTTGGATGTTTTGTCTCCGCAATGAGAAAAGTAACTAAGACAGACCCCAGAAGTAGGGTGGTTGCTGTGACTATACTGACCATGTGGTTTAGTAGGCTTTGAGAATGGCTTGTGGAAAGAGTTTGGAAAGGTTCAGAAATGCGGGCTTAGGTCGAGCTTGAATACTTTGGGTTGTACTTGATGGGAAATTCTGGTCAGTTTAGAAGACCAAAAGATTGGTAGAAATTCTACTGGTGGAGACCAGGCTGAAGAGGTTTCTGCTGAGAGGAAGGACTGCATTGGCTTTTTGGATTTCAGACTGTGTTTGTTATGCCTTAGCAAAAAGTTTGTGTTTTTCTCATGTCCAGAGACCGCCTGAGACTGGGATTAAGGGCAGCAGAGTAATCGGCAGAAGAATTTTTAAAACAGTGTAATGTTGAGATCTTGGCATGGCTACTTTTGGGAGTCTTTAGCCAGATTTATGTTAAGAATCAAGAGCAAAGAGCCCAGCAAAATGATTTAAAATGTTTTAAATTTGGCGAAAAAATAACAACAAAAACAAAAACAAAAACTCCTCCATTAAAGTTATGGCTGCAAAGATAAAACAAAAAAATTGGTCACTAAAAAGACTAATAAAAAAGGCCAAGTATTTCAGAAAAAGGCAACAAAAAAGGTAGTTTAAAAGACATCAGAAAACCAACAGTATTTCAGCCTCTACAGCCTCAGTTGCAAGAGTAAAAGACTTTTCTTTGAGAAGAGAGCCCCAGGGCACCTTGTTCCAGAATGGTGATGGCCTAGGAAAGTTGTTCCTCCAGATTTTTTTCATATGTGCTCCACATTTACAGCCAAGAGAGAAAAATGCCTGGCTACTGCTTCAGCTGGCAACAGACTTCGGCATCACCCACATGGTGTTGATTTCAGCTGCATGTAGACTGCAAGAATTGTGGTGTCAGGAAGGCTTCCACTCAGATTCCAGAAGAAGGCCTGGGAGACCAGGCATTGTGCCCCATAGAGTGCAGTGTATAAAGCGGAGTGTAAAGCTAAAGGTTCAGTAGGGACACCAGAAATTTAGAAAAGTCAGAAACATAGACTGACTTAAAAAAAAGCTGCAAAGAGAGAACACAGCTGGCTCAAGAGAAAAGTGCTCTAGGTAGGGGCAGAGCCACCCAAGACTTTTAGGGTCCACATCCTGCCACAGATTGCCAGATTCTAAAAGTGAAATTGTGATGGATCAAGGTGAAAAGGAGAACCCCAGGCAGGAACTTCGCATCTGCAAAATCTGTTTTAACATTGTGTCAGGGAGAGAGGAGACAGACTGACCAGGGCAGCCAATGAGATGGAGCAGCTCACAGGCCAGACCCCTGTATTTTCTAAAGCCAGATACACTGTCAGATCCTTTGGCATCAGGAGAAATGAAAAGATTGCTGTCCACTGCACAGTCCATGGGGCCAAGGCAGAAGAAATTCTGGAGAAAGGTGTGCAGGTGTGAGACTATGAATTAAGGAAAAATAACTTCTCCAATACTGGAAACTGGTTTTGGGATCCCGGAACATACTGATTCGGGCATCAAATACGACCCAAGCATTGGTGTCTATGGCCTGGACTTCTCTGTGGTGTTGGGTAGGCCAGGCTTCAGCATTGCAGACAAGAAGCGCAGGACAGGCTGCACTGGAGCCAAACACAGAATCAGCAGAGAGGAGGCTACGTGCTGGTTCCAGCAGAAGTATGATGGGATCACCCTTCCTGGCAAATAAATTCCTGTTTCTGTCCAAAAGGCAAATAAAATGCTTTCAGTGAAATGTAAAAATAAATAAAAGTGAAATTGTGAGATTTAATGTTTACTCTGCTAGATTTTAGACTGGTTTGATCTCATTCTTTTGTATCCCCCTGTTCATAACTTTTAGAATAAAAATGTCTATCTGTACCATTAAATGTTACAGGTGTTTAGCTTTCTTTTCATTTATACAGCTAAAAATATGCCTTAAATCTCAAAAGAGATTTTTAGGCAATGATACAAAAGACAGTAATCCAATGAGAAAGGATGTTTACATGAAAATTTAAAACTTTCCTATTATGAAAATAGCTTATACATGTTGTGGGAAGAAAAACTGAGAATTGTTTTTAATGTAAGGCAAAATGATGCTTAATATGCCAATAATGTATTCAGACTTACTAGTAATCCACAAAATGCAAGTAAAATGAGAGTGATATGTCATTTTAGCCTATCCAATTGAAAACTTACGAAGTTTATATTCAGTGTTGTCTTAAAGGAGAGAAAATGGGCAGTTGAATATGCTATTATAGAAATCTAAATTAACATACCCTCTATGTTGTAGCTTAGTAATATGTATCAGAACTATTTAGAAGTGCATTAATATAATTAAGCATTGAAATCATAATGTATCCTTAAGAGAAAATTATACAAGTTAAAAAAATGTTCAACAAAGGCATTGCATAGTGTCAAAAGGTCAAAACACTAGAAATAACTTCAATTTCTATCAGTACAGCAATAGTTAAAAACTATGTCATATAAATGTAATGATGATATATGGTTATATTAAGTATATTACAGTTAATCAGATGGGTATTGTAACTATATAATTGTGCAGTGTAATAACAAAATGCAGCTAGTAAATGATAGAGTGGTATTTTTGGACATGGAAAAGAGTCTAAATATAGATTACTCTTACAAGTTAAGTTTTAGGTACTTTGTTTCATACATTTGGATTTTTATTTTTAATGTGTGTTTCTATTCAGAGAAAAATAAAAATTCACTTTTTAAGGAAAAGTTGATGATTTGCTGTATACATTTAATTGCTGTGGAGGTCTGAGATGTGAGTATACCTGTGACACAGTTTTGCAGTTTAAGGGAGCTAGACTAATTTTAAACTCTTACCAGGCCATTATTTAAATGTGGGATGACTACAAATTTCTTATTTTTTAAATTAATTTTTATGATAATATAACAGGAATTATAAAAAGAATAATTTTATCAAATTTATTCAATACAGGAATCTGACACCTGCGCGCGACACTCAGGGTAGTAGGTAAATGTGCTGCCTGAGTGATGCTTGGGGTAAACTGTTAAGTAGTTAAGTCATAGCTTTTCTCTGCTTTAGTTTGAGACAGGAGTTAGAAGTTTGAACTAATACTACCATTCTGAGATCTCTGACAGCAGAAAGGAAGGAACAACGTAGCTGCATTGTTACCACCTTGCTACATCCATCCTTCCAGTCACTCAAAACCCAAAGTTTTCTGTGAAATTTCCTTTTATCTCGGTCACCCTTACCACTCTCAAAGTTCCATGAGTTGTTTCATTCATTTTTCATTTTACTTCCACTGCATCATCATACTCACCTTCATTCTTCATCTATCATCATATCACCATGGTATTCTGGGGTCTCATTTGTAGAGAATGCAGCTTCCTAACTGGTTTTAGTTCCTTTTTGCCTCTTTCTCTTTAGTCTGTTTTAATATTGCTACCATGGGTTGCTTTGTGTGTGTATGCTACGGTGTTGCTGTGAAAGTTCAGTTCGCTAGCCATTATCTGTTAATTTATACTGGGCTTTTCAGTCTCATTTGCCTGCAGGATTGTGTTGCATCTCTGATTGCTTTTCTTTCTTTCTTTCTTTCTTTTTTTTTTTTATGGAGCTTTTACCTGTTTATATTTTGTTTTCTCTGCTTGGAACATATTAAAACAGAACTGTCATAGAGGAAAGCTAGATGACTCCTTTATTTTTCAGTTCATTAGGGATTTTAAAAATAATCCACAGTGAAATTGCCATACATTCTCATGAGTCTCCCACTGGTAATTACTTCTCTTAAATCAGCCAATTCTTAAGTTTTGATAAGTTGTCTCATTTATCCATTTGCCCCTGATTTATCTAAAAAATGGAATCTTACTTTTCTAAGAGCTCTATAAAATATATCCTTTCTACATATTTTTCCTAGTCTGTTTAATAGAATGACATGTTTCTCATATCTTCTCAAGCGTAACATCATTCTGCAGTGACTTTTTTGTTTTGTTTTGTTTTGTTTTTGTTTTTTTGAGACAGGGTCTCACTATGTAGTTGAGACTAACCTGGAACTCACTATGTAGCCCAGGCTGGTCTTGAACTCACAGCGATCCTGCTGCCTCAGTCTCCTGAGTGTTGGGATTTTGTGCGCCACCACGCCCGGCCTGCAAAACTTTTTTAACCCGGATCTTTAGCCTTGAAAGCCTGATGACAGAGATACCATGTGGTATGGAGATGACATGCTTGATATGTAATTATAAGACAAGAATTTAGTTTAAATAAATGTTTCACAACTGATCCAGCTTGGTGAATAAGTTGTTTAAACTTTTGTTTCTCTAGCAATACTACTGCTTTTAAGTGATTTGGCCTTCATTGGAATATTCTCTTCTTTCTTTTTTTTTTTTTTTTTTTTTTTTTTGGTACTGGGGATTGAATTTGGGACCTTACACTTGTGAAGCAGGTGGCAGAACCACTGAGCTAAATCCCCAGCCCCTCTATCCACCTTTTGAAAATTGAACCATCTTAAAAAGAGTTTTCTACGAAGACATACAGCCTAGTGTTGTTAAAGCATTTTCAGAATTGCCAAATTATAGAAATAATAGAAACCCCTAGTTTCATTCTAAGTGGCTTTTATTTGTCTATTTTAAATATTTATGAAATTTTCATTCAGTGCTTTTGTTCAATATTTATTTTTATCTAATTGTAATGTGTAGTTTACTTTTAGTCAATTTAAATGCAGTTCATTTTTTATTTAAAAAATTTGTACTAATGCAGAAATACTCATGAATTTGAAATACAGGTGAAGAAGTCACTTAGGCAAACTGGTTTAGTTGGGCCAAGTGGACTGCTGTAGGCACATGTGTCAGTTAGCAGCTTCTTCTCACTATGTACAACTTTGAATTTGATCCTTTTTTGTCTTATACCTCTGATTGTGAGTTATGGGTCCTTGAATGGTAGTCAGGCAACATACTATAAATTAGAGCCTCTTCTTTTGAGTTTGTATTAAACCAATTTTTAATATAATTTGAAGACAACTTGAAGTTGCTATGACCAGAAGAAAACTTCACAGTGTCCTGCAAGAAGTTTTTAAAAATTAAAGTATAGAAAGAGAAATACAAATACGAAATCTTAAATATTACAGTCTTATCAGTGATGCTGATGCCTCACATAGCATCTGACAATTAATACTTTTTATATTAGATACTGCATTACCAATTCAAATAGAATGAATCTAGATATGAAGTGCTAAATATTATCTGATGAATTTCTCAGATAGAAACATGATTCTGTCCTTGTAGCTGTTTCATTTTTTATGATGACATATAGTTTAATTGTGCCACATGCAATACAATTCAGCTGTACAACATATTTTGTGATTGATATATATGTGATATAGGTGTATAGAACTTTATCTCATATATATATATATATATAGATATCTATATCTATATATATCTATGAGAAACAAGTCATAGTTGGCAGGATGAGAATGGCAATATTTTTTAGGCATATACTTATGACTATTATTTCTGTGCAGAAATTTAAAGTGACTCAAAATCACAAGGGGTCAATACACACAAATCACTTATATTTACCAAAGTCTATACTATGCATGTTCAGAGAATTGTCTGAGAATGAATTTTTCTTCATCAGCTGAGTGTTTCCTGAAAATTTAGATTCACAGTCCTGTATGAATGACTGTGCCGCCAGGGAAGAATCTGTTGGGTTGTGTTATGGTCTCGGTTTTAAATGCCCCCCCCCCTGCAAAAAGTTTTATGTGTTTACGTATGGGACATTTAGAAGGAGATTGGGTGCTAACTCATCAGTGGATCAGTTTATGGATTAGGTCATAGCTAACTGAACTGTTAGGAAGTTTGGCTAAGTTGGAGGATGTAAGACACTGAGATGTGTGCCTTTGAAGGGTGGCCTTTTCTCTGACTCCAATTTTTTCTACCCCTGGATACCACAAGATAAGCAGCTTTCCTCTACCGGCCCTTCTGCCATAATATCTCAGACTTGGAGTCAGCCAACTGAGGACTGAAATATGAAACCATGAAACAAAATAAACCTTTCCTCATTTAAATCTGTGTCAGTTATTTTGTCCCAGAGACGGAAAGCTGACCAGTACAGTTCGGTTTATTACCATTTGGTGGTATTACTCCGGGTAGAGTTTGAACCTCCTGCTTGTAATAGGTACCTTTTATGTTGCATAGTGATTCTCACCTAATTGATGTGACTTGGTTGCTTCTTTTATGGCTCTAGTTAAACAACTAGAGTTTTGTACTAAAAGGAAAAGATATGTATGGAGGGTCTACTGAGAGCTTTTCTCCAAATGATTTTACTGCATATGCTGGACACAGTTGCTGCAAGGACTTTGTCTTCCCTTCACTCAGTATAGTTTTCCAATCCATATGTTCACGTTGTAGCTGTAGTGTTATCATTTCTCTGTGTCAAAATAGTAAGAGTGACTCAATGAAGGTGCAAAAGGAATAGCTGAAAACAGAAAGAAAATGGCTCTAACTGTCATTCAGGCAGATTATAGCAGATTAACTGATGGGAGATGGCATGTACTTGAAAAGTTTATTAAACTTAGGGAAACAATATGGTGTAGTGTAAATTTACATTATTAGTTACTGTTTACTCAGTTAACTTTATTTCTCAGATGGTAAATTGTCTGATGATCACTGTCCAAATTTGATCTCCCCAGATTCTTGCAGAAAAGCCAACACGGAGAACAAATAAAACTGCTTATTACCAAGCCTATTAAGTAAGTAGGAGACAAATAATACTACAGACTACAAGATACTTCTAAATGGAAAATAAGCTACTCTGTGGAACATGCAAAGCCACTTGCATGGCTTGTGCTGGGATCAGGTGGAGATGGAAGAGCCAATAGAGTGCACAGGATTTAGTGGGGGTCACACACAGACAGGGCCACTCCCGAGGTGGCGAGGAGTCCTGAGAAGGGATCCGGTACTGGTGGATGAGAACACTGGTTGTAAAGAATCGTGTGGCAGATCTCAGCATTGTGTAGAAGCAGAAGTGGAAGTCTTTGGAAGGTCCTGCCTTGAGGCAGGGGAGAAGACAAGAGGAGGAGTCTCTTAGAGGCTGAGAGGTGAAGGAAGGGAAAGAAGTGGGATAGAATTTTGAGTATTAAAGAAAGGAAAGAGTATCAACAAAGTCATGTGATGCACCAGTGACTTTCTGTTAATTAAAAAAAGTTTATTGTACTAAAGCACACGATACTTTGACAATGACAATACAAAAGTTAAAATCCACCTTTTTTAGATAGAGTCATTTTCTTGTTGGTGCAGAAAACTCTATGAATATTTTAAATGAAAAAAAAAATCAGGCAATATTCAAACCAGAATACTATGAGAAGAAAGTGAAAAAATAAAAATCTACTTTTATCTGGAGATTATATGTATGAATACATAACTGGGACAGAAAACAAGTTAAGTCAGGAAATTGAAGAAAAAGAAACATCATCTCAGAAAAAGATAAAATTTCCTCCAAAAAAATAAAAATAATTGGAAGAGAGCTATTAAAAGATGAATAGGTAGAGTCACAAATTACAATCATAATGCTTACCTGAAAATTTCCATATTATTCAGTAAACAAAGTAGTTTGATGTATGATGCATTCTTTCTTCATAAAACTATTATCAGAGATTGGTTACATATTTTGTTTGGAGGCATGATTCATTAGCGACTTAATAATTGTGTAGTATTTATAATATGTCTGTGATAACACCCAGAGTTGGGTCCTATTCTTATCAGTGAAAGCATTTTGCTACAAATATTTTCTTTGCATAGTATTTGTCTATGCATATGTATGTACATTTATATATAATATGATTACATATGTATTATATACATAAATGTTTCTTCTTTCCAAGGACTACAGTGTTTTGGAAAGCTGACTTCATCCTTTCTCTCTTTCTTCCTTTCTTTCTTTTTTTGATATCAGGGATCAAACTCAGGACCTTGCACTCGTGAAGCAGGCAGCGGAGACATTGAGCTAAATCCCTAGCCCTTCATCCTTTATTATTTATATTTCTATTTTCAGAACTTTTTATGATGCTATGTTCATCTGAGATCACCAGTTATTAATGCTTGCTACTGTTTACTGTATGGCAGAGACTCTTGTTTTTAATAGAGAGGAACTGAGTAAGACCAGGGAGGGGCATTGACCACACTTGGCAGGGAGGTTATGGAGATTAAAATGTTTATCTTGTGATATGGGTTGCAACCAGCAAGACCATAGGTCTGGGGCCACCCAATGTGTGGCCCAAATCTTCAGACATAGGACTACAGGACTTAATGTTTGTAGTGCTGCATTTTGATCTTGCATCAGATCTTGGGTTTGATTTTTTATTTTCCCCATTTGTATTTTCAAATAAATTGGAATGTTTACCCTGAGTCATTCTCTTGGGATGCGAGTGTTTATCTGTTCCCTTGTACTTTTGAGATAATGTAACTTTGGTTTTTTATAATTTCATGAGTTCACAGCTAAGAGTTTTTCTTGAAACTATAAGGAGACTTTGTACTTTGACTTATGAGCAATGTTGGGATTGTTGAGACATTGGGAAAGGAGCTGTTGTGTTTTCGGTTTTAGTAGGAAAGTTACATTATGTAACTGGTATTGTCATGTCAGTACTCTGTTTACTTCGAATAAGTACAGTTTAAAGAAGTGTGATTAAGTGTCACATTGACAAGGTATGACCATTAGTTGTGATATATCAACTTGACTAGATTATTGCCTAGGAGATTACTAAAGAACACTTTGTGTGCTGTGTGTGTGTACGTGTGTACTCTGAAGATGATTGACATAAAGGCCAGGAAACTGATGGGGAAGACCAAACCTGAGTGGATAACACTATCCAATGGACTGAAAGGAGGAGAAAGAGGGAGTCTGCTGCATTCTTTGAAAGCTGAAATTCTGCACGAGCTAGTGTATCTGAGTTTTTGCTGCTGTTGTTTGTGAATATCAGATTGCACTTTCTTCAGTGTTCCAGTGCAGACTCATACCAGTGACTCTCCAGGGAGCTTTTATGCCATTCATCTCAGATGGCACTGCATCCTTGATCCCTCTTGTTTTATAGTTTCCAGTTTCTTGGGCTAAGTAGCTCCTGGATCTTCTCTTTCTGCCTTTGATTCTATATGCCTACCTATTAAATCCCTTTGCATAATTATATCTAATAGATATGTATGTTATTATATATTATACCATATATTATATATAATATAAACTATATATTCTACTTAATATTTCCCTCCAGAGAATCTTAACCAATGTATAAGAAGTGGAGTTTTGCCAGTTAATCTTTATTGTCAAAATGACTAGATTAAGTAACTCTTGGAGAGGTGTATAGGTAATGGGAGAACTCAGTGTAATAATCTCCCATGGGAGAATTCTGGCACCTTTAGGGCTACGTTGACAAGGTAAGAGAGAGGACAAGTGAATATAAGAACTCTTCCCAGGGAGTTTAACACATCTAAGTGGGCACAGAGTCACAGAAGCCAGAAGGCAAAAGGTATAGTGACAGCTGCCAGCTCTTAGTCTAATTCCAGATTTATAATCAGTATACTGAATTATTGTGCAAGTTTTAATGACAGTAGCGTGTGTCTTGTTTCCTTTTACAAATTATGGCTCAAAATTAGAGTTTCTTCTTTGAACTAGGCTGGCAAAATGGTAAAAGCATCTTACACCAGTGACAGATATCACACTGTCTTGTGATAGGCAGCAACTTACAGATGTGGATGAACAGTATATTGAGGCATGAGGCTACACAATCACATTGCAAATTTTTCTTCTAATGATAATTCCATCATTAGAAGGTATATAAAAAATGTCTTTATAGAGCACATTATTGATGATCCCTGTAGTGGGTCTCGATCTCCTGTGAGATGATATGATACATACTGATAAGAACAGAGGACATCAACACAGAGACTTGAGAGAAGAAGCAGGTCTTGAGGCTGATCTAAGCTGCTCTGGGCAGCAAAAAAGCCTCCAAGGACATCCACTGTTTGTTCCTTACAAGTGTGGGAAGGAGGTGGCCTCTAGACAATAACTGATGATATCAGGTATTGCAGGCAGGACTGTGAAAGGGAGGCACTAGTGTATGTTGCTGAATGGAACAAATGAGTAATTCATAGGAAAATAATTTAGTTGGAGTCAGATTGACCTTGGCTGGAAGCGAGCTCGGCAAGGCCCTGCTACTTCTAATGTAATATAGCCGAATTATGGGGGGGCAAGAAGCTTGTGCTACTGGGCAGAGATGTTTGCTACGTCTTTAAAATTTTTTTAATGCTTCATGAGAAAACAGGAGAAATTTCCCCCAGCTAAACATTTAGATAGTTTAAAACTGATTCTTGAAAAACTCAAATAAGACACACCATGATATTTTGGTAAATATAATTGACCCCCCCATGCATTGAATGCAATTGGGTTATCTTTTAATTTCATCAGAACCAGTTGAATATAATATACTTTTCTAGAGAAATAATTCAGATACTACTCCTACTACTAATAATTGTAGTAGTAGTAATAATAATAGTAGTAGTAGTAGCAGTACTGCAATATTGTGTTTACATGAGCCAAATTCTCACTATCACAAAGTACTTATTATTGTTCCCATTGTATTGATAGAGAAACTAAGTTGTAGTGAGGCTAATAATTTCCTCAAAATAACTCAGTGGTGATTCTGGCCATTGTGAACATTTGCACTGAGTCTGGTCTATGTACCAAAGTACTGAATTATATTTGATACTTTCTCCTAAAAACGAATTTTATGTTTTAAAGGTGACAGACCAAGAATAGAAACCCATGATTTCATTGATTTTTCAGTGAATCGGTAATGGTGATGACTAAGTTTGTTAACATTATCTATCTGTGGTTGTCAATATTATTGAAGACATACTTAATTTACAATTTTCTTGAGCCAGAATTGAACAGAATTAAAACAAAATGAATAATCTATGAATTTAGCTAAATTTAAAAGCTATAAGGCAAATAACTATTATATCTTGATGTATTATTGTAGTTCAGAATTAATGATGTGAAACTTAGATTTCCTAGAAAAATGGCTGATCTAGAATTATCTTTAGCTTTGATTATTTGTGTTAGATTGGTTTGTAAAGTTGCCATAGTGTCAATGGAAATATTGATGATTTTGGCCTCCTGACTTCAGATATAGAATACTGAAAATTGTGGCTTTTTTCCTATAGTCAGTTTCAATCAACAGATATTTATGGAATGGCTACTAAATGTATGTAATACTTGTTTCAAAGCAATAAATATCTTTGTGAATATTCATTGTGGTAGGGAAGTTTAATTTTTTTTTTTTTGGTACCGGAGATCGAACTCAGGTCCTTGTGCTTGCAAGGTAGGGGTGGCAGAACCACTGAGCTAAATCCCCAGCCCGGGAAATTTAATTCTTGAAGATGATAGAAAAAAATGTCTCAACGTGATAACAAGAAGTCATTACCACATGAACAAAACAGAAATAAAGGTTGAGAAAATATAGGATTCCTGGCTTTTTAATTAAAGAGCTTTTTAAGTTTCTTTCTCTTTTGATTCTGTTTTAAATAATTATCTACAAGTAACTTGTATATGTGGAGATACACACCACTGTCAATTATTTACTTGCAAATATAGTCCAAGTTTCTGAACAGCCTGAGTAGTCAGAGTTGTTACACTGGACAAGAAGCTCCTTTTTAAAAATCAGTTTTGAAGGTTATTTTGGTCACTTTCCATTAAGCTATCCTGAAAACCATCAAGCTTTCTCTGACCTTTTTTTTTTTTTCAAAGACTTTCTCCCTTCTGTCTTATATACAGTCTCATATCTGCTCAGGGTTTAGTTATCTTTGTCGCTAATACAATTACCTTAGAACCTATCTGCTTTAAACAAAAATGATCATTTATTATCTCTTAATTTATGGATCACAACTTCAGACACATTACAATATCTATGACTTGTCTATGCATCGTAGTAGCTGGGGATCATCAAAGGATTTGAGCTGGAATCATCTCCCTCACTTAGATCTGAAGGTGAACTCTCATTGTTACTTGCACCCATAAAGAACTCTGAAGGATCTGAATTTTTTACCTGATGTATGACCTAACATGGATGCTAGCAGAAGACATAAGGACTTGGAGTCAGTGACAAAAGATTTTATTAATTATAGCACAGCAGGAAGCATGATTTTCAAGTTCACATTGTAACTCATCCTTGAGTCCCATGAAGAAAACATGGAGAGACTCAGGTGGCTATTGTACTTATGGTGGATGTTCTTAACAGCGGAGTAACCCTGAGCTCAGGACATCTCAGTCTTCTCAAGGGGTGGCAGATAAACTTGCCCAACCTTTACACTCAAGGGTCATATGATCTTCATCATTTTACTGTTCACCAAACAGATCTACCCTTGCTCCACAGGAAACACTGTCTCTCTCTCTTCCAAATTTCCTTGCTGTAAAAACATCCTTGGAAACATAATCTGAACTAGTCATTGTCTGCTAGCAGCAAGATGTGAGAAACATAAAAGACATATTGAAAGTTTCTCCAAATGAAGCATAGAAGAGCATATGCGCTTTGAAAAATAATTAGCTCTGACACCTTGTCTATTAGGACAGACTTAGAAATGAGCAAATAATTTTACCAGAGTGTACTAATATGGGGGGATTTGGGCTTCTTATATTGTTGGCCTAAGGGCAGGGCTGACAGATTCTGCCTGAGGTCTTTGACTTAGCAGAGGCCTCATCGATAGTGTTTGAAAAGAGTAATTTTGACCCTGAAGAAACTTTACTTTCTCTAATGTTCTTATTGTTATTCTCATTAGCTGTTTGAGTATATGCATATACTTTACCACTTCTTAAGTGCTTGAATAGCTTTAGATGGCATAATTTCATAACAACACTTATTAACATTAAAGTAAATGTTTAGCCTGGAGAAGGGTAAATGCACATTCATGCATACTACCTGTTTAAATAACTGGGTGGAACACTGTAGGGTAGGTGGGGGTGGCAAGTTTAGACTGCTCAAGAATACAGAATCGAGATCAATGAATACAGGTTATGAAGAGGCTGATTCACCCTCACTACAGAAAAGAACTTTTAATAATTAAAGCGCAGCCTAGGAGGAATCTTAATGGACAAAGAGTAAATGCAGCTTGAAAGCAAATATAAAGAGCTGTACAGAAAATCGAACCTGAAAAGTCAATCTTCGAGTACTATAATTTCATGTTTTGATATCCGAAGCGGTCTTAAAATGGTAGAGTGGTAGTTGCTCTGGGAGAGAGCATTTCTTTTCGAGAATGACAAGCATTTGTTCAGTGTACGCTTGACAGTGAAAGGATGAAGATGTCTGAGTGCCCTGAAGTAAACTGCAAGGACACATGTATACCTCCAGAAGGCAGACAGTAACACCAGGGAAGACGGATGGGAGTGACTCAGAAATGAACCTTCCCCCTTCTCTCTTCTCCCCTCCTCTCTTCCATTTCCTCTCTTTCTCCCTCACTTGAATATTTTTTTCCTTCATCATTTTAACCCATGCTTTATGTCGGGCACTCTGCTTAGACCTAAGCATACTAAGTGATGTCACAATGAACAGAAATGGTGGGCTTTTCTTTCAAGAAACATACAAGTCAACAAGAGAAACAAAACAAATATGTGATTTCTAATCATAATAATTTCCAGTGGAGATTTATGAGGAAGAGATTTACAGAGGACAATTAAATTCAACTGGAAGATTACAATAACTTTTCTCAGGAAGTAATATTTAAGCTGAGATCTAAATCCAAAAGAGGTTTCCAGATGAGGAAAGAGCAGAATGCCATGGAGGACATGATGGGGAAGATACAAGGAGACCCTGACGGAAGGCCAGCCTGATCAGAGCTACATCCCTGCCCTTAGGTGATGTGAGATGAGTGTCGAGATTCAAGCAGGGTCTAAAATTTGAACTGGTCTTCCCCTCGGAGGCTGTTTCATGGTGAAGAGGTGTCAAAGGCGCTGACCCTCTGGGAGGGTATTTTTTTGCATTAAGTTTATTGGTACATTTTAGGTATACAGTACAGATACATTCATCATTGAGATCTTGTGCCTTTACATGATGTATCTTGGTTCTTATTTTTTCCCCATTTCCCTGCCCTCCCTTCACTCCCTCCATTATTCCCTATTTACAAAGACTTTGTTTCCATTTTTTCCTTTTCTCATGTTCTTTTCCCTTCTTTCCTTTCCCCTATCCCTCCCATTTACTCCTTTAGCCCTTTTCTGCCTATTTCACATTATCAATTACACAATTTGAACCTTATTTACACATTTAGTTTTTCACACCAGAGAAATTATTTGATATTTACACATGCATATCCTATTTATTTCATTTAAGAGTATGGCTTCAATATGCATTTTCCTATAAATGACTCGTTTCTCATTCTTTATGGCTGAGTAATACTCCATTTAATAGAAAAACCACATCTTTGTCCAGTCTCCAGTTGATGGGCAGTTGGGTTGTTTCCAAGTTTTAGCTATTTCAAACTGTGCCACTGTAAACATAGGTGTGCATGTATTGCTGTGATATGATTCTTTTAATTCTTTTGGAAAGATATGCAGCACAGGGATAGCTGGGTCTAATGGGACCTCTAATCCTCGTTCTTTTGAAGTATCTCCATGTGGATTTCACAGTGGTTACAGAAGTCTGTATTTGAGAGGATATTTTTATAGATAAAATCAAGAATGTAGTAACAGGAGGAGAAACACTAAAGAATGCTTTTCAATATCACAAAATAGAACCAACCAATTCTTCAAGAATAAAAAACCTTATTATCTACTAGTTATCTACTAGTATTGTTTTCTGTTTTATTTTTAGAATTTTGTTTTTTTTGGTACTGGGAATTGAACTTGGATCACTGCATCTGCAAAGCAGGGGCCAAAACCACTGAGCTAAATCCCCAGTCCTATTTTTAGAATTTTTATTAATCCAGGTTTATAGTACTTAACGTTTACATTCCTTATGTTGAGTTAGTACATGTGCAGAACACATCTTAATTTCTTCCTCTCTGTCCCCTTCCCTTTACATCACCCCATCTCTTGATCCTCTCCCCATTTGAGAAATATCTATCTCCATATTTCCTAATTGTCATCACTTGTCCATGGCCCTCAGAAAGCATGATGCTTAAATCCATGGACTCTGGAGTGACACTTTGTCCAAATCTTAGCTCTACTGTGTACTAACTCTGTGAATTTGGGCAGTTTGTCCTGTAAAATAAACTGCATATAAGTACCTATTCTCTAAGGTTTGTGGGACTATCAAAATGATGATGGGAATGTAGGGAAAGATTCCACAAAATGTGAAAGTATCTTTGTAATTTAAGTTTTTCAAGTTTAATTTAAAAAAAGTTATTTTTTGAAATATAATTTTTATGTTTGATACACAGTTAAGTGTACATATATATGGTAAAATGTGATATTTCAGTTCATATGTGTATATATTACAATAAAATATAATGTATAATATATATTATAATAACATATAACATATAAATATAAAATATATATTATATACATTATAGTGTGTATATATTATGCGATGTTCTGTTCAGGATAATTACCAGTTCTTTCCCTTGAATATTTATAAGCTTCTTAGTAAGATCATCCATAATCCTCTCTTATAGTTATTGTTGAAATATACTATGCAGGGCATTATTGTTAACTATAGTAAGTGTACTATTAAAAAAAATCACCAGAACTAGTTCTTTTACTGTAACATCATACTTGTTCATCAACCTCTCTTTGTCCTGGGGATCAACTCAGGTCCTTGTGCTTGCAAGGCAGGCAGCGGAACCACTGAGCTAAATCCCTGGCCCCAACACAATTGTTGATCCACATTTTAGGATTCTAGGTATAAGTGAGATCACAGAGTATGTGTTTTTCTTTTCCTGTCTTATTTCACTTAACATAAAGCCCCCAAGACCATTCGTGTATGGTAAGTTTCTTTAGAGAGTTAATAAGAATATCACTTGTTGTAAATGCCCTCCCTTCCTTGAAAATAAGACCTAGCAGGAGCCTTGAAAACTAGTGATAAAAAATGCCAGCCCCAATCAGCCTGTCTTTACCTTACCTGCTGTACAGGGTAGCCATCTGGCAAGAGAACAATGAGAACAGATAAAGCAAGCATAGGCTAATCAGGGCTGACATTTTTGATCTCTAGATTTTCAGGCCGATTATTTTTTAACCTAGGTCTTATTTTTGGAGAAAGGGAGTGGTTGTACAGAGCAAGAGGCTTTAATATTAATCCCCATTAGTGAAGTAAGTATTCCACTTCTTCAAACATTTTACATGTGCCATTACATTCACCTGACCATTGGGTTTCTCTTGATATTTCTTTGCCATTCTTCTGTGATGACTTAAACCCTTTTGTTTTGTTCCAATGTTTACATATTGCTTATTAGGTAAATGTAACTGGTAGAGGTACTCCCAGCACGCTGCCAAATGCTGAAGTTTTCTCAAGGTTAGAGTTATCAAGTGCAGTGTTCCTTAGCAGATTAGAAATTATATCTATTTAAAGTTATTCCTGTAACTTTGTGTGGTGATTTAATGAGGATGTCTATCTATATATCTTATCTATTGTCAAACCTGGAAAATCATAAATACATAATAGAATGTAGGCTTTAATTATTGGTGAATCATTAAATAAGTCCATGACTTAGTTTTGATTATATTACATTCTATTCTAAGATAGTTTCTTTTATTATTTTCTAAGGGGCTAAAATAGAGTACCTCTTCAAGTGTAATAATCTAGACATGTCTTACTGACGTGAACCAGCTCACCATCTGCTCATAGTTCTGCTGTTTAGGCAGGGATAACACCAAAAACAATCTGCCAGAGTTTCAGTTATGCAAATAAAATAAGTGTGGTAAGTCCCAGACTATCCTTTCTATGTATTAATTTGTATCCCTTAAAAATGATACCCATCTGGAAACAGTCCCTGTGTGTGTTATGTTAAGTGAAAATATTTTATAAAGTATAAAGTATAAAGTAAATGTATAGTTATTTTTATTTTTATTTTTTAGACAGGCAGGTTCAAGCTGTTCAAGCTGTCCTTGAACTCACTGTGTAGCCCAGGATGGCCTCAAACTCACAGCAATCCTCCTGTGTCAGCTTACTGAGTGCTGGGATTGCAGGTGTACACAACTGTGCCTGGTTAAGCTTTGTGTAATTTTATTCCTCCTTTCTTTATTTAGATAATAACTTTAGAGGAAGAGATAAGAGGATTACCACTTTAAATGCCGTTTACATTAACTTTAGGAAACACCTCTTCAGGAGGCTTATAAAGAAATTGGCCAGGTCTGGGCTGAGCGCTTGAGTTGTGGCACAGGGAACTCATGGGAGTAATTAGAAGTAAAGATTGGTCAATAATGGTTTTCCTCAGCAACTATATCAAGCCTGGACAAAATAATCCTTTGATAGGTAAACACTTAAACATGTTTCTCGGGGGATAACACCCAATATGTCCCATTTTAATATGCTTAGGTGATCTTGGTTGTCAGAATTCATTTATCCTTAATAATTGCTCTAATATTGTTTCTACAAAATAACAGCAGGAATTTGATACTCTGGCCTTTTGCTGGTAATACAGTCTGGCTTTGCATAATCCTTAGTCATCTTGTATTCTCCATCAAAATTCTTCTGATTGTATATTTGCATTGTGATGCTGCAGATGAGGAAAATATTGTTCCCTTCATTCCTCTCTCTTGCTATCTCTGCTGATGTGATAGGAAATTTGAGGCTGATAATCAGTCATCTTGAAAGTTGGCTCAAAATCTGTGCGTAAGTCAAGTTCATATTTATATGCTTCCAAAATAGGAGCAAGTAAGTAGCAGCAGTTTTATTTTATGGAAAGATTTACATTTATATTTACCTTTCCCTTTTAAGTATAGAGTATAAAGAAGACGTAGTCAACAAAGTCTGTGTGAGGGACTTAGTCTTTTAAAGTTGGTTTGATATACCGCAAACATAAATTACCCAGGTTGCTTATACTAAGAAAAAAAAGAAATAGTAATTTTTATTCTTGATTCTATTTTATGTTTATCTCATAATCATGAAGAAATGATATCTTGAACAAAAAAGTATTATAAAGAGAAACAAAAATGAACTGTGTGGACAATATGTCTGTGACAACTCGGTATTAAAATATGAGTGGAACTGTTCAAATATAACTGGTATCACTAGATTGGGGTAAGAAGTTAAAAGAATATTGTCAAAGAAGATTACCAAATTAAATTTAAAATTACTCCTATTGCCCTATTAGAATTCACCTGACATCAAATTTAGAGAAATTAGAACTTCTGTAAAGTTTGCAGTTAGACAGAACCCTTGTAAGAGTTTACATGAATACTTATTCTTAATCTATATGGGATCCACCTCAATGAGAGGGAAACAATACAATTCTTATTTAAAATAATTTCTTTAAGATACTCTAGCAACTTATTAATAATCTATTAAAATACAACTTTAATTGAACATTTCTGAGATGCTATTTAAAACTTTTATTTTTGTTAGTCTACTGTTATTAAAGATCAAAAGCAATGAATAATCTGAGGAAATGAAGGTGAATGTGAAATCTTACAGCCTTAATTCTGAAAAAGAGTTAATACGTGATCTTATATTATAGAAAAATAAACTGTGTTAGCCAATCAGAGAATGGTGCTAGATTGCTTAAAAGTCAAAAACAAACAGGCTTCTTGATATGTTAGATAACACACTGTAGGTAGAAGATTCTAAGTTTGTTGAAAAAATTTCCTGGGAGAAAAAAAATGAAAAGTAATTCCAAGAGATAATTTGTTGTTATTTTGGGTTCAAAAGTATTTTTGCATCTATACATAATTAAGCTATTAATAACTTAATAATAGGAATACGTAAATAGTTTAAAACTTTTTGGTAAGGGAAGTGCTTTGAATAAAATCCCTCAAATTTATAAAAATATTAGTATACTATTTCTAATTTTATTCTTGTTTTGGATTAGTTGATTACAGTTTCCCATCACTTGCATTATTAAACAGCTCAGAAAATAGGAAGAAACTAGCAATCAACTTATTTATATGTACTCCTCAATTTTAGGAAAACATAGCCTCTCTAACACTTAGAAATTTTAATAACATGGTATCGAAATAGATAGATGTGTATTGTTTTAGAATAAAAACATTTTAAGAATTTTTCTCATCAAATCTTGATGAGAAACTGAACAAATGGTAGAGTGCAAAACTTTAGGTATCTCTTACCTTCTTATTTCATGCATATTTGGTTTAAATTTTATTCATAGTGTGGTGCTATATTTTAGTTCATACGAAAATTTTCTATATGTAGAAAAATAATGGCCAGTTTTATAGGTTAATTTTTTATTAATGTGCAGTATAATAGGAAATTGCAAGATAGATATATTGGATTGTGTGGGCTTGGCATTAGAAAAAAATAAAGAAAAATAAAATATCTGTGGTGCTTAATTGGTTTAAAAAATAACCAAAATTAAATCCTGTAGTTGATGCTTATTTTCCTTAGTATAAAAGGGTGATTTTTAAGAGTTTAACATGTACTTCTTTAGAGACATTTATTATAAATATTTATCAAGTTAAAGGAAAAGTGAGGTGAATATTTTCTAGAGTATTAAGCAGCCCAATTTCTATCCCACAGCCTTCGTATTCTAAAAGTCTCCCTTTGGAACAATTTCATCCAATCTACTACTTAGACTTTAGTGTGTTGAGTTTTATTCTTTCAATTCCAAGCTATTTGCTTCTCATTCGTCAATGTTAAGTATATCCATAAAGTTCCAAAAGAGGTAAGATTGAAGAAATATTTTCTGTACACAATGTGACTGGTGAGGAAGATGTAGAAAACATTTACAAGTCTTTCTTTTTTTTTTTTTTGACTGAGGCTGAATTTTTATTTTACTGTAATTAATTTTGTAAAATCTAGGTTGGATGATACTTTTTTTATAGAATTGAGAGACATAAGTAACATTTACATATTGGCTTTTGTGTTATGGAGCTTGTGGGTTGGAAAGCTAGGACTGGATCTCAGAAGCCCTCCAAGTTTTACTGTATCTTATGATAGTAAAGAGATTTACTTGAGATCCTTTTAGAATAGCAGTCATTTTATGGTAGTGCAGTGTGATTATTTAGAGCTCAGGTTCTAGAGTAAGACTTTCTGGGTTAGCATCCCAGTTCTGCCCCTTGTCGGTTTTATGACTATGGGAAGTTATTTTACCACTTTATCTCTTCATGGCCTCTTCTAGATAATGAAGATAGTAAATAATACTCTCAGTCTGGGACCTTGGACTAATCAAATGGGTTAATACATAAAGTATTCAACATAGCATCTGGTGTATTATAAGTGCTAGCTATTACTTTATCATAATATGCATATTTATATTACCCTTATTTGAATTTTGTGCTCTTGTATGATATAGAATCTCCCTGTGGTGAGTAAGAACCTATATCCAAATAGAGTATAATGAAGTCTGATCCAGTAAACATTTCTTGAGTGCCTGAAAGGTATCAGGTAATAATAGGATGAGGGCTGGGGATGAAATATGTAGTCACTGCTTTCATGGAACTTACAGACCAGTTGAAAAGACTGAAAACTCCAGCTTATACTTGAAGTTAGTGAATGTGCTGTGGATAACATCTGCAAAACTTCCTAGGGAAACAGTGTGAAACATAGAACAAATGAAGGTACAGTTCCTAAGACTGGAGCTAACTTGGGAAGCCACATGGAGCCTCTTGAGCCACGTTCATTCATTTGCTCCCTCAGCCCTTAATGCATCCATTGCCCCATTGGTTCAATACTTAAGAGTTCCCACTGTACTTCAGGTCAGGACATTAAATTGAGATTTTAATTAAAGAGTGATATCTCTTCCATTTTTAGTATAAAGTCTAGCTATACTGCTAGGAAAAAAATGCACCCTTTAAAATTTCACTTTGTATGAAATGTACATATTTATTCTCGTATATATATATTTACCTCTACCTGGTATGACATTTTTAGTTTTTAAAAAACTGAATATAATTTTCTTTACAGTGTACAAATATTTATATTTTGATGTGATTGATTCAGTTATTAGTATCATAGCTGATACATTTTTTCTTGCTTTCTGTTTTTGTGTGGTTTTTTTCTTTATTTTTATATATGAAACTTCTTTTCTCTCTTTTTTTAATTGAATCCTTGCAAATACTCTGAAGGGCTTTTTTTTTTGGTACTGAGGATCAAATTCGGGTCCTGGTGATTGCGAGGCAGGCAGCAGAACCACTGACCTAAATCCCCACCCCCCACTTAAGATGCGGTCTTGCTGTGTAGTCTAGGCTGGTCTCGAACTCACTATATAGCCCAGGCTGGCCTTGAACTTGCAATGATCCTCCTGCCTCAGCCTCCTAGGGCTGGGATTACAGGTGTGTGCTCCCATGCCTGGTGAAATTCATTTTCATTCTGGCTTTTCTTTTTTTGAATAATTTTTAGGAAAAGTTTTGAGAGACTTATCTTTTGTTTCAAATTGTCCTGGTAATTTCATTTTAGATTATTTTAAAAAATACTTGAACTGTATTTCTTTATTAGTAAGAAAATTGTACCAATTCATTGTATGAAAAATCAAGAAGTAATCAGTTTGTTTCTCCTGCATTATTAATTGCTCAATACACTGGTGCTATTCATGTAACATTAAATTTAAAAGGTGAGTTGTTATACTTTTATCTTTCATAACAAAGTTTTACAGTTACTTTTTGTGATATGCCTTATTTATGACACAGGGAAACTTCTATGTTTCAGTGTTTTCACTATACCAACACTATTAAGCCACTTTGTCACAATTATTATTATTATTTGATTTATTTCTGTCTTATTTTTGGATATATTTTGAAGAATGGCATGAAAGTATGGGATCAAAAAACAAATTCTTTTGTTTCAGACACACATCAAATAGTAACTAGCTAAAATTTCCTGTAGATAAAATTTCCTGAAAAAGACTCACCTGCACAAAAACTTGCCTACAAAGTCCACATGGGAAATGGACAGTGAAATGTGCCATCTAGAAGATAGCAGATAAAGTCTGTGGCAAATGCAGAAGTGCCGATGCATTGTGAAGGCATCGGTATTACTGTAGGCCGTATTTGCTTCATGAATAGCTGATGTTTCTGTAGATAATGCTTGAATGTTATTCAGTGGTGAAGAAAAGTCTGGAGTAAGCAGGATTTCTAATATACGTGATCTGTTTTTTTTCTCTATTTTAATTTTCATTTATACTTGAAAAAGGAAAAGTTACCTTTAGAATATACTTAGGCGAAAGGTCGGGGATTTAGCTCAGTGACACGGTGCCTGCCTCGCAAGAGTAAGATCCTAAGTTCTATCCCTGGTACAAACAAAAAAAAAAAGAACATACTTAGGTGTTGACATCTTTTAATTGGCATGTAATTGATAATCCTTTTCAATTTTCAAGTTTAGATTTCAAGTTAAATGGTTTTATTTTTTAGCAATATTCTTGTTTAATGTGTACTTTTTAAAAGGATATTAATATTTTACTTTTCATTTTCTTCCACACATCTTTGTTTCTCTGCATTATGGGGGAGTGTTCTTAAATTTATCATTTACATTACAGATTCAGTTCTCTGCATAAGGACCTTGTTATTTTTTTGCTTTAAATACTGATTTGTTTTTTTTTTTGAGACAGGGTCTCACTATGTAGTTGAGACTGACCTGGAGCTCACTATGTAGCCCAGGCTGGTCTCGAACTCGCAGCAATCCCTCCCAAGTGCTGGGATTACAGGCATGTGTCATCCCGCCCAGTTTAAATACTGAATTTTAATTGACTAAATCAATTGAAACATTTGATTACATTTTGCACTGAATAAAATGCCTTTTGTATATGCAGTGACTTTCACTTGATAAATATTTAACTTCTCCCTGTTTCATTGCCATTGTTAAAAGTTTCCTGTGTAGCTCCTGTTTGTTTATTTATAGTTGAGTGAAGAGAAATCTTTCCATGCCTAGTGACTAAAAAGTAATTGATTGGGAAAGATAAGTTCTGATCGTTTTGTCTTTGGTCTCCCTAAGTGCTGTTATAGAACTTGTTTTGAATCTTAAAATAGAAAAGCAGTACATACATAGACATGTGAGCCTTTTGGGGTCTTGTGTGTAGATTCAGGTTATGGGTCTTTTGAATTAGAAAAATGTCTCATGCATCCATTCATTATCTGGTCATGTAAAGTAGATTCCTGGATAATTTAAAGCAATATTTCTTTCTGTGGAATCACTGATACAGAAAAACAGTCTTATAGGTTTGTTTTTTTTGAGACAGGGTCTCACTATATAGTTGAGACTGACCTGGAACTCACTATGTAGCCCAGGCTGATCTTGAACTCGCAGTGATCCTCCTGCCTCAGCCTCCTGAGTGCTGGGATAACAGGGTGTGGCACTTTGCCTGGCTAACAGTTGTAGTTTTGCATGGTCCCATTCCTTCCTACCACCAACGAAGAAGCAGCACATTTTTTTTTCTCTCCACTGTAATCCACCCCATGTTGTCTTTCTGGGAATCATTGGATGAAAATAATTCTCATTGTTTTTTAATTAGGGTGTCCATCTCATCACAATCTACCAATACTTTACTGGTACTCGCAATGTAAATTTTGCATCTTATGGACCTCTAAAGTTCTGGGCAAACTACAATGAGTGATCACAAAATTTAAACTTCCTAGTGATTTGCTGCTTCCACTGGATCACATCCTCCTTACCTCCTTTAAAAATCATCTTTAGTATCAACGTTGGCCAAATTAAGTTTTATCTTCTGGTTTGTATAATTTGAAAATATCATATGAGTTTTTGTTGTTTAAAGATGTAAGATTAAACAGCAGTATTGATTATACTTGTTTAAATTATGCATAACACTTTCAAGCAAAGCATTCTGATTCTTGCCTAGCCTGTCCTCCTAAAATGATGTAGACAGATAGGGCACAGTTGAAGAAATGTAAAAAATTTTTTGGTCTCCTCATCTACATGTTTTATAGAAGTCTGCAGGCTCCATGATCAGTGAAACCCTTATATCAAGCCCTAGCCTCTATCCCTCCTGAGATTTTTAAGTCTTTTGGCCTTTCAGAATTTATTTTGTGTTGTAGCAAATCCATATTGTAGGGATTCTGAAGTAAGTATATGTGCCTCTGTGCTTGTATGTGTGTGTATGTGTGTGTGCTGGGGTTAAACAGAACGGAAGGTAAATAATAAGTTAATTTTACATCAAAACATGTTGTATGCTCAAATTGAATACCTTATCTTTATATTTGCTTGTACCTCCTTCATTGTATAAGGTATTTTACTAGGATGTGAAACAGGAAGGATTACTAAATCCAGACTGCAAAGCTATGTAAGAGTGATTGGAAAGTGCCAGAGAAAGAGATTCTTCTGTTTGATGGGAATCAGGGGAGGATTATTTGAAATAATTTTAAAGGATATGTTGAATTGGAGAAATACGGAAACCCTCAAAACAGTAAACAGGAGTAGTTAAGTTCAGGGAGTTTTTTGGGAGAAGCCAGGTCTTTCTGGTCCTTCAGGAACAGTCTGTGGAAGGTTTTAGAATTTAGACCAGAGCTTGGCTTTCTATAATCACCTGAGTTTTCTAACTGAGCAATATTTTGCCTTATTTACCTTCCTATGCAGAGAACAGTGCCCAAGAATATATATGAATTGTGTAGAAATGATTTAATGATGTTATTGGAGCTGCACATCTGAACTGATTATGTACATGCTTTTATGCACTTATATAGCATTTTCCCCAGAAATTTCATTTTGAGTTTTTAAAACCAATTTTATGGAAATGATCAATAAATGAGATATTATATATAATTTCATTGTAAGATAAATTAGAAGAGTTTTTCTTTTTTTATAACTGGGAGCATAATTAAGAATCCACTTAGCAAAATTACTATCATCATGAATAAGGTTTCATTGAAAAATATTTTGAAATACATAGACTGAATATTGTGAACTAGTGTCACTGCAAAAGAAGCAATTTGTCACAATTACAGGTCCACCCTAGGTTAGGGATGTGAAGGGTATGTCTGATTAGTAGCGAAGAGTATAGTTATTGCTGAGGTTGGGAAGGGTTGGATACATGTGGGTTTGTTTGCCACTTCTGTCAGCTATTTGTGGGCATTGCATATTCTGTTGTACTGTTTGGTTTTCATTCCAAGTCTGTAAACATTCCATGCAAGACTGCAGTTATGTGTAAAAATATATATTCTGGTTTGTCTCTTAACATATGTTCTTCCTCAGAGAATAACATTTCTAGTCTTTAAACAGGATTTTTATTTTCCAGTAGAAATTTGTGCTTTGCTACCTAACAATTTTCATTGACACAAAATGTATTTTTAAATCAAATTGCTTGATTAAGCATTTCCTGTATTATAACTGGAAATCACTTACATTAAAAGGCACACTCCAATATAAAGCTATTTCTGAAGATCACACTTCTTGTCCAGAGAACCTTTAGAGTAATCTTGGTTCTACTTGATATCCTTAGCTTCGGAATATCCTTAAAATTATAAGGTCTGCGTGCAGCTATGGTAGAGGAGGTGAACTGAATGAGTAACAAATTTATCTGACTAAGGGAAATGCTCTTTATTGACACTGTAACTTTCAACAATTGACTCAGCCTCTGTGTGTCTCAGTTCACTTTTCTTATTCTAAGATCCTTAAATTAATTAACCTATTTAATTTTCAAACACCTCTAGGGAATAATACCACAACAATTATCCTTATGTTCTAAAATGGAAACTAAAGTACAAATAGGTAAAGTAATTTTCCAGATATATAGCATGCAAACCTGGGAACAAAACCAGGCTTTTTTCCCTTGATTCTAACCTTACCCTCTTGGTACTCGGCCTATCTAATGCTATCTATTTTAGAGTATTATTTTGAGAATTAAGATACTATCAGAACCTGCATTTATTAATGATTCTTTATTTTGAATGTAAAGTTTGGGGAAATAGACTTTTTAGAAAGTTAATTTTAAAATTAAAATTATTCTTGAAAAAATAAATAAAAATGAGAAGGCAAAATTGTGTAAATTACGAAATGAAGATAATTGGAAAATACTCAGGTGGTTGATGAAGCCCCACTCTTAGCCTGAATTACGTTATGGAGCATTAGGACACACATTATTAAATCTCAGAATTATAGAAGGCAATTTATGCAGGATTTCATTGTTTTTTCCCAGCTGAAATTCCAATTACTTCTGATATACTTGGAGTTGAAGGATCATACTTAGAGCAATGACACTTTAAGAAATAAAGACCCTTATAATTATTTAATGGAACTGCAAAGTGCCAGATACAGCCATAAAGTGTTAAACATTCATGACACAAAACCTTTTGGTATTGATGTTATAAATTTTCATCCATATCATCGTGGTGATAGAAACATATGTCTTCTAATACCAGGTCAGAAAATTATTATGTTTGGTTTGTGGTCAATTGTTAGCGTGTTAGCACTCTAAATCTAGGGACTCTGGGGTACTCTAACTCTCTAGGACTCTAGAAATTAGGGAATAGATAGTCATGCTCAAAATATCTTTTCTCTGGGTCAATTCCATAAGGACTCTCAAATAGACAGGTACATATTCTGTATTTACATTAGCTTGAGCAGTTTTAAAAAGATTTTTAAATGGCAAAAATTTTCATTAAATATATAGGCTTATGGGTATTTAAAATGCATTATTTTGGGGGAACTAAGTTATTTTGTAAAAAAATAATGAATCGTCATTTCTAGTTGAGACTATTAGTATAGACTGTGTTTAGACAACTTGGACAATAACAGGGAAATCAGATTTAAAGGACAAATGGAAATAGCAAGGTATTTTGGAATGTCTAGTTTAGACAATGTTCTGGAAGGTAATAAGATCTATAGGTCTAGGACTTAGGGGAGAAATTGTGGCTATTGATGTCCTTAGCTTATTTTGTGCCTAAAGCATGGGAACCACGGTAGCCCCATATACAGAGTGCTTTTTGGGTTTTTTTTTGTAAATCAAATATTCAGTAAAATGTAGGATCAAGGTGGAGAATTTATTTATGGCCTCTTCCTACTATTTTTTTTAAAACAGAGATTTGAATGGATACATAGAAAGTAAATAGGTTTTTAAAAATATTTTAATTATAATAAAATGAATGAGCATAACTATATGATAAAATAGTATTCAGTCAGTTTGTTTTGACTGGAATCAGTGCATGAAAATAAAGTGAAAATGTAAAGGAATAAATATTAAATTCTACAATCAGATCGAAAGATTAAAGAAAACCATATAGAAAGAATAGTAAAACTTGCTTTAAAATGCTTAGAAGATGGATGAGATATTTTTTGATGTTGTTCTGTTTTGTTATGTTTGTATAAAGTGGCTATTTCTGTTACACCACCTCTCTTTCCCCATATGAGTTGTAGTATTAGATCTATATATAATTTGCGTCTAGGACTTGGGTTATTGTTTTGACTTTGTATTCTTCTCAAGATCTGTAACACATTCAGAGAAATGATATTAATTTTAATGGCTGGAAAGTGAATCAACAATTTTATAAAGATAATAAGACACTGTAAGAAATTTTTACCAAGGTCAAATGGCGTCCCTGTCATTGTAGGGTTGTCACTGTTTACCTTTCCCCACAAATTCATTTTCAAAGATTTTCACACAAACTTTACCCCATTATTATCTTTCAAAGTTCAGTTCTAAAGAGATTTTCTGTTTGAGGACTTCCTTGATATGCCCAAGAATGGACCACTCCCTCTTCTTCTCTTTCTGTTTCTCTCCCATCCTTACTGTTTCAGTGCTTACCACATTAAAATGCATTAATTTATTGACATATATGTGTGTGTCCTCTAGATTCAAGGGATGTGAGGACATACAACTCATCTTATTGATGTGGCTTAGTCAATGCCTTACAATATGCTTTTGTACTGAATTGAACTAGGGGTAGAATAGAAATGTTCTTTAGAGCTCTGAAGTAAAGAAATAGGGCCAAAGGGCAGCAGTGACAAGGACATAGATTATTTAAGTTCATTACTAATAATTAGAGCTGTCTGGAAATGAAATGACCAGGCTTTTCAATGTAGGTCAAGCACAAGGTGAATGATAATGCAGAAGAAATGTTGCTTAGCCTGACCTCTAAATTCCCCTCAAACTCCTGTATTCTATGCTTTACATTTTTCTCTCGTGTCATTAACTACCCTCTTAGGTAGTCTTCAAAAGCACTTTCATATATATTATCTCATTTATTTGAACAAATTTCCTGTGATGTATGTAGGAAAAGGTATTATCATTCTAATTGCTCAGTAAAATGAGGCATAAAGAAGTTAAGCGACTTGAACAGGGATACTCAGTCAGCATTAAATTTGAGACCAGAATATAATCTTCCTCATTGTAGTTTAATAACTTAATTTTAGATAAAATACCTTAAATTATCTGGGTTTTTTTGATATTTGAGGTAGCATAGTTATTCATCTGATCATTAAGAAATTTGTTTTTCCTGATTACGTTTTAATACATGCTTAATTTTTTTGATGATCCAACTACTGTTTGTCTCTAATGCCACTTTCAGTCTTCATGGTTATTGATTCTGAGCAGCCAGTAAAAGAACAGAGAAATGTGTAATGTAAAACACAGTACTCAAGAGGAAGCAGAGTAATAGTCCACATGTGTCTATAGTCTGAGCTTGTGAAGAAATGACGGAGGCCTGACTGAGCAATTACCTTTCATTCTGTGTCCAGATTCTCAAGAGTGGAATCCAGCCTGTTGCAGGTTAATGAGATTTGGCAGAAACACCTGACTTTAGTGAGTTCCCTAGAAAGGCTATAGATTCATAGGCGTCATTTTAGCTTGCATTAAACACCCGTTATGCATTTATTATGGTCTGTCTGAGTTCTGGTCTTGGAGCTTTACAAAATGGATTGCACTTACAAGTTAAATATGTTTTGAAAAGTAAGTTAACTGATCATTTATAGTATCTTTTCCCATGTAACGAACCACCCTAAAACTTAATGGCTTTTCATTTCTTTCCTTCTCATGATACTGTATATTGTCTCAGGTGTGATCACTCATCAGTCAGTCAGCGGTTAGGCCGAGTTTTTGTCTGGAGCCCTTCACATCGGCATGTGGCCTGCTGAAATGGCTACCTTGTTCATTTCACAGCAGGGTAGTCTTGCATTCTATGAGAGAATGTAGACCTGTCTTGGCTTGTACTCTGCTCCAGGAATGTTGCTTCCACCTATTCTGTTGTTCACTGAATGTCAAGTCAGAGGGCTAGCTCAATTAAAGGTGAGGAAAAAGTAAAAGGGATAAAAGGGATTGCTGGTAGCCACTTTTGTGGACCATGCTCGTATACGACTTGTTATAGTGAATGGCCAGGATAATAATAGAATGCAGAGAGAAAGATATGAGTGAGTTCTGCAGTGACCTTGCTAATGTTTAAGGCTGCTATCGCGAAATCAACCAATAACAAATGTTGGCGGGGTTATGGGGAGAAAGGAACCCTTCTCCATTGTTGGTGGGAGTGCAGACTGGTGCAACCACTGTGGAAATCAGTATGGAGATACCTCAGAGAACTAGGATTAGAGGTTCCATTTGACCCAGCCATCCCTCTGCTGGGTATCTTTCCAAAAGAATTAAAAGAATCATACCACAGTGATATATGCACACCCATGTTTATAGCGGCACAGTTTGTAATAGCTAAATCTTGGAAACAGTCCATTTGCCCATCACTTGGAGACTGGATAAAGAAGATGTGGTTTTTCTATAAAATGAAATACTACTCAGCCATAAAGAATGAGAAATTAGAGTCATTCATAGGAAAATGGATACATACTGAGGACATACTCTTAAGTGAAATAAATAAGTCACACACGTGTAAATACCAAATAGTTTCTCTGTTGTGAAAAACTATAATTGTAAATAAGATCATAATGGTATAATTGACAATGTGAAATAGGAAGAAAAGGGCTCAAGTTGTAGGGGAAGTGGGAAGGGTAGGGGAAAGGAAATAAGGGAAAAGAAAAAAATATGAGAAAATGAAAAAATGGAAATAAAGTTTTTGTAAATAGGGAAGGAAGGAGGGAAATAAAGTTTTTGTAAATAGGGAAGGAAGGAGGGGATGAAGGGAGGCCAGGGGCATGGGGAAAAAAATGACAACCAAGACCTGTCATGTAAAGGCACAAAATCCCAATGATGAGTGTAACTGTACTGTATACCTAAAATGTACCAATAAACTCAGTGAGGGAAAAAAGAAGATCATACGAACAGTTATCAAAGAATTATAGAATGATGCTTCTGTATATGTTGTTTAAAAGTCTTTGAATGATCCTTATTTTTTAGAGTAAATCAGTTTAAACATTAATTCTTTTATACTTGTGCTTTTGCCACCCATGAGGCAATTCTTGCAATTTTTGAATGTGATACACATTTTCTGAAATGTATTTTTTTTAGAGTAAATCAGTTTAATCATTAATTCTTTTATACTTGTGCTTTTGCCACCCATGTGGCTATTTTTACAATTTTTGAATGTGATAAGCATTTTCTGAAATGTATTTTTTAGAGTAAGTCAGTTTAAACATTAATTCTTTTACACTTGTGCTTTTGCCACTCATGTGGCTATTTATGCAATTTTTGAATGTGATAAACATTTTCTGAAATGTAGCAAATGAAAATTTTAGAACTTTACATTTCTGTCATTTGTATAGTGATTATTTAATTGCATGTGCTCTTTAAGAGCCTTAATTATGTTTAAGTACAATCAGTCCCATTAACTTTTATATAGCTACAATAAATTGTGAAGATTCATTTATTATTATAATGCATTGCTTAGACTGTGATTGATTTTTATATAGAATTAGACTATTTTTAGTTTTTATAATAGAGTTCCTTAAGAAATACGTCTAGTTATGTTATCACAGCAAAGTCAGGAATCACATTTGCTTTCTTGTACCGCTCATTAATCAATATGTAACAAATTGTTGAGTTATTTCTTTGTTTCTTTTTTCTTTGTTTCTTTTTTTTTTTTTTTTGAGACAGGGTCTCACTATGTAGTTGAGACTGACCTGGAATTCACTAGGTAGCCCAGGCTGGCCTTGAATTCACAGCAATCCTCCTGCCTCAGCCTCCCTAGTGCTTGGATTACAAGTGTGTGCCACCATACCCGGCTTCAGTTATTTCTTTAACACCACTTTGGTATCTGATTAGTCCAAAACTTTTGGGTTTGTTTTCATTAATTCTATCCCAATTTATTCATTTTTTAGGCAATTACAGTAGTCATTTTGGTGTTTTAAGGTATATGTATTTGTGTATCTGAAGTTCGACTTATCAATTTCAGTTTTTGTTATTTAAAAAGTAGAATGAACTGTATAATATTTATAAATCAATTGCTTGGCAGTAGGTGTCACATTTTAAAGATACTTGAAAGAAGAAATTTTGTCTCATCATTTAATAACAAACTCAGACTATATGGAAAAAATCCCATTACATCACTGACTTGGAATATTGTTATGGCAATAAAGTCAGTTTTTCTCTGTTCATAGATATTTGCATGCCACTAGTGAATGTAGGAGTCTTGGTTCCAGAACAGAAGTTTACAATAAGGTTTTCTGTTGGCAAATGTTATTAACTTCAGTTTTTAAAACATAGTCTTCTGATTTAGCATTTTATTCTGGCATTTGTGAGTTTTCACTAGAGCAAAAATAAAGTAATTTTTTTTATTACAGGTTTCATACGTGTAAGAATGTTTTTGTTCTGATTCACACTGGAGACAAAAATAACATTTCAAGTTTTCTCATGAGCAAAGAGTATTTTCAAAACTAAATTGAAAATAGACAGTCTTTCCATGTGCTTATCAAAATGTTTATAGTTTCTTTTTCTGGAGACACCAACTAACAAATACTGAATAAAATCCCAATCTGTTTCATGAACATTTGTGTAAATAAAAATTGAGCAATCTATAATTTATTGTTTTTATAACCATTTTAATAATGAATGATAATATATTTCAATGTAATTTAGCAAATCGTTCTATCTTGCTCTGCAATATAACTAAGTTATTTTTATATTAATAAATAAAAATTTATTTTTTGGATCAGTAGTATAGAATATTCTAGAATAAGAGAACCTAATGGCAATTTATTAATAAGGTCAGGAAATCAATTTAAACTTAATCTTAGCTTTTTAAAAAAAGTGGAATAAAATTTATGTGAATAGAAAATAAGAGTACATGGATACATTGTGAATGGTATATGCACTTCACTGCTTTATATATTAATATGCAGCTAATTACTATAAAATATGCTTCTAGCTGAAGGTTATGGTTAAGTCAGTTTGAAAGCTACCTGTTGAGAATCAACATTAGTTTTTCAATTACAAGAATAAGCTGCATTATTCAATGAAGTTTAGTGTCTCCAACTGTGTTTTGATGAACTACAGACTACTTTAAAGATGAGATTAGAATGAGTGCAATTATAGTTTTAAAAGTATTAAGTAGATAGTAGCCTCCTTTATTAAATGCTTTTCTTTAATATTAAAATGCCCAGATTCATCTAGTGATTTACATCTAATTTCCCAGTTTATTGTTCATAAGTACAGGCCAATTATTTGTCATTCTTCAAGTAGTTTGATAGGAAATATCCAATTTGTAAATGTGTTCGCTTATGGGACAGAAAGAGTTGTAATATTATCAAATAATTAGATTCTGTTCTCTTTATTTTCATGACAAGGCAATTTGAAGATTAGACAAAGTAAATAAGAACTGTATGAATGTCAGTTTCTCATTCTGAATGCAATTTAACTAGTTTTTTCCTAACAGATTGACATTTGTAACTTTTAATCTTGTTAGTCAGTTATGCATTTTATGATGCTAGCTTGGTGCTAAAGCGCCAAAAGTTCAATTCTTCCTTCATAAATCTGTTAGGTGAGGAGAAAAAATAAATGCTCCTTAAATGTGTGCAGTCTTGAATTTAACAGTGATATTTATTTATGACTTCTATGCCTTTAGTACTTTTTAAAATAAAATCTTAGTACTACTGAATGATAGATTATTGAATGAATTTAGTTAATGTGGGGAAACTGGCATTTCTTATGAATTTAACATGGAGTTAGAGAACGATGAACTACTCTCTCAGGTTGTTTGGAAGAGCTTTCACGAAAGTGGGACTGGAGCTGGATGGTAATGACTGTTGTATTGTGCTCTAGTTTGAAGAGTATCGCATAAGAAAGACTGCTTTCAGATATAGGTGTGCATGGAAAGGCCACCCTCCCATACCTCATTTTCTAAAGAAAAAGTGTCTTTCATAAATATTGCTGAAGTAGACAGAACAGTGACCCCCCACTAAAATTGTACACCTCAATCTTTAAAAGCGATGAATGTTATTTTACATTGAAAGGGTATCTGCTGATATGATCAAGGGTTTGGAAGACATTGAGATCAGAAAATTGTCCCAACTATCTAGGTGGCCCAAACTAATGTGAGTCTTTAGGTACAGAGTATCTTTTTGGCTGTGGTCAAAGAAAGTTGTTGTGACAAAATGAGGTATTTAAACTGTGTGAGAGAGTTGACTTGCCGTCACTGGCTTTGAGGGTGGAGGAAGAGAACACAAGAGGTAAGGGATGTGAGTGATTTCTTAAAGCTGGGACAAGCCCTCAGCTGACAGCCTGGAAGGAAACAGGGAGCTCATTCCTATACCAGATGGAAATGAATTCTACCAATAATATGATGAGAAAAGGCACAGATCTGTCAGTAGGGCCACTAATGAAGAATGCAGTCACGTAACAGTGCGATTTTAGTTCGGTGAGAAACGTCAGATTTCTGACTTACAATGCTACCTCTTTGTGTCTTGTGTATGCAAGTGTATATTTGTCTGCATGTGTGCATGTGTGTGTGCATGTATGTGTTTGCATCTCTCTATCAGATATGTGTTTCAGACCCCAAAACATTCAACTCATAGTTTAGCTGATGAAGTCCAATATCTATATTAGTGACACATAACCTGTGTTATGGCTCAGATATAAAAATGAATCATCTATTTCTCTTCATTTCTACTTTGTCCTAGGAAAACACAGAGAAAATGTCAATGTGTGAGAAAAGTTTTAGCTGAATGATCATGAGTTAATCCAGGGTTGAAAGTCCATGAGGGTACAAGTGATAAAGGAGGAGAAAGTAGGAAATGCCAGAGGATGGATGTCAGTAGGGAGGTAAGATTCAAGCAAGTGTGCAGAGCAATACAGCACCCTTACAGCCCTGGCCTAGGAACAGAGAGAGTGGGCACTTGCACATTCTGTTCCCCACTGCAGTCCTTATATGTTCTTCTGGTATATCTTTGTTTTTACTTTAGTTTATGGTAATATTTTTCATGAAAACACATCCAACTGAAATGTTAATATTATATGAGAGGAGTCTTTATAACAAAACCAGCTTCAGTGACTTCATAAAAGAAAACTGGGCAAAGAGAACAGGAAAAGAAAGGATAGAAAGATGGAAAAGGCTCAGGACTTCATTTATAAATGCACATGTGAGAAATTACCTTTAGGATTTTGTCCTGGTCCAGCATCATTTATTGGAACTACAAAAACAGGAAAGGGAAGGCACACTTGATGAATAGTTGTTTTCTTTATGTTGCATATCTCAGGTTTGATGTCTTTAATAGTGTTATCAGTTAGTTCATGATGCAGGAAGCTGGTAATAACTCCATGATTGGTTTTAATAGGTATCGTCTTTCCCCTAGTTAGCTAGCCCTAATTGACCACTCACAGCTTTCTATAAACTTAACATATAGCTATTTATTTATTTATTTATTTATTTATTTATTTATTTATTTATTTATTGGTTTTTTGAGACGGTCTCACTGTGTAGTCAAGACTGACCTGGAACTCACTATGTAGCCCAGGCTGGTCTTGAACTCACAGCGATCCTCCTGCCTCAGCCTCCCGAGTATTCGGATTACAGGCATGCACCACCGCACTCAGCACATACAGCTTTTTGAATCATGACTAGATATTGCAATATTTGGGTAGTTCTAGTCCTTATTTTTAATCCCTTTTTCCATTACCACACCAATCCTAATCTTGACCTGAGCACATCTTAATTACAGGAATCTCTTTTCTCTCATCTTTTTCATCTAGTCTCATTTAGAAATAGCCCCACTACAATATTTGAAAGGTCCACTTGATCATTTTGTTTCCTGAGTCAAAAAACTGACATGGCTCCCTGACATTTATAGGATTTTCTGTAGAGTAGCTTTCAAAGTACTTTGAAACCTAGTTTGAATTTCCACCTATTTCTGTCTCATATCACATTAAATTTCTACAAAAGTCATTTTAACCAATCAACTTGACATATTCAAGTCCCCTAAATATGCTTCTTAGTTTTTGTCCTTATGATTTAGCCCGTTTCACCTCTCTTACTTTCAGTGTAATTACTCCCTGGCACCTTTTATCTGTTCCAACCCTAGTTTCATTGCTTAGTGTCTTCCAAATTAGGAAATAGTTTTATTCAGATATCAATGAAAAAGAAACATTAGAATGCCAAGAGAATAAAATCAGTGGTATTATTACTTTTCCTTTTTTCCCTTTCAAAGGTGATGTCAAGTAATATTTGGATTTTTGCAATATTGCTTTCCTTTTAATTTTGAAGGCAGGAATCTGCAATTATTAAAGTATCCTAAACTTAAAAATTAAGGCAGACAGATCAAAGTAGACCTCTGGCAAGGGGTGTTTGACCCTTTGTTTTTCATTACTGTCCCTGCACAGAGATTGAGAGTTCCTGGTGAAATCAAATTATAATCTCAGTAGGTAAATGCCAGTTCTTTCAATTGATGTGAGAAACAAAGCGATACCTATCTTCTTGATCAGTATTCAGGGACTTACATTGAGAGAGGAGACACACAGGCTTTAAGCCACAGATGTGCTCATTACTCAAGCACAGAGCAGATCCACAGGAATCTTATAGGAAAGGGCAGCCTGGTCTTGCTTGGCATTCCTGCTTGAAGAACATGATCACAGTCTACTCTCTTCATTTTTTACATAAGATAAATTGTTTTTCAGTGATCCATGAGATTTAGGACTCATTTACTTTCCCCGGAATCCCTCAAAGTAGCCATTTTGCATTTTAAATATTTGATCCCCAGTGCCTATGATTTCATGATTTCTGAACTCTGTAACCCAGTAATATGTAAACATGCATTAGTGATTAATTATGAAATGCTTTACTGCCTTTCACTTTTATTGGAGTTGTATATTGTGTTTGCATTACTAACCATTTTTACCACATCTCCTTAACCAAAGTGTAAGTTCCTTGGAGGGAGGTGGTAACTTCTGTTTATTTTTTTCTTGTGTTTACAATTTTGCCCCTTGGAACTTTCAAATAATACATCTGAGCATTTACTATGAGTCAAGCATTCTGTACACACACACACGCATCTTACCTGAGATTCTTTTTTATCCTCTTTAGAATGCCTCTTAAAAACATGTATTAGCAAGGAAACTATACTCCTTCAATAGACCCAGAGAACTATAGCAAATCCAATCAAACACATAAATCGCAAACCAAAAACACCATTTCTCATATATTCACAGACGTGATATCAATGAAAAAGAAACATTAGAATGCCAAGAGAATAAAATCAGTGGTATTATTACTTTTCCTTTTTTCCCTTTCAAAGGTGATGTCAAGTAATATTTGGATTTTTGCAATATTGCTTTCCTTTTAATTTTGAAGGCAGGAATCTGCAATTATTAAAGTATCCTAAACTTAAAAATTAAGGCAGACAGATCAAAGTAGACCTCTGGCAAGGGGTGTTTGACCCTTTGTTTTTCATTACTGTCCCTGCACAGAGATTGAGAGTTCCTGGTGAAATCAAATTATAATCTCAGTAGGTAAATGCCAGTTCTTTCAATTGATGTGAGAAACAAAGCGATACCTATCTTCTTGATCAGTATTCAGGGACTTACATTGAGAGAGGAGACACACAGGCTTTAAGCCACAGATGTGCTCATTACTCAAGCACAGAGCAGATCCACAGGAATCTTATAGGAAAGGGCAGCCTGATCTTGCTTGGCATTCCTGCTTGAAGAACATGATCACAGTCTACTCTCTTCATTTTTTACATAAGATAAATTGTTTTTCAGTGATCCATGAGATTTAGGACTCATTTACTTTCCCCGGAATCCCTCAAAGTAGCCATTTTGCATTTTAAATATTTGATCCCCAGTGCCTATGATTTCATGATTTCTGAACTCTGTAACCCAGTAATATGTAAACATGCATTAGTGATTAATTATGAAATGCTTTACTGCCTTTCACTTTTATTGGAGTTGTATATTGTGTTTGCATTACTAACCATTTTTACCACATCTCCTTAACCAAAGTGTAAGTTCCTTGGAGGGAGGTGGTAACTTCTGTTTATTTTTTTCTTGTGTTTACAATTTTGCCCCTTGGAACTTTCAAATAATACATCTGAGCATTTACTATGAGTCAAGCATTCTGTACACACACACACGCATCTTACCTGAGATTCTTTTTTATCCTTTTTAGAATGCCTCTTAAAAACATGTACTAGCAAGGAAACTTTACTCCTTCAATAGACCCAGAGAACTGTAGCAAATCCAATCAGACACATAAATCGCAAACCAAAAACACCATTTCTCATATATTCACAGACATGTTTGTGCTGGATGAGTAAAAACTCACATGTTCCTTATTGGACCAAAATAATTCAAAACTTAGGTTCAGCAAGTCAGAGCTATCTATGTTCATCATGGTTCATATAACTCCGTCATTGCAAATAAAATCAGTGTAGTGAGATTTTAAGAACTTTAATACTAAATTTAGTATTGGACAATCGAGGCTGTATTGTTCATTTTTACCCAGTGTTTTCTGTCATTGTTACAAGTGTTACTAATGTCAAGTTTGCTCCATTTTTTCAAGTCATTAAAAATGATTTTTACTAATCAGAAGAGCTTCAAGTGAGGAATAGAGGAAAATAACTTTGGAGGGTCCCTGAGAGTAATGTAAACAATTTGTAGCTACAGTAGGACTAAGCTTGTGTGACAGGAAGCTATCAAAAGTAGGTTACATCTTTTTAAGCAAATGCTTTAGGTGATTAGAACTGTGAGAGACAGACAGTGAGTGGTTCTTCAAACAGAGGCAGTCATCAACCAGTGACCACATTTCTTTTGGAGGGTCCCTGAGAGTAATGTAAACAATTTGTAGCTACAGTAGGACTAAGCTTGTGTGACAGGAAGCTATCAAAAGTAGGTTACGTCTTTTTAAGCAAATGCTTTAGGTGATTAGAACTGTGAGAGACAGTCAGACAGTGAGTGGTTCTTCAAACAGAGGCAGTCATCAACCAGTGACCACGTTTTCTATATGTATAGGGCCATTCTGAGGGTCGTTAGTTGTCTTCTACCCTTTTCTTTTGTACCTGCATACCTAAAAATCATAATGCTCCATGACAGTTAACAATCTTGAAAGAAATTCACAACTCAGAATATAATGTGTAGGCTCAAATACTAGTGTTTTTCAGGGAATGATTGGGGTAAACTTGGTTTAAAGTAAAAGAAAATAGAATCCCAATAAAATCCAGTGAAATATAAATAATAAATAGTAATATTATCAAGATCAATTAATTTTTTTCTGAAGTTTTATTTTCTTTCTGTGTTTGCTTCATTAAACCATAACAATGTCTGTTTTACAAGTAGAATAAGGATATCTGAAATACAGAACAGCAACAGTATTCAGTATTAATTGGAAATAGGCAGAACAGACGTGGTCTTATATGATGACTCTTTTCTGCACAAACACAAAAAACTAACATCTTAATAGATTTGTGTGAGTTCTTTGAAGGCAAGGGAAACATCGTTTAGGAAAGAAGAGAAAAAAGCTTGAATGTTATACATTCTGTTAAAATGCAGTAAAATTAAGGACATTTAAAAATAATTATGACATTCTCTCTACTAAATATGAGAAATGCATTAAGTGAAATAGTACTAAGTAGTATTGAACACAAATGGTAAATTCATATCATCTTTACAGATATAATGAAATGTTAATATTGCTGTTTTCAGGTGGTACGAGTTTATAATTCACTCTTAGTTCTTTGAAGAACAGTATCTCTTATTTTACATTGCATAATTAATATGGGAAAGAATAAGCCTACTGCATAATGAGACTAGAAATAAAGTTGTGAATAAAGATAAATTAAAAATAAATTAATTTGAAATTTATGCACTGGTGGCCACTTACGCCATGATACATTGAAAGCTTTAGTAAGTAAGTGCATTATTCAACAAAACCTTAGTAGGAGTGATTGACAGATGTGGGCATGCAGATCCCCTGTCATGAATACAGATGGAGTCAGAGAAGCTTTTTTATTTTATTCATTATTTATGATCTTATCTTATAAAATATATTATTTTTTATCTAATTTAAACCTTTGTTTTGGCTATATGTTATTTCAGTTTCAGTACTATTTTCTAACTTAACTTCTCTAGAAATTAAAAACCACATGTTATCAGAGACAGGAAAATACTATCTATTCAGTTTAATTAATGGTTTATACTGATTAGCAGTACCTGTTTAATATCAAAGTTGCTGTCAGCAATATATTTAGTATATAATATTTCTAATTATTATTTTAAAGAAAGATCATCAACTCTATTTTGATTTAATACTATATTCAGCCCCTTTTTTTTATAAATATTTTCTAGGAGAAATAGGCATGATGAGTATTATTATTTTAAAGAAAGATCATCAACTCTATTTTGATTTAATACTATATTCAGCCCCTTTTTCTTTTTATAAATATTTTCTAGGAGAAATAGGCATGATGAATATACTCTGGGTTATAGAAAAAAATCCCACATGTGTTATAAGCAAATACATTTGAAGAAAATAATAACTGAAACATATTTCCTTGATTTCTGGCATTTTAAAAGTATAGCAGAAATGTTTATCTTTATCATTCGCAAAATTTTTTATGGATAAATAAAAGCAAATAAATTTGTTTTTCATTATATAATTTCATTAAATGCATCAGGTTTAGTGAAAAATCACTTTATTATTCATATTGAATAACAATAGTGTTGTGGGTAAAGACTGATGTCTTAGACCATTCATGTGAGCAACATAGTTCTGATAACACTGAGTATACACCCGTGAGGGGCTGATTCACAAGGGCCAGTTTGTAAAAAGTCATAAAAGCAGACTAACTTTTATACTTGCATGTATGTGAAGAACTCCTTTGAGATATTCTTTGTTATTAAAGATAGGGATGTTCTTACATTCACAGTCTGGGAATAAAGAAGTGGCACAACAGAGGTGGTGATTTTGGAATTCACATAACACCAAACTTAAGACATGCTATTTGCAAAGTTTTTATAATACACACAAGATAAAGGCAAATACAGATTTGAATAGAGATTATTATACATTTGAAAACAAAGATCTTAAAAAAAGGTTCAAAAGAGAAAGGAGAAAATATTAACATTGAAGCACTGTGAAGAAATTTTGCTGTTTATTTTGAAGAATTCAACGTTAGGGAACTTGGCTGGAGATCTCAGGTGCATACTGGGCAGAAACTTCATTTTGTGTGTGTGTGCATGCACATCTGTGTTTATAATTTTCACCTGATTCTATAAAATAATAAATTGCATGCTAGTCTAACAGTGACACTAATACCAATATTAATATCTTATTACACTTTTTTTTCTCATTGAGTTTATTAGTACATTTTAGGTATACAGTGCAGTTGCATTCATTATTGGGATCTTGCACCTTTACATGACAGGTCTTGATTCTCATTTTTTCCCTTGTCCCTGCCCTCCCTTCATCCCCTAGTCCCCTACCCATTTACAAACACTTCATTTCCATTTTTTCATTTTCTCATATTTTTTCTTTTCACTTATTAGCTTTATTACACTTATTATAATTAATTATTAGTATTGAGAAAGGAAGTAAAATTTTCACATTTCTTAAAATTTGAAACAGGGAAATAAACATACTAAAAAATTCAAATTAATTTTTACTGCCTAAGTCTAAGAAATTAATGAGTGAATTAACATCTTATGAGATACCACTGTGGACACAAATCATCTCAGTATTATAGTTAAATTTTCAAACTCGGCTGTAAGTTCACAGTGTAATTAGGGCTTCTTTCATAATAGCTTTTTTTGTTGTTATCAGGGATCGAACTCAGATCCTTGTGCTTAGTGAGGCAGGCAGCAGAACCACTGAGCTAACTCCCAGCCCTTCATTATATCTTTCTTTACTCAATTTCAAAGTTTATGTAGATTTTTTTCTTGTAATATCATGAGAACATAATTTTTGTTATTGACATGCTAAGATTATAGTTAAGCAAGTTATATATATACAATCCAGAAATAAAATTAATATAAAAATCTTATTTGCAGGAACATCAAAAACATGTGAATTTAAGAACTAAAACTAAGAATTTCTTCAAATGTTGAAGGAAGTCCTTGTAATCTAAGCAGATATTTTAGTGTGATAAAAACATTAAAAAACTAAAAATCATGAATAACTTATCAAAATTAAACATTTTCTCTTCAAAATAGAAAAGATTGTGTAAGGAAGAACATACTTACAAAAATCATTTCATAAAAATATTTGCACTCCAAAATATGTAAAGAACTGTTACAACTAAAAAGACGACCCAATTAAAAATACAATTATAGCAACGTCCCAAGTTCGATACCTGGTTAAGAAAAAAACAAAACAAAACAAAAACAGAAAAAAACTTGTATAGATGCAATAAAGTATACAAATAGTGTAAAACCACTGAAAAGATACTTTGATATCAGTCATTAAAGGAGCCTCAAACCCACAATAAGTATGCATATATTAAAGCCTATAGGAATAGATAACATCAAATACCAAATATTGGTTGGTAACCATATGGAAAAATCTAGGACACTGTTGTTGGTAATGTAAATTTTATCACTTTAGAAAGCAATTTTGTAATTTCTTGCCATTTACCCAGTTTACATTCCTAACAAAACAAGAGAAATGAAAACGTAAGTCTACACAAGAACTTGCATGTAAGTGGAATAAGCCTAAATGTTCATCAAAATAGCCACAAAGCCATGTAAATAAAATACTACTTGTCAATTGATAGTATAAATGAATTGATCTTGATCTATGCAAAAACATAAACAGATGTCAAAGATATGCTAAATAAAAGATCTTAGACACAAAAGTTTACTTGTTGTGTCATTTTGCTTATATTGAAGTTCTAGAAAAGCCAAAGTTGTGGAGACAGAAAGTAGATCTATGGTTGCCCGGGGCTTAATATGGAAGTGTAGGAAGATTATAAATGAGTATAAAACAATTTTGGGGGTTATTAAAAATTTAAAAGTTTGTAATTATTATTTCACAAGTATAAGTGTACTAAGTTGAGTTATATATTGCATGAATTTTGTGGTATTAAATTAATTCAGTAGAGTTGCTAGAAATCATTAGCTTACCTCTAAAATGAGATTTTAAGGATGTTTTAGTGAAAAAAAATGCATGTGCATTTAATTAAAAGGCAGACATCAAAAACAAGCGTCCATATGAAGAGACTAGCAGACTGTGAGATTTCAGACAGTGGTGTATTCATTAGTTTGGTAAATTTACCATGATAGGTCATGTAGTTGAGAAAGTTAATTTTGTTAACAAAATAAAAAATACTATTTTCCCTAGAGCTGGAATATATATTCTTTATTCTTTAATAACCCTTTTAAAGAGAAGACGAGTACCCTTTTACATAAAACTCACATAAGCATGTCCTTCCACATAAAACTCCAAGTCTAGAAACTATAACTTCTTTGTCAGAATCTACGTTTCACTAGATAATAAATGTTAAATAATCTTGCTTTATTTTTCCAATCATAATACTGGGTTTAGTCCAAAATTCGTACAGGTTAAACTTCTTAAATACCACAAATGTGTAGCATTTGTTAGTTCCTTGTCCTCAGGAATTCTTTTTTTAAATACTTTTCCATCTCACCCTTGTCTGTTTATGAGGAGGCATGGACCAAGTCACTAAGATGTTATACCAGGCCTAGTTCTGAAGCCTTTGGATGAACTTTGCAAAAGTATACCCAATGTCTACTATTTCCAACTTTACTTGTCATTTAGCTTAAATGCAAAATAAAGATAACAGCTTTCTTTCAAAAACGTATTGTGAAGTTCAAAAGATACCATTTAAAAGAAAGTGCTTTTTGAAATGCAAAAATAGTGCAGTATAATTCTCTGAGGATCGAAAAGGGAAATCACATTTGTTGAGCCTTATGATGTCCCACAAAGGTGCCTTACAGATGCTATAACAGTTCACCTCTCCAACAGTGCAATTCATTATATAATAATTTAAGGCTCAAAGACAGTAGAATCATGTCCACAGTCACATTAGCTAATAAGCTGTGGAGCTGAGTCTCCAAGCTCATATTTTTTCTTTGACACCATATATCATTAACAAAGAAACAAAAAACAAAACAGCATATTGCCAATGGACTCTTTCAATTTCTAAGGCTATGATACATAAATAAATAATATGCATAGATGGTAAAAGCACAGTTACGTTTTAAAGACAAAAGCAAAATGATGAAAGCAGTGTGGTTTTATGTGCCATTAAGTGTAGGCTAGTATACCACAAGGTGATGATATAATTTTTAAAGTTAGTTTACCAAAGTAAACTTACATTTTGTCTTATAGAATCAAATGCAAAGACAATGTTGAGGCTACTGACTTCTGGTTAACTAATTTTAAGCGTGATGTTTTAAATAATTTACTAAGAAGTTAGAAATGCTGCTTAGATATTTTCACTGATATTTAGATATTGGAACAGGATAGGAATAACTCTGAGGTTAACCTACAAATCATGTCTTGGCTAGGGATGTAGCTCTGAGTGAACTATGTGCTTAGAATGTATAAGGCCCTGGGTTCAATTCCCAGTACATTCCTCTCCCAGCTCCGCGCAACTGTGGTTTCCTCTTCGATGCCCTCTCTTGATCTCTTTCTTACTTGTTCTGAAGGAAACCAGCTGCCATCCTGTGAGCTGCCCTAGGGAAAAGCCCATGTGGCAGTTATGTGGCCAACAGCTGCCACAAAGGATGTGGGCCCCCTTGAAGCTGAATCCTTACTTTTTAAAAACTGTGAGATAATGAATATTTGGTGGTCTAAGGTGCTCAGCTTTGTTTAGACAGTAATAAAAAACACAAAAAACAATTTATTTTCCCTCAGGCTCTAAAACGTTATGTTCAGCATATTAATATTCACTGCCTGAACTGCAAATTCACAGAGCTAGTGTGAAAAATTGCTAGAATGAAAGGAATCTAGTAAACATATACATACCTGTATCTATATATGTAATCTACATCTATACTTGTACCTACAAATATAGCACATTTATATCTTCACCCTGAGGTAAATAGTTGGTATAAAGAAGACCATCCCTGCTGTAGAATAAAGAAGTTACTGTATCCTGATATCAGTAAATATCAACTTCATCTACTTAATTGCAATAGTTTTTAGTCTGTGGTTATCAAGCAATTTTCAGAGTATAGCACATGAACCCTTTATACAGACTGGCAATATTTACTTCTCAATTGCTGTTTTCCAAAATTTATCAGTGCATTTTCACTATGATTTATAAATAAATGTGTCACCACCATGCTTTTTACAGTAGCAAATATATGTATAATATTAATTTAATAATATATATTTATATAATATCTCCCTTTCTCATCAACCCCTTCAGAAGCTTTCAGTAACTTCCCATTTTACCTTGAACCTATAGCTGAATTCTACTATGATGTAGCCCTAGCCTACTTTTCTAACTTTTTAATCTGTTCTTCTCTCTGTGCCCAATGCTTCATGCTTGGTTCTCTGAGCTTGCCAAGATTTTACTCTACTCTATCCTTGGCTTTCACTCCCATCTTCTTATCTGTCATGCCTTTTTTAATGAAGTATATGCTCTAAGAGGTCCTCTTTTCCTAGGAATATTATCTAAGTGGCCCCTTCTCTATTATCTTTGATTACTGTATGTATCTATGGGATATATGCCATAGTACGATAGAACACTGAAAAAAAATTTACTCTTGTGTATGTGTGTATATATACGTGTGTGTAGAGAGCTTATATCTTTTGTTTCCTAATACATATCCAGTCCTTGGTAATACAGGTGTCACAGTAATAATTGCTGAAGTATATTTGCAAAAATTACTAAGTAAATCAATAGTATTATTATTATTTCTTTTTCTTGAGACAGGATCTCACTATGTAGTTGAGACTAACCTGGAACTCACTAGGTAGCTCAGGCTGGTCTCGAACTCACAGCGATCCTCCTGCCTCAGCCTCTCGAGTGCTGGGATTACAGGCGTGCGCCACCACACCTGACTATTTTTTTCTTTTTCTACCCTATATTGTCACTAATTTAAAACTGTGAGCCCTCTGACTTATTAAAGATGAAAAGGCAGGAGTGATTTACTGAAAATAAAAATGGAGAAGTAAGTAGGGGCCAAGATAGCTTATAATTGACAAGCTATTTTTCACCTTTATAAGAATCCAGCTAAAATTTTGCAAATTCCTGTTTATTTTGCCATTTTTATTGAGGTTTTGGAATTGATCGAAGAAGAATAAAATATTTTAATGGATTTTAGTGGATTAAAGGGGATTATTCTTACCATTCAAGCAAATGGTGGTAATACAAGTGAGGTCAGTAATATCTGATGAAAGTATATATGCCACTCAGTCTTTATGGGCTCGATCACAAACACAACTTGAATAGAGAATGCTTTTTTTTTTTTGCTTTTGAGTTTTGTCTTGGAAAATTGAGGTTAACTAAGAAAATCATTGGAACTTGATAGAATGGAGCAGACTATTTAAATGTGAAATGTGCACTTGAGTTTTGGTTGGTATAGAAACAGGAACCATAGTTCTCTGTTTTTAATGACATCAAAATAAGATAAATTACAAAAAAATGTATGTTCAATGATTAGAAATATAGTGATATTCTGGCTTCTCCATTTTGGAGAAAAAAGTTTAGAGAAAGCATTTGTAAAGAGTTTGCATTACAAAAATATAACAGTGATAAAATTTGAATTATATATGGAAGAGTTATTCTGAGCTTGCTATTGGTACTCTCACTGGGTACTGACAACTTGTTGCTTTTTCTCTTGACTCTAGTTAAGTCTTCGTTGAAAAAAAATCATATATTTAAATGTCCAGCTTTTTTTTTCCTGCTCTGCTTGTCACGTGTCCTTACCAAGAGGAGTCATAGAAGGAAAAAGTAAAATATCTCTCATACTAATAGAAGATAGTCTCAGGAGGAGAAAAGCAATTTTTCCTGGTCCCTCTTTGTTCATGTGATGCTGGTTTGAGGATGTGATCCTCAAGAAGCAGTATCTATCTTGTAACCATCTTGTAATTTACAAAAGAAAAAAATTCCAACATGATGTTGCAATTAAAATTAAATTAAAAGAGACTAGGTCTTTATCACTGAGTGAACTCTAAAACTAAGCATCATTTAGTGGTGGAAAATACTATCACTTGATTTCATTTGGCCTACAGTTGCAGTAGTTGGAATTTCTATTATTTGCAGACGAAAACATTTCTTCCACATTTTTTCCCTTGTAATATTAATCAGTAAGCTGGATTTACATGGAGGTAGGCATGGTAGCATGACTAAGGGAATACAGATTTCCCTAGAGGCAGAGGATGGTAGTAAATTAAGTGTCCGCCAGTGAAATGGTGGATTGGGTGCCCAGAAGTGAATACAGATTTCCCTAGAGGCAGAGGATGGTAGTAAATTAAGTCTCAGCTAGTGAAATGGGGGATTGGGTGCCCAGAAGTGAATACTGTATATATTCTGTTGAAATCATAAAGCTTGTTGGCTACATCACCAAAAAGAGCATTATTCTAAGTCAGCTAAAAACCTAAAAAGAGATTGCAAGACAGCAAATTTAGAGATCCATTTGGATCAGGGCACTGTAATTGTTTGGATTCAACCTGACATGACTATAACCAGGTTGAACTGTAACTATCCTACTTAGATTTTCCTGCATAGTTTTCCAGAAAGCTATATTAGATAAAAGTACTAGAGTCATATATGGATCTTTACAGCAAAATCTTAGTTCCTAGATGCATATGACTGTTAGGTACTATCTTAAGATATACCAGGTGCCTCCCAGATAAATGAAGACCATTTTGTCCAAACTTAAAAGAATGTCCTCTCTTACCCAAATTGCATAGATACAACTGTTCTTGCTGCTGCCCAGAACCATGCTCCTGTCATTATGTCCCCCAGTATGTTGTGCTCTGTGTAAGTTTAGATCTGTCTTTGGTCTAATGTCAGCATGAGAATTTTATGTCCTCATGCACTAGGACTGGGTTGTAATTTTGTTTTAGTGGTTAAAGAAAAAAAATCAAATAAGTGGAGATAGTTGACAAAGTAGACTTAAGGGATTATTCCTGTACTTTGATAAATTGTAGCAAAAGAAAATATTGCAATGAGAAGTAATATCATTTAATAATAGACTGTCTTCACTTCCCCCAGATTACCAGGTGTGAAAATATCTTATTTGGTAGTACTTATTTTCTTTCAATTTTCCATTATATAAAAGGTTAGTTATTCTCAAAAAGTCAAGCAGTAATGCAGAAAATTGCTGTTTGAATGATTGTTTTTTTTTGTTTTGTTTTGTTTTTTTAGCATTTAAAGTCATCTGTAGTTCAGTGTGAGAGAAATGCATGATGTTAGGCTATATAAAATTCATTTTTATTCTCTTATAATAGTGACATTGGTGTTTTGTTAAATAAACTACTGCATTTTCAGCTAAATAATGAAGCATTTTGATTCTAAGAAATACTTAAGGACTAGCTGTGTAGCTTTCATTTTTTTTTCCTGTTTAAAAATGTTTTTATTGTTGTATAACAGGATTGTTCAGGGAGAGCTCTGCAGGAATACAGAGTAATTTTCATTGCAAGGATTTATAGACCATTAGCAATACTTTAACCTTAAAATAGTGAGGCTAGGCATCCCCTGGAGATTGTTGGATTAAAGGAGCTCGTGAAGTCATTAGATAAAAAGAGGCATGGGTTAAAACTCATTTAGTAAAGACCTTATATATACCCAGTAATTGGTAAAGATGATTAGGGCCAAGCATTTTCTTCATAACTGATATTTTTTCCATTATCTTAAAATATCTCCTTTGAATTACATTAATTGTGGTGAAGAATGTAATAATTTGGAAACCTAAAATTAGTGTCATTTCCAATGTGAGAAGAATATTCAACACAGGGTCTGCTTGAGTGTCCATATTTAAACTGAAACATTCAAGTTAATTCCATTTTCAGTGGAAGGAAATGTAAAACATGAAGCAGTGAGAGAACGGAAAAGAAGAAATGAGACCAGTATAGCTATGTATGTTGGAAAGCTAAGGCTTAATAGTTGTCTGCTTTATTGATTTAGATGTATTAATTTATTCTTTATGAAAATCTTAAGCTAGGTACTTCTTTCCAACATACACTGTCTATAAAAACTGTAGTGGTGCCCTACAAAGCTAAGATCTAAAAATGTCTTACTAGAGTTTGAAAATTTAGAGCATCATTTTATGTTAAATTTTATTATATGTGTTTTTAAAATTAAGTTTATTGGTACTTTTTAGTATATAGTACAGTTACATTCATCATTGGGATCGTGTACCTTTACATGATGTATTTTGGTTGTTATTTTGTCCCCGTTCCCCTTCCCTCCCTTTACCCCCTCCACCCTTCCCTATCTACAAAGACTTTGTTTCCATTTTTTCCCTTTCTTGTGTTTTTTTCCCCCTTCTTTCCTCTCCACCCTTTCCACTTCCCCTACTCCTTTAGACCTTTTCGTCCTGTTTCACATTATCATTTATAGGTCCCATTTGACCCAGCCATCCCTCTGCTTGGTGTCTTTACAAAAGAATTAAAAGAATCACATCACAGTGACATATGAACACCCATGTTTATAGCGGCACACTTTGTAATAGCTAAACCTTGGAAGCAGCTAATTTGCCCATCAGTTGGAGATTGTATAAAGATTATGTGATTTTTCTGTAAAAAGGAGTACTATTCAGTTATAAAAAAACAAGAAACTAGAGACATTTATAGCTAAGTGGATGTACATTGAGGCCATATTTATAGGTGAAGTAAACATGTGTAAATACCGAATACTTTTTCTGGTGTGAAAAACTGAAAGTGTAAATTGTGTAAAGTATAAAATGTATATTGTAAAAGGTACAGATTGTATAATTGTTATGTATTTTTTTACCATGAGATTTAAAATGCCAAGATTCTGACATTTTAACTGCCTCCTGCTGACCTGAAAAGAAATAAAATTTAATACTAATGGAGCTCTTGAGACAGGAACTTCTGTAAGACCAAAGGTAAAGCCATGTTGGACCTTGGGTGTTCCCTCTTGCATTTGAGAACAGGCACTACAATTGGTAAGGGTCTGCAGGGCAATGTAATGTGCCTAATCCCTTATCTGTGCACAGTTAAACAAACAAACAAACAAATAAATAAATGTTTTGTCCCTAATGTAACTTGCAGGTGTCTGTAAATATGGTAAAGAATTTCAGGTATCCAGAGACTACCTCATTCCAAAAGTCTTTCAACCATCTCCTGAACCATTCTGTCTCAACCTTCTGATTTTAGTTCACATATAATCTCCTCAGAAAGGTTTTTGCCTGCTCAAAAGTAGCCCTTCCTCCTCACCTGCTATGACTTTCTATAATATTAGTTTGCCTGATTTACTCCATAGCACATACCATTACTGGAAATTAAACTTCTTATTTGTACACTAGTTACTTTTTGTCTTCAGTGACTAGACCCCAAAACTCCTGATAACTAGCAATGTACTGGTTTTGTTTTTTGCTTTATTTTCTTATCCTCATTTGAGATATAGTAAGAACTCAAGAAATATTCATAGAATAAAAAGAAAACAAAATAATCATTTAGTATATATTCTCTAGACTAGAAAACAGGCCTTGTGGTAAGAGCTATCATTACATAATGATGCATAAATGATCAGTTGTTAGATGGTAATTGTTACTAAGATATGCGTGTTCTTTCATTTTTTAATATATTAAACCTGCCTGTAACATATTAGTGGGGAAAGAGTTGTAGACACTTTAAAGTATGGAAAGAGGAGCAGAAGTGCTGGGATACAGGGTCCACTTCCAAATAAGGTTGTTACTGAGATGATGGCATTTGATAAAAGCCTGAAGGTGAGAGAATGAATTATATAGATCTTGAGAAGAAAGTTCTAAACCCCACGAACAGTAAGTGTGAAATTCTGGGATTAAGAGTGTGTTTAATTTGTTGGTGAAATGGCCAGAAGTTTAATGTCACCAATGAAGAATAAGCAGAGGAAATGATCATAAGAAATGAGTTCCCAGAGAATGATACAGACATTTGAAGTCATTATTTACTTTTTACTGAATGAGAGTGGAAGTCATCAGAGGGTTATGAGTAAAAGAGTAACCTGATTTGACCTATATTTTACAGAGGACTCCTGGCTGCCATGTTGCTGGAGGCAGCCGTGAATCCCCAGAGGAGGTTATTGTGGTAGAAAACATGATAAATTATGGTGGCAATAAGTGGTAACTAATGATCAAATTCTAGATATCTCTCTATATATTGACAGCTTCACTGGTGGGGTTTGCTGATGTTTGAACTTATGGTCTGAGAAAAACAGTAAATTCAAGATGATTTAAATCCTTTTAACTTACATAAAACAAGGGAAGAGGCATCATCAGTGAGCACAGCTATGTTTTTCTTTGACGATGTTTGATTAGGTGAAACCTAAAGCAAAGTGTGATAAGACTTAGGCATAACCAACATTGACCCTTTGTCATATGAGTGTAGTAAGGCAAAAGTTGTGTTAGGGAGTAGAATAAGCTGAAGACTGATCATTACGATGACCAGATAGTTTAAAATGGTTAAGTAAAAAAGGTGAAGCTGTGACATAGGTGAGTGGATGCAGCAAGGTAGAGGTAATATCATGGAAAAGAAAATGTGAGATGAGACATCACTGGTCATATCTGATTGCGTGAGATTATGAAGAGATTTGAGAATAGTGAAAGAAATGGTTTGGAAGTAGTAAAGATAAAAAACCCATAGTCTCAAGTGCTTTGAAAGAGGTGAGAAAAGCTTCGTAGATATGTCTCTCAGGGGATAGAGAAGGTTAAGAAGATGGAATATTTAAAAGAGACGTGAAGGTTAAGTTTTGCTGATAATCAACTGTAAATTCTAGACAACCTAGTAGTTTCAAGAATTGGATAATGTGGGAGGTACAATGAATTAGGGAGATGTAGAGAGCTATAAAGATTTTTGTTGGGTTTGAGAGATAAAATTTTGGATCCTGAGTTTTCGTGATGATGGCTGTATGTTTGATCTCATGTCACCTGATTCTGTGAATGCTGAGATAAAATCAGGCTACTGTGAAATTTCATTTATCACAGAATTGTGCAAAGCAAGGACTGAAATAAAATTAGTAGGATTATTCTGACTCCAATGAGTAAAGTAATCCCATAGGTTGATTCTAAAAGTATGTCAGTCCACCTTTCACATAAAGGTAGAGGCTTGAGCATTGAGGGATATGTGCAGGTGGCCAAGAGTATTAGTTGCAGCAGGGATTTTACAATTTTTTTGCATAGGAGAGTTTTCAAAGAGTCAGGCCACACCTCGGACGTCCAGGCATCACTATTATGAAATACTCTTAAGGTTGATTCTACTGGGCAGCCAAACTTGAGAGCCATTGTGATACATTATCTCTTAATCCTGATATTCAGATCATTGGAAGCACCTGTCATATCATCATGGCTGATTTTCTTTTCTTCAGTTTTTAGTTGCTCAAACTGTCACAGGGGCTCATTTTTCAGTGGCTTAGCCTGTTACATAAATAGTTCCAGAATGTCACATTCATCAATTACAAGGAATTCTGCATCTATGATAGATTTGTAATGCCACACTGGGCTCCTTTTCGCATTTCAGTCCTATTACATATTATTCTTCTATTGCATGTCATTACCCTATTTGAAACCACAATTAAATAAATAACAGTGATAATCCAAGAAGGAGAAAAGATGCAAAATGTTTTGATTTTACAGTTTCTTTGCTTTTCTTCCTAAAAGTTTATGTAATGAGATTTGTAAATGTGAAGTACATTATTTGCTTATTAGCATTTTTAACACTTTTGTACGGAATTGGTATCATTGAACATTTAAAAGTTTTCTTACTATCATCAGTAGTATGTTAATCAGTGAAATAAGACACCTTTTATGCTGTAAAGCACAGTTTGCACTGGACAAGATTAAACAAAGAATAATATTATCACAATAAGAGAGAAAAGGAAAAATAGTTTGAATTCAAGTCTGCTGAAACATAGGATAGGAAGACATTTCAGTGCTGAGAGGAGAGGAATATTATAGCCCTTCAGGCTTTGCTAGTTGACTTTATCCCATTTCCTAAAATTTTTTCCTTTTATTTTTATAGTTTTATAATTTTCTCTATCCAGCAGAAGCTAAGCTCCTGCCCTCCCACAGAAGCTGGGAGATAGCAGTATTATCTGCTTGTTTGTTTGTTTGTTTGTTTATTTTTGTTACCTGGGATGGAACTCAGGCTCTTGTGTAGCAGGCCATGAAACCATTGAACTAAACCCCCAGCCCTGTTTATTTTTGAAAGAGGTTGTTTCTAGGTCCTTGAGAAAGACAGTTTTGGGTATTAACATTGGCAAGCTTTTAAAAAGATTTACATCTTAAAGAGCAAGGAAAAAATTTACTGTTGCTAGTTTCCTAAGTAAATGTGCTAAGAAAAGTGAGATCAGGGCCTTCAATCAGGAAGACACATGGCTGTAGCTTAGTCAAGCTGAGGAGAACATAGGAGGTCACTTTTGTTAATTCACATTTCTCACTGTTTATTTACTAAGAGTTGTGAATTGCTTTATAGTGTGAGAGTGTTTTAAAAAATAGGTGATTCATATTGGAAAATTCCCTTTCAAATATTGTTTTTAAAAAGTTTATACTTATACAAGTAAGCTCTGAGGGTTTCCATTTTCTTAAGTGTTAGCCAATAATGGATTAAGAGACAGTTTCCAGCTTTCCCCTTTTAGGAATTAGCATTTTATGAAGTTTAAACATTTTTTATTGTACACAATTCCTGTTATTTTTATAAAAATTTGCAATGTTAGGTTCAGAAAGAGGAGAGAAAAGAGCTGCACAGGTGCTGAAGCATCAGCCAGAGGCTCGACCCATGCCATTGGGAAGTGCACACAGATCCCAGCTCCAGGCACAGCAGGCAGATCCTGCTGCAGGCAGATCCCAGGCCTGCATGACAAAGAGCATCTTAGGAAATTCATAAATAATAAGCCAGGGCTTCAAAACCTTTTAATCATACCCTAGGAAAAGACAGCAAGGATCACAACCCCAGGAAACCCAGGAGAATGAAGCCATCAGACAAAGGGGGAGAATCCAACATAAAGAAAATCATGGTAAGGATAAGTCAATACATATCAGTTATAACCAACAATGTTAATGGTCTCAGTTCCCCAATCAAAAAAAATAGGCAGAATGGGTTAAGAAGAAAAATCCAGCAATATACTGCATATATGAAACACATTTAATTCAAAGAAACTCATAGACTGAAAATTAAAGGGAAGAAAATAATACCCTATGCAACAGGAACCTTAAAAAAAGGAGTAGATATCCTTTTTGCAGATCAAGTGGATTTCAAACCGACACTGATTAAGAGAGACAGAGAAGGACGCTACATCCTTGGAAAGTGAACAAGCCAAGAGGAAGAGCTGGAAATCATAAATATATATGCACCAAACACTAGTGCACCCAACTATATAAAACAAATATTAATGGACATGAAAATTCAAATAGGCACTAATAAAATAGTACTGGGGAACTTCAATACCCCACTGTGACAAATAGATCAACTAGACAAAAAATGACCAACAAAATACTGGAACTCCATCAAACTCTTGAACAAATGAGCTTAACATGTTTACAGAGTGTTCCACCCCACAAAATCAGAATACACATTCTTTTTAGCTTGTTCTCTAAAATAGACCACATACTCACTCATAGAACATATTTACATAAGTGCAAAGGAATTGAAGTTATCCTATGTGTATTATCAGACCATACAATAGCAAAAGAAACTGCAAGAATTTCATAGACATGGAAAGTGAACAACACACTTCTGAATAACCAGTGGATCACAGAGGAATTAAAGAAGAAATCAGACAGTTTCTACAATTAAATGACAACAATAACACAACATATTGGAATCTATGGGACAGAATGAAAGCAATCTTATGAGGGAAATTCATAGAAGTGAATACTCATCATAGGAAAGCAGTGAGCTAAATTAGTCTGATTCTGAATCGTAAAATTCTAGAAAAAGAGGAGGAGGACAAACAAACTCATACAAAGGAGGAAATTATATTGATCAGAGCAGAAATCAATGAAATCCAGACTAAGAGAATGATACAAAAAAAATTAAATGAAGTAAAGAGTTGGTTCTTTGAAAAAAATAAACAAAATTGACAAACCTGTAGCCAACCTTATCAAAAAAAAGGAAAGAAAAGACCCAAGTCCATGAAATCAGGAATGAAAAGAGTGAAATTACAAGGATCCCGCAGAAATCCAGGGGTTTTTTAATACCTAGTTCAAGAATTTATATGCCATTAAGATGGAAAATACAGAAGAAATGGACAGATTTCTAGATACATATGAATTACTAAAGTTGAATGAAGAAGACCTAAAAATTTAAACAACACAATAGCAGTCAATGAATTTGAAAACGTAATTAAAAACTTACCAACTAAGAAAAGCCTAGGCCCTGATGGCTTCACTGTTGAATTCTACAAGACAGTTAGGGTGGAACTAGAGTCACTTCTATTTAACCTCTTCAATGAAATCGAAAGGGAAGCAGTACACCCAAATTCATTCTTGGAAGCAAGCATCACCTTGATCCCCAAAGCAGAGAAAGACAAGACTGAAAAAGAGAACTGTCAGCCAGTCTCCCTAATGAACATAGATGCAGAAATCCTTAATGGGATACTGGCAAATAGAATGCAGAAGATCTTCAAGAAAATCATACACCCTCATCAAGTGGGATTCATTCCAGGGATGCAGGGGTGGTTCAACATACGCAAATCAATAAATGTAATACATTATATTAATAGAGCCAAGGACAAAAACCATATGATGATCTCAATAGATGCAGAAAAAGCATTTGACAAAATCCAACATGCATTCATGATTAAAAACTCCAACAAAATTGGAATAGATGGTCTCTACCTCAATTGATAAAAGCCACCTATGAAAAACCAACAGTCAATATCATACTAAGTGGTCAATTGAAATCCTTCACACTAAAATCAGAAACAATACAAGGATGCCCACTATCACCACTCCTCTGCAATATAGTTTTGGAAATATTGGCTACAGAAATTAGACAAGAAAAAGGAATAAAAGGAATAAAGATAGGAAATGAAAAAGTCAAATTGTCATTATTTGCAGATGACATGATATTCTATAATGAAGACCCCAAGAACTCCACCAAAAATCTTCTAGACTTAACCAAATTCAGTAAGGTGGATACTAGGTCATCCCAGAATAGTTTTCCTGTACACAAACAACAGAGTCCCTGAAAAAGGAACTAGAGGAACAACTGCTTTCACAACAGCATCCAAGGGCCAGGGATTTGGATCAGTAGTTCTGCTGCCTGCCTCACAAGGGCAAGGTCTGGAGTTCTATCCCTGGTACCAAACAAACAAACAAACACAAAAGCATCCAAAAAAAGGAAAAATATCTGGGAATCAACCTAACAAAAAAAAAATTAAATACCTCAACTCTGAAAACTATAGCACTCTACAAAAAATAATGGAAGATAATACCGTAGGAAGAATCAACATAGTGAAAATGGCCATACTTCCAAAACTGCTCTATAGATTCAGTGCAATCCCAATTGAAATCCCAGCAGCATACTTCACAGACCTTGAGAAAACAGTCCAAAAATTCATTTGGAACCAGAAGAGACCTAGAGTAGCAAAAGCCATTCTATGCAATAAAGACAAGGCAAGGGTATTACAATCCCTAACTTGAGACTATACTACAAAGGTACTGTCATAAAAACAAAATGATACTGGCAAAGAAACAGACCCGGAGAGTAGTGGAACAGATTAGAAAATGCAGAAAGAACTCCAGACACACTCAGCCACCTCATCTTCAACAAAGGAGCCAAACATCCTCACTAGAAGAAAGACAGCCTCTTTAATAAATGATGCTGGAAAAACTTAGTTTCAACTTGCCAAAGAGTAAAGCTAGATCTACATATCTCACTATGTGATAAACTAAAATTGAAATGTATTAAATATCCAAATATTAAAACAGAAACACTAAACCCTCTGAAAATGAGGTTAGGTAGAACTCTTGAAGACATTGGCATGGAAAAAGATTTTATGAAGGAAACCTCAGTTGCCTGTGCACTAGCACAGACAATCAACAAGTGAGATCTCTTCTTATTAAAAAGCTTTACAGCAAGAGAAATCACCAACAGTGTGAAGAGACAACCCACAATGTGGGAAAAAAAGTTTACCAGCTGTTTCTCAGACAAAGGTCTACTATCTAGAATATATAAAGAACTTAAAAAAAATAGATCCTCCCAAATTTAAAGACCCAATCCAATAAATGGCATCACACATAAACCGACATTTCTCAAAAAAGTATAAATAGCAAATAAACATATGAAAAAATGTTCAACATCACTGGTCACTGGAGAGATGCAAATGAAAACAACTCACTCCAGAAAGAATGGTTGCTCTTAAGAAATCAACCAATAACTTATACTGGTGGGGCTGTGGGGAAAGAGGAACCCTACTTCATTGCTGGTGGGAACGTAGACTGCTGCAACCACTGTTGAAATCAGTATAGAGATGCCTCTAGAATTAGGGTGGGACGTCCCATTTAACCCAACGATTCTCTTGCTGGGTGTCTTACCCAAAGTATTTAAAGAATCTTAACCACAGTGATACATATGCACCTATGTTCACAGCAGCACAGTTTGTATTGCTAAGCACCCCATCAACTGGAATCTGGATAAAGAAAGTGTGGTTTTATTTTATAAAATGGAGTACTACTGAGTCATAAAGAATGAGAAATTAGAGACATTTATAGCTAAATGGACCAAATTGAGGCAATACTCTTAAGTGAAATAAATAGGACACACGTGTAAATACCGAATAGTTTCTGTCGTGTGAGAAACTGAAAGAGTAAATAAGGACTAAAAGGCATAATAGATAACATGAAATAGGGAGAAAAGTGGGAAAGGGGTGCGTAAATTGGGAGGGATAGGAGAAAGGAAAGGAATGGAATTAGTATGATAAACTGAAAAAATGGAAACAAAGTCTTTGTAAACAAGGAGCCCTGGAGGGGTTGAAGGGAGGGCAGGGGAATGGGGAAAAAATAAGAACCAAGGTAGATTATGTGAAGGTGCAAATTCCCAATGATGAATGTCATTATATTGTATACCTAAAATATACCAATAAAATTAATTGAAAAAGAAAAAAGAAAGAAAGGGGAGAAACTACATGTAAGGTACTAATAGCTAAAAAAAGCTAAATTTTTTCACTGAAATTTTTATGCCACTTTCCACCAAATTCCTTAATTTTGAACAAGAACAACTGGAGTGAAAGAACATTAATCTGGTGTGAGAATATTTTCCTTAATTTTAGCTTTAGCTAGAACAAATGCTGCAGTGGTTTTGGTAAAATATCAGACACAAATGTTTCTCTTGCATAAGGAAAATCACTCTTTGTTGGTGAGAGAAAAGGGGAATAAATTTGTTACAAAATACATTTGATGACAGTCAAAACTATAGGAAGCTAATGCACTTTCCTGCCTGATCTGTCAGCCTCTTTCCCAGCAACAACAACACAGTACAGCGCAACACATGCATGGTCTTACATGTTCTAACTTGCTCTGTTGAATCTTCTTTGTTCTAACACTTCTGTAGTCACTTCTTGGAGACATATTTTAGCTTTTGAAGAGCCTCCATCCTTACAAGTTTATCACACTCTGAAAGCTTCTATTTTTCTAGGGCCGAGCTATACATCACGGCAGAAAGTAGTGTATTGAAAGGAGCTACTTCTGGGAGCCCAGCATGGAAAACAATAATAAATGGTATACTAGAACGATATTATTATTAGAATATTATTCTTACATTTGATATAGCCCACATATCTTTCTTTTCTGTATGTATTTTTATATTTTATTCTCATTTCACATAACGAATGAATTGGTCACCTACTATAAAAACAGACAGTGTTCTATTGGGTTAAAGTGGTGAAATAATTCTCAGACTTACAGAGGATACGGTTATGCCAGAATATAATTTCACTGCTTTGTATTCAAACAAGCCTTAGCATAGGTATAAACAGCATGAAATGAGGAAGGGAAGATAAGAGAACTAAGATTTACTGAATGTGCTCTTATTGACGAGCCGTCAGAGAAGTCCAGCGTTATTTGAATAAGGAACATTATTGACTGAAAGTCTTGTGAGAAACATTGTTTTATATTTAACTTTGTCCCTTCAAAGTATACCATAGGATCCTGCACATAGTAGGTGTTGTTTCAATTTTGATTGAGTTGAAATGGACAGCAATTAGGGAAGCAAGGAAAGTTTTAACTGGTCTTGAAAAATGTGTAGAACGTATGAGGTTTTCTTTATCTTCTAAATTCCTCCGTGCAATGTGTCTTTGTAATTTTATGGATACCAAAAATAGCAGTTAAATTATCAAAACACTAATTTTAAATAGAACTAAGCACTAAAAGATCTAAAAGAACCTAAGAACTAAAGCTGGCATTTAATGACTGATTAATAACTTGACTCTATTGCAGATAACAATTAAAAGTAAAATATTAAATAAATAATTATGACAGTTTACTTATTGTAAATATAGGTGTTCAGTCTCAAGAACACTTATTTTTGTTATTGATTTATTTATTTTTTTGGTACCAGGGATTGAACTCGGGTCTTTGCGTTTGCAAGGCAGGCTACCAAACTGCTGAGCTAAATCCCCGGCCCTAGAGCATTTATTTTTGAAAGACGAGGAAGGTCTTTGAAAAGATCATTTTGTTCCTGAGTTAAAAAACAATTAAATGATACTATATTCTTATAAAGTCGCAGTAGAGATAATTAAGAATACATTGTGATTTTTTTCTGATGAGGTTAGTTGAGAGACTGTAGCTCACAAATGCAATGGTTCAACTCCAAGAAGGTTAATAATATAAAATTTTAATGATAAGTATATATAATCTACAGATGTGATATTATATATGTATTATAAATAAATATGGAGAATATATCTGTATCTGGAACATGTAAATCACCACATTCTTTATAGTTTGTAATCTGATATACTCCTAAACAATTATTCTAATACGCAGTAGTTACAAATGCATGTTATTTTACTATTTCCTCATATTTCTTTATTGAATTTTGTATTTCAAAAAGTTTTCTTAACAGCATAAGATTGTTCAAAAGGTAGAAGTAAAACTGTGGTCCTCAAACTCCAGTGAAATCGCTTTTCATATAATTCTCTTTCTACTTTGTGTTTCTGTCTTTTGAAGAAAGACGAAGAGGAGGAGGGAAGAAGAGAAAAGCCTAATACTGATTATCTTTTAATTAACATTTTTATGAGTACATCATATGTATCACATTATGGTATATCATTTCAATACCAGTTGCTTGAATTTTCGCAAAATCTTTGTCCTTTTGAGACTTATTTCATTAATCTGTAAGTAAAATTTATGTTCATTTCCATCCAAATGTTATAAAAACCCAGCTTTTTCTCCACACTATCTATAGAAATACTTTAGAGCTGTTATTTCCTCTAATCACCTCTTGGCATGATATCATGTTTTTACTGAATTCTCAGTTTCATGGTATTTTTGTATATTTTCTGCTGATAGTATTTTTTTTCTATGATTCTTCAAATCAGTCATGATCAAAATGCTTTTGAATTCAGCACAGCCTTTCTAAACCATTTTGGGTAGGCCAGCACAAAAATCAATAGCAAGTAAAACACTAAAATATTACTATTATATTACTATTAGAATATCATTCTTAACAGTATCTCAGTCATTTCCAATATTGGGATTTCTCACAAGTTGTTTTTGTTTTTTATCAGACATCAATGTTCTCATCTTGCATTTCATGACAATTGCTGAGATATATAATCCATATTCTGTAAATGTTGAACATCCCTCATCACTTCTTGCCCTTCTTTCTCTCATGTATTTCTTCCGACTTTATTTTGTATGAAACTGCATTCTGTTTTTCTTGTTTCAGTAAAGACCAGGGCTTTTTGTACTAAAGCAACCCATAATATTATGGTTTTGTATATTTATCCACCCTGAAGAAAAATTATATACTTCTCTTGGAAGACACAATGTTTTCTTTCAGCCCAGCATATAGAATTGCAGGAGTTGCTCCCCCATCTATATAAGAAAGCTGAAATTTAGAATAATTCTTTATATTTTGTTTTAAAATTTATTTTGGTGCCTATTTCAAAAATAGATACTTAGAAAGTGCCATGTGAGGGTATCAGTGGTATCTAGAACTCAGCTGTCACTCAAACCCAACTGGTAGGGACCTCACCAATTTCTACTAAAAGATTGCTTAGGAAATTAAAAGTTCTGATGAATGTGCTGCCAATTCATTCTTGTAAAAGCTTCTCCTGCATTTTTCAAATCCACTTGTGTATAGCTGGCTCCCAGAGAAAATAAAGCAAACCACTCAAATACATACAAGTACAAGATACTTAGTCAGAGCCTGTTATAGTAGGGATCACCTGTGCTTGGCAGAGACTCAAGTAGATGTGGATATGGGAAACTTTTTAGTATAATCCAAAGTATAAATAATTTAAAGATCAAAAGAAAAGATAGATGATAAGAAACAGGGAAATCTACCTTATAGAGATGGTAAGGGAGTCAGCATAAGGGGATATGGGTGGGCAGGAAGAAGAACGTGAAGTAAAAAGGGTCACAGTGTGATACATGTATGTACCAATGTGATATGTATATGTACCTATTCCCTATGATGAATGTCTGTTACAAATATACACCAATACAATTTAATGAAGAAAATATCTGGTAAGACTTCAGTTTTGCTCTGTTTGGACATAATTGGAATGCAGTAGCTAGAGGTAGGCTATGTAGAATAGGGAGCATCTTTTGTGTTTGGCTGGAGACTTGATTGCCTTTTTTTGGTTGTTCCTTGATAAGAAACAGGAAGAAAATTCAGGGACGCTGGCTATTCCTAATCAACTGGTCCTTCTGACTATCAGGTTGTGCATCAAAGTTCTGTTGTCATATGTGTCTCACCTAAGCATTACCAACTTGTTAGTAAGTCAAAACTGAAATTATTTCTTCTCTAAACAAGAGAGAATTATACCTTTCAAAGCTTGATAGTTTCTTGGTTGGAGAGAGTTAAAGTTGGACTTTTTTTTTGTGAAAATTGGTAATTTGATTTAAAATGGGCCTTTTAAAGTGAGAGGTTTGATTAGATTTGAGCAAGGAAAAAAATACAACAGTGCATATTTGGTTGAAACAAGGTAAGGATTTCAGAAGTGAGTGATTAAATTTTTTGTTGATTTTGCCATTGAGAAGATGTTTAGGGAAGTTGCTATAATGAGTAATCAACCCATTTGATCGGATTTCTGGGAAAAAAAATCATACAACTGAAGACAAAGAACAAACCTGAAGGTAGATGTGTTTTGTTTCTCAGTGTGCAGACTTGAGTGTTGGAGTAGATAAATTTGTCCTTCTTTGACATGGACCATGTGTTTTTCTTTAGGTGCTATTGTCCCGTTTCGAGTAATACATGATTCTATAATGAAGTAGCTCTGGTAAATTCATAATCACGTGTGCACAAAATAATTTATCAAAACATGACTATATTCCACTTCCTGCTGTTACTCTGCAAATATAGTCTGTCTTCTAAAAGTCTCCCGCATAGATCAAAGAATCCTTATATTATTTGGAACTTGACCTCTTTTGATCTTGAAGACTGTTGTAGGGGCACTCTCTGGGATGAAATTAAGCCTACAGAGTTTGAAATGAGCCTAAGTGTTGAAGTGTTGCAGCCTGTACTATAATTTCTTCTCTAGCTGCTACCAAAAGACTTGAAGATCATGAAGACACACTATTGAGGAGGTGAAAGAGTGCCATGTCTGATGAACGGTGGCAATGTATGTATTGTCTTAGGGGAGGAGAAAGAATAGGTGGCTCCAGATTGTTTATAGAGATTTTTTATAAAGTTGTTAATGCATAATAAGCGTGTACTTCTTTGTACTGTTTTTCAAATAACTAGAGGGTGTATAATCAGGAAAGTCATGGACTTGATATCTACAACTGGATGAATGGAAGTTTTCTACAGCTAATAATTATTCCATACATGGAAATTTCACTAGTGATAAATTCTGGTTTGAGAATTTGAAACTAAAAGATTTCTATGCAACCAAAAAATTTCCTTAGTGAGCAATGAGTTTTACGTCACGCATATATTCTTGGACATATCTTTCCTAGTGCTCTAACTCCTTACTTTTTCACCATATTTATATTTTCCCCTATAAAATGCCCTAGGCTCATGTTAATTATTCCATACAGTTTCCTGAGCTCTGCCAGAAAGATGTGGCATGCTGAGTCACAAAAAAAGACCTGTCTTACCTATTCCCTAGCACAGGAAACATCTGTCTTTTGCATTTATTTGACTGAATGATGCATCACTTGAAAAAGATGCAGGAAAAATTTAAATTGCTCCAAGCTTACTTGGTTATATAAGTACCTGGAGTAGCTGATTACTTCTCTTGCTTAATAAACAAACATCAGCTGGTCAATTAGCAAACAAGGATCTGGCAGGGACACCCCCTCACTACCACATATTAAGTGAATATATAATGTTGACAAACAATATTATACAGTACTTTGATTTTTTTTCCTAAAGTGTCATTGAAATATGGCATTATTTTTATGAAGTAGATGTGAAGTAGGGAGAATAATAACCATCTTAAATTCTACAGATGACAGTTGAAATGGTCATGGAAGAAATTTAAAGACTGAATGTTAATGTCTTAGCATTAAGATTAGAAGTAAGATTGGGCAGGCAAACCAGGTGTGGTAGCACATACCTGAAATCCTGCACTCTGGAAGGTTGAGACAGGGGAATTTCAATTTTATGCCTACTCTAGACAAAATTAGTGACTTAAAGAAGACCCTGTCTCTAAATAAATGAATAAATAAAAAAGAAGGGCTGGGATGTGGCTTAGCGTGATTGTCCTGGCTTCAATCTCCAATACTACAAAAAGAGAAAAAAGTACACATTTATGAATTTGTAGTGGGACACCATAAAAATCAAATAAAAGTTTACTCCATGCTTGCATAGTGATCTTAATCAGTAAGAAGTAATAATGATTTCTATCTGACTTTAAATCCTAAATCTATAGTGAACTAAAAATAGCAAGACAAATATTTATTTGGTGCAGTGTAAAATATTGGAAATATCAAAGTGTTTTTTTTTTTTTTTTTGTAAATAATACCAGGTAAACTTAACAATACAAATCTTTTTATTGTGTAACTTATGATACTAGTGGGCATCTATTCTTTGGTGAGTTTTCATATTCATTTTTATTATTTATTTTTATTTTATTTTTTGGTACCTGGGATCAAACTTGGGACCTTGTGCTTGTCGGCAGGCAGCAGCAACACTGAGCTAAATCCCTGGCCATCATATTCATTTTTTTTTTTTTTTAGAGAAATGACACTACTTTAATGTAATGATGCTAAAGATGTAAAATAAGGAAGAGACATTCATGTTCTCTGTACAATACTTCCCATTTATAGAATTAGCCAATACTGTGTACAACATATAAATACAGAATAAAACATTAGCGGTGCATAGAGCATATTTACCGAAGCCAAAAAGTTCAGTTTAAACATCCAAGAAGGAAGAGTTAAAAATATAAAAATATGAAACTTGCAGTTTGGAAGGGTAAAATGGCATTCACATACACAGGTGCATGGAGTCCAATGTGCTGGGGTGGACAGTAAGCAGAGTCACCTGTGAATGTCCATATAGTTCACTCACAAGGTTGAAAGATGGCATTTTCATAGGAGACAACCCCAGTCCCTGACCCCTTGTCTAAAGAGGCCTCATATTCATTTTTAATTCTGAATCAGGTTCCAATGTTTTATTCATTATATCTTCCATATCATGAAACATATCTGAGTGTATCTTTAATTTGTTTGGACAGCATCACTTTCTTGGGATATTTTCATCTGTTTGTTTCATAAATTCACCTTTAGTAAGTCTCCATGGCTACATAAGTAGTGTCTCTTTGATGATGGCAGGGTCAGTGTTTCCAGGTTCAACTGTTCCTTCTGTAAATCAGTTTATATATTCAATGGAAATTTTACTTCCAGTACTATTGCTTATTGCTTACTTGAGCATTTTCGTAACCATTGACCATTTCTCTCTTTTGGTTATCTGTATTTTTAAGGTGTCACATGGTTTTATGACAGAGAGACAATGAAACACAACCATGTGCTTTACTGTTTGTACATGAAAAGAAAAAGAAAATAGAAGCACAGTGATTGCTTTCCAGCAGGCATTGAAAGAAGTGATAGGTTTAGTCTTTGATCATTATAGACATCTGTTATTTTGAGGCAGTATTAGCAGCAAAGTACTTTATATACTTTTCAGAATTACTTTTAGTAAATATAGTGTAGTACTTGAAATTCAGTGTATTGGTATTGGTGTTGATGTTATTTAAGTAATTCATAGTACCTGAACTTTGTACGTGTCAGGACCCCGCAAAACAAGGATGGGCTATAATTTGTATGTTACATGTAAGTTAGTGTGTTAATTTTGTGATACAATCAAAGAAAATAAATGCCATTACCTGGGATCTTGCTCTCATGAAGAAAAAAATCTAATTCAGATTTTAGATTGGAGAAGATTATGGAGAACAGAGCTGAGAAAAAAGACATGAATTGATCACTAATTTGGTAGGCCACTGGAAAATGAAGGATATATATAATACTAAGGAAGAAAAATCTCTTGGTATATAGTCTTGAGGAGAATTGGAACATGTAGTATATATGTACACATATCACTAAACTATATGTTATATTAAGGAAATACATATTTATAAAATTATATTTTATTCAGGAATAGATATATTCAGGAAGAAAAACATTATTGGTTGCCATTGATGTGAACCAGTCAGATGTCTTTGAAGTAATGAAATTGTCTGTAGCTAAGATAATGAAAATAATGAAGATTTTTCAGTGATCAGGAGAGTAGAGTTATAGTTTTGATGTTTCAGGGTGAAGGCATTGTGAAAGAAAAACCAATTCATTATAAAATTATTTTGCGTCTCATTTGCATACTCGCATACTTTTTATATGTAATCACAGTTTTAGCAAATCATATTTTTTCATCAGCATAATTATCCACTTAATTTATAAGATGATTAGATTCCTAAAATGCAGGCATTGTTAAGCAAGTGGGAAATTGTGTCCTGTAACACAAAGCTTGATTTTTTTAATTTGAAATTTGGGTGTTTGGGTAATGGAATTAAAAATACCTATACTTTTTTTGTAAACACCAAATAATAAAGTGAGTGTATAATATGCACAAGATTTTTCAAAATTATCATTTAATCTTTGCAGTATTATTCAGTGCAATGTCTGAATCTTGAAGCAATTGCTGGATTGTATCAAGGTTGTCATGCACCTGAAACACCAAAGAGACGTAGATTTAGTTGTTCTCTTTCACTCAGTGCAGAAGTTCTCTTTAAGATATTTATTATATGAACATTTTGGTAGCTTTTTTTTCCTTTTTTTGGTACCAGGGATCAAACTTGGGACCTTGTGCTTGTGAGGCAGACAGCACACCACTGAGCTAAATCCCTGGCTCATGATAGTTTTCATCTTGAAAAACAGTTTTCTTCCTTGTTTTACCAAAGGTTTCTTTTCATATCTCCTTTGTCTTTGTTCTTTTCTCAAGAGCATAAGGACTAAGCAAGCACATTTGCTGAACAGGATAGCTCTTTACACAGAAAGCTGCCTTGCCCACGTCCCTGTTTTTCCAGGCCCTAGAACATTAGTCTTCTGATTTTTGAAAACTGCGTAGAGTTCTTAGTTGCATCTTTACTCTTTTTATTTTACATATACTCAAGAGATTTACTGACTGTTTTGGTAAACTCTCTTGCTTTTGTGCTGAAAAGCAAGGGTTACATCTTGGAAGATGAAATCTAAGCTTTATCCTCAGGCTAGTGAAAAGTCATTTAAAGGTTATATGATAGGCAGAGGAGTGAGGTAAACAACTTTGCATTATTTGTGAAGATATCTCTGCTATACTTTGAAAAGGAATGGTGTTAGAGAGGGGCTTCGGGGTCTTGAGGTAGTTTAATTATATTTGCGTAGGAAGGTGTTTCAGGTACCTTTTGCCAGTGAGAATTTGTTCAGGGACAGAGTAGTAAGATATGATTGGCCGATAACATATTAGATCTTTGAAGTCCATCCAGAAATATGTGGAGGAACCATGGTATGGAGAATCTTAGCATCCTATGGTTGTATGAATGGGAGACTATGAATCAGAGAATTTAATATTAGTGCCAAGATGTTCTTATATTTAGAAACATGCAGTTAAGTTTAGCATACATATTCACTTATCATTATGAATTATATTATTCCCTGTATGTGTGTCTCTCTCTCCTCTGTTAGACTATTGTCTGGTTGATGACTGAGAGACTGACATATTAACGTTTATGTGTTTGTGAATAGCACAACATCTGGAACACATTACAGGCAATGGAAATATATGTGAGCTTAATGAATGAATGATAGATGTAATATGTGGTTGCTGTACAAATTATATATTATATATGTGAGGGAGATGGATAAATTTGTGGTGTCTTTGCTTTAAATAAACTGTGTGAGTTAAAATTTAATAATAAACTGCTGCCTTACAAATTGTAGAGAAAACATTTCCTGATAACATTTAATAGCTTTACAAGTGTGTCTTTAATGAACTTTAAGATATAGCTTCCCTGTAATTGCTGACAACTGTGTTGTTGTAGGTTGAAGATCATGCATGCTTATCAGAGGTACTATTGACTTATACTTGCTCTGTTTATTGATTACTTAATTAGTTTTCCAAGATAGCTAATCAGAGGGAGATGTAGGTATTTAGGAGTCTTTCATTAAACCATGCTAAGAAATTTAAAACAGAAAGTTTGTGTAGCCTGAAAGTCAAGCTGAGAGAAGGCAAGCTCTTGAGGACCTTGGATTAATACTCTATCATGAATAAAATAGTTACAGTTTAATTTTATTTTCCTCTTCAGAATCACAGTATTTTCTTTTGGGTCCATTGGTTAGGGAAATATACCACACATACAGTACAACGATTATAGGGATATTTCCACTTCCATCTGAACATAGATAAGCAAAATAAATTCACATTTCCATAACCTATACATATTAAATTCACTTTTATTGTCATACTTTCTCCATTTATTAGAAAATTTATCATGTTAATATAAATCAATTTCATGTTTCTATTCAGTTATTTGTTAATATATGCTATTAGTGAAATTCTTTCATATTTTGGCTTCAGTCATCTTTAAAATTAGTTTTTCTTACTCTTCTTAAAATTAATTCAAAGTAATCAGCATTCTTGCATCTTTTTCTGTATCTGTAAATTTTACATAAATATTATAAACATTTTTTATGAGTGCTGGAGATTGAATACGGTGCCTCACTCATTATATATAGTAGCATGCAGTCTACTACTGAGCTGTTCCCTCTGCCTGTACATTATTGTTTTATTTTTTAAAGAATGACTTCTTTTTTTTTTATTTCCCTCACAATCACATATGTTTTAAAGAAAACCATATAATTACTTTGTTCCTTCATATCTGTGCTCTTTATACATGATTTGCTTTCATATGTTTCCGAAGTTAAAGTTGGTCACAGTAAATTAAAATAGATGTGATTGGGCCACAGTGAAAATTGAATGTTCAGGATGTGTGATTAAACTGAATTTTGGACTGTGTACATTGAAATTAGAACAATTATTCTAGAAAACTCTGGATATTGCATTTGACTTACAGTGAACTCATTAAACAGTTTCTGATACTGAAATTTTCTTTCTTTTTTGGTACCAGGGATTGAACTCGAGTTCTTTTGCTTGTGAGGCAGGCAGCAGAACCACTGAGTCAAATCCTAGGCCCCTGATACTGAAATTTTCATGTACTAGTGAGGAAGGTTTTCAATGTCAGGTTACATCTTTTTAAATTAGTATTCTTTTTATATGACTTTGGGAAACATCTAACAGTGACACACCTTGAGAAAATAAAACTAGAAAATTGCTTTAATTTTTCTGTTTTGAGGTTGAAACCGAAGAGATATATGAATTCCTGAATTTAAAAAGTCATTAATTCATTCTTTTATCCAGGCATAAAACCAATATTTGTTAAGTATATAGTATTTGTTCATGTGAAAATTGAATCTGAGAGCTTTTGGTTTCAGGGTAAATTCTTTTCATTGAAACATTTTAAACATACAGCAATAAAACACTCATCTAGATCTCTAGCTTTCACTGCTACCTTTCTTTAATCTTTCATGAAGCTTGTTTTTTTTTTTTCAGCAACAAATGCTCATTTACATAAAATAAGAAACTTTGTTTAGGAGTCAGGAACAGAAGAACAGTTGTTTAGGAAATTTGAGTAAATTTAAAGTTAATAGAAAGGAATATATAGAAGCAACACTACAAAATATGTGTGTAGATTTCCTTGTGAGAAAAAGGAACAAGAACTGAAAATGAAATAAATGAAATCAGTAATGTTTTCTGACTCTCTTGAGTTGCATACTTGTATTTTCCATTATTTATAGATTATTGGGGGCCTAAATCAAGTAACAATACATCGTTTTTCAAAAAGTATAGTTTACTTACAAAGTTGTATTCTACTAAGCTGGCTGGTAATTAAAAGTAATAGTGATCATTCATCCCAGGAATACATTGGTTCCTTTTTTGTAATAGTTTAACATCAGTGGTATGATTTAGATTGAAAACTGAAGGTAAACTGAAATAGTAATATGAAATGAAAGAAGACAATCTAGACAATGTTAGGGGAAAAAACAAGGTACAATTTCTGTAAGCAATAGAACATAATGAGATTGTGATTTATATTTACCAAAATTTCTTGTAAGAGCTCCTTTATATATAAATTGGTATGAAAAAGATGAAAAAGTCAAGAGAAAATATAGTTAAAGATATGCAGTCCATAGAAAATAAATGGCTCCTAAACATATGCAATGTCCTCAGAATCATTCTGTGGTATGTAGCTTTGAAAAGACATGTTCTGTGCGTAGTTTGGAAGCAGTTTGGCAATTATTATTGAATTTACCATACATATATATAAGAATTTTCTTATACTTTAATTCCTTAATATGTAAAAGAATATACATAAAATATATTATTTAATAATAGGAAATATTAGACACAAAGAATGAATTCTTAAATAATCCAGGGATTAAAATCAGTTACATTACTCTCCCAAAATCCAGCTAAGAATTTTCTTATTCCCATAGGTGTAACATGCCGCACACTATAGGGAAATGAACAAATTTGAGGATTGAGGGAGAATTGTATATTGATGTGGGATATTCTCAAAATTCTATTACCTGATATTTGAAGTGTGTTTATTTTAATTTTATACAATGTGTAAAATACTATTTGTATAAAGTGGAAATAATATTTATGTAGGTTTGTTGAATATGTAAATATATATGCATACATATATATACGCAAATTCATATACAAAAGATAATACAATTTAAACCTGTAGAAAGAGGAATTACAATTTTGGACTTAATGACTTTTTAACTATATGTAGATTTTTAGTTTCAGACAAATGTACCTGTTGATCACAGTTGGCCAAATCAGTCATCAAATTTCTTATTATCTCAGTGCAGTTAAATAGATATAATACACTAAGTTACAATAGATAGTTTGTAGCCTTATATAGGAGTATAACCCATAAGAAAATCAGATCACTATATAATTTATAGTTAATTTTGAACTTAATTAATATTTAATCTGAATGAGAAATTGACATTCTCTTATCCCATTTGCTGGCAAATTTTTTTGAGAAGGACACAAGTATTAAAAAGGTATTATCTTGTTGATTTTTTTTTTTTGGTACTGGGATTTAACTCTGGACCTTGTGCTTAATAGGCAGGCGGCAGAACCACTGAGCTAAATCCCCAGCCCTCTTTTTGAATTTTAAACTCTAATGCAAAGTATAGGTTGCTTTGGTAATAGTAGTCAACTAAATATAGGTGTAAAATTTAGCTTTAAGCACAGTTAATAATAAACACAGTTCAGTCCCTTGACTAAAGCACAAAGAGTCTAATATTTTGTAAAATTATTATTTTTGATTTGGAGAATTAATATAAATAAAGCCCATCTTCTACTTTTTGTTAATTTATAGGTAGATGATCATACAATTAGGATATTCTTAAAGCTTAGGATTTTACAAAGCCATATTTATATGATTTCACGGAAATAATATCTATAACTTTTTTTGCTAATGTAGTTAATCTTTAGCATTTCTATCCAATGTCTGTCAAATTGCCATTTATTCAGTTTACATTTATTTGCAGACATTCTGGCTAAGAAAGATATGGAACAGTGCTAATAGTGTTTGTTTCTCTAACAATCTTTCATGGACTCTAAATCATTTATTAGATTTTTCTTACATTTGTTTAATTTAAGTCTTGAAATCAAGTTTTTATTAATACTAATTATTGTTATGCCTCTAGTAGGTATGACAAAATCTTGGTGATTCACTTCTTTGATTTTTATTCTTTCTACTATCTGCTTCACTACTGGTAAAATAAACTGTAGCTATTTTCTTGGAGCATCTTTTTTTTTTTTTAATTTGAGCATGTTCAAATATTTACTCTCATTCGGTGCCTATATATCCATGGGATTTAACTCTGGACCTTGTGCTTAATAGGCAGGCGGCAGAACCACTGAGCTAAATCCCCAGCCCTCTTTTTGAATTTTAAACTCTAATGCAAAGTATAGGTTGCTTTGGTAATAGTAGTCAACTAAATATAGGTGTAAAATTTAGCTTTAAGCACAGTTAATAATAAACACAGTTCAGTCCCTTGACTAAAGCACAAAGAGTCTAATATTTTGTAAAATTATTATTTTTGATTTGGAGAATTAATATAAATAAAGCCCATCTTCTACTTTTTGTTAATTTATAGGTAGATGATCATACAATTAGGATATTCTTAAAGCTTAGGATTTTACAAAGCCATATTTATATGATTTCACGGAAATAATATCTATAACTTTTTTTGCTAATGTAGTTAATCTTTAGCATTTCTATCCAATGTCTGTCAAATTGCCATTTATTCAGTTTACATTTATTTGCAGACATTCTGGCTAAGAAAGATATGGAGCAGTGCTAATAGTGTTTGTTTCTCTAACAATCTTTCATGGACTCTAAATCATTTATTAGATTTTTCTTACATTTGTTTAATTTAAGTCTTGAAATCAAGTTTTTATTAATACTAATTATTGTTATGCCTCTAGTAGGTATGACAAAATCTTGGTGATTCACTTCTTTGATTTTTATTCTTTCTACTATCTGCTTCACTACTGTTAAAATAAACTGTAGCTATTTTCTTGGAGCATCTTTTATTTTTTTTTAATTTGAGCATGTTCAAATATTTACTCTCATTCGGTGCCTATATATCCGATGTTCAATATTTGATCTCAACAACTATAGAAATTTTAATTTAGAAGACTACCTTTCTTTAATCTAGAATTTTTATCTGTCTTGATTCTGACTAAAGAAAAAATAAGTACAGATAGGGAGCTTCTTAGTATAGTATGAAAAATAATACATGGAGCCTTTTAAAAATAAAGCACAACTTGAGTCACTGCGTTTTTGTGTACGATCACTTTCTAAGCACGATTTTAGTTATGAATCTGATTAATTTTGTATAACACATTAATTAAAATTTAATAACACTTTATTTAATTAGGTTAGGTATTCTCAGAAGCTCTCCAGAGCTAAATTTTATGATTCATAGAAGTCAAAATACCTACTTCTTACTCAGCATAATGATCTCGCATTAAAAGGAATATAGTGAGAGCTGCAGGGATGAAGCTCAAGTAAATCAGTACTAAATACTATTTTGTGATATGTTAGCTGCACATAATCTTTAGCTTCTAAATTACCTCATTTGTCATAACATAAGCTAGAGCTAAGGAACTAAAAATACTATTAGATACCGTGAGCAAATCAGAGATGAATAAAACAGCCTCTGACCTCAAGGATATTAAATGTAGTAGGACTAAACAAATGGAATTTTACGTTTGTACACTAGAAATTCAGAAGGAGATTGCTAAGTAATTCAGCAGCCGAACATAGGTTTTTGTCATATTGTTGCCCTCTTACCCTTAACTTATTTCTTTATCTATGATATCAAGATGGCGGCCTTGGTTCTGATGTCAGGTGACAAGGTCAAGCGCAAAGGCGAGAAAGGCTGGATGTATTTCTTTAGCAATGAGGGAATCTTTTCGGAGTGCCTGAGAGTTCACAATAGGTTACATCCATCAGAGTTGTGCCATACATTGTTGTTTCTAGAATAATAACCAACAAAGGGAATGGCCGTGTCCTGCTTTGCTTAGTAGAACATATGATTCTGTCACGAGAAGTTTCTTCTGACCAAAACTGAGCCTTCGCTAAGGAATAGGAAGGAGGCAGCAGAGATGTAATCATTTAGGCATTTAGCAGTGTCTGCTACATTACTGAAAATTTATGACAATGGAAGCGTCATGATCCAAAAAGATTTGGTTTTTGTATTGGCAGTTGAAATCTAAGGTGCACTATTGCAGAGCACAGCCTTAAGTTTTAGAGAAGTCAGCTGTTTTATGCATCTCTTTTTTCTTTCCTTTCCTTCCCTTGTTCTTTGGTATATCACTGATTCTTGCTGTTTTTCCTCTTAAATATCATGTCCATCTATTTTCGTGTTAGTGTATTACCTTTTCTTTTGTAGGCATTTACAATATCTACAAAACATATTTACCCTAATTCACTGTTATGTAATTTGTTGGGTTTGGGCATATATGGAGTTTTTTCAGAAAATATTCTAAACTTCAGTGTGGCAAGAGCTGAGCTTTAAACCAAGCACAGAACCAAGCTGGGTAACTGCACATGCTGCATGTTTATGGATCTTTCTATTATTCTTAAGATGAGGACATACATCCTTAATATGAACTTAGTATTACCAGACTAATTCTTCATCTACATCTAAAATACTAGTCCTTGCTCCTTCCTGTCTGGGCAGTAGCCACAGTAGTTTTTTCTCACTGACCTCTGTTATCACCACACCACTATACCTTTCACCACATTCTATTTTCTGTGCCTTTCCCTATTCTTTACTTCTCAACATAAGTCACATTCCAGTAAAAGCTTCACTTGTTTATAGTAATTGTAATACTCAAAAATAAGTATCTTTATTTTTACATTTTAAGTTTTTCCTTATTACTGGCCATTTGGTCAGAAAAATCAAGTATTTTTACATGTGATGGAAACCCTTACTACCTACCTAGTGCCGGGCATATAGGAAAGTCTCAAAGATACTCATCAGTTGAATGAAATTGTTGGAGTGATAAAAACAGTTAAGGGGCCAGGGATTTAGCTCAGTAGAACCACTGCCTGCCTCGCAAGTGCAAGGGCCCAAGTTCTATCCCTGGTACAAAAAAACAAAAAACAAAAAACAAAAAACAAAATACAAAACAAAAAACCAGAATCAAGAATACAACTAATATAGTATAGTTTTTCCTACCATATTGTGTAATATATGTATGACTATTCTATGAAGTGAACATATCAGTCTTATTATCTATAAAATGTTTGAAATTAGATCAATGAAAGATGATTAATAGTCGTTTCCTCCTTATAAATAAAATTCTAATAGGATTTATTCATGGAAAATAGAATGGCCTGCCAACCTCTGTCGTGTTTGATAGTAACTGCTTTGCCCGGGAATGGCCATTAACAGAGTTAAGCAAATTGAAGTGTGTAGTACATTTTTTTGAACTGAAACTCAACCAAGATTTATTCTTTTACAGAATAAAAATAAATTTGAAATATGCATATGGCATATCCATGTGACTGAGTCTCATCCAATTTTAGAGTAGCATCAGGAGCTGGCACATAGTGAGTATCTTGAAGAAGTTTCATCTTCCTTTACATTCTTAGAATAAGTAGTTTGGTTCCATTTATATTTAAAATAGAGTAATTGTATTTATTCATACTTCCAAGGCTGTGTGCTAAGGTCAGCCTGAAAGCATTTCTTATTATTTTTTGGTGGTTCTCTATCTTCAAAGTGAACATACCTTACGTGGCCAAGCTTAGCTAAGAAATGTTTGACTTCTCCCAAGAGTCAGATTTTATTCTAGATTTGAAGGTAGTTTTAGTATATCTTTTAGAATATAAAGTGCCTTTATGCTGTAAATAACTGAAGGATTGCATAGCTTTCACTCTGGATGACAGAAAATGGTTGTTCTTTTCTATTCTTGTGATAGCAAGGTACTGAAGGGCTTCTGTAACTTTTTCTAAGGCAGTTTCAGATACCATCTGACATTCTTAAAAATGTTTTGTGTAAAATAAAAGATAATAAGTAAATAGGGAACTAGAACTTTTGTAAATTGGAAGAGGGCCAAGGCATGGAAGGAGGGGGAGAAAGGGGACATAAAAATATTTCAGATGTGTCACTCTGATGAATGTCATCATGTACTGGAAACGTGGTATAAAAATGCAAATTAAAAAAAAAAGTCAAATGAGTTAAAAATGTTTTGCTGGTTATGTTTTTAACTGTGTACTTCTTTAATTATAGCTAGGAGAAAGGCCTTTTAGGAAGTCTCAATATTGGCCAAATGTAAGAAAAGTCTTTATTATCATGGTTTTAGTCATTGGTGCAAAGAAAAGGTTTAAGAAAAATGAAGCAATTTAAGGTCCTGAAAAAAAAGTATTTTTCATTATTTCATCACTTAAATGTATTAGAATATTTTGCTGTTAAACTTCTGGGGAAAATTATATTTTCTACTTTGTTAGTCATAAAGGAATTCTTTCTCAAAAGTTGCAAATTCTGTAAGGTAATTTGTGGAAATGGAATTAAAATATGTAACTACTTCTGTTCCCATTCTTGTACTACAATTTATTTTTACATATATATTTAAAACACTTACATTTCACTTAAAATATATAATTAGTGTCTGTACATTGGTCGTTAAATAAAATATTTGTCATTTAAATGTATAAGCTGGGTAAACAGTTTCTGCATATTTTAATCTAGAGTAATATAAAATATAAGTGGGGGCATGATTTAGTTTCTAATCTTGAATTTTTTTTTTTTTTTTTTTTTGTACGGGGATCGAACTTGGGTCCTTGCGCTTGCAAGGCAGGCGGTGGAACCACTGAGCTAAATGCCCGACCCTCAACCTTCAAATTTTTATTCCTTCAATTTTCCATCCCCTTCCCTCCTTCTCTCTATATATGTATATGATATATTCATGGGGTGTAGATGTATGTATATATAACATACATGCAAGTATATGTGTTTGTTTGATGTATACACACATATAACACCTACATATGTATATAAACACATAAACTCACACAAACTTCAGTCCAGTTATCCATTTATTTCACTGTAATGAAATTATATCAATATGGTTATAGATTTTTATAGATATATGTCTTGTGTATTTGTTATATAACAATTAAATGTAAATACCCAAAATAGAGAACTTAATTGATTTTCTTTTTTTTTTTTTTTTTTTGGTACCGGGGATTGAACTTGGGTCCTTGCGCTTGCAAGTCATGCCACCCAACCGCTGAGCTAAATCCCCGGCCCGAACTTAATTGATTTTCATAGTTGCTTTTGAAGTTAAAATTAAGTGGAGTCATTTGTTCTTTCAGCAAATGGTTATTTGACATTTGCTGTATACCAGAGCACATTTACCCTGTTCCTGTGTATATCTATTGAGCGTTCTTTTCTCTCAGTGTCTTTCTTGATAATCCATTCATTTTTCTGGTTGATGTATGTAAAGTAGAGTTAAAAAGTGAAACATAATTTTGAATTGTTCATTATTCCAGCCAAGGTTATTAGCAATTTTATATCTTCCTACAATGGCTTTGATGTGGAACCATTTTTCAGATGCTTTTCGTTTTTTGACTTTTCTTGAAAATATGAATTTCCTAAAGCAAAGTCATTGTATAGGAAAGAAAATCATTTGTATGGTGTTAGAATTGTTCTTGGTGTAGTAATAGCAAGAAGAAAGGTGAAGAAAGTGCAGACAAGGAAAAGAAGAAGTAAAAGGCAGAACAGAACTTGTATGATGTTTTTGTTTCAGCATTTAAGGAAGTTATAATTCTTGCACTTTGATAAGAAAAAGCTGAACAAACTGGAAAGTGAGGATTTTTCTTGGATAGTAGGGTAACCTGCCGTGCTGAAATCTGGAGAGACTAATCCAGAGAAGCATACCCAGTATATGCTTAGAGAAGCCACTGGAATTATAAAGTGGTAGAAATGCTTAAAAGATAATCTTGACAAAGTACTAGAGGCCTTCGAATATTATGGGGGTGGCCTAATTGGTACTGCACTCTAGGTGGACAATCATCACATTTCTGTGGATTTTGCCTCCTGAAGAACTGAGAGTCTGTCATGGTCTTGGAAAGGAAAGGAAAGAGTAATCATTGTGGAATACTTCTAGAACTTTCTGTATAACAGACTTTCTGTTCAAACGAAAGGTGTGGACCAGAGCTTTATCCTGGGTGGGAAAAGGTTTTCTCCAACTAAAGTCTCCTGTAGCAAGAAAGCTAAAATATATAGAGAAAGATCACAGCTATCAGCCTTAGAACCAGTAAAGATGGAGATACAATCATAAAATAACTACTACACTAATAGGGATCCAGTAGAATAACAGTGGATTGAAGCTGAAAGAACTTTACGACACTTAAAAATAAAGGAATAAAGAAAAATATACCATACTCTAAAGGAAGCTGAAATAACTGTCATAACTTTAAGTGAAACAGACATCAGAATAAGGAAAATCAGTGATAGATGAACTGCTTAATGATAAGGAGATCAATTTTCCAAGAAGCCTTAACAATCTAAACATGCATGTATCTAAATAGAGAATATCAAAATATATGACACAAAAACTTCAGAATCCAAAAGAGATAAATTTTGTATTATAATTGGAGTCTAACATAACCCTTTCAATAACTGATAGACCAAGCATACACAGATAAAGTCTCTATAAAGATGCAATTGACATAAAAGTATCAATCAACCTAATCTAATTGGTATTTTTAGAATACTGTATGAAATAACAGACAATACATTATTTTCAACTTGGTATGGAACATTCAAAATTGATCAGTATTTTGGGCCTATTAAATGCAGAAAAAAGATGTGGACAGGAAAACATGGAAGTGGAGAAAATTTATCTAGAAATAATGAGGCAAGGATGAAATTATATACAAGAGAGAATAATGAGAGAAAAAGTTGACAAAAAGAGAAAAACAATAGCTTCTCCTTGCTGGGCTTTTATTCCCTCTCCTCTCTGCCCCCTCCCTCTCCTGAGTTCTGCTCTAAGCTCATTGCATAAATTTTTCTCATTTAATCCTCCCATATATTATTATTATTTGTAAATGAAGAAGCATATTCAGAGTTCTTCAATAATTTGTGAAAGACCCTGGATTTAAGACAGAAAGTTTAGTTTAACCGAGACTTGGTGCTGTGTGTCGTGGCACACACTTGTAATCCCAGCACTCGCGAGGCTGAGGCAGGAGGATCACTGTGAGTTCGAGACCAACCTGGACAACATAGTGAGTTCCAGGTCAGTCTCAACTACATAGTGAGACTCTATCACCAAAAAAAAAAAAAAAAAAGAAAAAGTTGGCTTTGTTGTGTTTGTATATGGGGTAAATGTCAGGTATTGTCAGAGGGCTGCATTGGATAACTAAAGCTAGGGTGGATTCGTCAGTTTTGAAGGGTGAACAGTACCTATTAATGTAGTCCCATTTCTCCAGGACTTTCCCTCATTGGTCTTCAGCTTCCTTCTCTTCAGCCTCTACTTTTATTTTATTTTATTTTTTTGGTACTGGGGATTTGAACTCAGGGCCTTGCACTTGCGACGCAGGCGGCAGCGCCAGTGAGCTAAATCCCCAGCCCCACCCTCTACTTTTAGCTCTCAGATCTTCTTCCTCTTTGATACAGTTTGTTTTTCCTCTGCAGATCCATGTAGTGTTGCCAATATGCTGTCATTAAGTACCTCCCACCCTTCCCTTCTAACTCTTTGAATATGTGAAAAGACTATTATGATAAGGTTAGTGACTTATTTTAAATATAGAAATCGAAAGTGTAAGTTTCGCTAGGATAATGTGGCCAATAGAAGATTAATAATGTATTAATTGGCTTTTCCATTGTTGGGACAAGATGTTTGACCTATAACGGAGGAAATGTTGTTTGGCTCATGGTTTCAGTGTTTTCAGTCTGACTGGCTGCCAGGCTCTGAGGCAGAAGAGTGTGGTGGAGCACAACTCCTCAGTTCATAGCAGCCAGGAAGTAAAGCACAAGGGAGGAGTGCTAGTGAGAGATACACTGCAAAGCACCTGGCCACTGACCCAGCTCTTGCAACCTGGCCTTGCCTCTTAACAGCAGGTTCAGCTACTCCACTGCTGAGTAGACTACTGTGAGTAAAGGCTTTATGATCCAATCACCTCTTCAGCAGTTTCTCAGTTCATCAGGTTGATAATTAAGGTTAACTGGCAAAACAAGATGTTTAAAGTAAGAAAGTCTTTTGTCTCCGAAACTGTGACATGATATTCCTGAAAACAAAGATACAGTATACCATGGTGCACAGTGCTTCTTAAGGGGAAACTATGACTTATTCAACTTTGCTTTTCCAGAAGTGTAGCTTTGAAGATAGAAGGCTTTTTTCCTCTTTGGTAAATTTTAGATGAATTATAATCCTTCATAATTATTTTATTTTATTGTTTTTTTGATGCTGGAGATCGAACTCAGGACCTTGTGCTTGTGAGGCAGGTGTGGTGCCAGTGAGCTAAATCCCTGGCTAAATCCCATAGTTATTTTAAATAGTAAAACATGCTTCAAATTTTAGTATATGTGCTTCAAATTTTAGGAAAAACTCAAATGTGTTATAAATATATTGAATACAAAATTTAGTGTTTTATGCAAAGAAATAGAATATGCTATTCATAGAACACATAAATAACTATTTTATCATAAATTTGGTCTAAATCTAACAAGCAAGCTATAAAAAGTTTCTATTTTCTTGTTTGTTTAGATTTAAAATAGTTCACTAGAAAGATTTAGATAACCTAGGTTTCTAAAAAACACCCGTCCTTGGAACTTCGAATAATGTTTTTCTTTGATCTCAGTACATGGTCTCTTAATAAACAATAAGTCATTCCATTTTTTTGGCCTAGAGCTAAACTCTTTAAAAAAGTCTGTCTCCTCTGTGCAATTAAATGCACAGTGTTAAATTTGTAAATAAGCACATTATGGAGTAAAGGCACATGAAATTTAGTTCTAAATTAAATACCTTTAAATAAGTCTAATGAAGATTGTGGGTTCCCCATATGACCACACAGCCTAAATTCCAGAGATTTCTGTGAAAGGAAGCTTCTCATGGAATCTGATTTCCATCATTTATCATCAAGTGAGTATTTTGTCAGTTAAAAATTTAAACATGCCATCTTACAACAGACGAGTACTACATTATGATTCAGTGCAGCAATTATTCTGGTAATCACAGGGTTGGAATACTGCAATGTGTTATAAGACATTAGAATGTCAGTACAGCAGTTATGTGATCATCCTTTCAAATATTTTTTGAATCTCTTACATTATAGTTGTTGTTTCTACATAGTTAATAAGCACATACAAAACAATGAAACAGTGCCTCAGTGAATTTCCAAGTATGCTTGTGATACTGAGTTGTGAATAATGATACTTTACCTACGAAGCAAATACCCTAATGAATTAGTCTTTTTTTTTTCACAAATTGGTGATTGGTAGGTTAATAGTAAGCCAAATAGACTGATTATTTGAGTTCTGAGTAAAGTATCTTGCATGTTACTATTGAATCAAACGAGTGTTTTAATCCTATATCCAGTTAGCTTTACTCCCTCCTTCCTATTGTGTTCCCTTCTTTCCTCCTTTTCTTAAAATTGAAGACTACATTATTTTACTTGAAACCAAATGAATTTTGAGTATTATTGCAGCTATAATCATCTACTAGTTACCTTTTTTAACCATTTATGCCTCAGTTTTGTCATTTAGAACAAGCTCATCAAAGCTTCTTGAAAGAGTTCCTTAAACATTTTATAACACTCAATATACTGAGTGTTAATTCAGTGAAGTTTCATGACAAGGATTACATTCCTTTTGGGATCTTTCAGCAACTTGTGTTTTTTTTTTTTCAATAAATCAAATATTTTTAGGTTTTAGTTTTTAAAACAGCAATCTTTGGTTGCTGAAATAATGCTTTGTTTTTGGATTACTTGATGTTACTCGTATAAAATGATCAGGGCTTCTCTAGATCCTTCCCCCAGATCATTGCAGATAAACATCTGTAGGTTTCCTCAGGGAATTCAGTTTTCATCACTGTATCTGCTGCCTTGATTCTGAAGGTGTTAAGTTCAGATTTCTATAATAAGATGCCCATTCTGTATTAATACTTTCATCAGGATGTGTCCTGAAATATATCAAGTAATGGTCTTGTCACTCTGTACCCCGCCATGCCATCACTTCTGGGACTCTTCATTTTATGAAGCTTGGTTCACATTGTGTATAAATAGTTCATCAATGTCCAGCATTTTAATAATCTTTCTCATTGTAGCATTAAGAAGTGTTGTTGTACTAGTCAGAGTGCCATTTCCCTTAGTGTTTTCTGTCCCCACATTTCCATAGAACTTTTTGTGTATATGACCAAGGCCATTTTGATGGATTCACTGTTGTGGGTAGAGGATAGCTTACAACTTGCTCTCAGATACCACATTCAGACTCTAATTACAAATGGACAATATATGCTCTTAAATTACTAAGCCTTTCTCATTTACTGTGTTCTTAATGTTCTGTCCCCATCTTTCACTGAATTTTAGATTTCTCGTCGTGGTAAATTTAGTACATGCACTCCCCTCCTGACAGCCTCTAAATAACTATAAAAAACCACCACTTATACGTGATGCAGGTCCTAAATTCATAGTTCCTTTATATCCTCTACTGCTCTGGCTTTTGACATTTTTTTAATTTCAGCCCCCCACTGGCAATTCCAGTCCTGGAAAATGTCGTCATACAGAAGTTCTCCCTCTTCAAGCTGACAGACAGTGTTAAAGATGTACAAGATCTTTACGTTTAAGCCATAAACAGTGTTAAAGATCTACAAGATCTGCGTTATCAACAGTATACACATTTGGAACTGCCAGTTGACAAATCTGAACCTGAATTTGACTCTCCTGTACGTTTTTCTTCATTTATCCACCTTCACTTCTAGGTTAGAGGAGAAGATAATTTGTTTCAACACTGTAGTATCCAACATGCCCTGCCTCTTGGCCTTTAAGAGTTCCATTTTGCCAACACTGTCCTGTAAGGGCAAGGAGGTATATTTCAGTCTGTGTTTCAAGAGGAAGAAGCCATATAATAAAATGTTGGGTCATTAAAAAACAATAAGTAATGAGCACTTATTATAAACTACTGGATTTATTCAATATAATTATGAGATTTCATACACATATGCGATTGATTACATTATAGTATCATATGTATATTTATGAATTACAAGGTCAAGAATTCATTAGAATTCTACTTCTTTTTTAACTTTAATTCCTAGTATAGTGTCTTATCACACAACTCTTATGATCTTTTTTTAATCTGTATCAGAGTCTAGCCATTTTTTGACTACTTGTCTGCTAATGGCTTCTTACTATCCTAATTGGACTGTTCATTACTTTTCTAGAATATGAAATTAAGGTGCTTTCTCTGCATTTAGCTAATAGCTTAATATCCATTAATTAATCTCTTCCAACAGGTAGAGATTTCATATTTTATTTAATTTTTATTTACTTTATGGTTTAAACGTGTTAAATATTTTTATTTATAAATTTTTTTTCTCATTGAGTTTATTGATACATTTTAGGTATAAAATATAGTTGTATTCATTACCGGGATCTTGTACCTTTACATGACAGGTCTTGGTTCTCATTTTTTCCCCTTGTCCCTGCCCTCCCTTCACACCTCCTCCCCATCCCCTTTATAAATACTTCATTTCCATTTTTTCATTTTCTTATATTCTTTTCTTTTCCCTTATTTCCTTTCCCCTACCCTTCTCATTTTCCCTACACCTTTATACCTTTTCTTCCTATTTCACATTGTCAATTATACCCTTAGGATCTTATGTACAATTCTAGTTTTTCACACCAGAGAAACTATTTGGTATTTACACATGTGTGACTTATTTATTTCACTTAAGAGTATATCCCCACTATATTTATTTTTAAAATAATATAATAGCAAGGAATATTTCAAAATAACATGCAATGAAGTAAACACATATTGTATTTCCATAGCAACATAGTAATGTCAAAATTTGACATAAATATATTAATGGCAACTTTGCCATATGTAATCTTTCTATAAAATAAGAATGTAATCATTTGTGACAGTCATCAAAAGTAAGTTGGTTTTAAAAAATACTTTTTTTCTCACATTAAAAGTTCATGTCCCTGTAATGGGCTCAAAATTTACACATATTACTTCTGTTCTGGTCCATTTTAAACAAACTTATGGGCAAGGGAGTTTTAAATGTACTCCTCATAAAATAGGGGGTTTCTGCCACTACCAGCTAAGATGTTTGTGTATTTTGGGAGACAACTAGCAGTCTCTATCTCCTAGGTAAATAAAAGTTCTATAGTCATATGACAAAAAAAGTTAGTTATAGGTTGTGGTATTTTGGATTTGGAATATATAAAATAATTGGAATATCATCTTTACCCGGAAGATTATATTCAAGAAATTGTGATGGTACAACTACAATACCATGAAAACTCAGGAATGTAATAATTACTTCAATTTGACATAGCGAAGAAATTTAAAGGCTTTTTAGAGAAGTTTGAGCATTTTTAAGTGATGCGGGATTGAAGTTTAATTTGTTTTCAGGTGAAGAGTAAGGTTAGATTCTAGGTAGATATACTATGAAAATAAGCTATGTCACAAAATGGCCCAAGCTAGAAAACAGGAACCAGTCTGATGTAATAGCTGTGTCTGAAGAATATGGTGGGAGATGGGCCTACAAATGTAGCTTGTGATGTGATGTAAAGGGCCATGTATGATTAAATTTCATTATGTGAAGACCAGGGTACAGATGAGAGCCTGTGCAAGAAATCTGGCATGAAATCTTTTTTTTTTTTTTTTGCCATCTACTTTTATAAAGTTGTATGATCCAAGGTACATCCGTTTGCTTACCCCGTGTGCCTATGGGTGCTTTTCTACTGCCATGCATACCTGAATAGTCTGTTGTCCACACAGCTCCAAATATTTTCTAACTGGCCCTTCACAGAAGAATTGCTGCACTCCCTTTCATGCAGTGATTGCTTTGGAAAGTTTTATAGCAATCATGGGAGTGCTTTTAAGAATAAATGAAGTAACAACTTATTTTTATATTTTGACTACAGGTCTGTTGCTTTAAATTTTAAAAATTTTGTTTATTTTTAAAATAGACCATGTTTATAGTCTAGCATAGAAAAACCAGAAGAACATGTACTATAAATGCTTATCACCACTGGGAATTGTAAATCAAAAGAAGAGATTAGTGAAAAGGTTTTCAAGATAGTTAAGGGAGAGGAGAACTAAAATTTTTATGATGGAAGAATGGAGTAGCTTGGGTTGCTATTTTTAATTACTTCTTGAGTTTACCTCATATTTGGGACTTACCAGAGTAACATTAATTATGGGAAATTATCTCTGCCGTTTGTTGTCATGCCATTACAATGGAAACTGTTACATTAAAGATGTATGGGCCAACTACTGAACAACTCTGGAGAACTCTGGGTTAGCTCAGTATTTTAAGGCCTAGAAATTTGTCAGTTTTCAGAATTTTTTTCAAAACTGAGTAACCCCAGGTTTTTTTAAACTTGAAGATTTTAAGAGCTCTTCATAAAGTTGTCCTATGATATTAATACAAAATGAGCACCATTCATTATTCTGATGGACATTATACTTAAAATAATTACTGCCTGCTACATTACCTTTGTCCTCTGTAAGCTTCAGTTTAACATGTCACCAGCAATATCACTTTGGAGTGTGATATTTGCAGATGAAGAAAAAATATTCTTGCCTTGGCAAATGCATATTTGAAAGTAAGTTCATCTGCAAACTCTTACATTTTTGTTTTCTTCTCATATTGTTTATTATAAATCTTTCAAGCTTGAGCTTCATTTTTGTGAATTCTCTTATAAAAACTTTTCTCTTAATAATTATGAAATATAAAGTACAGTAATCTTATTAAATAAGCAGATCTTCTTAGAATTCTTGAATTTGTCACAATAATTTAACTTCTTATCAATTCCTTGGATTTTAAATGACACCCATGCTATAGAGCTATAATACTTATTTGACATATTGAAGGTGTATTCTAACAAGATGCCTTTAGATAGCAGTTTGAGTCTTTGTTTTCAGTTGAATTTTGCTTTTTTGGAAGGAAAACATACTGACTAATCTCTTCAGGATTTATTTTAAAAGCACTGCTTCATATTTAAAACATGAAAGACCAGCTTGCAAATCAGAAAAAAAATGATATTATTTTTCATGTAAAAAAGTCATAAAAACTGGAAATAAAAATCTTTTGCCTCACATAGGAGGACATTGAATCCATAATGTAAGTACAAAGGCCTAATTGTGTAACCTTTGTGGACTAAAAGAAATTCAAATTCAAAGCTTAATGATATTCTAATACTTTTACTTATATTACTTTGAAGATAAATAAAACATGAGCTTTCCTAGTAGCTATGACACATAAAAGTATAAACATTCTCATATCCTGTTCACAAGAGTGCAATTTTTAGTTATTCTAGAGGATAGTTTGACTATGTATGCCACATTTTAAACATTACACTATTTACATATTGATTTTGGTAATTTCATAGGAATTTATGCTAAGGAAATAGAACAAGGGCATAAAAATGCATGCATAAATGTCCTCATCACAGCACTGTTGATACTGAGAATAAATGCAAAACAGCCAAAATTATTAACTGCTTGGAGTTGGCAAAATACTATGTGATGCACTTATAAAATGGATATTATTCAGCCACTAAAATTACAAGTAAAAGTAAATTTCTTTTTCAGTTACCCTTCCTGTTGCTTCCATCTCAGCATACTATGGATTTTCCTGTAAGGTCTCCAGATTTTGACCTTCTTCAGGTCTCATCTTCCCCTAACTAACAGTTACATGTTGGATTTCAAAATTTTATCAAAGTCTCATTTTCTTTCTTATACTTTCTCCATCATAGTATTGAAAATGATTAGATCATGAGTCATGAAATTGATACAATGGATAACAACCATGAGTATGGAAATGGGGGTGCATTTGAGAAATTTAATAAGGTTCTGGAAAAACTATAATGTTTGGTTGTTTATTGAGATCTAAGACTTGAGCCTGGTTCAGTGAGGCAAGGAGGGCTTTCTATGATGTGGAAAATGTGTAGTATATTATTTTAAAATTATGAGATAATGAAAAGTTAAAGTGGATTTCATTGAAGAATTTAGTGTATTAGTCTCTTAGAAACAGAAAGAACAGGGCTTATTTACCATAAAGAAGGATAAATTTGAATCATTTTCAGGAAAATGGATGAACCTTGAGGCCATAAGGCTAAGTGAAATAACTGAGACACACATGGTTAAATACTGCATAGTTTCTCTTGTATGAGAAACCTGAATTGTAAATAAAGAGCAAAGTAAAAGATAGATATTAGAAAGTGGGGAGAAAGAATTTATTCAAATAAGAAGAGGACCCTGAGAGGAAGATGTGGGGAAGGAAAGAAGAGAAAAGGAATAAAAAAAGGAATTAAGGTGTTATTTACGTGTACCAACTCCACTGAAGGAATGTAATCATTATGTATTACAAACACGCATTTATAAATAAAAACTAAAAAAGAATTATACTTAAGAAAACATTCTAGCATATCCTTAGAGACCCAAATTCACCAAACATCTGCATAGAGGCTGATCATGTATCAGTAGGCTATTAGGACACATTTGAGCAGTTAGTCACCTTAATATTTATTGATCATGCAACTTTTAGAATTGTTGCTGTCTGCCTTTACTGTTGAAGCAATGTCCAAGAGTGTTGTGTGTGTCAATTACAGACAAATATAATATTCATCTTTTGTAATTATAATATGTGTAACCCAATAAATAATCCTTGTATCATTTGGATGCTGTAAAGCTCAGTATTAGCTTTTTATTATTTATTTATTTTTTGCAGCATTGGGTATTGAACATTGATGTACATCCTTAACCCTTTTTCCCTGCTCTATTAATTTTTTTATTAAAAGACAGTGCCATACTAAGTTGATAAGCTGCTCATGCTGGACTTGAACTTCCAATCCTTCTGCCTCAGCCTCCCAGTGATGGGATTGCAGGGATTAACACCAAGACAGCTTTCAGAATTACCTTTAAACATTTTATTAGTACATAAGTACAGTACATAATGCTTACATTCATTATCAGGAATTGGTACATGTGTGTAACACATCTTAATTCTTTTTTACTTCCTATTTAAAGTACAGTAATTACCTTTAAAGTAATTGCAATGTGGGAGTGGTTATACACTCTGTGGACTCAGAAATTTCATTATTGTTTTGCATTATGCATGCAGAAATTTTGGTCAGTACTATGCTCTCAATAGCCAGACTCCACTGGAACGAGTTATGAAGATGTTTTGAATAAGAAAAACTTATCTAAAAATCAATGTAAATTAACTGTCTGCATTTATCATAGAAGTAAATTTAGCTCTAAGAAACACAGAAATAAAGTTGGTCAGTATGTAATTGTCTGTTTTTCTTAGAAAATGACAGTGTTTAAATTCTAAAATATATTAAATATGTCTGGACTTATGTTTAGTTTTTACATTTTTATTTAATTTTTATTACTAAATATTTGAAGTACATAATGACTAAGTTGTGAGGGAGTTAGAGCATGTATATGACACATCTTAATTCTTTTTTGTCCCCTTCCCCTCCCAGCCTCCCTTACGCCCTCAAATTCTTACTTCCTTCCCTATTTACGAAACCTCTATTTTCATTTTTCTTTCTTTCAAGTCTTCTTTTTCCAACTCCCTTCCACTCTCTCCTGTCCTCCTTTTATCTCCTGTTCCCCTTAACATTTGAAAAGTGTTTCCTTTTACTTCTGTTACCACTACGTACTTCTACTCCTGCTTCCTATTGTTATCTTTTATTGTCCTTTTTATTTATATTTTGGGGTTGTCATACAAGATAAATACTGTAATATTTAAGCTTGTGTGTCAGTCATATACCTTCCACCTTTTCTGAATAATTCAGTCAATATAATAGTGATGCAAATCAGAATAATTCCTTAAATTTGTATATTAGATAAGCATAGTTGTATTATTAGAATCATATTAAATTATATTATGGACTCTTAAAATACTTGAAGCTACTTTACCCAAAATTTAGCAGCTCTATCCTACCCATGGATTGAGATTGTTGAATCTGCCTGTTACAGTTTTTCTGCTTTCCACATCTTTTGGGATTTTAACTTTCTCTTATTGCTGCAGGCAGTGAGGTTTTTCAAATATTGCTTTTTTCCTTGTAAGGGAAAAAAACTAAGACTTTTGTGTGTAAAACAGAAAGACATTTTGCTAAAATGTCATTCTGAAATGCCATCTACTCTTTTTGAAACTTGCCTATCACACACCTTTATGTTTTGTATCATCAGTTTTTGATGCTCAAGAAATAAGGTACAGGAGAAGGGTTAAAATTCACAGCTTGGGAAAAGGAAATGAATGGTTCGTGCAAGGTTCTGTCCGGTGGCCCAGCACTTTTTGATGTACTATACACAGGCTTTGACTGCATGAAGGGATAGGAGACAAAAGGTGAAGGAGCACGGGAAACAGAAACGAAAGGATTAGGCAAGTAACCGAACAAGTCATGGAAGAACATGCCAATGAAGAACGTTCTTATCTCTATTTATAATTAGTGAAGGCCATTAATAATAATATTTAAACATTTTAAGACTTTTTTCTTTTTAATGTTTCCAAGTTTATTATTTTAAAACTTTGGTTTCGCTGTTACTGCTTGCTGATGGAGTCTGACTTCCTAATGACCTTTGGAAGAGGATGTAAGAGCAGAGAAAGACTGATGAAAGTGTGCCCAGGTAGTGGGAGCAAGGATGAGTCCCTTGGAGGCCATTCTTTGGATTCAGAGAAGAGCTGGAGAAAGGCTGACCTGGAAACTAAACTAAGATCCAGAAACAAACCTGGACAATTAGAAGGTCCCTTGGTGATTTCCCTAAAAATATATCAGCAGTCCTGGTATTTTAAGCCACTTAGGCATAAAAGCAGACTTTAACCCTAGTACTTTCCCGAGTGAATGACAAGAATTTACAGAAGTGCACAGAAATGTTGAAATGTATGTTAGGTGCAGAGAGCCTGCTGGGTCTTAATTTCCAGAAGTTCTGGACATGTCTCATCTTAGATTCAGGGAACTTGTCTTTTTACAGTTGAATCAGAATGATTATGTGATAAATAGTTGGAGATTATAATTCCTATGGTCTGGAAAAGTCTAGTTATATATTCCATATATAGAGATAATTTCTTAGAATATGAACTTCAATAGTAAGAGTTTTTGTTTTTGTTGTATTAGAATTCGACCAGGAGGGTTACCTCTAAGAAGTCCATATTTGATCTTTATAAAATATATTGACAATTTTAATTCACCATATTCAATATTTTAAATCACTTATATATTTGTTCTTTAGGAAAACAATATCTACTGGTAGAAAGTTGGCTGTGTCTTGTCTACCTCAGTGGAACAGCCCTCTGATATTTAAAAGGGAGCTCTCAATTCTTCATTGCGTTTGGTTCCTGTCAAGCAGAAATACATTTTCGTATTGACAGATTCATTTCTGCCTTTTAAATTCTTCTTATAGCACAGCTGATTAAATTTCAATCTAAATAAAGCACCCTAGAAAAATACCCTATGTTTAGAACCTCATAAATATTAGCCAATTCAATGTACTTCTAGTCTCAATAATGCTTACTTTTTAAAAAGTTTACTACTAGGTGTTTTTTAGACTTAAAGCATCAATAGTTCTTCCATACAAAATTATCAGTCTAGAATAACAGTACAGGAAATAAATATGTTTTTTTCTGCACAAAAAGAAAGTGGACACAAAACATACCTTTTCTACTTGTAATAAGATTCTTTCACTTCTTGAAAAGGTCTTAGAGTGAGATTATTTATGATTTCTTCTCTTGTATTTCTTCTCTCTTCAGTCCTTCTATACCTGGATAAATCTTTTTTTTCAACTCCTTAGAGTTAGCATTGAGGAGAGTAAGAGGAAGGAGGGTGGAAAAGACTTGCTTTACTACTATTTCTGCGGTCAGTTTTGTTCATCTTTGGGTTTTACCAAGTTGAAAAAGCAGTGTAGCGGAGCATATTTATAACTTTCCAAGATTCCCTTTTAGAGCACACGATTGCAACAATATCCCTGTTCTGCAGTTTTTGCTGGTCTCATAAGCATATTCTTGCTTCTGAATGTGATCAGTACATCCCTGTTCTCTCTCTTAATGTCTCCTTGTTCCTGGATGCAGATATTTTGGTTCGTTATCCTTTGCCATCATGGCCATTCATTTTGTCCCAGGAAGCAAGCTCTGTTGACTGTGGAAGTACAAATGCTTCCTAATACAGCAGATTATTTTTCTTCTATAGTAGAATATGTGGTTCCGTGAAATTTGTCTTAAAATCTTTTGAGAGCTGGGCATTTGGGCACACATCTGTAATCTCAGCACTCCTATCCTGCAAGGGAGTTATAAAAACTACATTTTGACTAATTCACAGAAAAAGTTATTTCAGTGTTTATAACATCTATCTCTTCTAGCCTGTTGTGACATGAACCCTCTTTCTCCATATAAAGGGCTACTTTAAGATCCAATTCTGCCAGATCCTTTGTCTGACCTATTTAGATGGACAAACATTTATCTTTGGAACATGGGATGATGTGCCCAGTTTTTTTTTTGTTTTTTTTACTTTTCTTTGGGTGTCTTGATTAAAAAGAGAAAGAAGGAGACTCATGTTATACCTAGCGTAATGATGAAGTCTTCAAAGGCAATTAAACCTTTGTAGCTTCTGGGTTTCTAGACAGAAAAATGAAGAAACACAAAGTTAAATTTCTGGTGGAATGTCCTTGTGCATGAGTAAAAAGAATAAGACCAGTAATCCTGAGTCTGGCATATGGCATGTGCACATTAAATAAGAAGTTAGTAACATCGTGGGAAACTTTCCATATTTATTTATGGATTTATTCTAATTTTTTTAGTAAAGTGAATTCTTGAGTAGAATATATAGGCGAATTTTGTCTCAGGCCTCAATTCTAGGAATAGTTACAGTTGTCCTGAGCAACTGATAGTTTTTAGTCTTGTGACACTGCAATTGATTGTTTTTCACATGTGAGGACAGTAGATGTACTAGAGCTGAGACGGTTTTTCACCTCTAAAAAATGTGCCAGACTGAAAGATACATGTTTTATTTATAGTTTCAACCAGTTTGGTTTTATTTTCTTTATTCTCTTTCTCTGATTTCTTCAACTTGGGTTGGCATTTTTTTAAAGTGTATTGTTTTGGGGGGAATATAAAGTGTGACTATATAAGTGTTAGAATACCAGCTATTAACATTTTATTTCATATCAAGAAAAGTACTTTAGGGCTTGGGATTTAACTCAGTGGTTCCACCGCCTGCCTTGCAAGTGCAAGGACCCTAGTTTGATCCCTGGTATCAAAAGAAAAAAAGAAAAGGACTTCATTCTCACTTTCTACATGTGAGAGATGGGACCAGATGGGATATACTAAGGGAATCATTTAGAAATGAGATAGACAAATCTGTAATTGTTATGAAATTACTATGTGTTTTTAAAATGAGAAGTTCTAATGAAACAACTTTATTTCTTTTCATTTTGCATGGAGGATTTCTAGAAATTCAACACAAGGCCTCATTTATGCTAAGGAAGGCCTCTACAACTGAGTTGTGGCACCAATCCCTTATTTTTCATAGCTTTTAACAGCTTGCACTATTGTTTTACAATAGAGCCACAGCCATAACTGCAGGTGATATCAAAAGCAGAAAGTAAGGACTACCTCGAGAGGGCCATGCCTGAATTGAGCCATTGATGCTACCCAGTGGAGCAGAAATAAGGCTCACTGCTTAACAGAATCTAAGAGAATAGGACCTTTTATAAACACTAGTTTGAACATTGCTAAATTCACAGTGGGTTAAGTAGAAGACTAAATGAGACTGATTATTATTTGCTTGCTTGTTGTCTGGGGGGATCTGTCTAGTTCGTTAGTTTGGCTTTTCACATAGGGGTCCTGCTGTATGTTGCAACAAATGGCTAGGTTTGATAACCTTTGAAAATAATCCAATTGTATTTTCATTTGGAGCTCACATCATAGGAATAAAATGGAAAGTTTCCTATGAGTATTTTATTATCACAAGGGTCTGAGTGCGTTTTTTCATTCAATTCAATTCAATATAAAATTTACATGGCATTACTTTTCTGATGACGATTCTCATTGCACTCACTGGAGAAATGGAGTTAATAATGCCAGTTCATTCAAGACATGTAGCTTCACAATGAATATGGTTTTTGTTTCCTTTTATGTTGAGGTAGTAATTTTGAAAATATCCATACTGAGTGTTGTGTGTTCATATTTCTTTAAAGGAATATTTAATTTAGAGTTGAGTGCAAAGAGGCTACAGAAAATTATTCTTCCATATAGATACAATTATATTGTGGTGGTTAATGGATTTGTGTTATTCTTAATGTCTATACATGGTTACAGTGAGGCTGAAGTTATTTTTATAACTTTTCAGTACATTGAACGAAAGAACAGTGTGACAGGAAAAAGCATCTGATAAATTAAATGTGACATGTTTTTTATCCATATAAAATGGTTTCTGAGCAGCTGGTAATTGTGAATATTTCAGCAGTCATTTTTGATGTGGAATACTTTGTCTGTGTTCAACACTAATGAGTTATGAGTTGTACTTCATCATGTTGACAGTTTCCTTACTTTGTAAATAGGCATGTGATACACCTTGTAAAAACTGGTAAAAGACAGTCCACTCACCTTTAAAATGAATGGCGTTTTCTCTTTCCTCTCAGTGTTTTTTTCTTAAGTTTGACCATCAACTTTTTCTTTACAGGAAGATAATATAAGAAAAGGTATATTCACTGGTGCTTCATAAATTCTGAGTATCATATTGGGTTCTGGGATATGCAGTATCCATTGAATAAGAATAAGCTCAAATCAATTAATGACAGAAAACTTCCCAAACAGAGGGGAAGAATTTGACATGCAGATAAGTGAAGCATGTAGGACTACAATTAGCCCTGATTAAAAAAAAACAACAAAAAAACTACACCTAGACATATAATAGTTAAGATACCAGAAATCGAACAGAAGAATAAGATACTGCTAGCAGTTAAGAGAAAAGAAACAAATCACATGCCAAGGAAAGCCCATCAGAATCACAGCAGACTTTTCAATACAAGGCCTCAGCTCAAGGAGAGCGTGCAGTGAGGAATTTCAAGCTCTAAAAGAAAACAACCCCCATTCTAGACTGATGTAATCGGCAAAACTCTCTTAAAATGGATGGGGAAATAAGATACTTCCATGCCAAAAAACCCCCAAAAAACCAAAAAATCAAAAAACAAAAAACCCTGAAGAACTTCATAAATACCAAACCAGCACTCCAAACAATCCTACAATCTACTAGAAAAAGACAACGAAGATCACAATACCATGAGGCCCAATAGAGCAAATCAATTAGGCAAGGCAAGAAACTAAAGAGAGGTGGAAAAATTAAAAAGAGCCACCAACAGGAAAATAACATGACAATGATAAGTCAGTACATAACATTTATAACCATCAATGTTAATGGCTTTAATTCACCAAAAGAAATAGACTGGCAGAATGGATTAAGAAGCAAAATCCAACAAAATGTTGTGTACAAGAAACACACCTAGTTCAAAAAGAAATTCATAGACTGAAAATAAAAGAATGGAAGGAAGTTCTCCATGCAGAAGGAGCCCAGAAAAAAGCAGGGGTAGCTATCTTATTCGCAAAGTAAATTTCAAACCAAAACTGATTAAGAGAGACAAAGAAGGCCACTACATCCTTGTAAAGGGAACAATCCAAGAGGAAGCGATGATAATAATAAATATATATTCACTGAATATTAATACCCCCAAAGAATATAAAAATATTAAGTGACATGAAAAACAAAATAAGCACTAATACAGTTGTAATGGTGAACCTAAATATCCCACTATCAAAAATAGATGGATCATCTAGAAAAAAAAAAATCAACGAACTACTATAACTGAACCAAGCAAATGGACTTAATCGACATGTACAGAGTGTTCCACCCCCAAAAATCGGAATATATATTTTTTTTGGCTACACATGGGTCATTCTCTAAAATAGACCACATACTAGCTCATAGCAAATGCTTAAATAAATGCAAAGAAATCAAAGTTATCCCATGCAAATTATCACACCATTTTGCAATTAAGCTGGAGATCAATAGCAAAAGAAAACATAACTTCACAAACACCTGGAAATTGAACAGCACTCTCTTGAACAACCAATGAGTCACAGAGGAAATTAAAGAAGAAATTAATCAGTTTTTACAAATAAATGATAAGGGCAATACAACATGCAGGAATCTATGGGACACAATGAAATTCATAGCAGTGAATGCCTACACAGAAAGATTTCAAATAAACAACCTGATGAGGAAATCTTAGGCTCCTAGAAAAAGAAGAGCAAGAAAAATGCAAAGCTCCTACAAGGGAGGAAACTATAAAGATAACAGCAGATCTCTATGCAATGGACATGAAGAAAATGACACAAAATAAATCAATGAATCAAAGAGTTTGTTTTTTGAAAGAATAAATAAAATCAATAAAACCTTAGCCAACCTTGTGAAAAAAAGGAAATGAAATGCTCAGATCCGTGCAGTTAGGAATGAAAAAGGTGAAGTCACAACAGATCCAGTAGGAATCCAGAGGATCATCAATAACTACTTCGAGAACCTGTACTCTAATAAAATGGAAAACACAGAAGTGGATTTCTTGATACTTATAAATTACCAAAGTTGAAGGAAGAAGATAAAATTCTAAATACCCAAATTACAATCTTTGAAAATAAAAACATAATTAAAAGTTTACCAATGAAGAAAAGCCCAGGTCCTGATGGCTTCCACTGCTGAGTTCTACAAGACATTAGAGAAGAATTACTGCCACCACTCTTTAAACTTTTTAATGAAATTGAAAGGGAAGCTGTACACTTCCAAATGCATTCCTGGAAGCAAGTGTTACTTTCATTCTCAAACAAGGGAAAAACCCCTGAAAACTATAGGCCAATCTCCTTAAATAACATAGATGCAAAGATGCTTAATAAGATACTGGCAGGAACACAGAGGGTCATCAAGAATATCATACACACTGACAAAGTTGTATTTATACCAGGATAGTTTTTGTTAAACTATACAAGAGGACAGTTAAACATACTTAAATCAATAAATGTAGTACACTGTATTAACAGAGTCAATGCAAAATGCCGTATGATTATCTCAATATATGCAGAAAAAGTATTACATAAATTCAACACCCATTCATGATAAAAACCCTACAGAAAATTGAAATAGATGGTCTGAATCTCAACTTGATAAAGTCTATCTATGAAAAACCAACAGCCAACATCATACTAAATGGCCAAAAACTAAAAACCTTATTCTAAAATCAGGAACAAGACAAAGATGTCCACTATCACTACTCCTGTTCAATATTGTTCTGGAAACATTAGCTCAGCAATTAGACATGCGAAAGAGATTAAAATAATAAAGGTAGAAAAGGAAGAAGTTAAAACTGTCATTATTTGCTGACAATATGATGCTCTACATAGAAGACCCAAAAAAACTCTGCCAAAAGTATTCTAGACTTAATTGACACTTTCAGGAGAGTAGCTGGATACAAGGTCAACAGTCAAAAATCAGCAGCCTTCTTGTACACCAATAACAGACTCATTGAGAGAGAAATTAGGAAAATAGTTCCTTTCACAATAGCATCCAAAAAAAAAAAATGAAGTATCTAGGAATCAATCTAATGAAGGAAGCAAAGATTTCTACAGTGAAAACCACAGTACCGTGAAAAAAGAGATTGAAGAGAATATAAGAAAAAGGAAAGATATTCCCTGCTCCTGAGTAGGAAGAATCAACATAGTGAAGAAGGCCTACTTCCAAAGCATGCAGTCCCAAATGAAATTCCAACAGTATGTTTTACAGAATGAGAGAAAATAATACAAAAGTTCATTTGGAACTAGAAGAGATCTAGAATAGCAAAAGCCATCCTAGGCAACAGAGACATGACAGGGGGTATCACAAGTCCCAACATGAAACTATACTACTAAGCCACTGTGAAAAAAACATCTTGGTACTGGCAAAGAAAAAGACCCAAGGATCAGTGGAATAGATGAGAAGATAAAGAGAAAACTCCAGATGTACTCAGCTACCTCTTCTTTGACAAAGGAGCCAACCATCCTCACTGGAGGAAAGATAGCCTCTTTAATAAATTGTGTTGGAAAAACTGGATTTCAGCTGCCAAAGCTTAAAACTAGAAACCTATCTTTCACCATTCACTAAAATCTAAGCAGATTAAAGATCTAAATATAAAAACTGAAACACCAAACTTGTTGGAAGACAAGCTAGGTAGAACTCTTGAAGAAATTAGCATAGGAAAAGACTATGAACAAATCTTCAGTAGAACAGGGATTAGCACAAATAATCAACTGGGATCTCTTATTAAAAAGCTACTGCACTGCAAGAGAGACCACCAACAGCTAAGAGACAACCTACAATGTGCCAAAAAAAAAAAATTACCAGCTGTTTCTTAGACAAACGTCTACTATCTAAAATATATAAAGATCAGGCCCCCCAAATTTAAAGGCCTGATTAAAAAATGGGCTTCTGAAATGAACAGAAAAAGAAGTAAAAGCAGCAAATAAATATATGAAAAAATGTGTCACGTCACTGGTCATTTGAAAGATGCAGATGAAAACAGCACTGAGATCTACCTCACCTCAGAAAGAATGGCTGCTTTGACAAAATCAGCCAGTAACAAATGCTGGTGGCTTTGTGGGGAGAAAGGAACCCTTCTCCATTGTTTGTGGGAGTGCAGACTGGTGCAACCACTGTGGAAATCAATATGGAGATGTCTAACAGAATTAGGATTAGAGGTTCCATTTGACCCAGTTCTCCCTCTGCTGGGTGTCTTTCCAAAATAATTAAAAGAATCATATCACTGTAATATATGTGCACCCATGTTTATAGCAGCACAGTTTGTAACAGCTAAAATTTGTAAACAGCCCAGTTGCCCATTAGTTGAAGTATGCATATAGAGTATGTGTTTTTTCCCCCACGAAATGGAGTACTACTCAGCCATAAAGAATGAGAAGCTAGAGTCATTCATAGAAAAATGGATGCATATTGAGGCCATACTCTTAAGTGAAATAAATAAGTCACACATGTGTAAATACAGAATAGTTTCTCTGTTGTGAAAAACTAAAAGTGTAAATAAGATCCAAATTGTATAACTGATAATGTAAAACAGGAAGAAAAGGGCTAATGGTGCAGGAGAAGTGGGTGGGTAGGGGCTGAAGGGAAAAATGAGATAAGGAAAAAATGGAAACAAAGTCTTTGTAAATAGGGAAGGGAAGAGGGAGTGAAGGGAAGGCAGGTGTATGGGGGAAACATGAGAATCAAAATCTATCAAGTAGAGGTACAAGATCCCAATAATGATTGTAACTGTACTGTGTACTTAGAAAGTACCAATAAAATCAAGAAAGAAGAAAAAAAAAGCAAAAGAATAAGCTCGAAGCAAAGAGTAGAACTTTGATTAGAATGCGAAATGATGGTTAAGTATGTAGCTCAGTGGCACTATAACTGCCTCACAAGTGCAAGTCCCGAGTTCGTTCCCTGGTACCCCCCCAAGAAAATACACACACACACACACACACACACACACACACGCACGCACACTAAATGAATGTACTAAGAACTTACATTTTTCTTAATAGGTGTGTGAAATTTTTTCTTTGTGATTATTTTAAAATATGAATTATCTTATAAAACAAAAAGTGTAAATTCTGTCATCTTATATAAAATTTTATTCAATTTTTTGAGGAAACTCCCCAAAAGATGAGTGTTCATCACTGAATACTGTCATAATGCAAATAATATTAATAGTATCATTTCAAATTTAATTTATATTTGAATATATTTAAAATATTTGGAAACCATAAAAAGCTACCATTTTACTATAAAGAAAAAGCTTATTTTTATCTTTATTAAGTTTATTGGTACATTTAAGGTATATAACACAGTTACATTTGTCATTGGTTTCTTGTTCCTTTACATGACTTATCTTGGTTCTTATTTTTCCCCATTTCCCCAGCCCTCCCTTCACCCCCTCTACCCTTCTTTGTTTACAAAGATATTGTTTCCATGTTTTTCCTTCTCCCTTATTTTTTCTTTTCCCTGTATACCTTTCCCCTACTCCTTTCACATCGTCTACTCTTTTAGACCTTTTCTTCCTGTTACACAATATCAGTTGTACAGTTTCATCTTTCTTTATACTTTTAATTTTTCACACCAGAGAAACTATTCAGTATTTACATCTATGTGTCATATTAATTTCACTTAAGAGTATGGCCTCAGAGTGCATCCACTTAGCTATAAATATCTGTAGTTTCTGATTCTTTATGGCTGAATAGTACTTCATATTATAAAAAAAACACATCTTCATCCAGTCTCCATTTGATTGGCAATTGGGCTGTTCCCCAGTTTTACTATTACAAACTATGGTGCTATAGACATGGGTGAGCATATATTGCTGTAGTATGATTCTTTTAATTCTTTTGGGAAGATACCCAGGAGGGGAATATTTGGGTCAAATGGCACTTCTAATGCTATTTGTTTGACGTATCTCCATATTGATTTCCACACCACTATCACTGCTAGCACAACTGCTGCCAGCCTTTCAAATTAAACAGCTCAGTTTGATCTGTCTTAGGATTTTGGATTCTATGTAGTATTTTTATGAATTGTGAGTCACACTGCTAATACATTGCCTTACCACTAGTCATCTATATCATGTGCAACAATCTTTCAGAGATAATTACTCTCTCTAATAGACATAATTATATCATATCATGCTTTTTTAGAACATTACTATTTTCCAAGGAATTTCATTTTCATAGTACTGGCAGCATGTCAAAATTACTAATTTAAAATCCTTCCCAAAACAAATTCATGGAAATTCTAAATAATCGAAATAAATCTAAATTCTAAATAATAATCTCTTTATATAAAAGCATAGATAGATACTTTCACGAAAAATTTAAGCAATGTCCTTAGAAAGTAAATAATACTGAGACACCAAAATCAAGCACAGGACAGACACAATCAGAAGGTGGGACTAACCAGGGCTTAATGGGATCAGGATTGATCTCAGCCTTTGAATTGAGTTCCCATTTTTTCATGTGAACAAAATTTTACCTTACTTTAGTGCATAAATGGAAACCAAAGACTGTGATGTAGATTGAAGAGAAAAAAATTCCACCTTTGCCTAGGGAAGTGACCAAGAGAGTAAGCTGAAATCTGCCTTTGGTGCTTCCTACTCTTGCCTGCAGGCTGTGCAAATATGTTGCTACTTCCTTGATGCCACTCTTCTCTTGTATGAGGACAGTTATATTTCTGCTAAGCTTTCCTGGTCTAAACTTTTTAATAATTATGCTAAGAACACTTAATGTCAGATTTACCTGGGACATACATTTTGATGCCAAAATCAATCTGAAATAGAAACTTGTAGGTTAGGCACAGGACTTGACAAAATCATGTACCAGCCAAGGGTGCTGCCACTGGCATACCGGGCAAGAATCACCATACCGGATGGACTGCAAAAGTGCAGTTATCTCAAGCCACACAAGATAGATTTGGGATACAAGGCTCCTTGCCTCTTTTGCGTTCCTCCACAGAGGATACTATATCCTGGCAGGAAATGTTGCCCGCACACGTAAGTGAGTGACTAGGAAACTGCCCCTTCCCCAACAGATGGGCAACAAGCAGTTTTTTTTTTCCTGTCCTGTGCTGTAGTGGCTAAATGGAAACCCTAGCAACAACAAAGATAGGGATAGCAGTGTAGCTGAAGTGGTGAGGGAAGTGAATGACACATGGGATTTTAATAACCTTGAGTGGTGGGCACTCAACTAGCTGGAGAGAAGATTTAAGGGGAACTGAGCAGTCTTGGTTTGTAGTTGTGGCTATGAGAGCACCACCTCCCCCTTTGCTGCAAGTAGCAGTAGAGACATTTGGGCTGAAAGGTATTGGCTGAAGACTGGCCCCAGCTCCCATCTAGATGCCAAGATCAGCCCATACTCAGCACTAATGGTAGCGCAGACTTGGCGAGGTTACACAGCACATTATTGGGACACTGCCAGCTTTGGACACTACCAGAGCACTATGGACACCACAGGGATTTTATTTATTTAGTTTTGTTTGTTTCTTTCATTTTTGTTTTTCTGTCTGGTTGATTTTTTGCTTGTTTTTATTTTTGTTGTTTAGGTTCTTACCTTTTGTTTTGTTTTGTTTTACTTAAGTTCTTTCTCTCCACAACTATTTATTACCTTTATGATATTTTCATTTGAGTGAAAATTGTCTGTTATCTTTTTGGTTCAGTTCTTTCAATTTATCCTTCATTCTTTCTCTTCTGCCCTCTTCTTTAGTTTCCCAAAGCTTGTCCTTTGTCATTGAGCCTTGCCTCTATTATATTTCTCTTCATTTATCTGTCTGTTTTGTCCCCATCCCTCTTAATTTTCCTCCCCTAGGGTATTATCACTTCACCAAGAGGAAGCCCATTGCATACAAGATTCTGGTTATGTTGGGTTTTGTTACATAACTGTAGATCTTGTTCCCATAGATTAAGGTACCCAATTAATAGTTACAACAGTTTGTCAGTTTCTAGGCTGTGCTTGATCCTATTGCTATTGCCAATTTTACTACTTTAGCCATAATGTCATGCTTGCTGTAATTAGTTGTTCTCCCTTGGATGACAACTCTGTGATTGTCTGGGATCATAACTTCACCATAGCGCAGTATGAAAGGACTGGGTGCTGAGGCAACTAACAACTTCTCATCCTTAATAAATTGGGAAGGAAGAATCTTAGGACAGACACAAAGATGAAGAACCACCTATGCCCAGAAGACATCTCTGAGGGATAGACATTTCCTAGGGAAGCCTTGATGGTGGTGATAAAGGTATCTTTTATAAGAATTTAAAAGCATCAACACGGAATCCCCAATAAAGTAAAAAGTATAAAGTGACAAGACACATGCAAATTGCAACTCCAGACTTCCAGCCAACCCAGTGAAAGTCTAAGGGACCACAAGATAGAGGAAGTTGGAAGCCACCACCTGAATTTTCTGAAGTGATAGCAGAAGTAAAAAAGCAGGTAAGAGAGTCTACAGAGAAAATAATCAGTCAGGTAAAAAAAGAAATGATGTTCAAAATGAAGGATATGCTCAATGAATCTAAAGTAGATACAGAGATAAAATAGAAGACCTTAGGAAAATTATGGAAACTATGAATGCCCAACATAGGAAAGAATTAGAATCCATGAAACAGATTCAAACATATTCAGATTAAAAATTCCATTGAATGTATAAGTCACCAAATGAACTACAGCAAGGATAGAATTCTCAGATGTAGAGGAATTGTGGTTAGTGACCATAAAAAGAAAAATATCCTAAAAGTAGAAAGGAACCATGAAAAATCAATCTAGCAGTGGCAAGATAATGCTAAGATGAAGAACATAAGATATATCAGAGTCATTGAGAATGCTGGAGACTGCAAATGCCATAGAAAACCTGTTCAGAGAAGCAATGGCAGAAAACTTCCCAAACTTGGGAAAAGAATAGGACATACAAATAAGTGAGGCATATAGAACACAGTTAACCGTGACCAATTAATGCCACTGAATATAGTTATACAGACTCCAGAAATTCAGCACAAGAACAAAATAATAAATGCTGTTTGAGAAAAACAAGTCCTCCATAAAGAAAGCCCATCTTAATCACAGCAGACTCTTCAGTGCAAACCCTTAAGTCAAGGAGTGCTTGACAGTTCCTGAAGAAAAATAACTTCCCAGAGTGTTGTACCCTGCAAAACTATCTTTCTAAGTCAGTGAAGAAATAAGACAGTTCCATGACAAAGAACAACTGAAGAAGTTTGTAACCACGAAACCAGCTCTATAAAATGTTTTGAAGGATATTTTAGAAAGAGATGATGACCACAATTGCCAGGATATCAATACAAAGAAGACAGCAGGCATGGGAAGCATTTAAACAGACAGGAAAGTAAGGGAACCAACAGGAGGAAAATAATATCACAAGAAAAAGCCAGTATATTATGAGACAATGAAAATGCAAGTCAACAGCAAAAGAAATCACAAAAACTGCATAAATCGATGGAAATTAACTCCCTCCTGAACAACCAATGAGACACAGATGAAGTAAATTAATCAGCATCTATAATTAAATGATAATGCTTACACACCACACCAGAAATGATGGGACACAATGAAAGCAGTCCTAAGAGGGAAATTTATAGCTCTGAATTCTCACATCAGGAAAGCAGGACAAGCTCAAATGAAATAACGTTGACCCTCAAACATCCAAAAAAGGAAGAAAAAGTGAAACCCAAAGTTTGTACAGTGGAAGAAATTACAAAGATCAGAGCACAAATTAATGCAGTTGAAACTAAGAAAACTGTAATACAGTGAATCAGTGAACTGGTTCTTTGAAAGTTTAAATAAAAATGAGAAATATTTAGCCAACCTTATTAAAAAAGAAATAAAAGATTTAAATTCATGCAATTAGGAATGAGAAGGGTAAGGTCACAATGGATCCTGTGGCAATCCAAAGATGATCCACACCTGCTTCAAGAATTTGTACTTTAATGAGAAAGAAAGCACAGAAAACCAGACAGTTTCTTAGATATATATGAATTACCTCTGGGAAGAGCTCATGCTGTGGGCCATGATGCTCTCTGGGACCATGAATGCAGGCTCCTTTGGGAGGAGCTCAACAGTGCTCTCTCTCTGTTGGCAATGTCCAAATATATATGAATTACCAAAGCTGAGTCAGGAAGATATAAAAATTTGAAATAACCCAATATGAATCAGTGAAATTGAAAATGTAATTAAAAACTTACCACGAAAGAAAACCAAATTCCAGATTGTTTCACTGCTGCAATCTATAAGAAACTTAGAGAAGCTCTGCTACCACTACTCTTCAAACTCTTTAATGAAATTAAAAGGGAAGCAGTTCTCCCAGAGTAATTCCTAGAAGCAAGTATTGCCCTGATTCCAAAACCATAGAAGGATCCAACCTTGAAATAGCACTACAGGCCAATCTCCGTAATGAACATAGACACAAAAATCCTCAATAAGATATTGACAAACAGAATACAGCAAGTCATTAAGAATATACACTATGACTAAATAGAAATCATCTCAGGGATGCAGGGATGGTTTAACATACACAAATTAATAAACGTAGTACAGCATATTAACAGAGCCAGAGATAAAATCACATGGTCACAAAAAATGACATGATCATCAGAAAGGACTATGAAAAATCATTTAACAAAGTCCAACCCATTGATGTTAAAAAGCCTACAGAAAATTGGAATAGATGGGCTTTATCTCAATCTGATAAAAGGCATCTATGACAAACAAACAGCCAACATCATACTAAATGATAAAGAACTGAAAGCTCTCACTCTAATATCAGGAATAAGAGAAGGCTATCCATTGTCACTACTCCTACTCAATATAGTTCGAGAAACATTAGTCAGAGTAATTACACAAGAGAAAGAAATAAAGGAATAAATACCAGAAAGGAACATAGTAAATTATAATTATTTGTGCATTGCATGATATTCTACATAGAAAACCCCCAAAACTCATCCAAAAGACTCATAGATTTAACACTCTAATTCAGTAGCTGAAGCTATATACAAAGTCAAAACTTAAAAATCAATAGCATTCCTGTACACTAACAAACTCACTGGGAGAGAAATTAAGGAAACAGCACTTTTCACAGTAGCATCAAAAAACAAAAAAAGAAATAAAAGAAAAACTTAGGAAGCAATCTAACAAATGAAGTAAAAAATCTTTACATTGAAAATTATAGTATTATGAAAAAAAAGAATGAAGAGGATATCAGAAAATGGAAAGATATGGCATGCTTTTGGGTAGGAAGAACCAACACGGTGAAAATTTTCCATACTCCCAAAATGTTACATAAATTGAATATGATAAATGAAAACATCATTAGCATGCTTCACAAAAGTATAGAAAACATTTTTAGAATTCATTTGAACCAGAAGAGACCTAGAATAGCAAAAACAATTCTGGACAACAAAGATACAGCAGGGGTATTACAATCACTGAGTTGAAATTATATTACAGAGCTATTGTGAGAAAAACAGAATGGAACTAGCAAAAAAATAGACTTGAGGATCAGTGGAATGGATTTAAAGGTGTATAAACAACCCCAAACACATTCAGCCACCTTATCTTTGACAAAGAGGCCAAAAACATTCATTGGAAGAAAGACAGCCTCTTTAACAAATGGTGCTAGAAAATCTGGCTTTTTGCATGCTGAAGACTAAAACTAGACCCATGTCTCTCACCATTCACTAAAGTAAAATAAAAATAGATCACACCTCTAAATATTAAAATAGGAACACTAAATCTGTTGCAAGAGAAAATAAGTAGAATTCTTGAGGACATAAGTGTTTAGGCAAAGACTTTATGAACAAAACTCCAATCACATTGTAACTCCTACAGAGAACCAATAACTGGGATCTCATCTTAGTAAAAAGCTTTTTTTTTTTTCCTTTCTCATTGAGTTTATTGTTACTTCTTAGGTATACAGCACAGTTACATTCATCATTGAGATCTTGTACCTTTACATGACAGGTGTTGGTTCTCATTTTTCCCCATGCCCCTGCCCTCCCTTCACCCCCTCCTCCCTTCCCTATTTACAAAAACTTTGTTTCCATTTTTCATTTTCTCATATTTTTTCTTTTCCCTTATTTCCTTTCCCCTATCCTTCCCACTTCCCCTACACCTTTAGCTCTTTTCTTCCTACTTCACATTGTCAATTATGCCATTTGAATCTTATTTACACTTTTAGTTTTTGACACCAGAGAAACTATTTGGTATTTACATTGATTTATTTTACTTGAGTTTGACCTTAATATGCATCCATTTTCCCATAGATGACTCTAATTTCTCATTCTTAATGGCTGAGCAGTATTCCATTTAATAGAAAAACCACATCTTTATCCAGTCTTCAACTGATAGTAAATAGCTTTTTGCGCAACAGAAGAAATCAGCCACAGTGAAAAGACAACTGATAGAGTGGGAAAAATTTTTTAGCCAGTTGTTGCTCTGACAAAGGACTAATGTTTCAAACATACAAAGAATTGTAAAGAATCAGATCACCCAGCTTTAAAGACCTAATCCAAAAATGGGCATCTGATATGAATACACACTCCTGAGATGAAAAAAGACAAATTGCATATAAATATATGAAAAATGTTCAACATCACTGATCATTGGAGAGAAGCAAATCAAAACAATGATAAAGTTTCATCTCCAGAAAGTATGGCTATTCTCAAGAAGTCAGTCAACAACAAGTGCTGGTAGGGTTGTCGGGGGAAAGGAACACTTCTCCACTGTTTATATGAATGTAGATTGGTGCAACCACTGTGAAAACCAGTTTGTAGATTAGTCAAAAATCTAGAATGTGCAGTTCCATTTGACCCAGCTATTCTGTCTGGGTTTCTTCCCAAAAGAATTAAGAAAGCATTACTCCACAGCAATATATGTGCACTCATGTTTATAGCAACGTAGTTTATAATAGTTAAATCTTGGAAACATCCCAACCCACCATCAACTAATAAATAGATACAAAAGGTGTTTGTATTTTTTAAATATAGTGAATTACTACTCAGCCATAAAGAAGGATAAACGAGACATTTCTAGGTTAATGGATATACCTTGAGACCATACTCTTAAGTGAAATAAATCTGACACACATGTAAATATTGCATTGTCTCTCTGGTGTGATAAACTGAAGTGTTAATAAGGACCAAAATGCATAATAGATAATATGAAATAGGAAGAAATTGTTCAAAATAATACTGTTAGATACTTTGTTAATAATTAAAAATTTTAATGCAAAAGTGTCATTAACAACTAAGAAAATTGTGAATGTGAAAACAATGGTTGAATATTTAAATAAGGCTAATCACAGTACAGTATTTTCAAGTAAGAATTATTTAGAATTGAAATCTGTACCTTACATGCTTTGGCTGTACTTTAGTCTCATCTTGCTTGTGCATGCTTGCTTAATGTTGATGAATTTAAACTACATTTTTATTTTTTAAATTTTTTCCCCATTAAGTTTATTTGTACATTTAGAGCAAACAATAGTTACGTTTATTCTGCGGATCTTGTACCTTTAAATGATATATCTTGGTTCTTTAAAACTACATTTTTAATAAAGTCTCAAAAAATTTAAAAAATAACAAAATGAAAGGCAGTATTTTGAAAAATTAATTTACCATTTAATTAATAAAGTTAGTTGAACATTATATTTTAAAATGTTATCACATTTTTCACTAAGACAAAACCATGAGAGAATGGAAAGTTACTTTAACTTATTAGCTTATATGTTTTTGTTTGGTTATGAACGACTGCAATTTTATACTTTCAATATTAGCTTAATTTTCAAAGTTAGAAATTTATTTCATGAATCCTACTCTGATAACATCATTTAAATTTTACATCAAACAATTCAGTATATAAGGAGTCACTCATATATTGATATAGAAGTTGTAAAACTAAATAAGTTCATTCAAAGTGAAAAAAGACCATAATGGCGTGTGAAACAAATAAGACACAATTGGGTAAATATTTCTTGGTTTCCCCTATTTGAGATACTCAATATACAAAAAAAAGAGCATCATAAAATATAGATAATAAGAAGCCAGGAGATAGAGCTTTCTTAAATTGGAAAGGGATCAAGAGCTGGAAGGAGAGGAATAGGTAGAAGAGGGAAAGACAACTCCACTCAAGGAATGTAAACACGTACTAAAAACATGTACTAATAAAACCTTGAAAAAAATAGAGATTTACCTCTTTGACAAGTTTTATGTGTAAACTATAGTTTTATTTACCATGAGTGCAACATTGTATGGGAGATTTCTAAAACTTACTCTCATACAATACTCTATATTACTTGACTAGCAACTATTTCTCTGTCCCCTAGCCCTTGAGAACCACAATTCAATGATCTTTTTTTAAAGTGTGACTACTTTAGAAACTTTATGTAAAACGGATTGGGCAGTGTTTCTGCCTCTGTGATTGTCCTATTCTACTCAGCATAAAAAATAATCTTTATGTTCATCCATGGTATTGTGTGTGGTAGGTATTCCTTATTTTTAATCACTGAACAGTGTTCTATTACTATTCAAGTCATTGATCAAAGGTAACTAATATTTACCCGTCTTTTGAAAGTTATTGACAGTAGCTTTTAGAACCATGCAACCTTCGATTATTAGGTTACAGGTCTTCTTCACACTTGCTGCCAAAGGACTGGAGATTTTCTTGACATTTTTTTCTCAGTTTCCCATATGTATAATACAGAAGACAATAGTAGCTTATACTTTATAAAATTGAAAAGAGTATAGTTTAATGCAGTTACAGTATAAAGTGATTAACACAGATCATGGACCATAGTAAAGATTAGTTGTCCTCATGTAATTTTTATTATGATAATATAGGCAGGAAAAATGAGAATGAACTGACTAGTGTGATATATGTGATATGCACACTGATACGAATATTCACGCGCGTGTGCACGTGCACACACACACACACACATACACACAAGCTGATTACAGAAGAATTAGACCTATACTTGGGAAACCATTAGCGGGAAAATAAAAAAGGCAAAAAGAGAAGAGTATGTTGCAGTCAGGAAAATTCCTATTACAAAGATTGTTAACAATACCTTGTCAGTGAGTGAGGATGTAGAACATTGTTAAAACTGTTACAAATACACACACACACACACACACACGGCTGAGGATTTAGCTCAGTGGTGCCACTGCCTGCCTCTCAAGCACAAGATCCCGAGTTTGATATCCGGTACCAAAAAACAAAACAAAAAAATTGTGTGTGTGTGTGTGGTCATCCCATGTCATTTAGTTTTGAACAGCCAGGCCTGTATACATTAATTGTCTCTAAATGCATCATCATAGTACAGCCCTGAGCCAAATTGATGTCCGTGGTTTTCATTTTTTGAGATAACAGGAATATTTAACACATTGCACAGAAAGTGAAAATTAAATGAGCCCAAAACTTTGGTAGTGAAAGAAGTGAGTTTTTAATATCTAGCGAAATAGCTGAAATAGATGTTTATTTCCAGATGATAATGGATAAGAGTTTCTGTAATTGCTTACAGAATAGAGAAACATTTGACCTAGGCTTCACATGCCAGTTATTCCTGGATGTGGTGCAGTAGGATGTAGCCGGCCAAGGTAGTGCATATTCATACCATATTACATCTGAATGCCTGGGTAGTATTTTGTTTAGTCAGGTTGTGCTTTGCTTTGGCTTCCTTCGTTATGTCAGTATATAATAGAAGAAAAAGAAAAAGTTTTGGATGAGAAAACCTGAAGCAGGTGTTTTGACCCTTTTGTTTACTATATACAAGGAGTGGACCAACAGAGCCCAGATGGACATCTGGCTTTTTTTCATGTTTAGAATTTGAGTAAAAGTCACAAAGAAAATATACAAATCTTTTGTTTTCAAATGCATGTAAACTTTGCAAAGTAATACAATGCTTAGTCACTGATTGGTCACCATCATAGAGGTAGAGAATTAAATTACTGTACACTCACATTGTATCATAATATTGACAGCTCTGAGTCCTAACAGTAAAGAATTACTTTTTGTCAAAGAGATGTATTTTATAGATTTAGTCCTGTACATTGCTTCTTTATAGTGATTTAAGAAAATCCTTCAGCAAGGTGTGCAGGTCATTTCCTGTCAATAGGTTAATACTATTAACATTATATTTGTGTTGGTATGAAATGTAGTTCTGTCATCTTCTTACAATTTATGGGACTTTACAGACCATCAGAAAGGCAGATAAGCATTGCTCTGCTCGCTCAGAATACATCCTCCTTGTACTTTGAAAAGCAAATAGAGTATATAAATTTATCAATCTTGACACTGGTACCTTTCTGCCTAGCTCAGCAAAGAATCATCCAAATAATACAATATTGAAATACTGAAGGTTCAAACAATGTAAGTAATCTTCCATTTTGCAATCACAATATGTAAAGAAGAAATTAATTAAGTAATTCTACTCCTAAAGTTATTTTTCTTTTTCTTAATCTCCCTATCTGAATGAAACATATAAACAATAGACTAATCACAGTCTAAATTTTAAAAGTTGAAAGAAAGGAGAAAGAACTTTATAAAAATGTAAACACCAACTTTTATAATTTATACTAAGATATGCCAGTTGGTTTGCTCATTGTGTTCGTAAAACTCCCAACTTGTCTAATCTTACATCAGAACGGATAGTACTTGTTAGGACATATTTATCATTAAGTACATAGTCTTATATAACTGGAATTTTATTTTTTATAAGGTCACTTGCTACAGTAGGAGGGGAATTTAAAATGAAATTTGTTTCCACTTGGTATTTCATGGAATTTGTAACTAATGATGTCATAGAAAAATAAATAATTAAGTACAATACAGATTAACCTAGTCCATAACAGTTGTTGGGTGTTAGAGATGAGGTAGGGCTGAGGGGGAGAAAAGAGGGAAGCGCTATGTAGAAAAGAGTGTGTGAATGTACCAAAAAATGTATTTTTCTGATTTTTTAATTTGCACTCATAAAATTAAATATTTGTAAAAAGTGATAGCAATGCCTGTGAATCTCATAATTCATCATGATTATTTTTTCTTACAGAATATATAATTTAGTATTCTTGTAATGTATACTATTACCATAAATTTTAAGTTTTATAATTTTTTTTTCTCATTTAGTTTATCGGTACATTTTAGGTATACAGCACAGTTACATTCATTATTGGGATCTTGTCCCCTTACATGACAGGTCTTGGTTCTCATTTTGTCCCCTTGTCCCTGCCCTCCCTTCTATAATTTTTAAATTTCTTTTTAAAACATTAATTTATTTAAAACAGGGTGACATATCTATGTATTTTCGGGGGCCACGCTGAGATATAAGTGCATAAGTGAATCAAGAAGGACAGGTTAAAATGACAGCCCCATCCTCCTTCTGGTTTGTCCCGAGAAACACTTTCCTCGTTATATTTATATTTGTTAGGAGCTTATTTGTGATAAATTATAATATGCCATTATGTAGTGCATAATACAGCTGTGTATATAGCAATCAATGAATCAAGCTAATGAACATGCCCATCACCTTAAATACTTATCATTCACTCCTGACTCACTGCAACTTTCCATGGTTTAAGCATCATTTTCTCATTATCCTGATCCCTAACCCCAAGTTACCATAAATTCACATTTTTCATATTATACATTTAAGTGAGAGGAAAATAGCAGTTTTTTTTCTCATTGAGTTTATTTGTACTTTTTAGGTAAACAGCACGGTTACTTTCTGTGATGTGAAAACCTATAATTGAAAATAGCAGTTTTTGTCGCCCTGTGTCTGGTTCATTTCACTTGCTGTCCTACAGGTTCATCTATATTGTTACAAATGACAATGTGTCCTACTTTTTAAAGGCTGAGTAGTGTTCCACTGTGTATATGTGCAGCATGTTCTTCATATGTTCATCCACTGTCGGACACTGAGATTGATTCCATATCTTGACTCTTGTGAACATTGCTCCATTATGCCTTCAACACACTGATTTTACACCCTTGTCATGTATTCCCAGAAGTAGAATTGCTGGGTCATATGGTAATTCTAGTTTTGGTTTTTGAAGAGGCTCAAACAGATTTCACAATGGCTGTATAATTTTCATTCCCAACAGCAGTGTGCAAGAACTCTGTTTTCTCCACATCTTGCATATGTGTAAGACAAACAACGTGTTTATGGAAGTATACTGGGCCAGGTAATGCTACAACTTAGCCTCCCATCTGCTGTTCCTCTGGAAGGTCCTCCCGTAGAGCTGCTTGCTCAGTGGCACCTGTTTGCCATCAGGAAATGCTGTGCTTCTCTCGCAGTGCCTTTCTGTTGCTTCTTTTATTTATAATTACTGTGAATGCACTGGTTTGATTGCTTGAACGTTTCTACACTCGACTGAGTTTATTAAGGGAAATAGTTCCACTCATCTTTCTTGATAGACATAGCCTTTTGGCTCCATTGTAAGCGTTCAGTGAATACTTGAGGAATAGAATAGTATGCTGCTGATTTTTTTTAACAGTGTATAAACAAATTGAAGACCAGTATCTGACCAGATTTGCAAACACAGACTATTATTCAACCTTAAATGTTTCTTTGTATGGCAATAAAAATTTATTGACCAAATGGCCTTTCTTTAAAGCAAAATTTTATTTTCCATGTTGATTTTATGGTATAAATGGGTAACTTTATCATTAGATATATCATTGTTTTAGTAGAGGTTTCATTATTTGCTTGATTGACTATCCTTATGTAGGATAAGCTAAAAAATTAATATTGCTAATGTTCTTATCCCATTAATTTTTATACCAGATAATGATGGATAACTGAAAATTAAAACAGTCCATAAATTGAAAATGGTCCACATACAAAAGAGTTCCAGTAAAGCAGAGTTGACATTCATGAAATACTTCTGAGAAATGTGTATTTAGTATTGCAATATCTGAGTTCCTCCCATATCTTCTTGTTAAGAATGCTGAGACCTTGACTGCTATGCTTTGCTATTTCTTCCATTTTCTTCAGTTTCCCATGCAGATTTGAGACCTCAATATTCTCATTTATTCATCTGTGACATCTTTATGACATCTCTAACCTTACCTATGTTAAGGTATCCCCTTCCTCTTACCACTTCTGCCTTTCTTTTCTCTCTGCTCTTACTTCTCCATGGTTGCAGAGGATTCCTCCTAATCTATCTTCTCTAAAGTAAATGTCTTATCCCTCTTATGATTCAGAATCTCTCCCCATTTAGTTTTTATCCAAGATGTCCTTGTTCTTTCCTTCAAAGCTATGTTTTACTTTTTGTTTCACTTGGGTTTTCATCTAGCCAAGGGCATTGGTCCCTATTGTCTATTCTCTGAGCATACACAATAAACTGCATCTGAATATTTCAGTCCTACACTTATCTGTGTTGCTTGGCTGTTACTAGAATTAATAACTCTATCTTCTGTTTGTCAGAGGTTAGTGTTTGTAGCTTTTCCTTTTAGGCTCTGTTGCCAAAACCACTTCAGAGAAAAAAACTCACCATATGGTATCTCTGGCAAGCTATACTGTCAAAAATATGCCTTTTTCAGAGATAAGTTTGCAGTTTGAAGCAGTAACTGAGCTTGAAGCTGTCTTGAATGAACCTTTTTCTCTCTATTTTGCTTTTTTGTTCCATTTCAGTGCACCTTGCAAGACCTCATTGAGTGTCCCACTAACATCGATGCCTCCAGGGCCATTTTACAGCTCTGTTGCCATAAGCATCTTTACAAAAGTAGGTTATTTTGCCCAGCCAGTTGTCAATTTAATGTACAGAAGTATCGGTGTAGAATGGATCAAATAATTTTACAAAGCCCAGACAATTAAACCACCAGGAACTATTATTGCTTTATCAACCTTCAGCATTTTACTGGAGTTCAAAATAACAAGAAAACTATGTTTCAGCTGTTTCTCAAAAGGTATTAAATTTAAACATTTAATCCAGTCCTACAAATAATTTATTTAGTAGCAACCTGCTTATATGTTCTATGTATATGATAGCAAATTGTGTGGGAAATGGATGGTGCTGTGTGTGTGTGTGTGTGTGTGTGCGTGTGCGTGCATTTGTGTAGTATGTATGTATAAATTAACGTAAGATGCATGAGAAGTTCTGATCTTTCTGGTCCACTCACCGATGGTTAACATTTCCTTCACCTTCAAGCTTAGTTCTTCACACAGGCTGAGCAGGGAAGATCAGCCTAACACAAACACTTTACGTATGCTGCCTAAGCCTTGAGATGTGTGTACATGAGATTAACCTCTGAATGCTCAGTGTCTAGGGAGCAACCACTTTTTCTGACCCCTCTTGAGTTTGCCTTTTACCTGAATTTTTCATATTTCTACATCACACCTAGGCTAGATCCAGCTTTTAAACTCCATTTTATTTGGAGTATCCCAGGGTCTCTGTTTAGTACTTACAACCTGCCTCTGTCCAGGGCTAGGTCTACAGATTAGATGACTCACTTGGAAATTTGCTGATTCTCCTTTCATACCTACATAAAAACAACTTGCATTGAAAACTGTGCTAAGCACCTTACATAAATTATATTCATTTATCACAATTATCCTGTGTATTAGAGTTTAAGAAAGTAAACAAATGTGGGCCGGAGATTTAGCTCAATGGTTCTATTGCCTGAATCTCAAGTGCAAGGACCTGTGTTCCATCCCTGGTACTGAAAAAGAGAAAGTGAACAAATGAACGGAACTCCAAACCTACACTGGTCTTTGACTTGATTATTACTCCTGTAATCTCTTAGAACTTCTACAGCTGAGGTAAATATCCCTGCTACCTGGGACATCTTTGTAGGTAAGTCAGTCTTGTATAGTTACCTGAGCTTCAAATTCTGGAGTCTTCCTTGATATATTCTCTCCATTCACCTTGTACCTATTTAGTATCAGTCATTATTCTTAATTTTTATCAATAGGTGATGACTCTAAATATCAGAGTTGTTAATTGCAAAGTATTTGTTAGATCACAGAATGAGTGGGTATTCTGAAAAAGCAGGCTTTAGGCTATGCCTTCAGGCGTTGATGCTTAGAAGCAGATCACAAGACCATTGTTAGAAGAACATTATCCTAGTGTCTATCATACAGTAAGCAGAATCACCCAAGATTGCAGTGAAATTACATCTGAGCTGAGAATCTCGATCTTGCATTATTTGGGTTGTCATTGCCTCTGTTTCTGTCAACAGGAGCATCTAGACAGCATTGCAAAACTCATATTCCCAATGGAGTAAAAACTTCACACGATTTCCACTTGGATCAAGTTTCTTGATTTCTGCATTTGATTTCTAGAGCCTTGGCCAAATGCCTACAGTACCCAGAGTAAAAGAATATAGGAGTTTTAATTTGAGCTTCTGTATTGAATTAGTAGAACTCAAGTATTGTGTATTTTTTTCAAGTAACAAAGGGATTTGAAGATACTGGGGAGCTGCATGAATTACTAGTATCTACCAAGATTGGCTGGCTTTGTGACTTTCTTTATACACATATCCCACTCTTTTCAATATGTTCTCCAGACAACTGATCGCACAAATCTGAAACAGATCAGGCTCCAATTTCACATTTAATAGCAATTTGGTATAATGCAAAAGTATTCAGAAGTAGTTGCTGTTGAGTGCTATTTTGCAAGGCTTTTGTAAAACGCAATTGTTTCTTAATATTTATGTATGAATTAAAGTTTTTCATTGATTTTTCTTTTTTTATAGTGTTCTTGTTCTTTGCAATCATGCTGTTCCTGATTGACCTAGTACTATTCTGGTCCACCAATTGTCCTGAGAGGTAAAATAAATAATTCAGTAAACAAGCAAGTAAATAAGTAAAAACCAGCCATGGGTGTATTGCTTTAGAACCAAGGCAATAGTAAACTTCACAAAGGCACATTAATCAGAGTGCTACAGCATTCACAATGACAAGTAGCCCCTGTTGTTTTCTCTGTGCCAATACTGCCAAATAAGCTAAACACACACACACACACACACACACACACACACCCCTCTCCTATGGAAAATGGCTAATAATTTTTGTAAACTCAAGTGCCGTAATTAGAAGGGAGGATCTGGAGAACTATATGAAGGTGAGTGATCAATATACATCTTATTTTCTATGTCCAACAGAGCCTTTTCAGCTCTCTTTGTTCAGTGGTAAAAATGGAGTTATTTCGTAGTGAGAATTGAACCTGGCCTGTAAGGACATCTGTTAGGGATATACCAGCCACAGCTCTGTGATAGGTGTGTGAAGGGCTATTGTAGCATGGGATTGTTTTTTGAAAGTTTGTTGTTAATAGCAAATCAAACTAATAAAATTAATAATCATAGGTAATTATCCCCATTTGATGTGTGCTACTCTTTAAATTTTAAATATTATACAGTGTTACACTGATGTGAAATGTTTATTATAGAAAATTAAGATCAATTTGATACTGAATAATAATTTAATGTCACTGAATCATCTAACTTGCATAGTAAGCAGAAATTTAAAATAATTAATTTCTATTAGTCATTTTTCTCAAACTGATATTGTATTCAATCTGTTCCTTATTTTATTTCATAATACAATTTATTTGCATATGAATTTTGTACTTGGATCTCTATTTCTAAAAGGATCATTTATTTTTATCATTTTACCTAGAATTTACAGAAGGTTGAATCAGTGGCCCTTTTCATTGATTGCTGGCCAGTTGATTATTCAATTTGGTCTACAATATGCCTAGAATGTGATCATCTAACTACTCTTGAATGTGCCCATTTTATCTTTCAACAGTTCTATCTAGTGTCCCCTCATGTTGTTTATCTGAAATTTTTCTGTTGGCAGCTTCTTATTTGATTTGTCCTCTTTAACTCTCCTAATGTTAGCCAGCTTTGTTGTTTTGGGTGTTGGTATTGGTGGAATGCAATGGTTGGTCAATAACTTTATGAAAAGGGTATATAAAGTACTTGATACTGAATAGCATTCAGACATGCACATTGTGCTAATACATTCATAATAGTAAAATCCTTCGGCATTTTAAAATACATTGGCTATTTATGCCTGTAATTCATTTGAAAAGAAATAGAATTTGGAATTTAAATTCATAGAAACTGGATGGGATATAAGTGAGAGCCAGCAAGGTGACCTGGAGAAGTTAGTTTCACAGCATGTTGTAAGTATTAATTTATGGATATGTAAGTGTAAGTATGACTTTTACCCCACAGCGAGGGAGTTGAAAAGTTTGCTGTCTTGACCTTAAATCAAATCTAGCAAGGAGGGGTACCCAATTAATGTTTTATTAACCCATATCTCTTTATTTTAATTATTTCATTGTTCCTAGAAATATTGGAAATTTTTTCTCATTAATTTGCCATACCACTACTAACATGAGTCTAGTGCTTTGGCTTCAGGAATAGATTCACCTTTTCTTGCTTTTACCTTTTTCATTTTCTGGATATCCTCTAGGGTAATTTAGAACTTCTGGAAATCTGAAACCCTTTAAACAAGACATTATTTTTACTGTATTCACCTCAGTTAAATAAATTGTCTCCACATCAATGAAAGATAATAAATCAATAATGAGAACTAATAGATAGGAAATACAGAAATTTTAAATTTCTAGAGAAAACAAGTAAAAAAACCTTGCTCAACAGAGTTCAGTAAAATGAGCATATTTGAAGGTCCAGTTGGCATGCTTTTATATCACTCTGTAAATGAGTACCGCTTTTATTTTTATTTTACAAATCAGAAAAGTGAGGGTAATAATTTAAATAATTTTGCCACAGCCATACAACTTGCAAGTGGTGAAGAGTAGACAATTAGACTCAATCTGGAGTTGGACTGCTTTTAAAACTGATAGTGAAATGCAAATTGTATAACATCTCATCTGCTATAATTTGATGCTTATGTGCTTTTCATTATAACCTATGGGCTTGATATTATCACTGTTATTTTGCAGCTAATTAAGCACAGAGTTAGGGAGGTTATGCCACGTTGCCTGCTTGGTAGGCAGCAGGGTTAGCATTTGTGCACTGAGCTCTGACTGCAAAACCTGTACCTTTTCTATTGTGCGGAAGACTTGTAAACTCCATATAGCATTCAAAACATTTGATTCAAATAGACTATTACTTACACACCCAAGCTAGGTAAGGTGGCATTTGTCTAGGCATCTCGGTGGACCACCCCTAGATATTGCCACAATATGTGAAGTTTGAAAGTACCCAGGTGTTTAAATCCATTCCAGCTATTTTTTTTCTTTTTTAAAAAATTTACATTCCCAGTACATTTTCCATTTATTTATTTATTTATTTTAAATTTTTTGGGATCGAACTCGGGTCCTTGTTCTTGCAATGCAGGCGGCAGAACCACTGAGCTAAATCCCCGGCCCTATTTTTTATCTTTAATCAAATGATTTCACAGGTTCCTTCACAAACAGTCCTCCCATATAAGTGTCATTGAATCAAACTATGAGCTTGATGGTATTCTAGATGTTGAAGAATATGATAACCAAATTCTGATGTTTCCTATTGCTTCCATTGTTTTTATTCTCATCACTTAACATGCACTATTATGTCACTGATTAAGAGACCAAACTGTTTTAATTATACATGTACACATTCTATGTAGGTTTTCCTAGTTTTTGCTATATTTTATGTCTCAGTGAGATAAGAACTGAGTTTTATTCATTTTTGTGTCTCTCACAGATCACTACACTGCCTAAGCAATATTCCCAATACATAACTTGTTTTGCATTTTTTTCACAAAATCCATCCCTCTATATAAAAAGATTCCAGCTGAGGCAATAATTTATAATTTCCCTGTAACTCAAAATTTTCATCAAATTTCTACTTTTAGAGTGTAAATTTAAGATTAATCAGTGAGTCACTCAGAAAGTATGAATCATTCTGTGGTCTGAGGGTATGTTGATGTTCTTTACAAGTTATGAGACTGAATACTGACTATCATGGAAAACATTCCCGCCTTCTCTAAAAGGTAGGCTTCTGAGTTGTAAGAGGATTATGGGTTGTTCCTCTCAGTAGGTTTACAGTTTGGAGTATTGTAAAAATTATATATAAGACTTAAATGTAATCTTCTAAAATGAAATATACTTATTTTCATTTTTTTGATAAAGTATAAAATATTTTTCTTCATTTTTGAAAGCTGTTATATGAAAAAGAATTATTTGGAGTATGAAATTATCTGTTTTAAAGCATGGATATATTTGTCATTGGACAGTCTAGGATCATTCCTGAAAGTCTAGAGTTACTGTCAATGACTAGCTATGGAAAAGTGCTTTTGTGTAGATCTTTTTTTTATTTTTTTTCAGCTTTAATTGAGTTTATTGATACATTTTAGGGATACAATACACTTACATTCATTGTTGGGATCTTGTACCTCCACATGACAAGTCTTGATTCTCATTTTTTCCCCTTATCCCTGCCCTCCCTTCACCCCCTCCTCCCCTCCCCATCTACAAACACTTTATTTCCCTCTTTTCATTATCTCACATTTTTTTCTTTTTCCTTATTACCCTTCCCCTACTCATCCCACCTTCCCTACACCTTTAGCTCCTTTCTTCCCTTTTCGAAATGTCAGTAACCTTATTAGAATCTTCTGTATTATTGCAGATTATTCACACCAGAGAAACTATTCGGTATTTACACATGTGTGACTTATTTATTTCACTTAGGAGTATATCTTCAATATGTATCCATTTTCCTATGACTTTTGTGTAGATCTTTATTTGCATGACTGAGAGCTGCTGTTTTGTTAAAAAATAAAAAATTTCATGTGGCCCCTTAAAAAAAGACCTGAAGAGATTCCCAGAAGCAATGTTAAGAATTACAGTTAGCATTATAACTGTTTATCCTTTAATTTAATTCACTAAAAGACACCCTGATTAAAAACAGTTTGCTTAGAAGTTTCTAGTTACTACGAGGCACTTGAACTAAATTAATTTATAGCTCAACTCTGGAATGCAATACTTCTTCACTCAGGTCTATCTCAGCATGATTCTCTTTTAAAATAAAACATAAAACCTAGTTTGGAATGTCATTGTGGGCTTTTATTGAACACTTTGGTATGTGGTGGGGGTGGCATTATGCACCATACAACACAAGGCAAACCTCCTGAGATCCTCTTCTAGTTTGTTTCTCTGCAGAAGGAGATCCAAGATAGCTCCCCCCCTCCAGCACTTTCTCCTTCCAGTCTGGGTCCTTTTCTTACACATTTTGAGTTTTTCTTTTCTCTGTCATAAGATTCACTCTTCTCTAAATCAGTTTAACCTCTCAAAACTTCTCATTTTTCTGTATATTAATTGCTAAATCAGTCCAAGAGTCCTTGGAAGCAAGCTGGGCAAGGAGCAGTCCTCTCTAGATCATAAGGGAAACTGAAAGCTCCGGTCTATTTATACTTTCGTATTTTTGTCTTCGGCACACTGAGAGTTTAGGATTTCAATTTACTTTTGGTTAATAGCTCTTTAGAAAAGCCACACCCATGGGACCCTGTCAAATGGCTATACTTGGCCAATTTACCACCTTCCTGGCAAAAGCCCTTACCTTTGTAATGATACTGATTTTTGTCAGTGTACTAAGACTGCTTTGGTCCCAAGCTCATCACAAAGATGTGACGTGTGTAACATCAGAATAATAATCTACATTAGAAAATATAATTTTGAAGGTGTCAGATTCTTTGTTGGAAATGCCTAGTGTGTTTCAGTATAAGAAAGACCTGTAGAAAGAATGAGCTTTTATCCTGGGAAAATTCTTTGTTTTATTTGGAATCAGAATAAGGGGGATTTAAATGTCCGTTTTTCTACTCTATAAATACCAATTGAGTGTTTCACTGGGGACAAAGGCACTACAGGAGAATAGAACTATAATGATAAATATCATCAGATGCTTTCACATTGCTTAGAGAATACAGCAATAAACTAAGAATTACAAAAACTGATTAAATATATGGGTTAGAAAAGTTCTTTCCAAGGAAGTGAAAAATTGGTTTGTGAAAAGGATGTTGGGAATGAGTGTGACAGTGGGAAGAAAACAAGAATTTCCAAGTAATGGTATCGTCGTGGATCACAGCACTGATATTCTATACAGGAAAAAAGATTTGGGGATTGGTTCTAGAGCAAAGGGAATCTGTCTTTTCTGGAGGGGATTAATATGATCAAATTTGCACTTTGAAATGATAAGTCTATTCCGTGTAAAGATGTATCATAGAGTCTCAGGAGAATCTATATAGTCTATATAACTTTATAATCTATAATATATGTATATATTATATAATATACTCTATAATACTCTATATACTCTATAATAGCAGGAGTCTCAGCAAGGCCAACTAGGCGAGTGTAACTGTAGATCAAATATCACTTGGCTTACAGTGGTACAAGTGGAAAATGAGAAGGGTAGATGGATTTCCATGTACTTATGAATTTAAATCAACTACCTAGCGACTGATTTGCTTTCACTTGGTGGAAGTGAAGTAACAGTGACACTAAGATTAAAACATCAATGAAATGGGGCAAATGGTGGTATAAAGATAGGATGTTAATAAGGTTTCAAGGTGATATGTTAAATTCAGTTTGTAACGGTTGCCATTTATTTAGTTTATATAAAATTAAAATATTAGTTTAGCATATAAATTCTCTCATATCATATGAAGAATCTCAAGGGGGCAGTACTTAGTGGGAGTGGGTGTGACACTGAGAAGTGTAACTTCTGTTCAGTGACATTTTACTCTTTTGGTCCATGTTTATTTCCTTTTTGTCACAAAAATGGCTGCAAAAGGCATCATGCTCTTTGTGAAGGTAGGAAGAAGAGACAACTCTTAGCAAGTTTTTTTCTCACTATTTCTATTATAATAACCAAATGTTTTCTGTCTAAAACTCCAAAGACTTCCCCATTGGTTTACCCAGCCACATGTTCCATAACTGCCAAAAGTATTGAGTAGAGTTTGTCACAACTGGTTTAGAAGAGTAGTGGCTCTCAATCTTATCAGGTAAGAACCGTCGTTTAGTATTGTCAGATGAAATCATATCCAATATAATTAACCTCTACATACAGAACTAGCACAACACTCGTCCAGAAAACCTTACTATGTTCTATTTGTCATAAAACAGGAAAATGAAAGATATATATATATATATATAGATAGATAGATAGATAGATAGATATCTATATATAGATATCTATATATACACCATATTCAAATGGAAATTAAATGCTTGCAAATATAGATAGAATCATGGAGTAAAATGTTGTTTGTAGCACTGTGTGAAACCACTTCAAATGTAACAGCCATGATGCAGAGTGATACAGGTTTGCTTCATTGGAGTCACTAACCAGCGAGTACTCTTGTCATCACTTTTTCTAAAATATTGAACAGCTCTTGTTGACATTCTGAATAAAATAAGCTATATTGTTCTCTGACTGATAAGCTAGCTGCAATCCTGGTGGACACTAGAGAGTAATACGAAATGCAGAGTATTCAATGGTACTCACTTTTGTCACTCCCATTACAAGAAGATAATCCCTAGCCTCACTGAGCAATGATAATGCCCTCAATCATCTTAACCAACAAACTCCCAGAGGGAGAAAATGTAATTGACGCACCATTGGGCACACTGGAAATGCAAGATCAACTCAAGGAAAAGAGAGATTGATTTCCCTTATTTTGAGTGGCATCTCATAAGTTCTCACAGATTGCCTGTAGCTACTGCAGACATTCACTACAAATTAAAGGTTACCCTATACTAATTTCTCATTTTGTGTCTAGCTTCAAGGAATCTGATGAATTCTGTCAAAGATAACACTAATTGTAAAGTTAAAGTTTCCTTGACAAATCTTGCCCAGTACCTTAGGCTTTGGGGATATACATGCTAGTTATTTCTAATTGAATTAAAGAGCAACTTTTCAACTAATCTTTTATGATTGTCAAGCAAATATTTAATTTATATTTTAGAACTTGAGAGAAATGTTTTATCATTTTAGAATGTTTTCTTTTAAACCATTGGCTTTTGTAGGGTACTATCCTATACTGAAGTAGCTACACTTGGCATTTAAAATTTTTTTTAAAAATTTTATTCAATATGTCTTACTTTTTTGCTGATGGCTATTTTCTGATTAAAGATTAAAAGGTAGAAGTAGGTAATCTTGAAAATAGTTAACTGATTCATTTGAGACCAAAAGAAATGTAACTGATAGAATAAATATTGATTTCATTAAAGATGATATATTTGACTTTTCCTTTTGCTATAGGAAGAAAGTAAATATCTTTATTTATGATCTGATTCTCTTTTTACATAGAAAACCTAATAAAAGAAGGCAAACTAATCTTGAAGAAGGCAAAATAATTTTGAACAATGCATTAGTATGCTTAATAGCCACTCAAACCATTTTCTGCATTTAAGGTAAATTAAAACTATTTCACCAAGTCAAACAATATAAAGTAGAAAACAAAAGAAGACACTGAGAAATGAATTAAGTATGTGTCATAATTTACTAATTTTTTTTTTAATTTTGAGATTTTTAACAAAAGTATTGGACTATTAGGTCATAGATCTTAAAATTTCTTAATCTCTCTTAAAACTTCCATGTAGGTAATGGTCATTTTAGTAATTTGTAAAGCAAAAATGAAATATTTGGGAAAGATACTTTCTGGTGGAATTTGGAGAGTTCTCTAGGGTCTTAGAATTTCGGTAGAAAGAAAAAAATGTGTGGGTTTCTGAGGGTATGTGTGAATCATAAAATAACAAAAAAGGCTTATTGTGGGTATGTGAAAAACTTGCTTATTTTTGTAAAGTTTCATATAAGGAAACTATAACAAAATTAATTAGTCAAGAATAAAAGATTAATGTGATGAATTAATAAATGATGAACATGGTTTTGAGCAGGGAATTCAAGAAAATGATGGATATGAAAGGGAAGACTGATATGATATTACAGATTGTGGAAAATAGGGAGAAAAATAAAGAATTCCTAGAAAGGATGTGTAAGAATGGCTTGACAGCACTGCTGAAAGGAGAATAGTATTGCAATAATTACATGTGAAGTTGTTTTGGGGTATCTTATTGAAAAAGAGCAGAGTTAGATTCTAAATATGTATAAAATTTTTGAGTAGTTTAAGTATCGAGTAATAAAAAATGGCACGTTAAGATTTATAATACGGTATGGTATATATTAATAAATATAATAATTACCTATATTGTATTATAGAAATGTAGTATGAATAGAAGGTAATGAATAAGTAAAAAGATATGTACACATACACATGTAGGAGCTGCTATTTAAACATGTTAGTCAATTCTCCATTAATTCACAGCATAAAATCCTCAGCAATCATTGTGCCACTCTGCCACTGAGCTAGACCCCACTTTGACACTTAAATAGCATTTTTTTGTACTGTTTTAGCTATCTTTTGCCAGGACCAAATACAGTGGAACCTTGATTTACAAACTCAGTCGGTACCAAGGCCTGGTTGTAACTCAAGTTGGTTATAAGTCAATACAGCTGAGATCGGGATGTTTACCTGGGTACACACTATAGACAGTAAGAGGCAGATGAATCTTCGATTAATCTCATTAACCCAAGTTGTTCATGTGAGGCCTACTGTAACTTGAGGATCCACTGTACCTGACATATTCAACCTACCGGAGAAAAGGTTTATTTTGGTTCTCGGTTTCCAAGGCTTTTGTGTGTGGTTATTTGGCTGTAAGGCAGAAATGGCATGGCCGATAGGTGGAGGAAAACTGCTCAGCTCACACTAGCCACAAAAGACAAGGAGGAAGAAAGAGCCAGAGCAAGAGATGCAGCTTCAAAGGCACACCCTAGTGACTCACCTTCTCCAGCTGCATCTGGTTCCTATCTCCTAACAGTGCCTTCAGCTATGATTAATCCACTGATGAGTTTAACACCCTCAGGATCAAATCACCTTCTAGTGCTGGCTTCAGCTGCACATATACTAAAATCACTTTCTAAAATCCTCGTATGTGAACACCTGATATTTTTGGTGAATATTTTAGATCTAACACTATGGGAGCTTTAAATGGGCAGACAGGCCTAGACAAATATTTGTATGATTTAATGCTATTATTGTAGATTTTTGCGAAGGCATCATAAAGCTGTCATTGTTAAATTAATCATGCATCTATGAGATATATACAAAATAAAGGATTGAATTGTTAGATCCTGGATTAATGACAGGCTTGTAGATTCAAATATAAATTTATTGTAGAAAATTTGTAAAATATTTATTGTTTATGTTTTATATATTTAGTATTTAAATCTTTATATCTTTGACAACCTCCAGAAATGCTTTGTTGTACTTTAATAATAGAAGCATTTCATATCTAATAATCATACTTGTACTTTGTTTAATCACTTTGAAAATACCTAGTCACTAAATTAATCACAGTAAAATAAGGAATAGATCATCCATGTTTGTATGTAACAAACTGATACTTTTAGAATCTGAAGTAACTCCATAGGAACAAGATACGCTCCAAAAGGAAGAGGAGGCACTTTTCTAAAATTTAATAATTGCCACCAAAGAAAATATCAATTAAACAATTTTTTCAGATGTATCTGTGCCAGCATGTACCCAATGGGAATATGTGACTATTTAGATATAAATGGATTAAAAATAAAAATAAAATAAAATCGGTTCATATCTTGCTATAAAGCACTAGTGTTTCTTGAGTGTTCTCTGAACCTTTTTAGAGATTTCTTATTGCAGCTGATGCTCAAATCTTGAAATCCTAAGCCCTTGCCCAACATCAAGAACCTCCCAAAGTGGGCCAGGGATTTACCTCAATGGTGCCAGGAAAGAAAGTCCCCCTACTAAATCCTTGTTCTGGACAATCAGCACGAATGTATTCTACTACCACAATGAATGGTTTTGGAATATTGTAAAATATTTTAGCCATTTAAAATTTTTCTACTTATAAAAATAATTGAAGTATATAAGAACTTTCTAATGATAGACTGAAATAGTCAAAGTTCTGAGTTACTCATTGCAATATTGAAATTCAATAAATAAAGCGACACAGTATTTACTCAGTGCTGCAGGCAAGACAAGAGAAAGCAGAAAATACAACAATAGTATAGAAGAAGGGATTTTAGTTGAGATGTTTCCTAATGTAGAAAGTAATTGTGCACAGGAGGGATTTATTGAGTAGGGTTGTGGGATTTTTGGAAATCTTTAAAAATAGAATACATTTCAACCTCTCTAGGGAGGAATGTGATATGCCTGAAGGCATTGAGTGTGGGGATGAATTACATTCATTGCCATGTTTTTTTCACACCAACAATTCTATGAATCTGTAGAGGACAATAAAATTGGATAATTCTCACTGTGTTCTTCAGGGAGTCAGGTTTCCAGACTGCTTTTTCTAGCAGTGAATCAGGGTCAAAAGATTATGTACAGCAACTTTTCAAATATAGGGAAGAAATAAAAACTGAAAAATGTGGAATGCTAATATTTTTCCATTTCAAGCAGCAATGTTTCTTGAGGTGGATTAGCATTTCATTTTCTCTAGTAGCAGTGTAATAATTTGGGCCCTGGCATAAGTACTATTGTTAGAAAATCTTGAGTTCATCTTATGCTACTGGATCTAAGGAAAATGTAGCTATTATTATTTGAAAATGTGTATTAAATAATGATCTGTGTCTTTAATCTGAATAATAAAGTTAATTTTACATGTGTTAAGCTCCTGCTGTCACTTGATATGAGAGTGCTTTGTCAGAATTACACAAGTTTGGTGTTCCAGAAACCTGGAATTCATTCTAGCACTCTAGTATTCAAGCCTGTGGCTGTGTTGGAAATGAGGCAGTGAATACCTAGTCAGAGACACAGAGAGCCAAGGAACTGGGAAGTGCCCCAAATATACTCACTAGGGATGCATTGGATAGCATTGGACAGAGAGAAACTGGAACAGCAGAGCCATACTGGATATCATGGAGAGTAGTAGAGAAAAATCAAGAGTTGCAGAAAATCTAGTCATAAATCCTTTGCATCAAAGAGAAATCTAAAACCTAATTCATATAAGTAGCTAATAGCTTTTTTAAAAATTCTAGTGATATAATTCTAATCCAAGTTTAAGATGGAGTGCAGAAGCAGGTCATGCAGAGCCATTCATAAAGCAAACTTTATAGGAAGCAGAAATCAAAGGCTGGAGACAGCAAGCATCCTAAGCCTGTAGAATGACCAAAGAAGCGTAAGAAAACCAGTACTGAAAGGGTAATGTTCAAAACAGGGGCTGATGGAGAGGGATTCAAGAAAAAGTGTTTCTGTAGGCTTCATTGTGAAGATAATATCCTTTGAAGGACAGCTTGATATCGTAGAACAAGCTCATATGCTTTAGAGTGAAACAGAGGCAAGTTTATTTTCACACACTGGCTGTGTGACTTTGAGCAAGATGCTAAATCTCTTACTTTGTCACATTCCAAAAATAAATCTTATTTTCTAGATTGTTATACATAGAGCAAGTAATTTTCTAGATGTTCAATAGAAAAAGATATTTATTTTCTACTGACTAGTAGGAATAGTAGGTTAGAGTTGTCTCTTTAGCATTTATTCATTACTTAATTCCCTTGTTCATTCTATAAAGTTTTAAAGGGCGTACATCCAATGCCAGGGAGTGCTAATAACAGAGTCCAATCAGGAGTAGTTTACTAGTTCTTAAATTGCCAAGGTGAAAGTGTCTGTTTTTGGGTCAGTAACAGTATGACAAGCTGTAGAGAGGAAGGCAGGAAGACTGAAGTGAGCCATAGAGAGGAGGTGAAACTGTAGTCGGCCAGTTGTTCCCTTTGGGGTCATGTGGCTCCACTCATCTCATTGTTTCCTCTAGAACAATGTCCTCCTTGATGGAATGGCTTTCTGGCTAGGCGAACAAGCTTTGAAGGGACATTGAAGACTTTTCTGATTTTAACAAATGGCATTTTTAAAGAGAAAATCTATTTTCAGCAATAAATAAATTGTTTTGGAAGATCTTTTACTTGCTAAGTGTCTTTCCCATGCATTTTATTGCTCAAACCTCCTGTGGATGTGACTGGCAGTATCAAACTTTCATAGGTGACAAAGCAGGAAAGACATGTGGCACAGGTGTAATGCTTTGGGACTGTATTGAGAAACGAATGAATAAGTAAATGAACGATCTTTACTCTTATTTTTTCTGTTTTTTTCTCAATTATAAATTATTTAGTATTCAGTAAAATAAAATAAATTGATGTGTGAGAGTAAGATTTGATGCATTTTATATTTTGCACAGTTTCACCTTTTACGAGTTATGACAAATATGTCACTGTTTTCTATTTATGTTTGTTATTTACTGCTAGATGTTTGTTTATTTTCTTTCAAATTGTTTTAAAGATCTACAACTCAATTTTCATCTGTAGGATGAAATGTATATATAGTATGGTGTTGTAAAACTAAGTTTGTTCTAAAAGTCAATATTTTGCCTACAATCTAACCTATTTTTAAAAAAATTATTTTAGTAATTATAACCTAATTTATATGATAAATGAAAAGATAAAAATTAAATCATTAAAAAGGAATTGCTGCCACTGAATCCTACTGACAGTGTCTAGAAAATTAAATGTATTTTATCAAGGCAGTGAGATACATATGATGGAAAAGAATATTCTAAAAAGGTCAATGAATCTGTGTGGTAACTCAATACTGACATTAAATTAATTAAGGTTGTTGTTACAAATAGCAGGGAACAATTATGAGTTTTAGGCAGACTTTGGAAGGGAATGGTTAGCTTAGAAATTTAAAAGAAAGGCTGGAAAATTGGCGGCATCAGTGAAGTTAGAAATAGTAAGGAATCGAAGGCATCTTCCTGGAGCAATCATGCCTTTGTAATCATGGGTAGGATGTGGATCCTGGACCCTATCTGACTCTCTGATTCACTGGCAGTGGGCACCACACATGGTGCTTTGCTGTGACTGAGATTGAATTTAGAATCTGAACAGTCCTTACATATTTGTATTAATTGCTCTAGGTTCAAAGTCTTAGATGATGTCATCCAGTTGTTCAGATGAGATCACATGTTTCTGCTCTGATGTTTGGAGCCAGAGAGAGCAATAAACAGGTTTGCTGTGGGGGAAGGAAGACCATATTTGTAACCAAAATATAAGGAAAGTCACAGTCTTCCCACATTGGAAGGGAATATGATGTAACACAATTACTAATGAGCATTCTGCCCATTAAAAAGCTGGGTGATCTAAGAAGGGAAGTGTTATGGCTGTGTCTAGAAGTCCCCTCAAGGCCTACTGCAGTCATAGGGGGGAGCTTTTGCAGAGGTGGCTGCCTCTAGACTGGGTGATACTGGGATTTATTCATGGTTCAATGATAGGATCAAGGAAAGTTGGGATGAAGGCTGTGAGTGTTACCCACCCTAAGTAGCAGGATACAATGTAAGAGGTACAAGGAGCTGTGGTTGCCTCTTGCTTCCTTTGCTACCTTCTGCCCACCATGAACTGTTTTTTTTTTCCTGTGATGCCTGTTTGCCATGCCACCCTGCCTGTGAGCCAGCCAATTATTGTCTGAAACCTCTACAAACTGCGAGCCAAATAAACCTTTCCCTCTTTGACTCTGAATGTCAGGTACTTTGTCTCAGCAAGAAGAAAAGTAACTACTACAGGAAGTTATTCAATTTCTGTAGACATTTTTTCATCCAGAAAAATAAGACTGAGAAATGGATAATGACTATCTAAAATAGCAGAAGTTTTAAGTTTAATTGGAAAAATAATGTAAACACTCTGCAAACAATAGCAACAAGAACTAATGAGGCTCTAAAGCAGTGAGGGTGAGAATGATAGAGTGTGGGGAAAATTTTCACTATCTAATAACGATAGTTATCAGAGATGCCAGGCAATGCTTGAACATGCTTCACAGAGTAACTTGGGGGAAATCAGGTGTGTACTTGCATGACATGTGCTATTCACTACATCCATAAACATGTAACAGCTGAATAGTACTCCAGTTAGAACATTGTTTTTGTTTTCTGTTTATCTTCTTTTTACTAATACGTGTTTGTAATATATAATAAATATATTCATCACGGGTAGTTGGTCCATAGACATCTCATTTTGATCCTTTTTCTGTTAGCACACATTTTCACAAGAGTGGCAATAGATGAGAAAATGGGAAAGTAGAAGGAAATAGATTCTACATGACACCATAGTAATACCTCAGAATGTTACTAGATACAAAGTAAACTATATTGTGGTGTGAAGGAGAAAGTACATTGTAGAATTTATCTTGAATGCCACCTAGCACAATAATTTGAAAGATATATCTCATTTTCTTATAATTTCATAATTTTTCATAGGTTTCAATATAACTTACATAAATCATGATAAATTATTGTTTTTTAGCTACCTCACAAAATCCAAAGGATTGGAGAAGCATGAAGAATAGTATTTTTCAGAATCTTTGGATTTTATCAAATTATGTTAAGACTTAGCAGGCTCTGCCATACTTTTCTTTTTATAAGAAATAACGCCTTTGTAACATCTTTTATCCTAGACCTCTTGAGTATTATTATAACTACACATTGTTTCTTTGTTTTATCTCGCCATTACAGGCAAGATATCTAAGCAGAGGAATAATTTTGAGGCCTCACATCATAGTGGAATAGAATTAAAAAGAAAATATCCTATGGGTTGAAAGGTTAGAAATAAGATTCTAGCTCCATGCTGTCACTAACATTTTGAATACAGGGGAGTTGCCTTTTTCTTCTTTTCAATTTTCTCACTTCTTAAGGAGGCATGTGATTTCCATAACTGTCATCTGTAAAACCGTGTGATTCTGCCACACCACTCTGGACTTCATCAAATCTCATTTTTGAATTATATTCAAAAGTTACATCTAGTTGATGTTTCATGATTTCACTCTCCTGTTCAGAATTTGTAGTTGAAAATGGGGAGTAAGTCATGTATATGAAACATAAATGTCTATGTATCTATTGAGATGTTTCTCTTCTCTCTGTTTGTTTCTCAGTCTCTCTCTTTCACATAGAAAAATAATGTTGATATATCTGTGTTAAATATATATTTTAAATTATGGCCCCTACAATTTATTTCATCTATAGTTGCTGTTATCTTGCTTTTAAACTACTATACTTCTGATACATGTTGTAATTCCTCATCAGAAACTCATAGATATATTTTGAAATTTATATTAGAGCAATAATAAAATGTATATACTATGTTTTAAATAATAGTCTCAGCAGCATTTCACCAGTCACCCATAATCAAACAGGTTAATATGTCTACATTTCAATGTATTTGTATTCACAGATAAACTTTAGTAGCCTCACATGTTCATGCCAAGTTCGTCTGCTGAATTAGTTCAGATCAGGTCATCAAATGAATTAGAAAAAAGCTTTTAGCTTTAAGAGCTTTTTGCATTATAGCTGTTTGGAAAAGGGTTTTGGACCTATGTATACATGTTTTATATGACCTGAAAATACATTATAGGGACAGTTTTTGAGCTTACTATTGCTCCAACCATTTGTTTTACACTGAAGCTTATTGGTGTCTCTAAGACACACACTCTTCTGGACACAGTTGTATTGCCCATAATCATGATTTTTCCTAGAGTTTTAAAATTCGTGTACAGAAGACATGATTGTAACCATCACTTTCTCTAGTGGCATAGGATTGGAAGTCATCAGGAGCCATGTTTCTTGGCGTATGAAGTAGTTTGGTTGCAGAAAAGCGAGTATATGAAACATATAGGGCAGATGCAGAGGTGAGAATTGGAAAGTAATTTTAGCATTGTAGCCTCTGGTTTTTGTTCTTAAAACGTTCCATATGCATCCTTTACCTTCCCTGCAGTTTGTCCTTCCTGTGGATTCAACAAACCAATGCATTTCAATTTATTATTGTTTGAGCAAGTTCTCAGTTATTTTGGGTGAGTGGAGTTCTGAGGGTAATCCAGGTGTCTAGTAATATAGAGATATCTTTAACTCTAAAATAGCAAGTCTGTTTTTTGATAGGAAATGTTATAGTTACAAATTAATTCTGAACAATAAAGTTTGCCTCTTTTATACACAGCACATCAAAGTCAGTTTTTAGGGCACTGTGCTTCATGTGGGCACTACTGCATCCTGCGGAGAGAGGCCAAACCAGAGCTATCTTTACTCTGAGGAAACATGACCACCCAGTCTCAGTGTAGAGAAAGTGAACTGAGAGAACCAGCACTTCCAGTGAAGTCCTTGCGCCATGAGTGTCATCTATTACTTCTGTATGCAGCCAGTTGTCCAGAACAAGTCAAACACTCCATTTATTGCAAAGGAGACTGGCAATGCTGAGTGACAGTGGCAACATCCAGATTGTCCTCTTAGAATCCATTAAAACCTCAACAAGAGAACCAGCATCAAATTATGATGGACAAAAGTTTTTTCTTTGAAAAAATTAATGGATGGACGTCAAAGGAAAGTCGTTGACTGAGAACACCTTTGTATGACCCTGCATGCCAACTTCCTTTCAATAAATGCTTCAAATGGGAAGTCTGGGTTTTGCAGATTGTTTCTCCTTTCTGATTGTGAATTCTCCTTTCAGTTTTGTTCAGTTAAAGGAGAGGTAGAGGGAATTTGAAGACAGTAGTAAGGATAGGTTTTGAAAGTATTATGTGGGGATTTTCTTTCTCCTTTACTCACGGTTTTGCTTTTCACAAAACATGTCACTTTAAAGTTTCTTAAATCAAGACTATTTGAAACCTTTAAGCTAGGCAACAAATGGCCTAGCTCATTGCATATTCTAAAAGAATAAGGAAAACAAATGGTACTAGTAGAAAATACCAATCTCTTTCTTCATGCTTTACTTTAAGTAGCTATAGGAAAGTGCTGTCCTGTTACCGTGTATTAGCCTATATGAAACCATTAAGAACTGTGTTGTATGCCTTTCTTCCCAAAGAAAACTATTCAATGAATTAATATAATGGATTAAAATAGAGCATCATTTTAGTGACATAATTTCAAAACAAAGATTAGAAATATTCTGATATTGAACATTCCACAGAAGTTATAATTTCAGCAGAGATTCTTATTTAGCCTTTATTCATTTATTTCTATCAATTTAAAATTTTATTAACATCAGTATAACATGAAAACTTCCAACAGTGATACTTTTACAAAACTTAAGTTTTGAATAATTTCAGTCTTTGCAGTATTTTATTTCTATCAGAGTATGTGTATAAATTGTTTCTCCAGGATGAATGATTCAGTATGTGTTTCACTGGACATTGAAGAGTTAAGTTATTTTAAAAAATCAATATTTAATTTCACTGTTTATAAGAAGAATTCTAATTATCTGATTTAATTGGCTAAAAGTTTGGGTTGAAGACTAAGATGAGTTAGTCTTGATGACTAAGACCTGACCTTGTGAATTCACTGCTGAAGTAACAGAATTGTCAAGACTAAAGAATCTGTTACTTTTACACAAATGAAAGTTCAGGGTAGTTAGAAGTAACAAGGAGAATTGCACATACAACTACACACACACACACACACACAAACTGCACATATACAAAACCATACACCATAAAGTGGTGCTTGTGTTTGAGTGTAAACAAATCATGAGTTTTTAAAATGAGCAGCCAATATGATTAGTTCAGTAAAAGCAAGGTGTGATGCATTAGAATGGTTGAAGGGGAGTTAGAGGTAGAAAGTGGAAAACAAAAACAAGCATAGACTGTATATTGTTATGTATGTATATGGTCAGAGAAACTTCATAATACTGCAAATATGTGAATTTTTAGACACCTGGAAGTAAAATGAAGACATAATTTATTCACTTTATGAAACGAGGAAGTGAGGGTTACTAGTGAGGTCAGTAAGTACAGAGGCTTCATATTATCAGAAGTCACAAAATTGCCTGGCTTCAGAAAGGTGAGAGAAAAAAACTCTTACTAATAGCATTATTACGTCATTTCTGGATAACAGTCCTCAAGGAGTGGCGATGCTGTGAAAGATTCAATAATTAGAGCAGCACGATCTGGCTTATGAGACTGAGGACTGGGGATGAAAACCTATTCCTCTTGACCCTCCTCATAGAAGTCCATTGATAACCCTTATTAAAGCAAATTTTTCTGTCTACATTTATGCAGTATTTTCTGTGTGTGTCAAGAACTTGATGGAACAGATTAATTAATGTAATATTATCTGATGGAACAAATTTTGGATCACAGGCACTGATATTATTCTGTTCCTACCATGAATGAAATTTCAAGATCAAAAATTTTAATGTAAGATATTTAGTAGCACTTTGTGCCTCTCACTCCCCCTTACCACAAAAAAGCTACAACAGAAAATTCCTTAGAGCTTATTATTTCCTCATTCTATTCCCACATTGGATCCTTTACAGTTGCCAGGAGTACATATCATAAGTAAAAACGGGGAACACATATTTAGTAATTATGCATATATATTAAAATTTCTCTTTGTAAAAATATATTAGTTATTTTAATATAGAAATTTTATATTACTTGTAAGAAATTTTAATATATAACAAGGGAGCAGATTAAACACAGAAGTTCAAAATTTCTGAGGAGATTGTTTTGTGAAACATCATAACATATGAGAAAAACTTTAATTATCAATAATTTGGAGGTGTGTTCTTAAAAATAAACCCCCTAAGCCGGGAGTGGTGGTGCATGCCTATAATCTCAGCACTCAGGAGGCTGACGCAGGAGGATCACTGTGAGTTCGAAAGGAGCCTGGGCTATAGAGTCATTTGCAGGTCAGTCTCAACTACAGAGTGAGACCCTATCTCAAAAAAAAAAAAAACAACAAAAACAAAACCCAAACAAACAAATACCTAAAGCTTTCTGTCCTTCTGGACAATATTTTCTTGAGAAAAGTACTAAAGTTGGCAAATGACAGTGTAGGTTTTTGGCTTTTAATTAATTAATTAATTTATTTATTTTTTGTTGTTGTTGTTACCAGGGATCCTTGCACTTGCAAGGCAGGCAGTGGCACCACTGAGCTAAATCCCTGGCCCCTGGTTTTTATTTTATATATGGAGACCCCTCTTGAATTCAGGAAACACATTGTCAGAGTTCAGTGTTTGGAAAATGATAATGACACTATATTCAGCCAGCTAATAGAACCAGCTATGATGCGTTTTAGAATTGACCAGTGTATGGAGTCTTCTATATGAATTTTTAAAAAATTAATGTTTTAGAGTGTTCAGTATCAATTTACTTAAGCAAAAATCATTGTATTAAGGGTTTCAGGACTTTAAAAAATAGGGTTAAATTACAATAGAGATATCCTGCTTCTTAATTGTTCATGCAAAGTCCAGTATTCCCTCATGGATCAACAAAATAAAAAAAAAAAAAAACTATTGAGGCCATTTTAGTGATCATCCATGGTTGGAATCCATCTCTATGACAAGAGAAAAGCTAGGTATTTGCCTTCTGGGAACCCTGCTGAAGACTACCAATCAGAAGCACCTTCCTGGCATTGACTTAGTCTAAATGCATCATAGGGAAACGAGAATAGCTTAAAATCTATTTTGCTTGTAGTGGCAGCAGCAACAGCAGCCTATATATGGAAGTATAGATGGAGATTGTAGGAGTTTAAAACAGTATTGGTGACATCATCTTTCCTTTTCACACAGCTTCCTTTAATTTCTGCATTCCCATTGAGTCTATGTACTACCCATTATCTGTTCATTAAAATCATTTCCTGCTTTATCTATCCAAAGTAATTTTCTGTTCTTAACCATCCAGAATCTTGACTATGATCTACATACAGTATTCAAAACTGTGGCAGATAGAAATTGTCCTACTTTTCACTGGAAGGTAAATCCCTAATTGACACTGTGATTTCTGATTCTTTTATTATTTTTGTCCATTTAAAAAGCTTAGAGTTATAACTTACCTTTTTTTCACATTCTGAAAAATGCACTCATGTTTAATAAATATTTCTTGGGAGAAATAATGAAATAGACATTCACAATTCAATGTAATTTGATTTTCACAAGAACTATTTTATAGACTACACTGAAGGGACTAACAGGAAGGTAAGGAAGAATTATGTAGTTACATTTTTCTAAAAATTGAAAAATTAGGTGTTAACAGTGCAACCACAGTGATATACAGATAGATGCTTCCCAATATTCTAAGGACCATCATTTCTAATGATTTGAAGTATTTTGCTAATAAATATTTTAATGAATGATAATGAGCATTTAAATTAATTTTCCAAACCAGGTATAATTTGTAAGGATAATATCATCCAATATAGAATTTTGACAATTTCTAAGAGTGAAATAAAAAGTCTTTTACCACAATGTAGTAACTACTCTCTCTAAATGGTAAGTGTACCAGAGCCATGGCTATTTAAGAAATGTGATCATTATTGATCACAATTAACAACATTTTTTTTTCATTTTCTTAGTTTGCAAACTCATGGACTACAGTAAGCTGAAGAGTTTGAGAAAAAGATATTTAAGAAAAGAAAAAGCTTCTGAATTCAATCCCCAGTGCTCACCCCTCAAAAAAAGAAAAGAGAAAGCTTCTAGAGTAATTCGAAATAATAAGTAAATGTGTTTACCAGGAAAATGTACCATACATAATGTGTTTGAACCCTTCAGAATCCCTTTATAAAAGGGACATACCAAAGACCATTTAAAATTTAGGTTACTATAGGATGACTTATATTGTCAAGAGTAGAGAATTGATTTGCAAACAAGTCATGAAATAGATGGTTCTTTGCATGGAAAAGTTTGAACTAACAGTAGTCTTAGGAATAACTTCATTTTACATTTTTACAAATGATCTGACAATGTGTCCCATAAAATTTGTAATTTGGCAGTTAATACTAAGGATTTTCAGGTATGCCAGAAATATTTCAACTGGATCTGAGTGAAGAAAATAAAATTGTACCTGAAATTTATTGTCAACCAATGTAAGATAATACTTTGAAAGCAGGCAGTCTGTGTGAGTCAAGAAAGGTTACCAGCTAGCTGCCTACATTAAAGGCAGTTACCAGCCTATAGAGGAAAGGATGTCAGAAATCTAGGTCATGGGAGGCTGACACATATATAAAGGCACGGACTTTCCTATTGAGGAAGCAGGGAGCAATACTTGGAAAGTTGTCAAGACTGAACTTGAAATTACTGGAACCAAATCAGAGGTGAAATGGGCCAACAATGGAGATGGACGTACTGCAGACTTGCTTGGTTTTGTTGCGTATCTTTATTACGTGATGGGAGTATTTACATCTCTGTTCGATTAAATACTAGTTTCTGACATTGGGGGCCCACTGGATTCTGTGGTTTACTATTATTGATCCGGGTGAAGAACAGACTTGCATATTAGAAAGCACACAGTTAAGTCAGTTTTCCCTATTTGAAATCTGTATGCAACCTTGGGTCTTGGATATATTAGAAAAGCAGTGAATTTTAAGAAGAACATGAAATGAAAAATGAGTATTGTTTGCAGAGGAGAAAGTGATACAAAAATAATATAAAACATAGTTTCTTAGAAATAAGAATAAGTTAATGAAATTATGGCTGGTGCTGACAGACAACAGAGATACATTTACTAAATCATAGAATCATTTATGCAAAAATTATGCTTGCATCACTAGATTCCAGACTTCTTATTTTAAATATTAGAAATGATAGGAGCTAAAGTGTAGTTTATTGAAGGCCTGGGAGTCTGAATCAGTGCCCTGAGTACTATAAACAAGCAAGTTGGGACATTAATTTAAGAGCTTGTGTTTAATTTATGAATTTCATTACTCTAAAAGTATGGTGCAGTCTAAACAATGAATAGAACTTTGAAGATTAAATAAATTAATGGGTTGCATAGTTTTTTGTATAATGAGTTATTAAGGGAAGCTGCGTATATGCTTTTGGCAAACTGCCTTGACATTTTAGGGTGACATCACTAAGGGCAACTGTTTCCTCACAAAATATTTTTCTCTGTTGATTGCACCACATTTCATAGTCTGAAGCAATATGAAATTTGCACTTATCAGTTCTTAAGTTAGTAACAAATGATGTCCTTAGTAATAGGTTTTATTTCAGTTCTCTTGAACATGTGAGACAGTCATTTGCTGTACTAATAGTCTTACAGATGTCTCAGTATTTTATCCACCCACTCATTCCAGTAAGTAAGCATTATTTTCATGTGAATAGTTGACAGTTCAGAGCAAATCCTTCCACATAAATATCAAAACTCTAGATCCACAAAACTAGTGTTCTATCACATTAATCTTAGCATAGAGTTCCACATTGTTTTCAATATACAAATTATAATTGCTAAAATTACGAGACCTGTTAGTGTGTACCATGTTAAATGCATAAATGATATGTGAAAATGGTGAGGGTATGTTTTGCTGTGATTTATTTAAAGTATTTCACAAAGTTGTAAGATAATCTGGTAATGCTGGCAATTCGTTGCTTTGAAGTCGTGTTTAACAAAGTTGCCCCCGTTTAGAAAATATGCATTTCAGTGTTTGCTTAGGTAGATGAATCATGTTTTCTTCTTTAATTTTCCTCATATAACTTTAATCAAAAGCAGTTTTCCACTTAATAGTTTTACCTTCAAGGTAATATTTATGCTTATATTCATTTATGCTTTCTTAATTCTCTGTAGCCTACATCAAATTTTTAAATGTTTAAAGTCACAACATAGTGTTATACATTTGGTGCTAGCTCTGGTTCTTTGGACTCATAGTATTGAAATAACATTGGGCATTGAATGCCTTATTAACTTTCTTTGAATGCATAGCTTGTGAACCAGAGAAACTCCTATCATCGCCAAAAACAAGTGTACATTTAAGAGTTTAATAAATTTTCACTTTTCAGCATTTCATGTAAAAAAAGTAAATAATGTATGTGCTTCCAAATTCTGAAAGTGCTGCTAAATTAGTGCTAAATAAAGTAATACTGCTAGCATTCCTATTATTCTGAGTGTATTTAGGTAATATTCCAGATATTAAAACATCTACAATTTGAAATCAGTCTAGTTACATCCCTTACATAGAACCATTTGAGGGACTGGTGGATTGGCCTTTGTAAAATCCCACTGCAGTTGTGGTACTGTTAAGTAATAATTGATGAAATTAATAAAATGTGCTATTCATTAACTGCATCTTTTGTACTCGAGAATGAAGTCTAAAGTGAGAGGTTAGCATGTGGTTTCCACAAGACCTAGCTTTTGTGTTTTTTCGGATGGTAGCGTCTGTCCTTGACATGCTGTACTTGTCCTCTCACTTACTTCTGGAGAAGAACAAAGTCCCGTTATCCTGCTTTGCATTCTCTGTTTGTTATGTGGGATATGATTACTTTGACAATGTAGTTTTTGCTTCATGAGAATTCATACGATTTTAACTTACTGAGTGCTCATGATAATGCCAGCTCATGTGTTCTGGTTCTGTATTTTCTCCTTAACATTGAACTTTTGTACCTGGCTTTGGAGTGCTCTTGTGCTTTTGGAAACTGCCTCTTCTCAGCCCTTGCTTTTGGTTGCTCTATGCTTTCTCTGATTTGTCTCCATGCTCTGCAGCCTATGGATGTGTTCCAAAACTTCTTTTTCATTTAAATCAGGCTTCATTCTTGAAAAATGCAAATTGTACTTGAGCAAAAGAAACAAGATTGCTTTTTTCTCCATAGGTTTTAATTACTTAAACATTTTATTGTAGGAGATGTTGGGAAGATATTTACAATTTTAAAAATCCTCTAATGGATTGGTCATGATTATTCAATTCTAATGTTATCAGTAATGACAGTGGCAAGAGAGCTGATCAGATCAGGACTAGATTAACTTTTCATGGGCGTAAATGCACTGGTTTATGTCACTTTGAGTGATTGTACAACTTTGACTCGCATACAGTGTGCTTAAAAAGTTTAAGCTGTGGAGCTGGGATGTAGCTCAGTGGTGCTGTGCCCACCTGGCAAGTGCAAGGTCCTGAGTTTGATTCCTCGTACTGGGAAAAACAAAAACAAATACAACAAAAAAAGTCAAGGTGTACATGTAAGTCCTTCTAAGTAAGAAAGACTTCATAACATTTGCTTTACTTGAATATATTTACATAGATTTCTGCTATTAGCATTCATACTGTATACAATTGAAAATCAATCTAGTTACAGAGGCACACATAAAACAAAAAAGTTTCTATTTAAATTGTAGATCTATTGAAGATCTATTGAAATATGGCTTTTCAGCAAGAAAATATTTGAAAAAATGTTCCAAATCACTGGTCATTCGAGAGATGCAGATGAAAACAACACTGAGATTCCACCTCACCCCACAAAGAATGGCTGCTATCAAGAAATCACACAATAACAAATGTTGGCGGGGTTGTGCGGAGAAAGGAACCCTTCTCCATTGTTGGTGGGAGTGCAGACTGGTGCAGCCACTATGGAAATCAATATGGAGATACCTCAAAGAGCTTGGACTGGAGGTTCCATTTGACCCAGCCATCCCTCTGCTGGGTATCTTTCCAAGAGAACTAAAAGAATCATATCACAGAGAAGTATGTGCACCCATGTTTATAGCGGCACAGTTTGTAATAGCTAAATCTTGGAAACAGCCCATTTGCCCATCCATTGGAAACTGGATAAAGAAGATGTGGCTTTTCTATAAAATGGAATATTACTCAGCCATAAAGAACGAGAAAATAGATTCATTCATAGGAAAATGGATACATATTGAAGATATACTCCTAAGTGAAATAAATAAGTCACACATGTGTAAATACC
>NW_022900917.1:28817799-28826470 GCF_012274545.1 Fukomys damarensis | reverse complement strand
AAAAAAAAAGAAATATGGCTTTCATTTGTTTTAATACTGTTTAAGGATATAAGATATACCTTGAGAATTATCATGAATGACTTGATTTCTTTGCATTCTATCCATTACTTGATCAGAAGAGAAGTCCAGTGATAGTCTGTTTGCTTCTCAGATTATCCCATAATTTATTTCAGTAGAAAGAATATGAATTTTGCTGTCAGAACTGTGTTGAATTCTAACTTTGCCACATTTGATGTTGAAAAGTTGACTTCTAAAGTTTTGTTTCATTCATCTGCAAAATGGGATGATAATTAAAGGTTTGATTTGTATGTGCATTTTTTGTTTGTTTGTTTGTTTTGTTTTTCTTGATAGTACTGGAATTGAATCCAGAACTTCTGAACTGAAATATATCCTTGGTCTTTTTTTAAATGCCATCTATCTACCTATCTACCTACCTATGTATATTTATAATTTTGAGGCTGAGTCTTGTTAAATTGTTAAGTTGCCCAGGCTTTGTTCAAATTTACAGTCATCTTGCTAAACCTCCCAGATTGCTGGAAAAATACAATCTTAGTAATTGAATGACGTTAAGCTTACTGTGTTTGAGAAACATAAAAATATATGTTATTGAATTATATAAATCATCTTGCCTCCATCTTCAAGTTCAAAATACCAAGTACTTACTTATTTTTATATTTCATGTAATGTTGAAATACTTATGATTCATCTCTTGTCGCAGTTAAAACAACCACTCGTGAACTCTTTATGCTTCATGAAGGAAAATGAAGTATTTCATTAGTAATGTTTTTATACTGAGGACATCAAATTATCTCATTTTACTTTGTGACCTGAAATGATGGTAGACATTCAGAATTCTTCACTAATAAAGTTCATTTAGCTTGTTTTCTCCATTGTAATAGACCAACCTTTTAGAGACCAAATGCCCAAACTGTAACCCAAAATGCACTTATTTATCACCTGGCACTACTACTCCTTTCCAAGCATGGGCAGAGCCATATGTAGACTGTTATCCAATGCTTGGCATCAGGGATAATGCTGGGGCAACTTCACTCGTGTGCAGACAGCGAGGGCTCTGTGTGCCTACTGTATACATGCCATAGGTTCACTGCCACTGTAATAGACCTTACTCTTCTTTTCTCCTGGTACTTCATTTCATATCCAGGGACACTGGACTACTGAATTAGTTCCCAGCCTTCCTTTTTTTTTTTTTGTCCTGGGGATTCAACCTAGGGCCTTTTCACTGAGTATATTCCCAGTCCTTGAAGAAAAATAAAAATAAGCTGTTTTTGGTTTTAAATTTTGAGACAGGCTCTCACTAAATCACTTAGTTGTCCCGGCAAGGCTTCCCCTTGTGATCCTCCTGCCTCAGCTTCCCAGATTGCTGGTAAGATTATAGGCGTGCACCATTGTGCCAGCAGGGTTTTTTGCCATTATATTCTTAACTTTTAGCATAGTACCTGGTTTGCATGAATGAATCATTTATTTTTAAGCATTTTATTTTCCATTTTTGAATATAGTTATTTACTAAAATGCTAAAGGATGTCAGAGGAACATTAAAATATATTGCTTCCTGTCAGAGGCCTTCAGTATAACAGAAGATACAGGTGAACACATTTGTGTGTCATTATAAGCGTTAAATTATTAACTTTCTACTAGCTTAACACAGGTATCATGTATTTATTCATAAAAATGAGAATCATAATTACAATATTGAAGTAAAGCTTAGAGAAGAAATAGTTTTTTGTGTGTATTGTTTGTTTGTTTGCTTTGGTGCCAGAGATCAAATTCCGGACCTTGCATTTGCAAGGCAGGCAGTGGCACCATTGAGCTAAATCCCTAGCCTGAAATAGTTTTTAAAAATAGGGGGAATTTTGCTTCCCACAAAATGGAGCAAGACATTGAGGACTTGAGGAAGGAAAGTTATAAAATATCAGAGAAATTAGGAAGATCCATGGGTCATTATATGAGTCTAGAAACTGGGCAGCATTTTCTCCACATATACAGGATTATGAAATGTACTCAAAGTACTTTTTACCTTAGACAAGAAGAAGAGGAGGAGGAAGAGAAGCAGGGTCTATTGAAGCCTTGCAAATGAAAGAATTATCCAGCGGTATGTTGTAGTATCTTGAAAATGAACAAAGAGTACCATGTGCCATTGAGTTGCATGAAGCCCTGCGTTAAAGTGGACACCAAAGAAAAGATAGGAGAAAAAACAAAAATTAGGGTAACTGATTTTAGATAGTTAAAAAAGGTGACTTGCAGAACTCATTTTAATCCAGGTAAAGAAACAAGTGGAGGAGCTAAAAATAAGGACTGAAAAATTTAAAGATGAAGGTTAATTTCTGCATACGATATTTGAGAATGATAGCCAGAAAGTTACATGAAAATGTCTGAGCATAAGGAAGCTACTTAAACTGTTATGCAAAATAATTTCCTTGTTCCTCTTACCTTATCAAATGTATCTACTTATTCACACAGTTTTACTCTCTTTAATCATGCCTATTTCTTGTAGGAAATCTCCATGTTGTAAAGTTTAATCTTCACCGTCTCATTTTTCTAAACTATTTTATAATTCCACTTATGTCACGAGTGAGATGTTATACGGTCACTTTAAATCTAAAATTACCTGGTTAAGAAAGATATAAAAGTTTCCTTTCCTTTAAAATGGGGATGATAATTCTTGCTTTACCTAGCTCATGGTTGTTGTAAGGATCAGAAGAAATAATAGATATGAAAGTACTCTGAAAACTAAAATCCTTTACAAATGCAAGCTATCGTTATTATGATTATATTGTGCCCTCTATATGAACCTAAAGCAATTTTCAATTTTCATCTATCATGTCACTCTTCTAACTCCTGTAGAGCATGTCCCACAAGAGTTTTATCATGACTCTATTTTAATCAACGACAATGCATTTTCATGAAAGCATAATATTGTTTCTATCATAGATATTCTTTGAACTCTGGATGAAGCCTAATACACATTTCAAGGACCATTATACTTCTGAGGGGCTTTTCCTATCTCTGTCATTTCATAGCTACCTTTCCCCATGTTATATGGATGCAATTAAATTATTTCATTACATAAAGTACCATATAAAAATTTAACTGTTAAGTCTTTTCCCTTCCATTCATCTTTTCTGTGAGTTCAGATTCTCTAGTATTAAAGTACCTCCCACGTGTTCTATGCACTGGCACCTTTCTGTCCTAGAAATCAAACTAAATACTGAAGGTATTATAAGAGAGAAGGTATTATGTCAGCCTCACTATTTAGTGGAGCTTGAAATTAGGAATTGGTACCAACCATCTCAAAAGCTGCTGAGTCAAAGAAAGTTTTAATTGTTCTTAAAGGATTTTCTGTGCTTGTATTTTGTATTCTTGTACCAAATTCATTGCCTCAATATGTGCAGTGTTTGTTTTAGCTGTTGACATCCAACCATAAGAGTGGAAGTCTTATTCTCTCGGTAGATACATATTTTATTACAACCTTCCCTTGCACAGCTTCTTTCATGTCCAAGAAAATAATAAAAACCCAGTTAGTCCGTTTCTCTAATGTGCACTCTATATTAGAGCATTTTGCATGTATGTAAGTAATTACAAACCCTGTTAAAAGATCGTAAAATTGTTTTTCTAAGGAAAAATGTAGCAAATTTAACTGGTACATTAGATTACTCTTAATTTCCAAACTTTGAAAGAATAAAAATCTTCCTGATTGGAATAGTAAATATAAAAAGTTAAATTCAGTTAGCTTCTAAGAGCTATAAACTATAATTGGGTTTGGAGATAAGCCACATTTCAGTTATGTGACTATATATTTTAAAGAAGTCCTTTAAAAATCTGATTATGAGAGGCAAAGTAGAATGGAAGCGAACCTTAGATGTTCATACTTCATCTAATCTGTGCGGGAGTTACTGTGATTCTCTGTCCATTTGCTCACAGCGCTCAGTTCTGGAGGGATTCTTCCTGGTTTCCAGAGTTCTGTGAAGAATAGAAGCTTGTGCCAGACTGTTTCATGACCTTCTCTCTTCATTCTTTGTGGACTTTTTCATGGAATTTCCACATGCTTCCCTCAAGATTGACTCTTTTGTCTCAGAACTTGTCTAAATAGTTGTTCACTTTCCGAAGCTCCATGGCCTCTGTATTAAGGCCTTTCTAGCTACACCTGTCTGGATTAGCAGTCAGTATTAGAGAAATCTCAGGCTTCCCACACACCATACCCCTTAAAATGTCTGTGGGTGGTCCTGAGTTTGAGCATTTATTTTTCTCATCCAACTTTGTGGGCCAGTTCTTTCATGCTTCATATTTCAGAGGGCTTGATGAGGAGTTGAGGCTAGGGGCAAGAGGGCAAATTCTTCTCTGTAGGTGAGTCTGCCACCTCTCAAGATCCCTCATTATGTTTCACCCTGATAACATACTCTTCCTTTATTTTCCTTTCATTTACTTGGCACTCATGTACAGGGATACAAGCATGCACTTAGATAAGAGGGCTCGGTCTTTTCTAATACTTGGATTAGGTTACTAAGTCACTGCAGATTTATAGACGAATGAGAAACACTACAGCCGAGAATTTGCTATAATTGCCAGAAGCACCAAACCTGTAATTACTGTTGCCACTCTAGGAACTTCAAGTGAAGCCTCCATCATTAGCCTTTGCCCTTATCTATCCTGACTTTCCTACCATTTTTTCTTTCTCTTTTGTTAGAATTTAAATTAGAAATAGAAAATTTAAAACCCAACTCCAGATTTTTAGACTGGTACAAAAGTATTTATAAAACTGATCTGATACCTAACATGTATCAAAGTACAGAGGAAAATTTTGGTGTTAATAGAATTGTCAATTTTAACAAAAATCGAGGAGATTTGACTGACATTTTCAGTTTTGAGCTTGTAACAGACCTACGTAGCACTTTGCACTCAGCATTTCAATATAGTTTCACAGGGTAGGTTTTATTTCATTCCATTGTCACGGTAAGGGAACTGAAGGAATTGCTCATGAGCATTCAAAGAATTTAGAGATTTGCCTGGTTGAGCAACTGGGAAATGTCAAACTTCTGCACTTTTGAATCCTATGAGGTGAACTGTAACTTGTCCTGGCTACTTTTCCCCCCGAAATTCATCCTTTGGTTCCCTATTCTCTTTCAGGACACTATGAAGAAGAATTACAGGCAATTTCATTATATCCCTTCACTCTACCTCATGACCCCAGCCACTCTAAACCTCTTGTAGAGGCTATCATCTGGAGTTCTCCCTCTATTTCTCCTGAACACCATTCTCCTTTTAATAGGATCTCAGAGAAGCGTAAGAATCATTTGACTTGTCTTCAAACAGCATGCTATATAATCTATATTTTAACAATTAATATTGTTAGTCTGTTGGTTTTTTACAGTAAATTTCTGTGGTTAGACATTACTTTTAAATTTTCTTCCTCTTTTTCTTTATAAAATAAATATAATAGTTGCAACCTCATACATTTATTGGAAGGATTAGAGGTAATATATGTAAGTGGAGAAACTAAAAGTATCAGACACATGATAATAAAACTAGCAGTAACTCATTATTTAAATCACTTTCTGTGTGCCAGGAACATAGGCACTATGTTATGTCTGTAATCTTTACATAATGATCATATTGTTTGTTTGTTTGTTCATTTGTTTTGGGACAGGTCTCATGATGTAGTTGAGACTGACCTGGAACTCACTATGTAGTCCAGGCTGGTCTCAAACTCACAGCGGTCGTCCTGCCTTAGCCTCGCGAGTGCTGGGATTACAGGTGTGCACCACCACGCCCGGCATAATGATCATATTGAATGGTTAAAAAGCACTTAATAATTTTCTCCTCAGTTATGTTATCAGATGTGCAATTTGGTAGAGTAGGCAGATACCATAAATGTTCAAATCTTTAGTTATAAACACAATTTAATGTAGAAGCTAAGACCTATTTTCAACTGTTAAATTTCCAGACTCTTCATTTAAGTAAAATTCAGTCACTGTAATTCCATCCATTTGGGTCTGACTCCTAGTCTTAGTTCTGCATTGCAGAATTACGTTTTGGCTAAATTGTACTTTTCCAGTCTCTCCCAGTAATCAATATTTCTCTCTGGCAGGAGCTGGCTGTTAATGTGGTGTATGTTTGTAGACTTTCCAGAGTACTGTCCCTTCCTCATAGCATACCTCAAAGAGCCAGTTGTAGAATCTCTATCTGCCGGGGCTCCCTTACGTGGATCAGTAGTTCTTTTCAGTTGGATCTCATAAAGATAGCAATTTCCTTTCTTGGGATGCACTGAGCCCACAGGAAATAGGCATTCATGTCATGCCAGAGAGGAACGCAGATCTACCCTTTCCAGTGTCTTTTCTCCTTGCTGTATGCTTATTGAATCTGCTCCAGCCAACATCCTGTCATGTGACATCTCCAAAAGGGAAGAAAGCCATCATTTCAGTGCTCACGTTTCCCCAAGCTCTCGGGCGGGTCTCGTTCTTGAATCTTCTCATCAGAATGCTCATGTGGAAAATGGTCTGCAGATTTTTGCAGCTGGCAGAGCGAGCCCCCTTGCTTTTATACCTGGAGCATCTGTGAGAGGGAGGGAGTCAAAACCCCTTCCCTTTCTTTGGATAAAGTCTGATTGTCTACATTTCTTTGCTTCAGTGCACTCCATAATTCTGCTTTTGACAGGTCACATGAGGAGCCAGTTTGGCTTCTTGTTAGAAAACACTGGGAAAAGTGCCTACTAACTTCTCTTTGGATCCTTTCTTTTATTCTTAATATAAGGGTTTTGGCTGAACTAGTTCAACTAACAGGAGAAGTCCCATCTCACATCTGATTGCATTTAAAGCAGCCACTAACCTCTGAATAAACAGTGACAATCAAAACCCAGTTTGGGTATAGATTTTTCTCATTGCAAACTTATTCTTCTATTCACTGTATTATTGAACTTTTAAGTATGATTGTTGAGTTGTAAATGGTTACAGTAAGTTATCGCTAAATTGAGCTAGATAGTAACGTACCCTTTAGGATTTAGATATTTACGAAGGAAAGTGGAACTTCGATAAGGTAGGCATATTAAGATCTATCCAGTTTAATTGACTTCTGCAATTGTGATAGTAACCATTGGTCTTTTTTCTTAAGTAAATGAAATAAATGAATTTAATAAAAACCACTAGGCTAGGCTAAGCAGTGCCTAGCTTATTGTAAAAATTCAATAAATTTTTTTAAATAAAAATCTTCAGGAATTCAAAGTTAGATGATGATGCTGCTCTTGCTGAGTTCTGTCTGATACTTACTTTGTGGAATTCTCAGTGCTGTTCTCCCATCCATCATCAACCCTTACATCCAAGGAAATGTTGCTAGCATTTTTATTGGATGACTTCATTCCCCTTAAATGCAAAGAGAAGTACCAGACTTTGAAAGCAGGCTGATTGTCTGCAAGTCGAAAATTTCAGGAAGAATCAATTTCAGAGTGCCAAATTGTAGCAAAATCTACAGAATTCTTACTGTATATATAAAATCCTTTTCTGCTTCACAAAAGCCTCAATATTCTTTCAGTTTTAAATATAAAACATGCTGACAAATGGCCACTGCAGAATAGTTCAACATAATCCAATAAAATTCTTATATTTCTCTCACTGCTCAGCAGTAAAAATAATCTGCACACATTGTAAGGATCACTGGGGTATCTTTAGAGACAGTACTTTTTGGCAGGTTAATTTAGTAAAGATTACTTAATAAAAAGTTAGAAATATTTGTCATTTAGTTATAAATAAATAATTTATTTGATATCCATGAAAGAGATTTCAGATATCTTTCTGAGTAAAAAACAAAAACGTAAAGTTCAATCACAATTGCTTGTATGGACTAATATATATATATATGCATATGTTCATTTGCAGCAGAAATCGAACATTTAACATATATTTGTATATGGAATAATAAAGAGTGTAAAGTTTTTGTGAGAAAAAGCTCATCCTGCCTGGAGGAAAGGAGCTTCAAGAATCCTTTTCAGGAGATGAAAATGCTTTCTGTCTCCAAGTGTGGTGGCAGTTACATGGATATGTACTTGGTAAAATTTGTCAAAACATGCACTCATACCACGAGTGAATGTAGTAGGTACAGTGTCTCTTACTAGAGCTAAAGAGGGGACTTTCTTACTGTGATATTTTTATGTATAATATCTTTTATTCTGATGAAGTGGGTAGGACTACGATAAATATTTTTATGTTCTGCATGCAATAATACTAAAATCTAAAGTTTCAACTGATGTGAAATATTATTAATATTTTTTTTAACTCACTTGTAGTTGGGTGTTAAGTTTTTTCGTGTGTGTTTCAGAAACTGGGCTAGTTGCTCAGTATGTGGAGCCAAAGAAGATGTAATTTTTGCCTTGAGGAAGTGGAATTAGTTAGCCATTGCCTATTACAAAATACCTAAAGGTTTAGTGACTTAGATCAGCATACATTTATCATTTCATAGATTCTGTGGTTCAGGAATCCAGGCACTATGTAGTTGGGACCTCTCTTTTCAGATGTCTCTCATTGTTGTACTAGCATGTCACTCAGCCCAGGATCCTAGCTGAGATCTCCACCTGTAAAGGATCTGCTTCCCAGCTCACTCATGCAGATGCTGGCAGAATCCAGTGAGTCAAGCATTTGTTTTGGTTTTTTTTTTTTTTTTTTTTTTG
>NW_022900917.1:28805596-28817515 GCF_012274545.1 Fukomys damarensis | reverse complement strand
GTCAAGCATTTTTTTTGGTTTTTTTTTTTTTTTTTTTTGGTGGTGTGGGGGATCGAACTCAGGCCCTTGTGCTTGCAAGGCAGGCAGTGGAACGAACCACTGAGCCATTCCCCTGGCCCGAGTCAAGCTTTTTGGAATCAAAGACCTTAACTCCTTACTGGCTGTTGACCAGAGCGTGCCCTCCTCCCCATAATAAGAACTTCCCCTCTCCAATAGGACCCCTTCATCAATGAGTGCAGGATGAGAAGAAGGCAAAAAGGTGCTCAGCTACAAAAATTAAGTCACAATCTTTTATCACCCAATCACATCTGTGAAATTTTTTCAACATTGCTATTCACTGTTGATTAAAAGAACTTAAGGGAAGGGAATTAAGAAATACATCAGTTTGGGGAGGGGAATCATTGGTGCATCACTTAATAGCTGCTAACCATAGGAAGCCTAGCTGATTGTGCTAACTATCCAGGCGTAAATTGTAAAAAAAGTCATGCAGGAATTGCTTTCATTCTTTTTATTAAACAGAGCAGTACATAAAAGTGCGAGCTTTTATAATCTGTCTTTTCCACTTAGCCATATAGTTAATAATTTATTAAACTCTCTAATCATTAGGGTCATGCCATAAAGCAAATCTGGCAAAGTTAGTATGAAAATTAAACACAATAGTGAACAAACCATTCTGAGTATGGGGCCTGACTGATAGTAAACGCTCAAAGAATGTTCAGTATTTCGTTCAGATCTTACTTCTGAATTGACATCTGTTTAAGTCTCTGAAACTTCTGGCTAAACTTAATTGAAAAGCTTGGAACTTACTGATTACTCCATATCCACTGACAAAGTTCTTACTGTCTTTAAGTCTCTGATAACAATGTATTTGTTAGACTGTCATATACTGCTTCTGAGATCATTACACAAACTGCATAATAAATGTCAGAAAGAGTTTAATATTGAAAAAAGATCAAGATTATCAGTGTTCAAAATATGCTGTATTTCTTGAATTAAGTAATTTTTAATTAATATAAAGATATTCATGAATCATCTGGAAAATGATAATACTTTACCAGTGATCTGATGTGGGGTGGTAAAATGATTAAACTTTCTGCTTACTTCCTTTCAGATCATTCAGAACAGTTGTAAGAATACAATTTGGCATCCTATGACTCATTTCAAACGTATTTTATTTAACATATGTTACATGATTTATCATCGATATAATGTAGTATAGGGTCCCGTCTGTATCACTGACGGGATAATACAGGCCTGAATGTGACTCCTAGATTTGAATATGATTTATTCCCTTTTTCTAAGGAAAGATTCTGTATCTTTCAATAAAATATATCACTGAGCAAAAGCACATAACAGCTTATTTTTTTATGATAGTTGTAAATATGCAGTGTTTAGTATTATGCTAAAATGAAATCTCTACAGGATATAAACATTGCTTATTCACTGAAAATAAATCTGTAATGTTTTTGAGTATAAATTTTCATGATTTGATTAACAATAAAATATGTTTTCTTTGATACTTTATTTATGTACAAAGGATTTCTTAAAAAAAAAAAAAGAGTGAAACTAGGTCCAAATAGATTTTTCCCAAGTGAACAGTTATTCCTTATTCACATAAAAATAGAAAGTGCTATTTTTAGGCATGACATTTTCTAGTTACTCCTCTTAGAAAATGTAGTCAAACTAAGGTCATTTACTATTTTACAAACAGATTAAGTATAAAATGTATTTTAATCAAAAGAAAGATAAAAATTACTTATTTGTCCTTTTAAAGTTTGCACATTCCTAGTGAAACATATGGAAGCAATAAATGTATAAAGATGTAAAAATTGCTATAACCCTTAGGGAGCTATTGTTCCTTTTAAAGCATTTTTAGATCATTATCATAAAACTGTTTATTCTTTTCCTGTTTTATTTTAGTTTTTGCTTTGTTAAATTTGTTTTCTTTAACACAAGGTCTTACTCTGTAGTGGCCTCAAACTTCCAGTGATCTTCCTGCCTCAGATGCCCAAGTTCTGGGGTTATAGGCATGCACTACTATGCTTGGCAAGGCCACTTTCTACTGAGTTATTCACAGTTTTAGTTATTTTAAAAGTCCTTTGATATATATCTACATATAAGTAGTGAATCTTTAGGCCTTAGAGATTTTTGTGTCTTTTATGTCACTTTTGAAACAGTCTTTTTCCTCTACAACCGCACTGTCTTCTCTTTATTCCATTTCCAATGAAAATATGAAAAGAAATTGTGCTGAAATTTTATTCTGGTTTTAGAGAGGTATTATTATCGTAACTCAGAATTTTGAGGAGAAAATATTTGAAGATTTCAGTAGACTATTATTTAGTCATGAAAAATTGAAATCCTATCAACAGCAAAATGGATAGAAGTGGAGAATATTATGTTTAGTGAAATAAACAAGAATCTGAAAGACAAACGCTGTGCAATCTCTTTCATATTTGGAAGCTAAAATATTTGTGTGATGATAGAATAGTGATTACTAGAGTTTGGAATGTCAGGGTGGGGAGGGGTGGGGAGGTAAAGGGAGGTTGCATTTGAACAGTGCACACTGTATGTATTTGTTGAAATAACACACCAAATCCTATTAATATGTACATAATACATGACACTCAAAAAGAACAAAATTTTTACTCAAAAATAACATAATATCTTAAAACTGTTATTCTAAGAAGAAATGCCATTTAAATTGGTTCTAGAAGCCCCCAGTATTATCTGTAAAGATAGCCACAAAAAAGACTACTAACATGAACTTTTGCAGAGGACAATTTATTTTATTTTAATGCGTTCTTTTGTTGAAATAGGTTGTGAAACAAAATACCACTTTGGTAGAAATTGTGAGATTAAGAAACACTAAAGAGAAAATTATTAGAAATTAAATACAATTATAAAAGCTACTTCATACTTTCTCTCCCAGGGATGAAAACTTAAGTATTCTAAATTTATAGATTATTTGCTAAAATACTTTCTCTTCATGGATGACAATACAATTCTTAGTATGATAGTAACTTAACTTAATTTGGAGAGTCATTAAAAAATTATATATGTATTTATGTATTTATTTTTGGTTTTTAACTTTTTTTTTTTTTACTGGGGATCGAACTCTGGTCCTTGTGATTGCAAGACGGGTGGTTTTAACACTGAGCTAAATCCCTGGCCCTTATTTTTGGCTTTTGAGACAGGGTCTCTCTATGTAGCCCAGGTTGGCATTGAGCACATGATGATCCTCCTGCCTCAGCCTCTGGAGTGTGGGGATTACAGGCCTGCTCCACCATGCCAGGCCCTTAAACAATTTTAAAAGAAAATGTATTTTTAAAAAAATTTTAACATATGTGCTGCTGAAGAAAACACTAAAATGCATTATTTTTTTAACATAATGCTTTGTGTACATAAATCAATTAAAATAATTCTTTTTCTCATTGAAACTACTTGTTTACAGATTTACATTGTTTACAAACTCATATTGTGAGATTTACATTTGAGCTTGTCATGTGCTACTAGATTAGGTTCTAGACCAGAGGGCTTTTCATTAAATTTGAGGTAAAAATAATATATATGACTTATTTTTATTCGAAAATTACCCATTCATATGATTGACTCATTTCATTAAGACCATCTTTAAGAATTAGTGGCAAATAATTGAAATGAAGCTCATCTAAATGTCATTTATATGTAGTTCTTGAAAGCTTAGAGAACATCAGATTTTCATTTAATATTTCAACAAGCAGTGGTATTATATTGTGCTTTAAAATTCTAAAAGGATAAAGGCCATACTTTCAGGGATCATTTCTATAGTTGGTGACTAGAGAAGTTTCTCTGATCGTGCAAAATTCTAAAAGGATAAAAATTAGTTACAGTATTTATCTTTAAAATATAGCCATGTAAATACTATTCACTCATTCAATAAATGTTAGAAAGCATTTATTTATATTTCAGGCCCTGGGAATAGGAGGATGTGAAGAACATAGGGGAAAATGACACACATATTTCTAAATAACATAGTACATTAAATTTTGACTGATGTTAAATAAATAATTAATAAAAATTGCTTTGATATATCTGATCTGTTTTTGAAATGTCCAGTTATTCTTAGAGTCTAGCTACTCAGAAATTTATGAATCTTAAATGTTTGACAGTTAGTTTTTGAAATATAGCTTTAAATATATTAGTTTGAAAAAGAAACATTATAGTTATTGAGATTGTATTCTGTTTTTGTTTTAAAATCAAGCCATAGAGGGCCTGATGTATAAACATATTTCTATTAAACAGTTAATTTTGGTTATTATAAGCTTATCGTAGACAGAATAGTCTCCCTCTAAATATCTCCAGAGCTTGCAAGTAGGTTATATTTTATGAAAGTAAAGACTTGGCTGATGTGATTTGTGAGATGAAGGATACTGAGATGAGAAGACATTGTTAGAATATAGGGTCCTGAGGCAAGCAGAAGATCAAAGACAGGCGAGGATGATAGGAGGATGAAATGGAGGATGGGATGCTTCACTTTAATAGAGGGAAGAATGCAACCATTACTGTGGACATCTTCTAGAATCTTTAAAAAGCAAGGAAATGGTCTACCGATAGCTTAAATTTAGCCCTGTAAGATTCATTTTAGACTTCTGATGTCCAGGGCTATAGAAAATATGTTTGTGTTATTTTAAGTCACTTACATTTTGGTCATTTGTTATAGCAGCAATAAGAAACTAATATAACCTTACACAGCAATGATATTAAAATGGCTTCTCTTGTGGTAATTTAATAAAAATCCTAGGTACCTTCTTTAATAGATAACATTCTCAGATGAAGAGATGGTTATCTATTAGAACAAAGTGTGAAAGTTTGTACATAGTAACCTACCTAGTAAATGCAAACGTCTTTGACAGTAGCAAAGCCATGTAAAAGCAAGTGTTGATATAAATGAGAACAAAGCCACTGAAGTGTTTGGTTGTTACAGTGTCTTTTTAGCTGAATCTCCAGATTCCCCTGGAACTTGAAAAGCAGCATAAGAAATAAGGTATTTCAATATGAAGATTTTAGATGTTTCTTCAACTGTCACTGATGAGAAAGGGGCGTTGGGTATGGTGGTGTTCATATATCAGTCACAGCCAAGCGAAGGTCTGAACCCTGTGCTACTCCTCATGCTGTCTAGGAGCATTTAATGGTAAGGGAGACCAGTACTACTCTTTTTAGGACGAAGGGAAAGCTGTAATAGCTTCTGTGCCATTATTTTTTAAACTCTAGAGTTCATTAAAAATCCCTTTGGCTTTCTTCACTCCCATCTTTTTTCCTTATGAATTATTCAAGGCAGATTTCAGTTGAGGTAAATAGTTTGATTTGAAGGTTTTTGTATCTGAATTTAGATGCAACAAGAAGTGTTAAATGCTCAGAATTTTAAGTGAACAGAATGGCACAGACTCAACTGTTAAGGTGGAGGACATTTGCTTTAAAGCACTGGGGCTGCCCTTGCTTGCAACTTCAGCCGGTAATGTCATTCTGAAGTAGGTGGCATTATGATGCTTGCAGTATAAATCAGACTTTACAGAGAGCTCAGTCCCCAAGAATTTTGAAAATTCTAATCGACTTCTCACTTAACAGGACATTTTTTGGTTTTACAATGTAAATTTTCCCAGTTTTCTTTAACCTGACCAATGTATTATTAATTATTCTGTAGATACTTTATATCATAAAACAAAAGTTTTAGCCTCCCTGTTTCTCTTGAGCAAAGGAGAATTACGTGTTTTGAATTCTTCTTTCAAAGAGTAATGTGAAAAATAAGATGATTTAGGAAATAACATTTTTAAATAATACTCAAATTAAGACCACTTTCTCCTTTCATGGTAGTTATCTCTGCATCTTACTTTTAATTGTTTAAGCAGTGCATAGAATCACATACCCAAGAAAATGATTTATGGAACACATTGCTGAGAACTATATTGCTTCACAACTAACAGAATTGGTCCAGTGCGATACAGCACATTTAAAAACCAATCAAAGAAAATCATATTATATTTCTGTCATCTGCTAAAATATACTTCCTTAATATCAGTTTCTGTTAAAGCAGTCTACATAAAATTGTATTCATAAAATTAAGCCCAGGTGTAATGCTTTTAGGCAAGCCACATTATTCATGTTCCGTGCTCTAACAGCGTTAACAGCAGGAGTTTCATTTACTAAAGAATAATAAGCACTAACATTTATTAATTACTATATGATAGAGCAGGGCTAAGTGCATTGCATGCGTTGCCAAATTAATGCTCAAAATAACTTTGTTGATATCTTTATTTATAGCTAAACTCTTACTTGGACAGCACAGTATAGAAATCCTGCAGACACTGAAATATTGTACATGCTCTTAAAAATTCTGCCATTAAGTGCAAACTCAGAATTGGCAGCTGAATACAGATCTATAAAGTTGTCCAGTATAATGCAACATGGAATGGTGGAGTCTGTAGCAGGCTGTCTGCAATTTAAATACACCTTACACATCTGGCAACTAATGAATATGTATGGGCTGTATTCAGATCTCTGGTTTTTAACTTTATGCAACTTTCAAAAGCATTAATTTGTATATGTAATCATTCCTTTATTTCAGTCTTCAAATTTTATCAGAATAAAAACTCGCTGAGAACAGAATTACACTTTAATCACAATGGCAATTACTCATTACATGGCTATTATAATTTAGATCTGAAGGGTCATGAGTTAAAGGCTTGGTCTCCAGCCTTGGTGCTACTAGGAGTTGGTGGAATCGTTTTTTAGTTAGGGCTTAGTAGAATGAGGTGGGTCACTGGCGAAGTGCCCGCTGTGGGGATCCCACCTCTTCCTTTCTCTTGAGTCTCTCTCTTTACTTTGTGGCCACCACCAGGTGCACAGCTGCCTCTGTAAAGCCTTACTGCCAAGTTTCCCTTCTTTCCACTCTGCTCCCTCTCTCATTTCCTCTTTCTTTCCACCACAGAACAAAAAGAAGCAGATAGAACTCCTCACGGGCTAAAATCTGTGAAAATGTGATCCAAAATAAACCTTTCACGGTAACAGAAAGCTGACTACCGCAATGGCTAACACTTATTTCTCTTACCATGGGGCTTACTGTACTCAAGAAGGAAGAGGCATTTTTCTTCTGAGCCTGCAGGAGACCCCGGAAATGGGAGAGTTAACTCTCAAAAGCCAAAAGAAAAGCAGAGTTGTGAGGAGAGCACATAAGTTGAAGGGTCTAAAAAGATGCATTAAAATTTAGCTGCTGCATGTGGTTCTTTTTAATAATCATCAATATGAGCATGATGATGGCTAAGGATTATTCTGAGGCATAATTCTAGATAAGGTTTTAGATTTTGTAGGTGATGTGGCAAGGATGGTATAATGTTCCTTGGGTCAGTTTTTAAGAGATTTGAGATGAAGCCTCTCAAGTTCTATACATAAAAATTTAGAGGTGAAGGAGATGTTTAATTCTTTTAGAGAAAGCTGTGTGGGTCCTATTATTTTCTTTAGGTAACTAAAGTCTGAGTTGGGCATTTTCGTTGTTCAGGTTAAAGCTACTAAGGAAAGGTAGGGAAACAATTGTCATTTGTTCAGTTATTTAAGAAGGAATATATTGTCTTATAAATTAACACTTTTTCATTTAAATATCATTCTTTCTCTGAAATCTTTGATACATCACAATTTCATTTATGGAAGACGTACTTCATTTGTTAAGTTTCTTAAGATCGCTGGATTTAGCTTACAGGAAGTTGTAGCAGTAATTTGTGACTTTTTTTCCACAGTGGTCATGCTGATAAAATAGGAAGTTTGAAAATCTTGACATTGCACTCTAAAATTCAACAGTTAAGACTCTTTATCTCTTGGCAACCCTTTCCATTATAATGCACTTTCTCTTCCTTCGCTTTTTTTTAATGTAATTCTCTTTATTGTCTTTCTTCCCTTCCCCCTTTTCCTTCCTATTTCCTTTCTTCTTTTCTGCCTCCTCTCCTTTTCTTGCCTTCTTTCCACTCTGCTTCCTGCTTTCATTTCTTCTTTCCTTTCCTCTTTCTCACCAACCTTCTATTACTAAAAAGTGAATTTTAGTGACTTCAGTGGTTGGTTTCCAGTAATGTTTATTCACCACTAGGGGGCATTTTCAATGTATGAGAAGATGCTGCATTTTCCCCCCATGACTAAAGGAATAAAAGAACCTCACCGTTAGCATTTAGTTGCCAGATGTCAGTGATGCTGTTAACGTCCTACTGTGCACGAGAAAGTATTTTCAAATAAAATATTGATAACACATTGATAATCAATGTGTTCTTTAATACTTTGTCTTGTTGGTTGTATACTGGATCCATGATTTAAATTTCAATATATAGACTACCTAATGTTATTAAATACTTTCTAGGAAATGAAGTAGCTTTCAGAGTGTCCCTAAATTTTACTTCAAATGTGTAGCCACTTGCCTACCAGTTGACTGAAACAAGACTGGGTACCATGACTCACATTTTAGTTTAAACTCAAAAAAGAAGTTGTTAACACTGTCTTGCAAATCTGGATTTAGGAAACACAATGTCCTTAATTCCTGCTCTTTGGAAGCAGCAAAAAATAGCTGCCATGAACATCATATCAAAGGCCTCACTCTGATAACTGTGGACTCTTTCAGATTGTTAAATCTCCTCAGAAAAATCCGTATTTGCTTGGTATAATTTTAAAGATGAATTTGATTTTAAAGTTAAGATAATTGTTATTTAAACAGCTTGATATAATTTGGTAAGATATTATTTAAAACCATATATAACACAACCATTTATCTAGGTTAATTTATTTTATATTTTAAATTAGCTATGTGATTCATAAAGTTTTCAGTCTTGTTGGATAATGACCATAAGCTAAAAAAGTGCAAAGACATTATAGATTTTGTTATTTAACAAAAGCAAAGTAACTGCATGCTACCTAAAAGAAAAAGAAAAAAGCTATACCTTTTATTTATTCATTTGGATATATTCAAATATATATATTCATATTTATTTTTGGTAACACATTTATCCCGATGATGTTTTTGTTCAAGAGGATGAGTCATTATTATTATTCATAAGCAAATATATAATATATATTATATTCATATATATGAATTTAATATATAGAATATATATCATTATTAATAGATCGATCAATCGATCGATCAATCGATAGATAGATGAATTTACTAGAGCATCCTCAGGGCTTTGTTTTTTCCATACTGGTAAATGTTCAACAGCTGAATGAACATTTCTGGGAATCTATTTGCATAACTTAGTGTTATGTGTATAGGTATAATTCCGTTTTATGTGTACATATATCTAGGTACTTATTTCTTCCCTTTTCCAGAGATTGTGAATTTCCAGAATTTATGAAGTGAAGCTATATTTCCTCTTGTGATCTTGGATTGTACACCCACTTTGGAATTCAATTTGTCAATATGAAGCTATATGGGGGTGGTAATGAAGGTGGGTCTGGTGATGAAAATAAATGAAAAAATATCCCCTATCCTCAGTTTTGCTCACAATGTAACATTTTGGAATGTAATATTAGGTAACTATATTCAAATGTATTTTGAATCAGAAACTGCTCAGTAAGGAGAAAATAAGAAGGGGCACTTCTGAATATTTTCTTTTCATATAATAACACCATTTTGAATAAACCATTTACACAAACATATGCATACAACCTCTTACCCAGAAGCATCAAAACTGAATACTTAAATTAAGTTTATGTAATCAGGAAACAATTCTACTGCCATAAAAGTCTAAGGCCTATTGAAAGAAAGAAAATGCCAATGTTTTCTAGAATCATTAGTGTACCTCATATATAAAGTATTTATTGGAATTTGTCCTTTTTGGCATTGAAAGGAGATGATGGTGATTATACTGTCAAAACCCCTAGTTCTCAATTACAGTCTTCAAAAGAACACCTTGCACACAGAGGCAGAATAATTATAATAGATCTTAAAACACTTGGAAACAGAGAAGAAAACTTTTGTAATACAGGAATATTCCTGATATTTTTTTTCATGTTCTGTGCATGTGTATGTATCTATCCATATATATATAAAATATATATATATGGATAGATACATGAATTTGTGTGCATCTATAGGGAGATAGATACATAGTAGAATTTTATCCTTTTTAGTCCTTAACTAATATGTGTATTTAAAGCTTTATTTTATTCTCTATTTTGAGTCTCAGATATGTCCTCCCTTCCACTTTGTTTTTTAAAATCTTTATTGAAATATAACACACATGTAATTTACTCATTTAATAGTATATATATGGATAGATACATGAATTTGTGTGCATCTATAGGGAGATACATACATAGTAGAATTTTATCCTTTTTAGTCCTTAACTAGTATGTGTATTTAAAGTTTTATTTTATTCTCTATTTTGAGTCTCAGATATGTCCTCCCTTGCACTTTGTTTTTTAAAATCTTTATTGAAATACAACACACATGTAATTTACTCATTTAATAAACACAATTCAGCTTTCTTTTAAATTTCAGAGTTATACATTTATCACTGCATTCAAATTTACAACAGTTTCATTAACCCCCAAAGAAATCCTGTACCTATTATCCATAGGCTGTCCATATACTCCTATCCCTTACTGCCTTAAACAGTCACGAATCTATGTTATGACTTTATAGAGTTATTCTGGACATTTGAAAAAGTGGAATCATGTAACACATGCTATTTATTTGGTTATTTTAGATACTGAGGATGGAGTCCAGGACATTCACACTGAACTACATGCCCAGCCCTTTTGTTTTTCATTTTGGGACAGCGTCTCTATGTTGCTAAATTGCCCATGCTAGGGTTGAACATGTGATCCTCTGCCTCTACCTCTAAGAATGCAGGAATTAGAAGCCTGTGATACCACTCCCTGATAACATATTGTTGTTTTGTACCTGGCTTCCTTAACTAAACATTTTTAGGGTTCATGCATATTGTTGCATACATCAGCATGTTATTTCTTTTTATGACCAAATCATTTTCATATACATATAATCTCACCTTTTCTTTACCCATGAATCAAATTATGGTCATTTGGATTCTGTCAACCTTTTGGCTGTTATATGTAATGTAGTAGTTCTTTTGTGAACGTGGTTTTAATTATTCTGGTATACACCTGCGAGTGGAATTGCTAGATCATGTGTCACCTCTGTTGAGCAGTTGGATAACTTGACAGACAGACTTATTTTCTAAAGGATTGCACCAATTTGCCATGAATATTGGTTCCATTTTCTCCGTATTTTCAGTAACACTTATCACTTATTATTAGTTTTTTTTAATATAGCCATCAGAATGGTTATGAAAAAGTATCTCTTTAATTTTTGCATTGGATAATAATACTGAATTTTTTTGATGCACCCACTTGTATTTGATTTTATGAAAAATATCTATTTAGAGCATTTGCTCATTTAAAATATTTACTTGTGAAAAACACATAGTATGAAATTTACCATCTCCAACATTTTAAGTATATAGTTTATTAGTGTTCAGTATGTTCATATTATTGTGCAACCAAAGCAAAACTTTTTCATTTGGTAAAATCAAAACCCTGTATTCTTAAACAACTTGCTATTTCTCCTTTTCATCTGCTTTTGGTAACTACCCTACTACTTTATGTTTCTTTGACTATTTTTGCTAATTGATTTCATTTATACTACTAGTTTGTCTTAGATTGTTAAATACCCACATAATGGGAATCATCTATATTTGCTTTATGTAACACTAGCTTATTTCATTTATCATAATGTCTTTATAGTTCACGTATACTGTAGCATGTCACAGTATATTATATATACATATAATAGGAGCCCAGGATTTAGCTCAGTGGTTCTGCTTTCTTCTTCACAAGTGCAAGGTCTCAAGTTGATCCTTGGTACCACCCCCCCAATATATACTATAA
>NW_022900917.1:28622641-28805527 GCF_012274545.1 Fukomys damarensis | reverse complement strand
TCATTGTGAATAATATTACAGTGAACATGGGGATGTAAATATTTATGTGAGACCTTTATTTCAATTCTGTTGTATATAGAACCAGAATTTTGGTTGCTAGAATATATGAGAGTTCTTTTTAAAAATTGTTTGACAACTGCCTTAATTGGTTTTCACAGTGAATGTACCATATTGCAATACCACATACAATGCAGAAGCATCTTTTTGACTTTTAATTTGGGTTGTATATCTTTTTTTTTTACTAAATCCTAATATTTCTTTACATAGTCTTGACATATTTCTAAACTAAGCTACTGCAGAGATGGATATAGTATTTAACAGTTGCCCTGGACATAGTATAAGCTGGTTTCTAGATATTAGCTGGACAGTGTTGTGCTTATAGTTAACAATATTATCCTGAATTCTTAAACATACACTATGAAAATATGTGAGATACAGTTCTTGAATGAGAATATTAGCTAGGGAATCTGGAGTGAAATATGTAACATCTCCATTTTTTCTGTCTTTTATCTGTGCAACGAGAATGACGAAGGTCCAGCCTAAATTAGTTTGAGTGTGAAATGAGGCGCTGCAAGAATGTCACATAAAGTGTTTGAGTAATGATAAGTATTTTACATTTTTAAATTATTACAATTATGAAATATTGTTTTGCAGATATGTATATATCAGATTGTTTTTACAACCTGATCTATGGAAATTTTATACAATTTACATTTTCAGTGGTGTATGCTTTGTGTGCCTCTCATTGACCCTGGCTGGGTGATGGGAAGACCATCCCATTGCACAGGTTGTTTCCTTTTCTTGTCATGGATAAGAGCGCTAGAGTTCTGGATAATAGCTCCAGAAAGGAACTGAAAAGCATTGAGCAGTGTCTTATTTTTGAAAGCTTTTAATTATGGTAATTTCAAATATCAAAAGTATAAATTGTTAAAGAAGCGACCTTGTAGCTATCATGCTGACTCAACAATTACAAATATGAACAGTATTGAGATAAATAATTTCCAGAGCTAATGAAAATGTCTTAATTTTGAACAGGTTTCATAATACATGCAATTTTACATATCTCTTGATGTAGTAAATACTCTCCATTTCTCTATATAATGTATACCAATGTTGTGTCATTAGATAGAAGGACAAGATTTTGAACAGGTTTCATAATACATGCAATTTTACATATCTCTTGATGTAGTAAATACTCTCCATTCCTCTATATAATGTATACCAATGTTGTGTCATTAGATAGAAGGACAAGAAAAAAAAAACAAGTTCTCTAAATATAGAATTAACTTTTAGTGAAAAGTGAAAGTATAAATGATAAGCACTTAAATTGTTACAGTTTGTGATACTAGTGCTACTAAGGACAAAGGGAGAAGGGGAGGTATAAGGGGCAGAAAAGAAGGGAAAGAAAGAAATATGAGAAAACAAGGAAAAAACAAAAGCAAAATTTTTGTAAGTGGGAGGGATCGAAAGGAAGGAAGGGAAATGGGGAAAAAACAAGAACCAAGATATATCATGTACAAATTCCCAGTGTTGAATGTGATCATAATGTATACCTAAAATGTACCAATAAACTTAATGGTATTAAACAAATAAAAAAGAGAACATATTGACACATCTTTTCATCAGAATAACTAATAATATTAACTATAATTATTAATTGCTTGTTGTGAACCTGGCTTAACATCATCCATCTTAATTCTCTCAGCACCCCTATTAATTAAAGAGTACTAAAATTATCATTTATGTATGAAGAAATAGAGCTTTAGTGGTGGTAAATAAATTGTCTAAGGCAAGTGAAAGGACTAGCATGTAAATGTAAGGCTTTGCCTTTGTAACTATCAGATAACTCTATAATCTATCAGATAACTCAGAGAATTTTATAATCATTTGCTGAATAATTTAGGAGTAAGAAAGCTATGAAATATTTTTTTATTTAAAAGGGACATCCTGAAACTATATTTATCATTATAATTATACCTATAAAGATATAATTTAAAAGCTCTATTACTTATATCCTACCAGCTGCTGTAATAAAAGTTCCTAATTACGTTATGGCACAATGCAACAGAAGTTTCTTTCTTCTTCCTATAGAAGCATAGGGTGAATAAGTAAGTGTCTATGGCAGCTGTCTTCCATGCAGTCATTTAAAAACTCATGTGGGTTAAGGCTTTTCCATATCCAATGCCTGGTCTCTTGAAGAAAAAGGTCAGTTCTGCTTGATACTCTCTGCCTTCCTAGAATTCTCAGAAAGAAAGAAAGGTGAAAAGTCTGATCTTGTACACAAACATATTGATGATAACCTTGGAAAAACTTTACATTAGAAAATTTACCAGTAGAGTTTTTTGTTTCTGGGATACTTCTGACATGATTGCAGGTGTTTTATGGATATATGTAGCATGTCTCTCTCAAAGATATCACACAAGCTACACAGCAATTGTATTAAATCTCTTTCTTGTATAACTGGGGACTGTACACATGTCTTAGAAATCTCAGGTTGAATCTGAGCCAGAATGAGTTCTCATATGGTCCTAGGCTTCATGATGTTTTACCTTGCATAGTGAATAATGGTTTTATGGACATTTTTAGCAAAGCTTGACAGTGGCTAAGATCTGTGAATTTTGTGAGTCTGATTTGACATTCCAAGGCTTCTAAAGTTGAACAGGTGAGGATTTTGAGATTCTCCATTCTATCCAGGGTAAAGTGAAAAAGCTATAGGAGGACTCTGGAAAGAATTTTATTGGACTGGCTTCAAAATGGTGCATAATGCCTCCTCTGGCATTTCATGTCTGGAAGGCAACAATGTTGCAAGATAAATGGGGAAATACAGTAACTTATGTGCCCATATAGAAAAGGAAAACATGGGTTTGGATGGCTTTCCATCATTTTTTCAAAATCATATGTCAAAATAACTAAGATATCAGGTGGCAGATTTCTTTAGAAGAGTAATAGTCATAGTTCACATTGATCAGGTACTTTTCTGTGTATATCCTCGGTACATCATCTCACTCGGTCCTTGAAGACATTCATGAGCGAGAAACCAGTGTTATCACTTCATAGATATAAAGCCTATAGATAAAATATATGACAGATGAAATACAGAAAATGAGTGCAGTACTTGAAACATATTTGCACCAAAACAGTATTTAGTGTTTACTTGGAATTTAAATTGAACGGGCGCTATTTGGCAATACTTCATGAAAGTTTACTGTGTAAGAGAATAAAAGAAACATATGGTCATGCATTAGCCTTTTAGTATTTAGAGTAATATCACCCTGGAATGCTTCACAGTGACATAACTAGCTGTTGTAACCCTCAAATGGAAAAGAGAGTGGAATAATCAGCTCCTGATTGTATCATGGGTAAAAAAAAAAAATAGGTATGATTCCCTAAAGCTTGTTAAACTAGGACTCGAAGCCATGTTATTCATCACTGAATCCTGCATAATTTTGAACAAACTAATACCAAAATACTTTAACACTTTAAATTATATTAAATTTATACCAGATTATTGTGTTTTATTGCATTGCTAATTACTCATTTGTAATATTTGTTATTTCATACACTATACACTCAATCATTTGAATATTATATTGCATACTATAAGATAAATGAACAAAAATTAACACTTTCTCTGCCTCTTTATAATATTTAGAATTTACTCTTCTAACTAGCCACTATTGAGAATAAAAGGGATAGGGCTGGGGATTTAGCTCAGTGGTCTTGCCACGTGCCTCACAAGCACAGGGTCCTGAGTTCACTCCCTGGTACCAAAAAAATAAAAAAATAAAAATAAATAGATAAAAGGGATGCTGTTCATAAATTCTTGTGACAAGTAAGAGTTCCAAGCCAGTTGAGGAAAATAGGTATTCTGTTGAGCCACTTGATTTTTAGCTTTGGGATCATAGAACTTCAGAAAAGCAGAGCTGTTGTAGAGCTCATATACTATAATCTTACTTCATAGACTAAGAAACCCGAAACCCAGTGGAAAAAATGTATAAATATGTTTATATATTATTGTCATTCAAATAGATAACATTTTTTAATGAACAGTGAACTGATAGGATACCTACTGCCTTGCCTTCATAATTGCACCTAAGGTTGTTATCTCCCACAGCAATATAAACTTCAGTAGTTTGAAGTAAACCTTAACACACAAATAGTTTAGAATGCAAATTTTATATATTATTGTCATTCAAATAGATAACATTTTTTAATGAACAGTGAACTGATAGGATACCTTTCCACCATTTACTGCCTTGCCTTCATAATTGCACCTAAGGTTGTTATCTCCCACAGCAATAGAAACTTCAGTAGTTTGAAGTAAACCTTAACACACAAATAGTTTAGAATGCAAATTCACTTTTTATAAACCTAAAAATTAAATATGTGTTGCATGAAGTTGTTTTTCATATTTTATCTTCTAGTCTGCAGTATCTCTTTTACATTCTCATGACCCGATAATGTTGTAGAACAAGCAACTTGGTATTATTTTGTTGAGAATGAAACTTAACGAAAACATGGTCAAGCCATCGAGTCTCATAATCTCCTATTGCTGTGGTCTCTGGGAAACATAATGAGCAGAAATACATATTTTTTCTTAATTGTAGAGTAAATATTATTTTTACTAAATTATTATATTATTCTTTGAGCACTTACTGTAAGCCAGACATAGGTTTTTAATTGTTTAAAGTGGAAAAATACTCTCTGATACCTTAATTGTTCCCAAATCTACATATATTTAAGTTTTGCTCTTTGTTTACAATCATGTAAAAGATGAAACAATAGTAAGTGTTTTTTGAGAGTTTCTGTAGTAGAACCACATTGACAGCTCAAATTATGATGCTAGCATACTCTGGCTCTCAGAACAAGGACCAGTTTATTAACCCTTATTCCTCAGTGTTACTCTTTGTCAAGTATATCTAATACAGTAGTGACTGCATAATTTTGTATAAATAATTTTGTATGAATAAGTGAGTGATTAAATTATATTAAACATTCAAATAGTTCTTGTATCATCTCTTAGGCACACAGTAAATGTAAACACTCATATATTATTTCCTTTTAAAAATAATATTTTGCCTTGTAAGTTTTGAATTATTTATATTTATGTATAAATTTATAAGCAATACCAATGAAAATAAAATGGCATTATTGTTTGTGATATTTGTTAAGAATATAATTTAAAAGTAGGATTTAACCTGTAATCATGATATTCTATTTCAGGCAAATTAAAGAGTAAATAAAAAGTAGATTTAATAACAGTTATTTTCTGTTTGATTAAACTGCATCTATTTTATCATGTCATTTTACTAAAGGAAAATGTTATCCTAATATTTAGGTTGGAATTTAAAAGTATTTCTTATTAGCAATGAATTGGGAGTTTATTTTCTGGTTAAATTTTCAGCTTATGATATATATCCAAAGCGAGAAAGGAAATAGCTCTGGAAAAACATGTTTTAGTAAATCATGGCTTTTTAAACTAAAACTGGGAGGTTTTACCCCAAGACATTATCGTTAAGAATGTTTCAACATTTATGTTCTTTACTCTCATACTTATTATTATTATTATTATTAGAACATTACTAGAAAGAAAGATCATATTGATGAGGCTAACTACCCATGAAACTTTATATTAGTTCTCAGGTAATGTTTCATGATGTTTACTTTCTTGTTTTATTTTTTTATTGAATCCTTTGGTATCATTTTCATTTTTTCTCAAAAATTTCACTGTTCTCAGTTTCAGTACTATGCTTTTATTCCCTCTAAGCAAGTATTTATTCTTGAACCCAACTATATGAAGAGCACTGAACTCTTCACTTTTTTTTTCTGGTTTTGATATTTAGATCAAACTGTTCAGTTTTATACTAAGTGTCTGAAAGGCAAGTACAGCCTCACTAGACTACCATAATAAATATTAAATGAGATAACTTATATAAGCTAATTAGCATAATATTAGACACATAAAAGTAAATAAAAATAATTTCTGTTTTTTGCTCTTAAATTGTGGGCAAAGTTTCAATGATGGGTTATTTGTTTAAATACTTTTCTTGCCTTTAAAAATAAGATATTATTTTTATCTATTGAAAATTTCCTTATATCCTCTAACTATCAACATACTACCGAATGCAGAAATAATTAGAAACAGAGTCAGGGGTCAGACTACTCTACTGGGCCTTAAATCTCACCTTTGACACTTGCAAATTGTGTAAAAATTGCCCAGCTATTTAAACTTGCCTCTTTTTCTTCACTGGTAAATTAGAATCTATTTCCAGTATAGTAAAGAGTAAACTGTATATTAATAGATGTAAATAAAGTTCCCAGTATGTGTAAAACTGTATATTTTTTTAGCTATTATTTTCACACTCGTCAATATTGATGATATATGTTAGCAAATATTTATTAAAATAAGTGCTAGCCATTTCTAGGTTTCAGTATGATGGCAGTAAAAACATATTCTTTATTGTCTACAGAAGGACAAATATTAATCAAATAAATACCAAAACACAAATAAAAGTACAAAGTGTTAAGAGCTATGAAAGATTGTTGCATTGTCTGAATAGATATGATTGAATGTGGAAAAGCAATAAAGATGAGAGTCTAAGGATTGGAAGATTGGGATTTATTAAATCTTGTGGGGTTTTTTTTGTATTGCTTGTAATGATATATTTTTCTGGATATAATAAAAACCTGATGTTCAGCATGTTCTTCACCTGAAAGTTTACTTAGATCTCCTTACATTCATCATAGATTGGCCCCTGTAAAATGATATTTTTTGGTCTAGAGAGATTTTACTGTGAGTTTCACTTATAACACAAGTGAATTATGAATCCCAAAAGCATACCAAGATCTCATTTTTATTCCTTTTATGACATCCTAATTATAGATTCTTTTTTCTTTAATTTCAGCCTTTGTATTAATGATAAGACTAATCTGAAGTCTCTCTCAAGTAACTTTTATGCTAAAAGCAATTAAGTAGATGTCTTTTTGACTTTCTTAGAGAGAAAATAGATTTAGATATACAGGCAACACTTTGTCAGGGCCCCATGTAACTACAGTCCTCTAACACTTAATGGTACAAGGAATTGAGTTCAAGTAGGGTCATGCAGTTCAAAGCAAAACATTTTTACCTGAAATTCCAAGGTGCATTCAGTAATTGGTGAATTTACCAAGAGGTTATGAAGCAAAAACTCTGTTGTCTTTAAACAATATACAACAGGTTTACAAAGGAAAAAATGCAGAAAGAAAGAATGCAACAGAAAAGAAGCCAAAAAAAAAAAAGATTAGTAAAAGCATCACCAAAGGAACCATTACTATCATTCCATCCTCAAGCCATTTTGCAATACTTATAGCATGTATATTTATATAAATACTAAAATATATAGACATAATAAAATGAAATCTTTTGGTTCTTCAAAATGCTTTATGAAGGGCCGGGGATTTAACTCAGTGGTGGTGCCACCTGCCTCACAAGTGCAAGGTCAAGAGTTTGATCTCTAATACCAAAAAAAGAAAAAAACGAAAGAAAAAAAAATGCTTTATCAAAATTACTCAGTGGTCTAATGCAAAACTGATAATATTACGACAACTGTGATCAAGTACTGAGAATTTTAATAGGTTCAGACCCTTTTTAAAGTTTTAAACATTTTATCAGATATTTTTGTATCTTTCATGACATTGTCATGTGATTTAAAAAAATTAGAAACATTTTAATTTGGAAAAAGTATTTTGTTAATCTTATTGAGTTTATTGGCACTTTTTAAGTATATAGTACAGTTACATTCGTCATTGGGATCTTGCACCTTTACATGACAGATCTTGGTTCTCATTGTTTCCCCTACCCCTGCCCTCCCTTCACTCCCTCCACCCTCCCCTATTTACAAAGACTTTGTTTCCATTTTTTCCTTTTCATATTTTTCTTGTCCCTTATTGGAAAAAGTACTATTTTTATTCATGCATAAAAATTATTTTCCTGGGCTGGGGATTTAGCTCAGTGGTTCCACTGCCCACCTTGCAGGCAGAAGTTTCCTTGTTTGTACACACACACACAAAAAAAAAAGAAAAATTCCTCATTTTATCCCTTTATTACATTAATATCCAAATATTTAAATATGCTTTTGGTAAGCAATTTGCTTGAACATACTAACACCTTTCATTATAAATGTTTTGTATCTGAAAAGGGAATTATTTTACTTTACTTTTTTTTTAGTGACTCTGGAATATATTGTTTGTAGAAAACCTTATAAAGTTTTATAACTTCTGCCTTATGCTTCCCTTTAAGAAATGCATGAATATGTAATTTTATACATGATTTGAATGCAGAATAATTTATTGTAGGGTGTTTATAGTAATATCAAGATCAATTTCTTATTTGTCTCTTTTTTGGCATCATGGATTGAACTCAGGACCTTGTGCTAGAGAAGCAGGCAGAGGCACCACTGAACTAATCCCCAGCCCTCTTGTTTCTTATTTTAAACCATTTTTTTTCCATATCATTAAGTCTAGGGAATAGATTTTGCTGCCTGGTATATTTCATTACTTAGAATCTTATTTTTCCCTATATGGTGTATAGACCGAGAAATATTTGTATTTGTTGAAAATTTTATTACAATGTACTGGTGTATTTAAAATGTGATATCACATACTTTTTAAAAATAGAAGAATATACATACAGAATAATAAAAGTGTGTACTTAAGCCCCTAGCACATTCAAAAGAAAAATAGTCCCAAGATCTAATTTGGTGTTGAAAACATTCTGAACATTTGTAAGTTTTAAGTACTATATTCATCTGTTAATATAATTTTGCAATTCAGTAATTATTCCTTGAAGAAATGTTAAAATTTTAGTTGTTTTTGTTTACTTTTGATCTCTTCCTGATGGTCATTCTTGTATTGCATTTTACCACTCAAAATTTCCTAGGAGAAAGTATGCTAAAAATAGCCATTTTACTATATGTGACTCTGGCTTCCAAAGTCTTACTTCCATCTGTGCTTCAAGTGACTAAAGATTTTTTGATTTTCATAACATCAGATAAAAGAGAAATAAAAGTAGAGGTGGATAATTTTTTAATTGAGTTTTGTATACCATAGGTAAACTACCAATTTTTTGTGCCTTTTAATATGATTGTATTGCTTCTGTGAAAAATTATTTGGAACATAGTTGATGTGAAGATATATTCAAGATTTAAATATCAGCATTTGTTTTATAATTAAAAATTATAGTTCTAGGAAACATTCTTATATCGTTTTATAACTGCATGTGGTTTCCTAATACCAGAAAATAAATTGTTTTTATTTGTTATCTGTTCACATTTATTATTTTTTTATGGTTTGCTGTTGTTCATTTTCTCTCAAAAGCATTAAAATAATTTGGAAGAGACCTTGGAGGTCTGGTCTGCAGTGCACTTACCCAACTCAGGAGAAATGAAGGGAGAGCTGGCTGCTCTGTGGTTCCTACCTTCAGGAGTAAGGTGTCATGTGGAACCCATGAAGCACAAGGTCAGCCACTCCCCTCACCAGTAAAATCCAGGCACTGCCTGGGACCTGGCATCTGTAATGTTGAAAGTCTTATGTGATCGTAGTAGAAAAATATATTTTCCATGAATTTAATTTTCCAGAAAGGGTATAAGGATTTTTTACTACCTACTCAGAATTAGAATTAGGCTTGATGCTCATTTCACTAGCATATACTATATGGTTTTTTTTTTTCACGTAAATCAAAGTATTGTATTGTGTACACATGTCTTTTTAACCCAGAAACCTGCTGTCAAGTTTCCTTGCCTGATAATCCCAGACCACTGTGAAATTTTGACAAATAGTGAACTCTTGTGTGCTCTGGAGTCCATATCTAGAAATTAAAAACTGATTTTTATATAGTTAAGCAAAATTACTAAGTTTTTATGACAGTATTACTTAATTTCCTAAACTTTTTATCCTTTTAATAGAAATGTCAATTTAATTTTTTTTACTGTTATGGGGAATCAAACTCAGGACCTTGCGCTTGCCAGGCAGTCATGGCAACACTGATCTAAATCCCTGACCCTTAATTACCTAATCTTAATAGGTGTGTATGCATATGTATGTATTTATATAAATGTAAAATAGGGTAGATCATAAAGCTTTTCTCATACGCTGCTTATGAGAAAAAAAGTAACATAAACTATATAAAACACATTGAATTCTGCCTGAATTTATTAGGTACCTATGTTAGCTACTAATTTGTTGGCTTTCTATCACTGTTAAATAATTTATAAAGGTAAAAGTATAATTGAATTCACACTTTTGGAGCTTTGAGTTCATGATTAGTTTCTCTTGTCACTTTGGGTCTGTGGCAAGCAGCACATCATGGTGGAGATATGCGGTAGAGCAAAAATGATCACACCTTTCTAGAAAACAGAAGAGAGAAGGGAAGAAGAGGCTGGATTCCACAATCCCCTTTGCAGCCACACTCTAGATGACCAGAAGACCTTCTCTAGGGGCCCCCTCTTAAAGTTCCACCACTTTCCAGTGGCATGACTTTGGAGACCAGGTCTTACCACGCTGGTATTTGAGAGTTAGAAAATAATAATCTGATTTAAAAATAACCAAGAGACCTAAATAGACAACATCCCAAGAAGACAAAAATGTCCGAAAGGTGCAGTGCTCAACATTATTAATCATCATCAGTACAGTGCAAATCCAAACCACTATGAGATAAATCACACCTGCTAGGATGATTATCAGAGAGTTTAAAGATAACAAATGTTACAGATAATGTTGAAAAAAGGGAACACTTTTGTGTTGTTAGTAGGAATGCAGACTGGTACTACTATTACACAAAACAGTATGAAGGTTTCTAAAGAAATTTGGAAAGAACTATTATATGACCCATCAACCCCCCCTCCTCTATGGATATAAGTACAGGAAATGAGATACAGTACCACCTCATAAAGATACAGTGGTACCTTGCTTCATGAACTTAATTTATTCCATTGTTCTGGGGAAGATGGCTGCATTCACGTTTGTGCAGGGACAATGGCTGGATCCTGTTCATCCCCCAATATGCTGTCTGTGAATAGAAGCAAAATTTTGTTGGACGTTTTGTTTGTCAATTGAATTGTTTGGGAACAAATGTTCATGAACAAAGGTATTGCTGTAGTCACATTTTCATGGTTAGTGTATCACCACTGTTACCATCATCATTATTGTCATTTTGTGGTACTGGAGATTGAACACAGGGCCTTGTCTCTCCAGTCCATTTATTATCCTCCTCTTGCCTCAGCCGCCCAGAGTGTTGAGAGACGTGTGTGTCACCATGCCTCGCTTCTGCACCATTATTCACAGTAGCCACTATATGAAAACAATCTCTCCATTGACAGATGAATGGATAAAGAAGTAAGATTTTACTAATTTTAAAAGCCACTTCCTAAGACAAAACCAAATAGACAATTTCCAAATACTCAAAGTGGATAATAACAAAGAGATGAGCAAGTGTAAAAAGCACTTTTCCACAATGTAACATATTGTAGTGTGTCTCGGGTATCAGGTTAACTTGTCACTTCAGATCCTCTAATTACCCAGAATACAACCAGTCCCTACTTTGTATAAAGCAAAACTGATAATGTCTTCTCTCTGCCATTCTCTGTCTAGTAATGGCTCTTACATTTAAGTTTACTTTTAATCATCTGTGGAACTTGGTAAACTGAAAGTTGTTGGATAGCATCAATGCATGTAGATTGTGAGCCAGCTCTACCAATCCGTATCCATTGGTGAAGCATTTTTTATTTCTCTTTGGCTGCTGCTCCAAAAATCATGACTTGAGAACACTTTGATCTCTGTAGCCTGGGTGTCCAACATTTTGACTTGCTTGGACAACATTGAATGAAGGATTGTATTGGGTGGCATATAAAACGTAATATATTTATGTATATAAGCCCCAAAACTTTTTTTAGTGTATTATTCTTTGAAAGAACAGGGCAGGCCTAAGTTTAATAAATAAGAACATTTATATGTCTATTCAATAAAAATAAATATCTTCCTTCACAGGCACACACACATAGGTAAGTTGAAATATTGTCAGTAATCACTACATTTTACTCCCACATTCAGCAAGTACATGCAGTGTCTGATACATAGGATTCAGATTTGACTTAATTCTGTGTGGCAGGTGCAAGAGGAGGAGTTAGCACTGCACTGTGTCCTCCCCTAAACAGCATTTCAGTCATTCCCTGCGCAGTCTGCGTTTCGGCACTGCCCAATGTAGTCATGAAAAGTATCTCTAAAAATCTCAGAAGAAAGTTAACCGTTCATCCGAACTAGATTTGTCAAGATTTTTTTTTTTCTTTTTTTTGTACTGGCGATCAAACTCAGGTCTTTGTGCTTGCGAGGAAGGCTGCGGAACCACTGAGCTAAATCCCTGGCTCTGTCAAGATCTATTTTTACTTTTTTGTTTGTTTGTTTGTAATTAACGCATGAACGGCCCTTAGGTATTCTGTCCATCAGCCGTATATATTACTCATTCCTGTGTCCTCTCTCTTCCCTGTGCCTCTGAGAATATTGTATTACTCCTTTTGCTTAGAATAGTTCCAGCTTTCCCACTATTGTCTGCAAAGTTCTCACTTACCAAGTCATCTAGCTCGTTTAGACACCATGCCACTTTATCTTGCCACTTCAACTTCCTCTTTACAATCCTTGTCTTGTACTTGTCTTGTTTTCACTTTAACCTATAATTACCTCTCCCTTCTTTTCGCTCCTCTGTTGTTCTGACTGTGGTTTCCCTAGTGTAAAGGAATGTGTTTTAGTCATTCTTAACCCCTTGTATGTCCCAATTTGCCTTGAAAGAAGAGGCAGTAAATCCATATTGCTAAATCAATGGAATTATTTTTAAATCTCTCTATATAATATCAGATTCCTCGTCTATAAAATGAAGATTGCTGGAGAAATGTTTTTCAAACAAGTTCTTATTAATCCACATAATACATGCACATATATACAAATGTTTCAATATATTTGAAATATATATTAAAACTGTTTAAAAATGAAACTCTTCATATTAATTACAGTTGATTTTTGTTTTTGAGAATATTTCTCTTTCCCAAAGCTAACTAATGTTAAGCTAGTAAGATAATCATGGTAGCAACATAATCAGTGATGGTGAATACTTTTGATTTTATAATTTTAAATTTTCAATAACCTCCAAAGAGTGCCACATGAATCTTTACATTACCCTAATCTGGGCTATGAAAAAATTGTTTCAATTCATATATTGGGTTTAGATAACTTACATTCTTTTTTAAACTTACATTCTTTCAGATAACTTAAATTTTTTATCTAAGTTATCTTAGATAACTTACATTTGTTCAGAGTAGGGCTGCTTAGAAATGACTCATTATTAAACAATACTTTAAATACAGAATTCTTATAAATCAATTTAGTTAGCTTCAATACAATTACAGATTTTTCTTTCTTTTTTTGACCCTTTGTCAGCTTGCCTTAGTGCTTCCAGAAATTTAATTAGAAATTTTATTGTAATATCTCTGTTAATATCTAACTTTATTTTTATTTTTGCATGCCCAAACGCTCAGATGCACATACACACTTGGAATATATTCCAAAGGTGAAGGGCTTTATACAGAAACACATATAAATAGGAAAGTTACCTCCTATTATGATGTCACCAGGCACCCTCTACTCTAAATTTCCCATTTATCCAACAAACTTTTTAAATATGAAATCAATTACACACCAGGTATACCTATTATATATTTTGGTTTAGAACTTATAAATCACCTTTAAGGTAGAACAGAGAAGCTCTTTCTAAGGAGGAAATTGGATATTTTTCAGTTTTTCTTTCTTTTATACATACTTTCAGATTTATTTTCACATGAAAGATTTGTAGTGTTTTGCCCCTCCATTTGTTTTAAGGTAATGTATAGCTACATTTTCTTATCCAGGGAAAGCCAAGCCAAGCAAACTAAAACAGAACCTCTTTTGATAGGGAAACCCTTAGTGCCTGAGTGAGAGGTGTGCAGAAGGGGCAAGAAGAAGCACATTCTCTGGTTTAATGCTCCAGGCTTACAAAAGCATGGTGTTGGAATGGTAATTGGATTTCTGAGCATTTCTTTTGAGAATAGACTGCTTAAATCTTTGAAAAGGAAATCATTGCAAGAAAAGAAGCAGGAAAGAATTGCACAGACTGTTTGAGTACTTACAAAATAAGAATAACATAAAGCACAATGGTTGATAGGGAAACCCTTAGTGCCTGAGTGAGAGGTGTGCAGAAGGGGCAAGAAGAAGCACATTCTATGGTTTAATGCTCCAGGCTTACAAAAGCATGGTGTTGGAATGGTAATTGGATTTCTGAGCATTGTTATGACTGTGAGACAATAAATTTCCATGTTTTTTTCTGTTTTGTTTGTTTTTGCGCTCTCAGGGATCAAGCTCTGGACCTTGTGTTTACAAGGCAGGCAGTGGCACCATGGACCTAAATCCCCAGCCCTTCCATTGTTTTAAGCCACTAGTTTGTATATGCTTGTTATAGAAGCTATGTATCTGTTCTTATGTAGTCATACTTAATAATACATAGAATATTGAACAGTGTGTCAAGTATAATAATTGTTCAAAAGCATACATTCCTGTTTTTATGTAGGCTAATAGTATAGGAATATGTCCTTACGGAAATCTTTAATAAATCAAACTGTTACTGTGTATAATTTTCTAAAGTTAAAAATACATGCAATCATGGTCTTCTTGTCAGGTGACAAATCTATTCCTGTATAGACACAAGTGTTTCTTTTTCTTCAGCCAAATAGCAAGTGTACCTAGAACTTGTCATTTATAATTCTTAAAATTTGTGGCACTCAGATCAGTGTTTAGATCTGCACTTGTTGGTAGTATTTTTTTATATATGTTTATTTTCTTTCTGTATCTGGATTATAAAATTCTTTGAGTTTGGGGATTATAATTTATACTCTCTTAAAGCACATAGCACCTAAATCAAGCCGTTGTTCATACATAGTAGAATATGCACATGTGTGTATATGCATAGATCCATTCCAATTACTGTGGTAAGAATTACTTTTCAATCTCTGTTATTCACATCACAAATCTGTACGTAGGCACATTCATCTATCAGCTTCACAACATTCTCTTCTCATTCTCTTCTCTTCGACACAGCAAAAAGGTATCTAAGTTTGCTAGGGTTGCAATGACAGAGTGTCATGCAGTGGGTAGCTTAAAATAATAGAAATTTATTGCTTCACAATTCTGTAAGCTACAAGCGCAGGGTGGAGATATTGGCAGGCTTGATTCCCTTAGGGCCTGCTTCAGTGCCTGATGGATAGCGGTCTCCTTACTGTCACACTCTTCACAGTCTTCCTCTATACCAGTCTGTGTCTTCACTTTTTATAAAAACACCAGTTTTAATAGATTAGAGTCCATACTAGTGACTGTATTTTAAAATAATTACCCATTAAAAAATACATTTCCAGATGTCATCACTTTTGAAGAACTAATGGGGTTGGATTTTAATATGAACTTGAGAAGACACATTTGAGCTTAAAATAGGATGCACAGACTAGTTTGTTTCTGCAGCATTTTGAAGATTCTTATTTGAGAATCTTCCTGGCCAGAAAGACTGTGAAACATTAAAATTATGTGACATGATGCATATGACAGTTTGATCTACTCATTAGACAATGTATACAAATTCCATAACATCATACATGCAGAGGGTAAATACATGCTTTTTGTATTGTTCAGTTATGCCTTAATGAAAAAACAATTAAAATTGATTGTCAACACTTGTATTTAAGAGCAAGTTTTAAAAATATTAGTAAAGACTGAAGTGTAACTCAGAGGAAAAACACTTGTTTAATGTGTGTCCGGGCTTGGGTTCGACACTAGCACCACACACACAAAAGAAACCATGCATATGTGTTTTTCATTATTATCAGTGTTGTCTTCTTACCTGCTAATTTTATTGGATATAGGAATAAAATATATATACCAGTTTGTGAGATTTGAGTAATTGTTTTTGTTGAAGTATCCATTTTTAAATATCTGATCAAACGGGCAATTAAGTTGTGATTTTTTATTTTTTTATTTTTTTTAGACAGGGTATCACTATGTAGTCCAGACTGACCTTGACCTCACTATGTAGCCCACACTGTCCTCAAACTTGTGGGAGTCCTCCTGCATCAGCCTCCAGGTAGCTGGGATGATAGGCATGTGCAACCACTGATGCTTTGGCAATATAAATTTTTAATTTCAATTTAGTAATCTGTATTATTTCAAGTGTTAATATCTAAAAATGAATATGAGGGATTTGAACACTTAATTGAATAAACTAATATAACCATTCCAGAAGTCTGAAAAGACTTCTTTAATTGCCCCAATTTTAACTGTAATAAAAATATATTAGTCTCTTTAAGAATGTACTGTTGCTTTGAGGAACTTTGAAGTAAAAGAAAAACAGTATGGAAAAAAGAATGGTTTTACATTCTTTGATATGTAGTTTTCTGTGACTTTAGGATTCTGTGATTATTTCTTTCCGTACCAGAGCTTACTAGATAGACTACACAGATATAGCTATATGTAATTCAAACTTATTTCTGTATGTGAGAAAGAATATGGTTTTCTTCTCTAAAAAATTTAATGGAGATACAGTTTTATCATGCTATTACTGGTTAGAGATGTTACAAATCTGGATGAAAATTTTCCCAAAATTCCCTTTAGAAATTTTATGAAAAAAATATGAAAGGATAATCTGTAGTTCTTATAATTGTCAGAAAAAATATAAATAAAATTATATTTAGAAGAGAATTTTAAATGAATTGCAGATGCGCACATAAATATAAGTAATTGAATCAGTGATGTGTCACAGTTTTACTACCCATATTGTCAGATTCTTTGCTAAAAACTTTTTTTTTTTTAACCTCAGATAGAATAAGCCCTGTATTTTCATTGTTTCTCAGGAATCAGATATTTAGGATAATCAGTGCCACACTCATCATAGAGACTAAGGCCATTTCACTTTGCTGAATCCCATCAGCCATACCTTTAGAATATAGACTCAAACTGGCTTCAATCCAGGATGGAGCTTTTCCTGCTCACATTGGCACAATATCCCCTGAATTCACTTCCTTAGTTTCATACAACATATGATGTGTCTAGAAGAGGCCAACTTGACTATGTAATAATTCTAAGCCTCGTAATACACAATATGAATTGTTGTACTTTGATAGGCAACTTTTAAAACATGTATTTTGATATAAGCATTCTTTTACTTCTGATTCTTTCATTCATTTTTGCATATATAAGCTATGTGTGTGATCTACTTTTTTGTTTTCAAGACTTTTGGCATCCATTGTAACTGATTATTTTTCACATATGAATTTATTTTTATCATAATTTATATTGATTTATGTGCCTGATTTAATAGTGGAACGTAGATCACTATAGTAGCATTTTCTTTGGCTAAAGTTAGCATCTCAGATTCTGATGGTCACATGTAGGACAGGTGTGCATTCCTGAATGTAAATACTTGGATATTTTTATAATTAAAAATTTTATTTGGCTGACTGTGCTGCATTTGTATTTCATAATCTTTCACTTATGCATACCAATAATCTTCACTGCTTAGACTACATTTCAAACTTTTTAAGCTAGTGTAATGTACAATGATATGTGCATTTATAATTACTGTTAGAAACAATTTAAGTCAGCATAGTTGTATAATGGAATAATTATTCAAAATATCTCCATGTTATTTTATTTTTGTAAATTATTATTGAGGCAGAATGTAGGAACTTACTATGGCATTTGATGGGGGAAAATTCTTTTACTCATTTCATTTAAATGAGTTTAGGTAGCATGAGTTTTAGATAGTAAGACTAGAGGTAAGTAATAATTTGGAATTTCTGCTTGGCTAGTACTATGATATGAAGTTTTATAGTGTGTGTATACTTTTCAAGACTCAATGTGTGTTAAGGGTCACAGTGATCATAGGACCTACAAAATTTTGATATATTCCTGTCATATTTTTGTTTGTATGCTGAGAACTTGTCCACTTTATAAATGTGCCAAAGTTTGTCTATTCATTCCTTGTTAAAGGATATTTGGGATATAGCCAGATATGGATAATTATAAACCAAGTTATTGTAATATCTACAAACTTGTGAACATAAGTTTTCATTTAACTTGTTGAAATATCTAGAAGTGAATTTCTGGGTACAGTGGTAACTATATGTGTGCCAGTACAAAAAAAAAAGTCTAACCATTTTCCAAAGTAGTTTTAGCACTGTGCAGTGCCAGTAGAAATAAATGAAAGTTTCCCATTTTCTCCAGTGTTTGCTATTGTCAGAATATTGTTTTTATGTTATTTTTTACTGTAACAGGTATGGAAAATAGAAATAGTGAATTCCTTTTTTAATAAGAAATATTTTCTTAAAGGAAACTTATTGAGGTATTGTTCACATATACAATTAACTCAAACATACAATTTAATGATTTTTTTAGTGTGTTCACAGAATTGTGCAGTGATCATCTTAATCAATTTTACAACAGTTTTGTCATGCTGAATATAATCTCTATACCCATGAGTAGTCATTCCCCTTGACCTTGTCCTACCTTGATGTTTCAGCCCCTAGCCTTTGGCAATCATGTATCTACTTTTTGTCTCTATATATTTATCTATTTTGGACATTTAAGAACATTTTTTTCTAGGTAACTGTAATTGCATACCCTTGATCAACTTTACGGCTTTCTCCCCCTCAACCATCCCAGCCCCTGCTTTTCAAGATTCTTTTCTCTACTTTCAGGTGATCAGTCTCCTATAGATTTAACATATAAGAGCCCTTATGTGTTGTTTGTCTTTCTGTTCCTGCATTATTTTACTTAATAAAATAATCTCTAGTTCCATCCATATTGTCACAGATGACAAGATTGTCTTCTTTTTTTATGGCTAAGTAGTATTTTCTATGTATACATCCCATATTTTCTCTTTGTTTTGATGGACATCTGGTTTGAGTTAATTTGTTGACTATTTTGAATAGTACTGCAGTAAACATGGGAGTAAATGTATTTGTTCATTTCCTTTAAATATTTAGGCAGTAATGGGATTGCCGGACCATGTGGCAGTTTTCTCCGGGTCTGTAGATTCTTTTCATTTTGTAGATTATTTCTTTTGTTATTGCAGTTGCCTTAATTTTGATGCAATATCAAAAGAAAAAGAAAAATAATTTTCCAGACCAATGTCATTTGGCTTTTCCCTTCCATTAGCTTCTAGTATTTTCATAGTTTCATCTTACCTTTAAATATCAATCCAAGTGGGTTGATTTTTTGGTATATGGTAAAAATACACATTTTTTTGCATGTGAATATTTATTTTTTCCAACTCTATTTATTGGAGATGTTGATTTTCCCATAGTATGTTTTTAGCAGAATTGTTGAAAATTAATTGATTACACATGTGTGGGTTTATTGAGTGGTTCTATATCCTGTTCCCCTGGTGTTGGGCCGATTTGTTTCTTTACCAGTATCATGTTGTTATAGTTACTATACCTTTGTAGTATAATTTGAAGTCAGGTAATGTATTACTGCAGTGTTGTTCTTTTCTGCTTGAAATGTTTTCAAGTATTTTGGGTCTTTTATGGTTCCATACAAAATTTAAGATTGTTTTTTCTAGGTCTGCAAAGGATGTCATTGTTATTTTGTGGGTGATTGGGTCGAGTGTTTTGATGGTTTTAATATAGACATTTTAGTAACAATAATTCTTTTCATCTATGAACATATGCTATTTATTTATTTATTTGTATCCTTTATCTACATTCATTTTATCAGTCTATTATGATCATTGTAGAGAGTTTTTCATATTGGATAAATTTATTCCTAAGTGTTTTGTAGCTATTTTAAATATGATTGTTTTCTTGATTTATTTTTCAGAATGCTCCCTATTTATATACAAAAAATCAACGTTTTCATGTGTTGATTTTGTATATTACAACTTTGTTGAATTTTTCTACTAAATATAACAAGTTTCGTTTGGTATATGTAGGGTTTTCTAAATATATGGTTACATGTTCAGCCTACAGGAAAAAATTAACTTTCTTCTAATTTGGATGTCTTTCATTTTCTCTTGCTTAATTTCTTTGCCAAGGACCAAGGACTTGCAGAATATGTAGCATAGAAATGATGAAAATGTATAGCTTTTGTCCTTTTTTTTTTTCCCAGTACTGGGGATTGAACCAGAGCCTTAACACTGAGCTAAGTTCCTCCCAACCCCCAACCTTTTCTTTCGTTTTTCTTTTCATTGTTGAGACAGGTCTTGCTAAATCATAACTTGCTGAGGCTAGGCTTGAACTTGTGATAATCCTGCTGCAACCATTCAGAGTGCTGGAATTATAGGCATGTGCCACTCTGCCCTGCTGATGTGGTTATCTTGCTCCAGACCTTAGAGAAAATATTTTCAAAAGAAAATATATATTTTGTTAAAACATATTAAAGAATAAAGCAGAATTCAAGCTAAATTGGAATTACAAATGCTTTACTTTTCCTCCTGTATTTTTCTGGGGAGAAACTTCATGTGATTTTTTTCCCCATTTTCTGTGAGTTTAATAAAACACTGTGATATTGCTCCAGATTCAGAATGAAATAAAAAATGTCCATGTTCCTAAAGTTGCTCATAATTCACATTAAGTAGTAAGATGGGTCCTTGAATATAGGCCTAGGCATATGTAAGAGAGAAGCTAGAATCCAGTCTGAAACTAAATGGATTAATTTTGTTGTTTGTTCTGTACAGATTATAAAAGTATTTGTGATGTTCATAACAACATTGGAAAGAAATTTTTAAAAAGTCAGATTAAGAAATTCAGAATTAGCTTCATTTGAGTTATATCAAGTAATTTTTTTTTCATTTTTTTTTCAGAATCTTTGCATGGGGACAGTAGTGTATTAAGATCAGGTCGCAGAGATAAATGCAGGAATTAGGAGGAAAAGAAAGTGAACTGAGTAAAACCTTGGATCTATGCCATCTTTAACAAGCAGTTGTTTTCATGGTTTGATGCATTTAAGTAAAAATAATAATAGAAATATTATTATTATTAAAACTCAAGTAAGAGTTTTCTGTTATTTTCTTTAAACCTCTTTTAATTCAGCTCGCTACCTCACTGCCATAGCAATTCATAACCCATAAAGTTTAGTAACTTTTCTAGAATAAATGGGCTTTCTCTTTACCTTGTCCTTAAACTTTTGGCTCTTTTCCTAAGAACTGTCCTTCACAATGTCACTTATCTCATTGGCTCTTATGTACTATTACAGTGTATTCACACCAGAGAAACTATTTGGTATTTATACATGTGTGACATATTTATTTCACGTAGGAGTATATCCTCAATACGTATCCATTTTTCTATGTATGAATCTAATTTCTCCTTCTTTATGGCTGAGTAGTATTCCATTTTATAGAAAAACCACTTCTTCTTTATCCAGTTTCCAAGTGATAGGCAAATGGGCTGTCTCCAATTTTAGCTATTACAAACTGTGCCGCTATAAATATGGGTGTGCATACATTACTGTGATATGATTCTTTTAGTTCTTTTGGAAAGATATCCAGCAGAGGGCTGGCTGGGTCAAATGGAACCTCTAGTCCCAGCTCTTTGAGGTATCTCCATATTGATTCCATAGTGGTTGCACCAGTCTGCACTCCCACCAACAGTGGAGAAGGGTTCCTTTCTCCCCACAACCCCACCAACATTTGTTATTGTTTGATTTCTTGGTAGCAGCCATTCTTTGTGGGGTCAGGTGGAATCTCAGTGTTGTTTTCATCTGCATCTTTCGAATGACCGGTGTTAAAAGTGTAGGGAAGGTGGGATGGGTAGGGGAACGGTAATAAGGGAAAAGAAAAAAAATGTGAGAAAATGAAAAGACGGAAATAAAGTGTTTGTAAATGGAGAGGAGAGGAGGGGGTGAAGGGAGGCAGGGACAAGGGGAAAAAATGAGAACCAAGACCTGTCATGTAGAGGTACAAGATCCCAACAATGAATGTAACTGTACTGTATACCTAAAATGTACCAATAAACTCAATTAAAGCTGAAAAAAAAAGGGAGCTAAAATACAATTACAGGGAGAAGTATTGACAAATGTTTAGGAGAAGTAATATAATAGCCTCAGTTTGAGGATTAAATATTGTATACTTATTTTGAACTATTGCACTGTACCCCATTATTATGTACAGTTATTATTCATAAATTAAAAGGCTAGAGCTTTTTTTGTAGCTCAGTGGCAGAATACTTGCCTAGAATGCAGAAAAGCCTAAGTTCAATCTATTTATTCTATTTAGAAAAACAAAATCTGTAAACTTATCGTATTAAAGGAAATTACTTATACCAAGTTTTAAAAATAGCTATGAATGTAACTGTACTGTATACCTAAAATGTACCAATAAACTCAATTAAAGCTGAAAAAGAAAGGGAGCTAAAATACAATTACAGGGAGAAGTATTGATAAATGTTTAGGAGAAGTAATATAATAGCCTCAGTTTGAGGATTAAATATTGTATACTTATTTTGAACTATTGCACTGTACCCCATTAATGTACAGTTTCACTGTACCCCATTATTATGTACAGTTATTATTCATAAATTAAAAGGCTAGAGCTTTTTTTGTAGCTCAGTGGCAGAATACTTGCCTAGAATGCAGAAAAGCCTAAGTTCAATCTATTTATTCTATTTAGAAAAACAAAATCTGTAAACTTATCGTATTAAAGGAAATTACTTATACCAAGTTTTAAAAATAGCTATTTTAGCTAAAAGCAATGTCATTAAACATTTGGATATTAGCAGTAAAAAGAGAGAGAGAGAGAGAGGGAGAGAGAGAGAGAGAGGAAAATGATGGAAAGGGATTTGAGATGTTTGTTACCCTCTTATTTGATTTTCCTTTTTAAAACTTCTAAATTGTCATTCCGTGCTTATTTTGTATAAATATGAAGACTGTAAATATACATCATTGTGATGACATAGCTAAATTTAAAAGGCAACAACATATTTTATGATCTGCTTTTAAATTAGGATCACTTCATTTTAGCACTTGCAATTTGATTCTAATTAAATGCTTCAGATTTATATGCTGCATATAGAATCTATTTTCCAAGTATTAAACTCTTTATAGAACACTTATTGTTTGTTCATATTCTTATTCCTTATACAAAAAGCATTTTACTTGCATTCTACATATCAGGAAATGTGAAAGGCTATGAGGACACAAACCAAGGCAGATGTAGTTCCGAGCCTCAAAATGCTTACTTTCAAATATGGAGTGAAGTTTCCCAGGGACCAATTATGAAAAGTGAGAGAAGAAATTTGAGTTTAATAAATTCCATATTGTGTAAAAGGTTGAATAGGAAGGCTTTCTCATCATAGAAAAGGTGCACGTTGGGGCTGGAGATTTAACTTGGTGGCCAAGCCTGTCTCAGAAGTACAAAGTGCTGAGTTCCATCCCTGGTGCTAGGTGTGGGGTGGGGTGCAGTGGTTTGCATATGGAAATGCTGAGTTGAACTTTGGTTGCAAGGTTGGGGTAGGTAGGTATTCATTGTGGTTTTGTATTGCACAGATCAAAGTGGACATTTCATCATGATTAGAACTTACATGTGTTAAAAACTTAGCTGCTATCTATTTATCAGCATAGCGTGAGAGTCTGTAGTATGTGGTCAAATGTAAAACATATTGGTTTGTGGAATCAAAATGCCTAGCTTCCAGTGTTGGTTTTTAGATTCCTCTTCTGTTTGAATTTACCCTCTTCCCATCAATTTGTTCATCTGTAAAGGGAAATAGAATACAAGAGACTACTTTTAAGGTATAATTAGGGCTAAATATGTAATTCTGGATACAAGTGACTATCATGGCCACATTGCAAGTACTTAATTTAAATTCATTACCATTGCTACATTACTGAATTAGTCACTTAATTTTATAAAGTAGGTATTAATATCTTACCTTTTTACAGCAGAAAATCTTATACTCAAAAAGATTATATGACAAACATCCTGTCACATAGGCAATGGATGTTACCTCCAGACACAGCACTCCTAGAAGTCTTTTTGGTACTAAGGAAGTAACTAATGGGAGTGTTGCCTGTGTAGCTCTTTGGACTGGGGAATCAGATACTTATGTTAGGTAAAAAGCCCTATGTGAAGGAGAATATAGCACTTCATCAGGAGCCTGGAGATTCTAATCCATTAGAAAGCACCAGAGCATATTGTTTGCCTTATGATTCACATTGAATTGGGACTCTCATCACATATGTTAAGGTTTGTTCATATCTACTAACTCTCTGCATGGAAAACCCTTAGTACCCTGCTGCATACAGGGAGGACTCTCGGGGCCCAGTCCTGAGATAATAATTTTAATGTGAATAGGACCAAGCAGACAGCAATGAGGTTAGCAACTGCCTAAATTTGACACAGAATCTTTTCTTTCAAATTTTCTCAATGCACACAGACCATTTTGGATTTAATTATCTCACTTTTGATATAGGTATGAATGTGAAAATATGTTGCACATTTCTCTGTATTCTGTCCCCACAAATAAAATAACAGGAACCCAATGAAGATGACCTCCAATACCAGTGAAGTGTTGGAGAAGAGTAGAGATGATAAAGCAGTACGTACTTTTTTTGTTTCTTGGTACCGGGGATCGAACTTGGGACCTTTCGCTTGCAAGGCAGACGGTGGATTCTCTGAGCTAAATTCCTGTCCCAAAGCAGTACTTTTGCCTCATTGCTGATGGATGAGGACTCACTACTGTGATTTTTGGATTTTTCAACAAAATCCATAGGAATGGAATTTTATGTTTTACTTCACTTTATGAAGATAAATAATTCAAATTAAAAACATAACAAAAATATTATGGGAGTCAAAGGGTATCTGAACTAGCCAAAACACATGTCTTTTGACTTTCCAGTCATCTCTCCCTAACTAGGTAAGAAAAATTCCAGGAGAATTTTCAGAAAAAATAATAAATCATTAGATTTGTATGTTAGATCATCCTACCAGATCCATTTGTCTACTTGTGCTGTCACCCTAGAAGGGAGCACGAATAAAGACGGGATTTTCACAGACTACAGACAGAAACAAGGAGAATGTGGTTGAATCTTAAGCAATCAGAGAATCACATGGAAGAAAAAGAAGAAATGATATATACACGAGAAATGGGTTAAAGTCACCATATGCCTTAGAACAATCCTGTAAAATAGTCTGAATTTCTCAGAAATTGCTATGAGCAACTTTTGGAAGAGTAAAACTATAGTGGCAATATAGTCTTTTTGAGAAACTTCGAAAGGAAATAGTGTTGAAAATCAGTGAGTTGTAGCAGAATTATATATCAAAAGATTAATTTTATGAGACAAACTTAAAAATATTTATTATACGGATATTTCTAGAATTGTCCCACGAAAATGGAAAGAAACTACCTTTTCTTAGCAACAACTGAATGCCAGGCATGATGTTCCAAGTGTCATTAGGTTATCTCACTATTTCTCACAACTAGGTTGAATATAACTAATATTTATAGAAATTAAATGTGTTACAGGAAGTTACATGAATTTACTGTTATTTGAAATTTTAAATTGACATAAAATTGCATGTGTTGCGTGCAACCTGGTATTTTAAAGTATATAGCATACATTTCAGAAAGTTACATTGTTTTACAATCAATGTTACACTTTTGTTTACTATCCATGCTGCAGCAACATTAAAGAAGACTTCAGTTAGCATAGAAGAAACAATAAAATTAAGAACCGAACCAGGAAATAACCACACTATTTTTTAGCATTCTATCAGAACTATACATTTCAATTTCATAAATTTTGGTATTAAAATTCTATTACACATGTTATTTGCTTGCTACATACTGTAACATGAATTTGTTTGGAAAATGAATCATTAAAATTATTTTCAACATATGTAATATACAAGTTCCTATTAACCTTAATGAATGTGGACATGATATGCCATAAAAATGAACTAAGATTAAGAAAATCAACAAGATAAAAGGAAGGACGGGGGGAACTAGACGAGGAGGAAAGGGTAGGGTTGAAAGTGGATAAAAAAAAAGCTGTATTATGCACATGTACCAGCTCTCCAAGATGATTGTAAAATGCATGTACACAAACATGTACTAATAAAATAAATAAAATGATTCCTCATCTTCCATCCAGATAAACTGAAAAGGAAAAGCGATGACCATGTTTAATATTAATTTATCAATAACACATTTTGTCATTAAATTTATAGCTTTATAGTTATTCAGGATTAAACTACCTTCATTTTATTTACTTGCAATGTGTTTTGAATTAATTGAAAAACATTGGCTCCCTCTTGTGACAAAATCAATGATTCTAAATTTCATTTTGTGTGATAAACTTGGTATTGGTGTCCTTTAAAATTTTTAGAAATAATATCATCTATGAAGTTGCTGAATCATTTAAATTCTTTTGTTTGATAGCTCATGTTTTTTAATTTATTTTTTATTTACTTTTTTTTCTTTTGAGTTTATTGGTACATTTTAGGTATACAGTACAGTTACATTCATTATTGAGATCCTGTATCTTTACATGACAGGTGGTCTTGGTTCTCATTTTTTCCCCTTGTTCCTGCCCTCCCTTCACCCCTTCCCCCCCTCCCCATTTACAAACACTTTATTTACATTAATAACAAGGGCAATAATTGATTAAGTTTTTAAAAATATTCTTCCAGCTATGTGCATGAATATAATGTCTGTGTTTTTAATATTTAAATGTAATTATTTGCATTTAAAGATTCTATAATTTTTAAACTAGCAAATTTCCAAGTTGTATGGAAAATATATCAGGAAAAAAAGAGCAAATTTTGTTTCTTTTGTATTCTCTTTGTGTTTTAAGCTGTGTCTGAAAATTCTATGGAAAAAGTATTAGTCCTTGGAATACTTGATTGATACTTCAAGTTATACACATAATTTACACATGTATATTCCCTGTGTTTGATCTATGTACTTAAATCTTTCAAAATTCATGTTGCTTCTGTTTTATTATTGAAACTACTCATGAGTATTGTTTCTGGATGCTTCAGAATAGTAGCATGCATGTCTAAGACTAAAATGATAGCTATTTTGCATATGTATATTCTCTGTGTTTTCATGTGCAGTAGAGAATATAGTGGAAGGAAAGAAAGAAAAAACATGGAGTGATTCTATTCATTCACATAGCTCTGGAAGGCTATTTTAAATTCATATAGATCCAGGTGGTGAATTAAAAGAGCTGGATTTAATCTTGACTCTCTTGTAAAGTTCCTAAATGGCCTTGGACAAGTCTGTTTCCTTCATGGATGTCAGTTTTTACAGGTGCATAATAAGGTAGTTAGGCTATATCAATTTATTCTCTGGATGAACATATCTGTGGCAATGAACATTCTTAGCTAAGTATTGATTAATAAAGACTGTCTGTAGGATGATAAAGTAGTGACATTCATGGTGGCAGGCTGTCAGCCATACAAAAATGTCAAGAGTAGGGGAAAGGGAATAAGGGAAAAGAAAAAAATATGAGAAAATGAAAAAATGGAAATAAAGTGTTTGTAAATGGGGAGGGGAGGAGGGGGAGAAGGGAGGGCAGGGACAGGGGGAAAAAATGAGAACCAAGACCTGTCATGTAAAGGTACAAGATCTCAGTAATGAGTGTAACTGTATTGTATACCTAGAAAGTACCAGTAAATTCAATAAAAAGAAAAAAAATGTCAAGAGTGCAGGCTGTAGAAACAGCTTCAGGTAATTGTGAAGTTCTGTAGCTGAAGTGGAACCCAGCATTCTTTGCTGAATAAGAATAAATGAGATGCTGAGCATGGTGGTACAAGCCTAGAGTCAAAACACTCTTGAAGGATAGGCGGGAGGATTGCAAATTCAAGCCAGCTGGGCAATTCAGGGACATAGTTGGCCCTATCTCAAAAAGGGCCAAGGATGTAGTTCCATGTGAAGGCCCATGATTCAAAACCCAGTACCTCCAAACCAATAAATAATAAACAGTAACGAAGCTAAGTTCCCATTTCTTTTATCCAAGATTCTATAAGAACTAAAACAACTTGGCAGTGCCATACTGATAGGTAATATGAAAATAGGATTAGAATTGTATTATCATGTTAATTTTATTTATGTTGTATTATTCACCATAACCCCTTATTTTTCTGTAAATCAAAGCCTTCAAAGGCTGAAACATTTACAGTATAGAGCAGGAGTTCTTTCTGCCTCTGGTCCTGGTCATCCACATCTCTTTCATGGCCCGCTGCAGTCCTTTACAGTAACTGTCTGACTCCAAGAGACAACCGAGTTTGTTGCCTTATTAGCATATCTGTGACTAGTTTCACTGCCTGTGTCACTGATATTTCATTTTATTCTAAGGATCGGGCCATGGGCTCCCCTAGGAAGAAGCTGCCACTTTATGTGTTTAGGAATGTCTTCAATTCTGAATCTTCCTATCTGGATCACCATTTTAGTTTTTCTTTCATTTTCCTGGGTTTCTCGCCCTTTTGAATGATGCCTCTACAGATGCCCCGCCTTGTGTTTGAATTCACTTTTGTTTCCTCATGGTATATCTCAGGTCGCACATGGGGCATAATCGGTGGCCCACAGAGCAGACCCTCCCCTTTACCTATACTTCATTCAAGACCAGGGTCACTTGAGAGTAGATAGACTGGAATGAGCAACAGCAATGGGTGGCTGGAATCTCATATGTAACACATGCCCAATATTCATTCGTTCATTTGTTCATTCATTCGGATTAAAAATATTAATGGATGACTATGATATTAAGTATACTCCTGTTGCTTTGAGAAATTTTGGATTAGATAAAGATATTTCATGGGAACTTCAGAACATAGAGCCGATTTTGATTGCTCAGAGAGAGGGTATAGTACTGCATTTGGGTATGTGTTTAAAAGTGAAAGCATTACACACTACGTATGAATGTTTGACCTTGTGTGAAGGAGAGAGTATAGTATGTGAAAAAAGAAAAAAAAAACATGTCATTGTTATATTCATGGCCCCAGCTCTGGAAGGATATTTTTGGATCATCTAAATACCAGGCTGTGAATTAGTGGATATACTAATATGAACAGTAAGAATTATACTTACGTTTATATTTATACTTAATGTATTTGTTTGCTCAAGGAAATCTATTATTTACTTTTCTATATGTTGAAGACAGGGTTCTAAGGAGAAGGACTGATGTGAAGGAGTGAACATATTATCATGTATATTCAACGTTGTATTCCAGAGGATAGGGAAAAAAAAACATACAAAATTTATATATATATAGGAGACAGAGACAGATAGTGAGACACACACCCCCCCCCACACACACACACAGACTGAGAGACAGACAGAGATCACACACTAGCCTTCTAGCGTTTATTTTGCCTGGTAATCCTTGATAAGTAGAGTCTCTAAACTAAACCAAGTGGATTAGCAGGTTAGCATGTACTTGAATTTATACATAAGTAACCAGGGGAGAAATTTTTTTTATTATTATGGTTGATGTTAAAATAAAAACAAAATTAATTACAGTGAGCTCCCTATGTGTATAGACTGGCTTCTCCTGTATCTTTCCTTTGAGCCCCTACCCTCTAGACTAGCTTTTGTAAGAATAGTTTGTCTTAAAAGTTTAAATAAAGACTAAAAGGTATAATAAATAACATGAAATAGGAAGAAAAGGTCTAAAGGAGTAGGGGAAGTGGGAGGGGTAGGGGAAAGGAAAGAAGGGAAAAGAACAAATGAGTAAAGGAAAATATGGAAACAAAGTCTTTGTAAATACAGAAGGCTGGAGGGGTGAAGGGAGGGCAGGGGCATGGGGAAAAAATAAGAACCGAGTTACATCATGTAAAGGTACAAGATCCCAATGATGAGTGTAACTGTATCGGATGCCTGAAATGTACCAATACACAATGAAAAAAAAAAAAAAGAATAGAAGTTTGTCTTGGCTCACACATTGGTAGGCTGAGAAGTGGAAGTGTATGATATGGGCATCTCCCAACTTCTGGTAATAGCCTCCCCTCAAGGCAGAAAGCTGAAGGGCAAGCAGGCATGTGCATGAGAGACAAAACAAAGAGCAGCTTTCTTTTAAAACACTGAGCTCCACTCCCTTGGGCACTAATCCAATTTCCCTGAGTGGGAATTTATTCACTCCCACAAAATGACATTAATCCTTTCATGAGGGAGGATCCTTCATGACCCAAACACCTCTTAAAGGCACCATCATCTTTCACAGTGTTACACTGGGGACCAAACTTCATCCTGAGCTTGGCTGGAGACAAACTGTATTGAAATTAAAGCCCTACCTTTCTGTACATACTTGGTCTCAACTGTCTTATGTCTTATGTATATGTGCTTACCCCAGGTTTTGTGACAGAGGGTAGAAAGTTTAGAACATTTCCATTTTGGCTGTTGGCATGTTTGAAATAATAATACCAATATTATTAATAACTTCATGGATAATTTCCATTTGATGATTTGTAAAATGAACAATTATCTTATAAAAGATATTTTTTTCCTTTTAACTCATCAAATTTTCTGACTTCCTACTATGTGGACAATTTATGAAGAGAGATGATAAAAAGTCTTCATAAAATTGTTACTGTATATGGAAAAAATATGAGAAACTGAAAAAATGGAAATAAAGTGTGTGTAAATGGGGAGGGGAGGAGGGGGTGAAGGGAGGACAGGGACAAGGGGAAAAAATGAGAATCAAGACCGATTATGTAAAGGTACAGAATCCCAATGATGAATGTAACTGTGTTGTATACCTAGATTGTACCAATAAACTCAATAAAAAGAAAAAAAAGAAGCAGATTAAAAATAAGATTGTTACTGTATAGAATTTGTTGTCACATAACAAAGCCTCATTTGAGGCTTTTTAGGCATTTAGGAATTAACTTCAGGGAGTATTGCCTCTATAACTCTGAACTGGCAATGATTTATCCTAGTAAGGTGAAAGGCTCACAGTGAAAACACAGAAAACAGCTGGCACATTTTTACTGATTCACAGAAGTTCATTCTTTTAATGTTTGGGAATCTTACAGTTTGTAAAGTTGGATTACATAAACTCCAGGTTTGTCCATTTTCCATTCACAGGGGATGAAAAGAAAAAGGGATGGGGGCAAAGACCTAGCCCGGCCTCAACATTCATTTTATACTAAGCATGGCATTTGACAAGTGACACATTTTCCGTATTTGAGAATCTTCAGTTCATAATTAGTTATTCTTATCCTCAGATGCAATAACAGTATGCAAATATGTAGCAGAAATGTAGTCCAAACTCATCCAGGTAATGGAATGAGAGTATTAAGATCCTAGCACAGAGCTTTGGGAGTTCTTAGGCTTTTCTTGCTGCCATCACTGTTCATATACTAATCATGAAGTGATCGCCCCTCTTAGGAGATTAAAAATTAAATATTTGGCGAATATAACTTTGCTTTTTCTAAAATATGTCTGTATTTGTATTTTTCTTTTTTTTTTTTGACTAATTCTGATTATAATGCAAGTTTGACCGAGATGATAGGTGAGGTCCCTCCTCAAATGCAAAACTGTAAGGAGCTTTGAAGCCCTCAGTAACATCAGAGAAAAGGAAAGAAGGAATGTAATGTGTCTTGATGATTTCCGGAAAGAAAATTCGTAATATTCTTTGAGTGTTGCTTACAAAGCTCCTTCTCATTGTTCAAAAGACTTTTCCTTTATGGTTGCATTCTGTCTTTCACCTTAAATATCGCTGTACATTTTTTGACTAATCTAGGGGCTGAATAAAGGAGTTAATGCTTTTAACCATGCAATGCCTTCAACGAGTAGTTTCCCTACCATGGCTCAGCTGCTTAGAAACTCTGCTTTCACTAATACTTCCTACTTTGATTCTCTGAAATTTAGCCCCATGAAGCTAAGGATCAAAACCAGTTTATTTTCACATAGTGAATGTTTAATCTCAACTAAATAAAAATAATTGGGCTAAATTTAATTCTCATTTTTTTCTCCTAAATAAACTCTCTCCCTTAACTGATCTGAATCATTAATTCTATTCCTCCCATATAATATATTTTTAATGTGTTGATGAGAAGATACTAAGAAGAAGTGGGAAATGATACTGTTATATTGTTTGTATGCATATATTGGTAGTATGTGTATATAAACACACATACATATATATGATAGTACGTATGTGTATGCCTGTGTTACCTTTCTTGCCTCATCATTACATTTATCACATAGCATTGCAAATATTTAAGTACCTGTCTCCTATCTATGAGATCTGTAATTCAGGGACCCTATCTTATCATTTTCACATCTCTGGAAACAGGTTGTCTGAATTCATACAAGAAATTCAGTTAAAAAAGTGAACAGGTGAATTATAGCATTATTCACACACACACATATAAAGTTATAAAGATATTACAATTTATGCATATATTTAAAACTTGTACTGATTAGTCTAGAAAATGTAATTTTAAATGATACAGCAAACATTACTGGATACAAATTCAGCAAAACTAGTAAGAGAAATATATAATTTGCTTTGATGCAGTTTGCATGTATACTAGGGAATGGTTATTAAGAAGATGACTGCTGTAAAGGGACTAGGAGAACTGGGAAACTTTGACAGGGGAAAATCAGAAATGTGCAGTCCAGTGAAGAATTAAACTACTGGGAGTAATAATATGAGCCGATGCACTCAATATAGCAGTAATGCCCTCCAAGAAGGATAGGAAATAATTCAGTTCCTCCAGGCTGCATGGAAGCTAAATACGGTATGACAAGAAATAGTAGCAGTACTCATTATGTCTGATTGCTAATTACCCCTTTCAATGATTCAGTTATGCCTGCTACTAGATAATTAGTTTAGTAATTTATGGCTGTGGCACAAACTAGTATTTTAATTTTCACAGTACAATTTTCACAATACCTACAGTTCAGATGATATCTCTCTTTTTATTCAATTTTAAATTACTTCTTTGAAGGCCTATAAAAGAACAAATATTCTTGTATTTTTTGCACATTTATTTCATGCAAAAGTTGAGCACTTTATGGAATTTTATTTAACTTTAAACTGCACAAAATAACATCTTACTAAGTTTTATTTCCTTAAGCTTAGTTTTGCATATTTTGTGGGCAAAGGAAGTGAAATTTTATAAACATTCCATCAACTGATTTAATTTACGGGTTTCAAAACTTCATGATTCAAAATTATATTGAACATTTCCCTTCCCTTCCCTTTTATATGTTTCGGCTCCATACAGGGGGTTTGGTTTATTCCTGGGTATCTTTTCTCATTATCTAAGAGTAACAAACTCAGTAGCAAACTCAGCGAAGAGCCATCCTCCAAAGTTTGGTGTGGTGCATAAGAACATTAAGAAATATTAGATTTTGCAGGAAGACTCCAATTAGTCACTTCTAATTCCTAGTTGAGCAGATGAGATTAACTGTAGCTAAATAGAGTGGAACAAAATTACTGTGAATTACATTTTGGCCTCAGGTCAATACCCTCTTGAATGAACTTTCAGTCCTCTAGTACTCCAGCTACTTTGTTGGGCTTTTGTGATGAAATAAAGTAGTATGGTTAATGTATTTATTGTATAAAAATATTTTCATCCTTCATAAGTATTTTAGTTCATCATTCCCACCAATATTTATAGTACTTCCCAAATTCAATTAATAGTATAAAATTAAATATAAATGAAGGACACACAGAGGAGAGAGATTTTTGAGAAGGATTTGAGGAAAGAGCAGAGACAAATTGAAATTGTAATATGTGAAAAGTTCCAGAGACCGCACTGTAACTTGAGGTCTGGCACCCAAAGACAGTATTCGTCATTTAAAGTGGCAAGAATATTTCAATTTAATTATATTTATTTCTTTTTCTAGACAACATATGCATACAGTATTTGCCAAATTGTTGAGTGGTATTATGAATTAGGATTTGACCTAAATATTTGCTTTCAGGCTTAAATTCTTAGTAATTGAAAGAAAAGTTGCCTCTAAAATCTATATAATTGATTATATAATCTTTGCAGTGAAAGTGATCACCAAGTGGTTACAGGAAAATTTTGTAGCAAACATTTGGTTTTGCAATTTCTAGTGTTTTAATTTAGTTGACACTACTGAACATATTTGCCTTGTATCCAAGAGATTATGACTAACGTCTCAAAATTAAGAATGTTTGGTATTAGCTTTGCTCTCTACTTGGTACTTTGTTTTCCATTGCCATTCAATTACAGATGCCCATTGTTTGTTTTTGCTATATTGTTCTCAAACCTGATATTTACCAGTGCTGGATCAATATTCTAAAGGGCACCCTTGACAGTGTTATTTCGGTGAACATCAGCCTGGTGTTTATTACAGACTGAATCTATGCCCTTTATTGCCAACAGTCTTACTTGAAATATGTGTTCCTTGACCCATTTAATAAATAGTTCTCCACAGATAGGGCACTATGATTCTTCCCTCCTTTTATAAATGCTTAAAAAAAATTCTTACACATAAAGCAGTCTGTCTAACCAGCAAAGCATCATATTGACCTTTCCACCTTTTGTTCAGGGTTACCGTCAGTTTGTTGTTAATGCTTTGTTTTTTTCCCCTATGTTGCTAACTACAACTTTAACAGAATCTTGTACTACCAGAATCTGAGACAAGTCTACTATCTTCAGATTTGTTGTTCTTTTTTCCTTCTTTCAATACTGTTTATATAAATAAAGTGTACCTATTATTAAAGTATATGAAAGTATCACTAATATTTTAAAGCCAGAACTTACATGTGGTTACATGTTTGGCAATTTTATGAAACCCAATTATATGCTATCTTTTTTGTCTATATTACAGAGTTATTTTGTTTCTCAGTAGTAAAAATATAACATTGGTTGTCAATATTTATATGGTATATTTATAAATTATTTAATTCATAGAAGTTTTCAGAAGGAACATACTATAAATCTTATTTCCATTACAGCCAGCTGAGAATTTTTTGAGAGTTATGAAATACTGTTATATCCCTTAAAATTGTATTGTTAAAAGACATTATTGCATTTGGTGTTAACTTCATATATTTTTCCACAGGTTTTATCTTTTTACCTCTCTTTCTACTAAATATAAAATGGAATGGATTAATATATAAAAATATATTTAAAAAGCTATAACCATTGCTTTAAATTTTATATATGTGTCTATCTGTAATTAATATATTTTGAACGTATTAAAAGGATAATTCTTCTTCATTTATACTCTTGATCTACAGGGTTCTCTTGAGTACACCATTTAAAATAGATGCAGTCTAAATTTTCTACTGTTCTTTATTAGAGATTTTAAGTAATAAATTAGAGCATCATAGAATTGCATTCTTCTAAATGTTAATAATTCTCTTCATAATTCATTGATATATATTGCATTATATTATTTGATTTGAGTAAATAGTATTTCACATGTGTATACATGTGAAACCATCATCTTTAATCAGAATTCTTGCCTATTCAAAGATCCAATGGTTTATATAATTCTATATGCAGAAGTATTTAATAATATCCCAAGAGAGTCAACAGTTATTTATGTCAGGCATGATCTCTATTATAGAAATGTGATATGGAGGAGGACTAAATACAGATATAATAATAGGTAAGGGGGCAACATTATAAGACATAATTTATTTGTCCAGTTTAATTTATTTAGCTATATATCAAGAATATGTAAGCTTTGTATTTTATAATATTTTCATAATGAAATGAAATATTTATAATACTTTAGTGGTAAAGAATAACATAGTCAAACCAGGGCATCTACTGTCAGAGTTTAAAATTTAGCAAGAAAAGGAAATGAATGTAATTTGCGAACAAGTCAAAATGAGAATGCAATCAGATAATTATCTTTAAAGTGCTAAGGCAACACAGAGAAAAGAAAGGACAATTTATTTTTGAACAATAGTCTTAGACTGATACTAATATTGTCTGCATTTAGGGGTCCAGTATCAGTAACATAAGTATGTAGTATTCACAAATAAATTAAATGAGACTCCTAGACTTATAATATTATTTTAAACACATATTTTATTGACATATATTAGTAATTGTCTGTCATTGTAAAAAATACCTGAGATAATCAACTTATAAAAAGTAATGGCATATTTTGGTTTGCAGTTGTGAAAGTTCCAGTTCATGATCAGTTGTCCTTGTTGCTAGTGAGCCTATGGTGAGGCAGTACATCAGGGAGGGAGAATCTGGCAGAGAAAAGCTGCTCATTTCAGTGCCAAGAGGCAAAAGAGAAAGAGCGAGGACTGGTGTCCCACCCTACTCTTCAAGGAGAAGCCTCCAGTGATTTAAACACCTCTCACCTTTAAGCGCACCTCTTAAAGCTTCCTCCCAATATCACCACAGTGGGTCAGGGCTTTGACACATGGGCTTTTGGAGGACATTCAAGATATAAACTAAAGGAGCTTAAAAATACAACCTTGTGTATTTTGGGAGCATGTAAGTGAAAGACAAAACATTTTTGTGCTTTGGTGAAAATGAAATTTACTTCATTACAAAATCTGGTGTTGTTATTTTGTGTATTTATTGTGTCCAAAATTAAATGTAGACAACTTCAATCCCAAACAAAAAAAGCTGGCAGAAACGGATGTTTTAGATATAAACTTATTCTTAGGATTATATATTGTCATATGAACATTATTTACTTCTATGATTCCATTGTCAAAAGTAGCACATCTCTGTTTTCCAAGACATCTGGGCACTCATATTAAGATCTAAATGACCTTACTGTGATGCGTTGTGTCTGCGAAGTGAATTTTATCAAGGAAGACAGAGAACACCTTTCAGGTGGAGTAGATATCATGGAAAGAATGCCTAGCTAGGGCTAATCCACTTTCTGGTCCCCTTTCTGTCTCTTTTAGACAAAAGCTATCATTCACTCAATAAATTTTTCCTACCCTTAAAAAAAGAATGCCTATCTAAGCCAGAGTTATATTGTAAAGATTAAATTTAGAATTATAGTAGTCAATATTAGCTGAATGCAAAATTAGAATTTTGGAAACTGTTTAAAAATGTAAGGTAAACCTTTAAAGATCGCATGTATTTTGTGCACTCTCCCTGGAAAATTGTACATACATACAAACCGCTGTTGTATAACTTCTTGGACTTCATAGATTAAGTGTAACTTTTGTTGAATTAAGGATCAGTGCTTCAAGTAGAGGGAAGAATAATGGGAGGAAAGCATTTTCCTTGAGTTTTTATCAAGCCTCATATCTTCAATCAATTGATTTGTGTTCAAGGTGGATTTTTTATTCCAAGTGGAAACAAGGGTTAAAGCCATGAACTTGGAGCCTGAGACTAGAGATCACTCATGGACATGGCCACATGCATTAGCTGAATCTTTGTGGGCCCCTGTCTGGTACGATACTTCACTTGATATCTTCCTTACCTAGTTCAAAAAATTGTTTGTATGTCTACTCCTTTAGGAAGCTGTCCTTCAACATTCTGCATTAGGTACTTTTGCATTCCCAGATTCTCTCCTATAATAGTTACAGCTTGTATGAGGAACAGACTTTGTTATTCACTTCTGAATCATTACCAACACAGTGCCAGGCACGTGGGGAGTAATCAAGAAATTTTCTTTTTGAATAAGTAAATGCTAAGAATTGTATATTGCAAGTTTTACTGTGTACTAGAAACTAGACAAAGAGAATACTCTTCACAGATCCAAAAACACTAAATCAATATATATGAGATTCATTCAATCTGAAACAAATTATTTTATGGAGTGAATTGGGATAGCTGTATGCAGTATGATATAGAATACACTACCATGCAAAGGAGAAAAAGGATGAGCCAAAACTTGCTCAGATTTAGGGACATTGACCGGGAAACAGTTCTGATGTAGGGTCCTATTGTATGAGCACATCTCTGGCTGAGTTCATTGGTCTCTGTTGAATGTTCAGCTAATGTCACTTTATAAGAGATTGTGCTTCCTCACATTAACCCTTTTATTCTTTTTGAAATTGCTCAGGGATTCTGGACTGCATAAGTCATACCTTGAGTCCAGTGTAACAGATAAGGCAATCATTGTTGAACACAAAACCAGAAACCTGAGATTACTCTTCTCCAACAGAAAAGGAGCTCATTATGACAGAAGAAAGATAGGTTTACTCAGCGCAAGGAAAAACACATTGAAATAGAATAAATACCTGATGTAGCTGTCTCTCAAAAGTATTGAGTTTTGTTCAAAGATGTACCTTAAATGCTTATATTTTGGTATTGGTAAAGAAAATACTATTTTATAGGGTGAAGGATAATTTTATTAATATCCAGGAATTATGTCATGCAGTGTTTAAAGATTAAAAATAAATTTAACCTATGATGATAGAAGTCATCATCACAAACCCATTATAATTAAATAACAAAAGCTTTATTATATTTATCATCTTAAACATTAACAGATTAATTAGGTTAGTCAGTCGCTTGCTTTCAGAAGTCCTAAGTTAATTGGGTTGAAATGATCCTTACTACTCGAGAATAGTTTCCCCAAAACAATTTATATGAGTGGTTACACATGATCAATTCATCTTGACTGATTGTCTGAAAAGTTTCTAATGTTAACTCCAGTCTGTCTTCTGTCTTAATTCATTGTTTTCCATGTCTAGAACCCAAACCTCAAACCCAACTTTATCTGATTGCTATCTAGTGGCTTTTAGTCAATACCTATCTTCTGAGACTCAGCCTAAGCATACCTTCCCCCTTTCCATCTATTTTAGATGTTTTTTCTCTCCTTTCGTAGAACAACATGATTTCTAAAAAATCATGAAACAGAGGGATCAATGGGGCAGATATATATCTGGCTTTGTGAAATAGGGGTCATCTATTGTGTTGCTTCCTTATAGATACTGAACTCTTGCAAGCTCTCAAAGATTTTGAATACATTAATGAATGAATTTTAAAGCCTCCATCACATGCCTCTTTTAAACCTTCTATCAGTTAGCTCATCTGAGACAATATTCACCTGAACTCAGTATCATCATTTCAGCAAGTAGGAAGACAATATTGCGAGTAATGAAGTTGTATGTCCTGAAGTCCCAGCAACTAGTTACTGGCACAGACAGTATTAACCTATGGCTTCTCCCCAAAGCACTAACTCTCCCTTGGTGTGTTCAGTGTTTTGACTGTGCTGATATGTTTTGGAAGGATTGGTCTATTGGTCATGCTTCAAGGAGAGTGAAGATGATTGAATGATTGATTGTTATGCAATCACCCATGTATTAACTTCTTTACTGTTCTTGATTTAACAAGTAATAATTGAAGTTGTACTATTTACATGGGACTAAGAATATACAAATGGATGAGATATCTTGACTATAAGTGATAGAGATTCTTCAGGGCAGAATATATCATTATTCTGCATTTGTTAACATTGCTCATAGGAAAGTTTACTTTACATTATATCATCTTTGGATAAGAACAATTACATTAGTCAAAAATATTTAAATGGGCATTCTATTTCATTTAGACATTTGACTCTGATAAATCCATTACAGTACATTTTGTATGAATCATCATCATTGCCCTCCATGGTTGTTCAATTTTAGGAGTTACTTTGAGCATTCATAAATTTGTCTGCAGTACCCAGAGTTGATGAAATTTCCAGAAAATAAAAGGACTAATTAATACTAAAATTTTTTCTATTTTATTTTTAAACAGACTATGTAAATACTGAGTAAAAAAATTAGTTCTATTTTCTTTCATAACCAAGCACCACAGTAACACTTCTACAACTTAGTTTCCTTGCCAATTGTCATTCCGAATAATAAATTAAATGCAGAGTTTGGAAGTTGTATTTGCTGTGCGTTAAAACAAGGAGTAAAAACTGCTTTCCTCTCATCCATAAATGATGTAGGAGTAACTCAAAATAGACAAGTAGTACTATAAGATGTCATTCTCATACCCACTTTTCTAACTAGCTATAATACAAATAGTAGAATTCATTTTTATATTTTTAAATGCTTGGTAATGGCAGGAGTGGCTTTCAGTTTCGTTTATATTGATGGCATTTTCCTCTCTTAATTTCAATCTAGTAGATTATTTCACTGTTTACTTAATTTCCTGTGGATTTTTTACTACATATATTTTGTTGTGTTGCAGTATTTCAGAAAAGGATTAATTAAATTTCCACATTGAGAAACATTTCTTCTCAAGAACAGAATCACTTTTTGGTTGTATTAAATGACACTGTAGATTTATAACATGTTGTGATTATGTTATGCATTTTGTACATTCTCTTATATCTCATGCCTTGTCTATTTCATTAACCCAGTGTCTTACTTTTCTTGTACCAGACACCCAATGCTAAAGAAGAAAGGTTTATTTTAGCTCAGAGTTTGTAGAGTTTTCATTGTATGGTGGCTAGGTCCGAGGCTTGGAATCATCGGCAGGGGGTCATGGCAGAGGGAGTCCATGGCATGGCAAGCAGAAGGTAGCAGCAGCAAGAATTGAGCCTTACTTTTCCTTTTATCCCATCCAGGCTGCAAGCCTTTTGGGTCGTGTCCCCCAAGAGTGAAGAAGTCGGAAGAAGACTTTTTCTTTTCGTCTTCAGTGAATTCATTCAGTCATATGTACGCTGTGCCAATTCCAGTCAGTGCACAAATTTAGTACCGCACACCTTTAATCCCAGTATCACACACCCTAGATCGACAGCTCCGAAAAGCCCCACCTATGAGCACATGAGGATTTGGGGGAACATGTAGACAAAAGTTGTAACATCCCGTTATGGGAGTCACGGATTTATTGCTTGCTTACTTGACTCAATATCAATCCAGTTATTTTTCTTGGTACCAAACATAATTTTTTTGCCAAAGTCCAGTTATAATGCTTTAATAATTTACTAATCAAACAATACTAGAGAAAAAATATTGAATAAAGGTGCTAAAATAGTCTTGACTGTATCACTATGTGCACTTGGTAAAATCATCAGTGAAAACTTAATGACGCCCAGATGGTTATAGTTTGAAATTATGGGTGGTAATAGCAAGGCAAGAGGTGATATTTAATGCTTTGTTCAGATTTTCACTAATATGGTCAATGAATGCATTTGTGTTGTTAATCAGAAGTTGTTTATATCTTTTGAGCTTCATATGCACATGACACATAGCGACGCTATCACCATATATATTAGGTATTTGAACATATGTAGTCACACACATACATACACATCACCTTTCTAATATGATTATTGTAATTAAATTATGTTAAAAAATGAAACAATGAATAATAGCCATATTCATTTATCCATATTCATTTCTTTTTAAAATATACAAATCAAGAATAATACTAAATTACAGTGCATATGACTACGTAAATTTATACCCTTAGTTTTATCTCAGTATTTACATTTAGATATCTTTTCCTTTATGGTTATTTTAAGAAAATGAATTCGAATTACTCTTCCTTTTAAACTGTCCAAATCTGAATACGTTTCCTTGGTATTTCTTCAGGTATTTTTACTTTGTTTATTATTTCCATATATTACATTGTATTGAACTTGTTTGGGTCATTATCTAACTTCTGAATTACACTATAGCATCCACAAGCTGCCAAAGAATATCTTCTTTATAAATGATAATTTATGATTTCAATTTCACTACCACATATAGTTTCTGGCATACTGTTTATCTACAGTAATTGTTTTTAAAAGTAAAAAGGCTAAAAGACATTTGGCATATGCTTAAAATTAATTTTTACAACCAAATAAATTTAAAATCTTGTTAGCTTAAACACTTCTTTTATTTATCATGGAATAAAATTTGAATCATTTAAAAAAATCATCTGAATTTTCATAGTTCCTTGTTTGTAACAGTTTATTGTTTGCTACTTAAATGATATTACAAATGTCAATTTAAATAAATATGCAATCCTATGTCTTCATACACTGGTTGATATTAGATAGTGCTAAAAATTTCCAAATACGTAAAACCATGTAGTCACAGAAGTAAAGTTCTATATTTCTAACCATTACTTGAAATTATTTTCATCACATATTGTAAAGGACACCATCAGGATTTTATATTCTATTTAAATTGCTCTTATGTGAATTGTTGATACCCAAATCGTGAATCTTATAAATTTATTCCACTTTAGAAATTTTATTCCACATGACCTTGTCATGTTTTTTCCCCAAGTATATAGCTATTCTACTTTCTTTCTTTCATAGAAAAAAAAATGCCTTGAAGCAGTTGTTTTCAGAAATAAAGCTTTTAGGCTTCTAAAATAAATTACACAATCACATAAAAAAAAGTTTGTCAAAATTCAAACCTTGTGCTTTTTAAAGTGTCACTTTATGTTTATAGCTGTTAGAAAGAATGGCTTATTACATAAAAATTAGTTTTGTTACCATGAAAAAATGGATTTTATATTATTAATATGGCATAAAATACAAAGACATAAACATAAATATCGATACAAGTTTTTTTTTAAAGCAAACTTATATGAAGAAGAGTATTGGCAGATTTTCCCTCCTTTCCAAATGAAGTCCATATTTAAATTTTCACTTAAAATGAAATAACTTGAGAATGAAGAAGACTCAGAAGAAATAATTATCAAATAATTTTGATTATCTATTTAAAAAATATCTATTTTACATAATTTGAGACATGATAGAAGATGTAGAATCAGTAAGACAAACAGCAAACAACTAATTTATTTATAAATACTTTTGTAACCTTTATCAAGCTTTTACCTGTATTAAAAATACAATAGAATAGATGTCAATACAGCAAGCAGGTGATTATATACATTTTGTAAATGCTATTATTGAAAGTTACAAATGGGAACATGAGATCTTCTAGACAGATACTGAACCAAGATTGAATGGTCTAGTAATAATTCTTGAAGATATTGTATATGATTTGAGTCTTGAACAACTAGAAGAAATAATTAGATGAGTACAAGAGTAAAATAATCAACATGGGGATCTTCCTAGGCACATTGTAGGTATTCATTAAACAAGATTGTGAAGCTGTAAAATGACATGTGAAAACTCTTTACTACTCTGGAATATTCTTCAATATGCATAGTTAATTAACAACAACAACAACAACAAAACCAACATGCAGAAATGAATGTATCGCATATAATGCCTTCTATATAATAAAAGAGAAAAAGCAATGTTTGAATTTATGTGTGTATAAATTATACTCAGAGAAATAGTATTCATTTTTGCTTGTTAGAGTAGAACATCGAAGGCAGGAGCACAAACATATAGAATTCTCAGTGTTTTCCGTAATTGAACTTTGACTCATAGCACAATGCTATTTAGAAATTTTTTTAAAAATCAAAATGATATAATAAATCTAAGTATACAACTTATTATAAAATATTTTTTCAGTAACTTGAAAATGCATTAAAATATATAGTAATAAAATTATGACTAAAAAGTAATAAATTTTGGCATAGGGTAGAAAAGTTATAAAACAGTATTAAATATCTATATAGTAGAGATACAGTGAAATAATGAAAAAGAAAATCCTCAATGTTTATTATAGACAGGAGAATTATCTTGAACCAGTTTTTATTTTCTTTTTTGTTGAAGTGCATTTTTACTATATCTGAGTGCATATGTGTTATTTATTTCAGGGAAATTTTATCAGCGTACTATGAATTTCATTACCAAAATAAAACTATTGTTTTAAAAAAATTACTCATGAGTAATTCTAGAAACTCCAATTTTCTGAATGTGGCTGTCTTGTTTGGTAGTTTGCAGTCATAAAAAAAACAAAAGTATAATTTTGTACAGTATTTTCCATTTTAATTAAAGAGCAGTCTTGTGACAGATGTACATTTTAAGAACTTTTATCTGTTGTCATAAATAAACCATATTCACTGATATGAATTAAGAGAATGTTGAAAGAATGAGGATACAGGAGAATTCTAATGATTAGTAATATTGATTTTTACAAGTTATTTCACAAATAACATGACCATTCAATTTTAGGTCTTTATATAATTGACAATAAAGAATAACATACTTTAAACATTCATATAGAATAGTATATCTTTAAGTGTAGTACTTGTGAAGTGTAGTACTTGTGAAATTTCAGGAATAAGCTAGCAAATTTTATAAAATTATAAAATAAAGTCTACCGAAATACCAACGTTCTATTTTCACTAATTCATTAGTGAAATATATATATTTTTTTCACTAGCTATGTTCAGTCAAACTCAGCAGTGCTTTATTAACAAAGAGTAATATGGTCAAGAGGAAATACTCAAAAGTATAAAATAAATTATATCTTGGGCAGCATAAAATGAATACCAACAAGGGTAGGCATCCTAACATGTCTCACAGCAATTGAATGAAAGTGGCTTGTAGGTAAAGAAAGACAAACATTTACATCACAAACTGATTGTAAAAAACTTCCGTTACTCTGGGAAAGGTACTGAATAGTCATAACCAATAACTAGAAAGAAGAACCATTTGAGTGTATTAATTGTGTCAACCAATTCTGTAGATTTTAATACTGTGTGGTATTGATTTCATCTCTATGTAATGAAGTCAATTTCCATATTTTTTTGAAACTTTCATATTCTTAATAGGAACATTAATCTTTTTGATTGAGATAGTTCAAACCCATCTGACCTCTGACATGGTCTAAGAGTGAACTACTTGCAACATTGATGTATTTTCGTGAAGTCTTCAGTGGTCCTACATCAGTATGTTAACATACTCCTAAAGTGAAAATGATAAAGGGCACAAAACTGCCACATAAATGAAAAGTATTCCATATTCTAGTGTCACATGACAGAAAATTTGTGGTTAAAATTATTTAAGACATTTACTGTAGTCTGTTTGTGGCCACTTAGCTAAGTAAAGAACACCAGTGTTTTAATAAGGTCCCTTTTTACCACATGATATTTCTAAGCAAATATTTGGAATGATCAGAAGATTCCACTTTTAGTCTCCCAGAGCCTCCTGAGACATAATTTAAAGTGGAACTTGATAGGAACAAGGGTCTCCAATCTTCAGACTCTAGTTGAAACAGCAGAAACAGTTTCTGTTTAAATCCCGGGGAACCTCAGGTAATGTTTCTTATTTGTGAAATAGAAAAAAGATCAAATCAACAGACAAAGATAAAGGATGCAACAGATATCAAAATGGGTAAATGCCCAATCATCTTCAGTCCTCATAATGTGTGCAAAACTATGTGGTACAAGTAGGCCAGATCTACGCAGATGTTTTCCTATTTGATGAACAAGAAACTATTCTATGGAAACGGGGATGGAAGAGGGAGTAGGTCTGTGCTTCTCACTGTGTTACCTTTATTATGTTCCTAATGTCCCTGAGACAAGCTTACAAACAGCCTGGCACAAGAATATTCTAATCACCAGCTGCCTTTTCCTAATTTCTTCTTCTGTTGCTGTTTCTTTGGTGTCTTGGGGGTATGGTGTTACTGGTAGAGGCAGAGAAAGCTGCTGCACTGCTGAGTCTTGTGGAGGTGGGAGGACTGCTCACAGTTTTACTGGCATCCAATTCAGATGAAGCTCCCGCACTTGCTCCCTGAGTGCCCCTTCCAATCTGATCCTTCTTTTTGTCCTTCTTTCTTCCTAGGTAGTAAGAACGTTCTCGCATTGGTAGCCATCTTTCTGGATCTGGGGTAACTTTTGGGTTGTAATTTTTAGGCAGTTTTCCCTTTTCTTCTTTTTCAAATCTCCTTGACCTTGACCCTTTGGTTGAGTATCTCTGGTGACTTTTCCACCCTTCTTCCAAATGTACATAGCACCAGTAGAATTTTCGAGAGCCTCAACATCTACTTTTAGCGACATACTACTTATCTGATGAGGGCAAGTGTTTATTCTGCTTTCCTGGATCTACAAGTGAGTAAGCAGAAATAAGCTGTGCCAGGGTGTGAGTATCTTTTGGATTTTGTTTCCATAGCTGTTCTAGGTCACTAATCGCCTCCTTCTTCTACCCTTATTTGGGTTTGAAGTTTGCTGCTTCTCTTATCAAGGACAAAAGAGCAGGAGATTTGGGCTGATGGCTTTGGTACCACTGTATAGTCTGTGTGAAGATGTCAGTGGCACTGTCAATATCTTCCTCATGGCTCTACATGGTCACTCACGCAGATACCATTCCTGGTTTATGCTTTAACTCTTCTGTGCTTTTCAGAACTAGACACGCTTTGGAAATATTACCTTGAGAAATGTTCATCTGTGCCATGGTCAGCTTAATGTCAGCTGTATTTTCTGGATGCTGATATGAAAGTTCTCAAAGCAGCTCTGTTGCATTTGTGTGCTGTTTCTCCCCCCAGAACTGTGCAGCTTGGATTAACACAGGCAGGAGATGCTCAGGACTTTGGGGCTGTAAAACAGTAGATATTTTGCGGCATTGCTCTCCCTGGTTTTTGTACATAGCAAGTAAAGCTTTGTTAAATTCTATAGCTTGCAGTTGTTTCTTGGAAAGTTTAAACTCTACTCCTGGGTTGTTAATTTCACCTTCTTCTTGGAGTCAAAGACATTTTGGTCCTTATTTATGGTAATGATGTTACTTGCTATTACAAGTAGCAATCCCACATCTTTTGACTTCAGTTTTCCTATCTGATTGTAAAGCTGCAAAGCCTCCTCTGCACGATCTTGAAGCTACAGAATGTAGGTCATCTGACCATGCATGATGGCTAGTTCTGTCTCTGGGTCTTCCTCCGTCCCATCAGAGTCTTCTGAAAATTATTGGTGGCAAAGATCTTCAGCTTTCTGTAGGATTTTCATTGCCTGGTTCAGCTGGCCTTGTCCAATCAGTGCACAGGCGGTGTTGTAGCATAGTTTGTGGGTGCTTTCTTGGAGGTGCAGGTTCTCTGGAACCATTTTTTCTCAGTTGCTTTGAGCTGCAACAACTGCTGAAAGATTTGTTTTCCTCTCCTCATCATAATCATCGTGGGAGTTTTGCACTAGATCTCTATACACAGCTAGGCATTCATCATAGTGTTCAAAACAGTATAACACTTGTCCATATAGCTCTTTTAGCTTGTCTCTCTGCTGGTTGGCACTTTCTGTTTTCTTCAAGGCATTTTCAATTCTGTTGAGCATGTACACTCAGAATATGCCTTCTCAAAAGAGAGAGTTATTGTCTAAAACTTTGGTATGTGTATTGATGACATTCAAGGCTTCCCTGAAATTTCCATTCTGAACAAGGCAGACCACTTTACAGTGCAGGGCAGTTACATCGTGCTTGTTGATCTGTATTTATGTTGTTGACAGCCTTCAGAGCACGAGTGAAGTCACCCTTCTGTCCATACGGTTCACTCCACTCCACAGCGCAGGCCCTGATAAACCCACACTGCTGCCACTTGCAATCTTGGAGAGAGGGAAAGGTATATTTTTGAGATACATAAAAATGAATATTAGAATTTAAATACAAAATAATTATTTTAACATTTAGTTTTATAACATTTGCCACAATTAGTTAGATTTGTAAAAAATAAATGGAATTAGCATCTTTTGTGAATTCCTTAACAGTAAGATCATATGAGCCTCATGTCCTTCCCTCCACGTCCACTATAATTAAAAACTTACAGAAGAGTGATGCATTTGTAACAGTTTGTAAAACAATACTGATATGTTACCATTTTTTGCTTAGGGTTTACTCTGTTGTGCATTCTATGGGTTTTGACAAATGTATGATAACATGTATCTCTATTATAGTATAGAAAATATTAACTCAGATTATAACACTATTGTGTGTTCCTTCCAGTAAGAAGGAAGAAGAAAATGTTGAATTTCCTTTCAGAATGGGGTGCTAATAGTTTGGATTTTTAACTATTTGAATTGGTGCATAATGTTATATCACTTGTTTTAATTTGCAATTTCTAATGACATGATGTTGAGCATCTTTTTCTATGCTAACATATCCTCTCTCGTGCATTTTCTTTGGTTGAGTGTTTCTGTTCAGATATTTTCTCATTTAACTAAGTAGCTTTCTTTATGTTAAATTGCAAGAGTTCTCTGTATGTAAGTTTTAAAACAAGTGCTCATTTCTCATATAATGTTTTGTGAAGATTTTCTCATTTTTCAATAATTTTATTGATACATGTAATGTATACAATATAATGACATTCATTGTTGGAAATTTGTACCTTTACATAGTCGGTCTTGGTTCTTATTTTTTCCCCATTCCCCTGCCCTCTCTTCAAGCCCTCCTTCCCTCCCTATCTACAAAGCCTTGTTTCCATTATTTTTCATTTTCTCATATTAATTCCATTCCCTTCTTTCCTCTTCCAGTCTGTGGTTTGTTCCATTGTTTTTCAAAAATTAATTTTATTGGTACATTTTAGTTATACAATACGTTGACATTCATTACTAGGCATTAGTACCATTACATAATATATCTTAATTTTTATTTTTCTCCATTTCCCTCCCTATGTGCAAAGCCTTTGTTTACATTTGTTCATTTTCTCCTATCAATTCCATTCCCTCCTTACCATTCTGCTACCCATCCCATTTCCCCTTCCCCTTCGCCTTGGCACCTGTGCTTCCTATTTCACATTATCTGTTATACATTTTGATCCTTATTACACTTTCCGTTTCTCACACCAGAGAGACTATTCAGTATTTACACATGTGTGTCTTATTTAATTCACTTGTGAGTATGGCCTTGGCGTGTACCCATTTAGCTATCAATGCTTCTAATTTCATTTAGCTATCAATGCTTCTAATTTCTCATTTTTTTTCAGCTTTAATTGAGTTTATTGGTACATTTTAGGGATACAATACAGTTACATTCATTGTTGGGATCTTGTACCTCTACATGACAAGTATTGATTCTCATTTTTTCCCCTTACCCCTGCCCTAATTTCTCATTTTTATCGCTTAGTTTTATTTTAAAAAATCCCCACATTTTCTTTATCCATTCTCTAGCTGATGGGCTGTTTCCAAGTTTTAGCTGTTACAAACTGTGCCGCTATGATCATGGGTGCACATATATCGCTGTGGTATGATTATTCTTTTTAATTCTTTTGGGAAGATACCTAGCAGGGGAGCAGCTGGGTCAAATGGGACCTCTAATCCTAGTTCTTTGAGGTATCTACATACACTTTGCCACCGTGGTTTCACCAATCTACACACCCACCAGCAGTGGAGCACTGTTCCTTTTTCCCCCACAGCCCCACAAGCATTTGTTATTGGTTGATTTCATGATAGTAACCATTCTTTCTGGGGTGAGGTGGAATCTCTGCATCTCTTGAATGACCAGTAATGGTGAACATTTTTTCATGTGTTTATTTGCTATTTCTACTTCTTTGCCTCAGACATGTCTGTTCATTGTAGATGCCCATTTTTGGATTGGGTCTTTAAATTTGAGGGGGGGTACTGATTTTTCTAAAGTTCTTTATACATTTTAGATAGTAGACCTGAGGAACAGCTGGTAAAAAATATTTTCCCACCTGTGGGTTGTCTCTTCATGGTGTCGGTAGTTTCTCTTGATGTACAGAAGCTTTTTAATTAAAAGAGATCTCACATTATGATTCTTTGTGCTAATTCACATGCAACTGAGGTTTTGTTCATGAAATCTTTTCTTATACTAATGTCTTCAAGAGGTCTACATAACCTCTCTTCCAGCTGGTTTAGTATTTCTGTTTCAATATTTAGATCTTTAATCCATTTTGATTTTAGTTTAGTACATGGTGGGAGATGTAGGTCTAGTTTTAATCTTTGGAAAGTTGCAACTCAATTTTTCCAGCACCATTTATGAAAGAGGCTGCCTTCCTTTTAGTGAGGGTGTTTAGCTCCTTTATCAAAGATGAGGTCATTGAGTGTGTTCAGAGTTGTTTCTGCATCTTCTAATTGGTTCCACTTATCCTAGATCTGTTTCTTTGTCAGTACCCTGCTGTTTTTATCACAGTAGCTTTATAGCATAGGTCCAAGTTGGGGATTGGGTTATCCCCTACCTTGTCTTTGTTGCCTAGAATTGCTTTTGCTAATCTAGGTCTCTTCTGTTTCCAAATGAATTTTTGGATTGTTTTCTCAAGGTCTGTGAAGCATGTTGCTGGAATCTTAATTGGGATTGCAATGAATCTATAGAGCAGTTTTGGAAGTATGGCCATTTTCACTATATTGATTCTTTCTACGCAGGAGCAAGGGATGTCTTTCCATTTTCTTATATCTTCTTTTATCTCATTTTTCAGAGTGCTGTAGTTTTCTGAGTAGAGGTATTGTTAGGTTGATTCCTAGGTATTCTTTTTTTTTTTTTGGATGCTATCATGAAGGGAGTTGTTTGTGTACAGGATAGCTATTGATTTTTGTGTGTTGACCTTGTATCCAGCTACTCTACTGAATTTGGTAATTAAGTCTAGAGGACTTCAAGGAGATCTTGGGGTCTTCTATATAGAGTATCATGTCATCTGCAAATAATGACAATTTGAATTTTCCATTTCCTCTGTTTATTGCTTATCTATCTTTCTCTTGTCTAATTGCTGTGGCTAATGTTTCCAAAACTATATTGAAGAGGAGTGGTGATAGTGGGCATCCTTGTTTTGTTTATCATTTTAGTGTGAAGGACTTCAGGTTTTGACCATTTAGTATGATATTGGCTGTTGGGCTTTCATAGATGGCTTTTATCAGGTTGCAGAAGAGACCATCTATTCCAGTTTTTCATTTTATTTTTTTTTAATTGCTGTGGCTAATGTTTCCAAAACTATATTGAAGAGGAGTGGTGATAGTGGGCATCCTTGTTTTGTTTATCATTTTAGTGTGAAGGACTTCAGGTTTTGACCATTTAGTATGATATTGGCTGTTGGGCTTTCATAGATGGCTTTTATCAGGTTGCAGAAGAGACCATCTATTCCAGTTTTTCATTTTATTTTTTTTTATCATGAATGCATGTTGGATTTTGTCAAATACTTTTGCTGCTTCTATTAAGATGATCATATGGTTTTTGTCCTTGGCTCTATTATTATAGTGTATTACATTTATTGATTTGCCTATTTTAAAGCATCTCTGCATCCCTGGGGTGAATCCCACCCACTAGGTCAGGGTGATGATCTTCTTGATGATCTTCTGCATTCAATTTGCCAGTATCTTATTAAGGATTTTTAAATGTATGTTCATTAGTTAATTTGGCTGACAGTTCTCTTTTTCAGTTTTGTCTTTCTCTGATTTGGGGATCAAGGTGATGCTTGCTTCCAGGAATTAGCTTTGTGAGTATTACTTCCCCTTCAGTTTCATTGAGGAGTTTAAACAGTAGTGGCAGTAGTACCTCTCTAAATGTCTTGTAGAATTCAGCAGTGAAGCCATCAGGGCCTGGGCTTTTCTTAGTTTATAAGCTTTAATTACATTTCCTTGAAGTGTTTAAACAATAGTGGCAATAGTTCTTCTCTAAATGTCTTATAGAATTCAGCAGTGAAGCCATCAGGGCCAATGTTTATTTTAGCTGGTAAGATTTAATTAGGTTTTCAATTTCCTTGATTGATATTGGGTTGTTTAGAATTTTTGGGTCTTCTTCATCCAACTTTGGTAATTCATATGTATCTAGGAATCTGTCAATTTCTTGTGTGTTTTCCATCTTATTGGCATATAAGTTCTCAATGTAGATATTGATGATCCTCTGGATTTCTTCTGGGTCCGTTATAATTTCACACTTGTCATTCCTTATTGAATGGATTTGGGCTGTTTCTTTCCTTTTTTGATAAGATTGGCTAAGGGTTTGTCGATTTTGTTTATTCTTTTGAAGAACCAACTCTGTTGTTTGTTGATTTTTTTGTATAGTTCTCTTAGTCTCCATTGCATTGATTTCTGCTCTAGTCTTTATAATTTCCTCCCTTGTATGAGCTTTGGGTTTGTCCTGCTCTTATTTTTCTGGAAGTTTGAGGTTCAGCATCAGGTTTTTTATTTGAGCTTGCTCTGTTTTCCTAATATGAGTATTCATTGGTATAAATTTTCCTTGTAAGACTGCTGTCATTGTGTCCCATGGATTCTGATATGTTGTATTGTCATTGTTATTTAAATGTAGAAGCTGATTTCTTCTTTAATTTCCTCTGTGACCTATTGGTTATTCAGAAGTGTGTTCAATTTCCATGTAATTATGAACTTCTTGTGGTTTCTTTTGCTATTGATCTCCAGTTTCATCTTACTATGATCTGATAATACCATACCTGGTATACAGGGAATGACTTCAATTCCTTTGCAGTTGCTTTCATTTCCTTTACATGTTCTATGAGTATCTGGTCTGTTTTGGAGAATGACGTGTGTAGCTGAAAAGAATGTGTGTTCTGATTTTGTGGGGTGGAACAATCTAAAACTGTGTTAAATTTATTTGTTCAAGAGTTTGAGTACTAGTATTTCATTGTTTATTTTCTGTCTAGTTGGTGTATCTATTTGTGACAATGGGATATTGAGGCCCCTCACTGTTACAGTATTAGTTTTTAAATTTTTATTAAAAAACTCATTTAATTTTTCATGTCTATTAGTATTTGTTTCATGTAGTTGGGTACACTTGTATTTGGTGCATATTTATTTGTGATTGTCATCTCTTCCTCTTGTATTTTTCCCTTTAAAAGGATACAGTGTCCTTCTTTGTCTCTCTTAATCAGTGCTGGTTTGAAATCCATTTGAACTGCAAAGAGGATACTACTCTTGCTGTTTTTGGTGTTTCTGTCACATGGTATATTATTTTCTACCCTTTAAGTTTCAGTAGCATATTTTTGGATCTTGCTTCTTGACCCTTTCTGCCAGTCTATTTCTTTTGATTTATGAATTGAGACCATTAACATTGGTGGTTATAACTGATATGTTTTGATTTATCCTTATTATGACTTTTTCTTTTTGTTGGATTCTCCCCCTTTGTATTTAATTTTTTGTTTTGCCTGATGGCATTGTGCTGCTGGGCTTCCTGGGGTTGTGATCCTCATTGTCTTTTCCTAGGTTATTGTTTAAAAATTTCTGGAGTGCTGGTTTGGTATTCATGAAGTTCCTTAGGTGCTTTTTGCCATGAAAGTGTCTTATTTCTCCATCAATTTTGAAAGATAGTTTTTTTTTCATTTTTTTTCTTTTTTTTTGAGTTTATTGGTACAATCTAGGTATACAATACAATTACATTCATCATTGGAATTCTGTACCTTTACATAAGAGGTCTTGATTCTCATTTTTCCCCTTATCCCTGCCCTCCCTTCACCCCCTCCTCCCCTCCCCATTTACAAACACTTTGTTTCCATTTTTTCAGTTTCTCATATTTTTAGGTTGATTCCTAGGTATTCTTTTTTTTTTTTTGGATGCTATCATGAAGGGAGTTGTTTGTGTACAGGATAGCTATTAATTTTTGTGTGTTGACCTTGTATCCAGCTACTCTACTGAATTTGGTAATTAAGTCTAGAGGACTTCAAGGAGATCTTGGGGTCTTCTATATAGAGTATCATGTCATCTGCAAATAATGACAATTTGAATTTTCCATTTCCTCTGTTTATTGCTTATCTATTAATTATCTCATTAGAATCCTGTGTACTATTATAGTTTTTCACACCAAAGAAACTATTCAGTATTTCAGTTAAGATAGTTTTTCAGGGTACATCAGTCTTGGTTGAATGTGTTTTTCATTAGGGCTTGAATGAATATGTCACTCCAAGCTTTTCTTGCCTTAAGGGTTTATGTGGAGAAGTCTGCTGTGGTTCTGATGGGCTTTCCTTTGATTAGAATCCTGTGTACTATTATAGTTTTTCACACCAAAGAAACTATTCAGTATTTCAGTTAAGATAGTTTTTCAGGGTACATCAGTCTTGGTTGAATGTGTTTTTCATTAGGGCTTGAATGAATATGTCACTCCAAGCTTTTCTTGCCTTAAGGGTTTATGTGGAGAAGTCTGCTGTGGTTCTGATGGGCTTTCCTTTGTATGTGATTTGTTTCTTTCTCTGCTTGTAGAATTTTGTTCTTTTGTTGAGTTTCTGGAATCTTAACTATTATATGCCTGTATATGATCCTGGCTTGTTGGAGACCTATATGCCTCATTTTTCTCTATGTCAAGTTCTTTCCCCTGCTTTGAAACGTTTCTGCCATTATTTTTGTAAATAGTTGCTTTTATGTTGTTTGCAATCTTTTGTTTTTCTTCATGGACTCTGATCAGTCTTATGTTATTCTTCTTGGCATCATCTAGCAGCTGCTGGATTGATTTCTTGTAGTCCCTTACTATTTTTAAGAAATTTTCTTTTCCTAGTCACTAATTGCAATCCTGTCCTGCCTGAAATTTACATGTTGGCGAATTCTGTATAAACTTTCAGTGGAATTTTTAATCTCCCGGAAATCTGTTTGCATCTGTTTTATTTATTGCATTTGTTTCCTATGTTGGGATTCCATCATGTTCCTCAGCTCCTCTATTTTTTTATCTTTGTCTGCTTTAGCTGTATTAATCATATTTTGCACTATGGACACACTTTCTGTTGTTCTCTGAGAAATTTCTGATTCCATTTTTTCCAGATCTTCTTTCTTTGCCAGTTCAGGGAGTCCAAGTGGTTAAGTATCAGATTGTTCAATCTGGGTTGCCCTTTGGAATTGCCTTAGATGATCTGGAAGTCTGGTTTTGAGACTTGTTTACGTGTCTTCTCATTTCAGTGCATGCAGTCTGCTGCGCCTTTGTTGAGGCAACTTTTTGCTCACCCAGGGATTTACAATTTTCAGCAAGCCACTCCTGCTCACCATTGCGCCAGTTCCTTGGTTCGGAGTGGTGACCTTCTGGATCCCTGCTCTGTCTTGTTGTTAGTGCCATGTTCTGGCTGGGGCTTGTGCACATTTGGGCTGGTATCTAGGCATGCCTCTGGTTAGGGTCTGCCCTCCTACATAGCTGTTATCTGGGAGGGATTTGGGCTATGGGCTGTGCACCCTGGTCACTGGTGCCTGGATTGTTTTCTGGCTAGGGTCTGCACACAATTTCAGATGTTATCAGGGTGGGCCTCTGGCTGTTGCTTGTGCACCTACACAGCTCTTTTCTAGGCCAAAGTGCCTGGTGTAGGGGCAGGACCCTGGCTAGACCTTTCTGCAGCCATGCTGCTCTGGTCCACACTGACTTATTTCTGGGATCTGCGTGTGCCTATTGATGATATGGGTGCAGGCCTTTGGCTGTTGCTTGTTTTGCCTGTGCAGCTCTTTTCCAGAAGGGTCTTTAACTGGGGCCTGTGGACCCAAGCAGCCAGGATCAGGGCTGGGCCCTGGTAAACCTCTGGAATCTTAACTATTATATGCCTGTATATGATCCTGGCTTGTTGGAGACCTATATGCCTCATATATATGCTTGCAGTTGTAACGCTCTGGTTCATACCGGCTTTTCACCGGTTTATTCTATTCTTTTTTTTTTTTGTACCAGGGATTGAACTCCACTCTATATCACTGATTTTCATATATCTTTAAAGTCTTTTAGTTTTTGTCAGTTTAACATTTTCCTGTCGTTCTTACTGCAACATTGATACATTTTTAAGAACAATTTCAATTGTGTTCTTTTAAAAAAAATTGTTTACTGAGATGTAAATATATTGTTGTAGAAACCAACTTCTGGTATAATATAAAATGAGATTATTACTTTCTTTAACATAGATGATCTCTTCCTCTCAGCTTTAAATCATTGGCATTTTTGTTGCCAAAATGGCATAATGAGCTGTCAGATTAATTCCATTATGACATTAACATTTGCCTGGTGGTTATACTCAATGTTATTTAAGTATGGAAAAATCTTAATATGAAATAGCTTGGGGAAGGTAGCTGTGGAAAACAAATCTTAATCTCTGAATGTTAATTTGGTTGAACATTATGCCAGGATATTAAAAGAGGAAGTGTATTATAATAGAAAAATTCTGCCTTTGACACTGGGAGATTCAGACTTTGAGTAGATTTGTGGCTAGTTGTCTTTAAGTAAGTTATTTGTCATCTTTTTTGTTTGTTTGTTTGTTTGAGACAGGATATCATTATTGAACTCCGGTCTTTGCGCTTGCAAGGCAGGCCACCAAACCACTGAGCTAAATCCCTGGCCCAGTTTATTCTATTCTTCAAACAAACTTTTTCAGAATAGAATATTTTATTTTAATGAAATCATATTTATCTTTCAAGTATTATACTGTCCGAGGTTATCTGGTTATCTGGTTTTCTACTGTTTTTTTCTAAGAGTTTTATAGTTTTTTGTTTTTTTTTTACGTTTTGGTCTATTTTTTTAAACTTACCATTTTGGTAATATGTTAGATCGGTATCTAGAACATCCTTTTTCCTTCTTCAACTTCCATTCCTTGTCTCCCCCCATTATTCCCTTCTCCTCATTTCTTTTTCTTTCCCCTCTCCTTTTCTTTTCTATCCTCCTTTCCATGAGATGTCCAATCATTTCAGCATAATTTCTTCAAATAGGTTACTTTTGATAGAAATTATTTGTCTTGTGTTTACTGACTTTCTAAATTGCATTGGTCTCAAGTTCATTTCTGTCTCAGTAGTCCATGTTTTCTCTCCATAGAAGTGATCTCACATGTCTTTCCATGCACCAATACAGAGGAGAAAGCATTTCCACTTTATCCCTGAAGTTCATCATCAAATCTGCAATATGAAGGGGGATTATTTCATAAATCAGCCTACTTCTTTGTCACATAAATTATTTACATTTATTCATCTTTTCCACCCTTCATTAAAATTAGTAGCCATTTTTTGACAGATATTAATCCATAAGTTATATGATGCTGAGCCTAAAATTGCTCCTGGTTCCGTTGTTTTGAGTAATATACAAAATTTGTTTACTGTTCTATATCACTGATTTTCATATATCTTTAAAGTCTTTTAGTTTTTGTCAGTTTAACATTTTCCTGTCGTTCTTACTGCAACATTGATACATTTTTAAGAACAATTTCAATTGTGTTCTTTTAAAAAAAATTGTTTACTGAGATGTAAATATATTGTTGTAGAAACCAACTTCTGGTATAATATAAAATGAGATTATTACTTTCTTTAACATAGATGATCTCTTCCTCTCAGCTTTAAATCATTGGCATTTTTGTTGCCAAAATGGCATAATGAGCTGTCAGATTAATTCCATTATGACATTAACATTTGCCTGGTGGTTATACTCAATGTTATTTAAGTATGGAAAAATCTTAATATGAAATAGCTTGGGGAAGGTAGCTGTGGAAAACAAATCTTAATCTCTGAATGTTAATTTGGTTGAACATTATGCCAGGATATTAAAAGAGGAAGTGTATTATAATAGAAAAATTCTGCCTTTGACACTGGGAGATTCAGACTTTGAGTAGATTTGTGGCTAGTTGTCTTTAAGTAAGTTATTTGTCATCTTTTTTGTTTGTTTGTTTGTTTGTTTGAGACAGGATATCACTATGTAGTTGAGTCTGACCTGGAACTCACTCTGTAGCCCAGGCTGGTCTCAAACTCACAGTGATCCTCCTGCCCTAGCCTCCCAAGTGCTGGGATTATAGGTGTGCGCCACCATGCCCGACTGACATCATTTTTTTTCTACATCAAATCTTTGATCAACAAGTTTCTCCTTTATGAAATAATGAAGACAAAACTTACCACTCCTATTTTTCAGTGAGTTTTGAAAAATTACTGTGGAAATACATGTGAAAATAATTTTAAGTAAGATTTACGGAGGAATAATTTTTCCCCATTACGTTTATTGGTATATTTAAGCAAACAACACAGTTACATTTATGATTGGAATCTTGTACCTTTACACAATATATCATGGTTGTTGTTTTTACCCCATACCCCTGCCCTCCCTTCACCACCTTCACCCTTCCCTATTTACAAAGACTTTTTTCCCATTTTTTCCTTTTTTCACATTTTTTCTTTTCGCTTATTACCTTTTGCCCCCCCTTCCCACTTCCCCTTTAGCTATTTTATTCCTTTTTCACACTCTCAACTATACCATTTGAAGCTTATTTACACTTTCAGTTTTTCACACCGGAGAAGCTATTCAGTATTTACTCGTGTGTCCATTTTGTTTCACTTAAGAGTATACCTCAATGTCCATCCATTTAGCTATAAATGTTTCTAGTTTCTCATTCTTTATGTCGGAGTAGTACTCCATTTTGTAGAAAAACCACTTCTTTATCCAGTCTCCAGTTGATGGGCATTTGGATTGTTTCGAAGTTTCAGCTATTACGAACTGTGCTGCTATAAACATGGGTATACATATATCACTGTGGTATCACTGTGGGTTGGCTGGGTCAAATGGGACCTCTAATCCTAGATTTTTGAGGTATTTCCATATTGATTTCCACAGTGGTTGCACCAGTCTGCAAAATGGAGACGGGTCCTTTCTCCCCAGAGCCCCACCAGCATTTGTTATTGGTTGATTTATTTATAGTAGCCATTCTTTCTGGGGTAAGTTGGAATCTACTGAGGAATAATTTTGCCCTTTCCAGAATGGTCTATGAACAGGATCATTTGGGGTTTGGCTTCTCTCACTTTCCATAGTTCTTTGGATTCCTCCATGTTGTTGCATTTTTCAATATTGATTTTTATCATTATTGGTATCAGTGTTTTTCAGTATTGAGACTCCTTGACTTTTAAGGAGGTTATGTCCCAATAAACTCATTGTGAGGTAAAAATAGTGTAAGTCAAAAGCATACCTCATATAGCTAACCTACTGAACATTATATTTTAGCTGTAGTTCACTGTACAGAATTGTTTGTTTACTGTGTAAGTGCATGGATAATTGGGACCAAGAGCTTGCTCCCATTTCTCAGGCTCAAAAGACATATTATGCTGCTAATAGATGAAAATGAATATGTAGGAAATAGATTAAAACAAAATTGAAATTACTGTTACATACTTATTACTTTCATCATTGTAAAACTGAAAAATCGATCATTCCTGAGTCAAAATCACATATAGTTTGTTTTCATGGATAGATGAAAATATTTTAATTTTATGAAAATCCAATTAAATTACTTTGAGGAAAATTGTAAAAACATTGATTAAAGGTGCAGATCTGCTTACATAGATCATAAAAAAATAGCATTTAATGGTTCTGTTAAACTTTTTGTTATAATTTTTGAAAATATTTATCTCTTTTTCTAGGGAACATTTTATCAAAAGTAACTTTGTAAGGTTCATAGTCCTGTAGTTTGAGATTAAATTAAAAACAGGAGGTGGTTTTCTTGAAACATGTGGATTGAAAGGCCAAAATGTGACTGATTATGTAGGGTTTTTTTTCTGTTGCCAAAAAAAGCTCTTTGAGCTGAACAAGAAAGGTATAAAATTAAAGTAATTGCACACTTCAAATTTTAGTAGCAACATGAAATCTTGCTGGCAATATGATGTTTTACTGACATTGCAGCCCACTGCCTGTTGGGAGGATGTCAGATGTGAACATTGCTTAGTTTTCCTAGTGATTTTTTTAAAAATTATTTTTTCCTTATTGATTTTTAAATGGTCTTGTAGAGTAGCTCATCTGATATACCAGCATTGTGCCTGCGTAATATCACTTTATTCCAGATAGTGCCTGTTTAAATCTGAAAGTTATCCTATGTCCTTTCTTGTTTGTTTCTAATTCACTAGCCATTGTATATAATTATATGTTAGAGGGATGATTACACACCAATGAAACTTGGCTTGTGAATATGTAAAGCTTTGGTTGCTCATCACAGTCGTTTAAGGACCTCATTCTCCTGAAATGCTGAACCCATGTTAGAGTTCATCAAATTAAAACCTGCCAGTGTATCAGAAAGATTGCTTTCGTGCCACGTGTTCACTGTCGCTTACCTTTCTGTAACATACACCCATATCTATTGGCTCTTTTGTGAAACTGAGATCAATATAAAAATATGTATCAAAAAGTAAAATTTCTTTAGAAAATGTTTCTATTATTTTTACAGTGGAAAATCAAATCATGCCACAATTGCTAGAATTTTAAAAAATAAAATAGACAGCAATAATGTTAAGAATTTAAAGAATCTCATTCTACCAAATGTCATATCACCATAAATTAGGGTATAAAGAGTTGTAACATTCTACAAAAATAAGTGAATAATTATCTAAAGCAAATTTCATTTGAGAAATTCAACTTATGTCTCATTTGTTTGAGAACCTGAGTGAATTCCTTAACCTTTGTGTTCTCCTATTCCTAAGCCTGTGAAATGGGAATACTAAGACATTTCTTAGTGGATTTTATGAGGATAAATAAAATTAGTAAAGTTCTTAAGATATTTGTATTAGTCCGCTTTCCCATTGCTGAACCAAAATTCTCACACCCACAACTTAGAAGGAATTGATATATTTGGCTCATGGTTTCAGAGTTTTCAGTTTATGATCAGGTGGCTCCAGAGACATCATGGTAGAAGGACACATCAAAGCAAAGCTCCTTAGGTCTTGGCAGCAAGGAAGAAGAGTAGGCAACAATGTCAGAAAGGAAGTGGTCTGGGACCTTCTATTGAACCCAAGATCACGCCTCCAGGTTCCCCCCAGCCACACCCAGAAGTGTGTTTTGCTAATGTCCTATGCTGCTCCCAAGCTGTCCCTATGCTGCTCCCAAGCCAGTCAAGTTCACAGTGATACTTAAACTGTTAATTTGGCACATACAAACACTGAAACTTTTTGTCATTTAAAAGAAATACATTTGGTTCTGGTGTCCTGTACAATAATATTCACTGTTCAGTTACTGACACTCAGAATTATGAGGGTCAGTGTCCATTAAATGCATTGAAAATGTCTCAGAGGAAACAGTTTTATGACTTTATTCATAATGGTGCTTCACTCTTTTTCTTTTGTACAAATACTGTAACTGTTAACCTGATTTGGCTATTTTTTTTCCATTGCTATTCTACTAGCCAACCATCCATGTCAATGGGAGGAAAGAGCTTTTCATACAGTGATTTGACCATTCATTTTTTCATTTATTATTTACTCAGGGCTTACAATAAATGGGTCTGTACATAGTCTGTATATAAGATATGTTCCGTCTCATTTCCTCTTTTAAGAGAAATAAATGTGTTGATCTTCACAGTAGAAGAAAAAATGGTTGTTTGAAAGGAGAGGAAAGATAAAGATAAAAATCCCAAGTGAGTTCACAAGGTTGAAACTATTCTCTCCTAGTGGCTTTAAATTGCAGATAAAGGAATGGTGGAATTTGTACACGGAAAGAAAGAATTCCAGGCAAAGAGAACTATGAAAAATCAAAAGGTCAAGAATACTATCTTAGAACTTGAGGAAATTTGTCTGACTGTAATACAAGTAGCACATAAAGAAAGGCTGGGAGAGATAAGATTGGAGATAAGATTCAAATCATACAATTTTGAATGCAAGTGAAATATTACTTTATTTATTAGATGGAGAGGCACTTTTTTTAGTGTTCCCTCAAACCTGAAGAAAAGTAGATGAACTCAGATCCTTTAGTGAAATAAACCTGACTACGTCAATGAGGAAAAAAAACTATATTAACTCCATTTTTACTTTTCCAAAATCTCTCCATCATTCTAACAGCTCATTAAATATTGTTTTCTCCAAGAATCTGTTCTGTGACGATTGCCTACTAGCTTACTCCCTTGCAACGATTTATTTTTATGGAATTGACTTTGAAACTTCTGCAAAACCTTTCCTGTGGAAGCTGTGAGTCAAATCCTTGACCTTGCTGAGCCTCAGTTTTATACCCTGTCAGCTGAAAATGAGGAAGAAATTAGAAGGTTTCAAATGAATTTCATGTTATCCTTTACATTCTTGTGCATATCTACCAGGAGGAAAATAGGAGGGAGGCTTTAAGGCTTCTTTTGAATAATTCATATATTATTCATAGTAGTTTGGTGTTTATTGACATTTTTTGCTTTGTGAAACTAATTTACTGATATTTTAAATAACTGAACTCTGAATATATATTATGTTTGCTAAAAGTCCCAAAGAAGATGCCAAATTCTTTACTTAAAAACAGAAGGACAAAGGAGAAATGGTCAAAACTAAACAAATAATCTAGTTAGGTTAATAATATTGCAGCTCATTTGAATCTTCCACAAATGCTATGGTAGATGTAAAAAAAAAAAACCTTTAAAATGGTTTTGCCACGATAAACATAAAAGTGAAAGTAAATTTGCAATATTTAGTATGAAATAATCAAATAAAAATTAAAAGTACTGCATCAGTCAGTGCTTACTAGAGAAACGGATTTAATGCAAGATATACAAATACATAAGAATTTACAAGATAGCTTTATAAGGACTGTCCACAGAGTGAGGTGTGAAAGAGTGCAAAAGATCATGTATGTGCTGGAGATCTGAAGGATCCAGTGGAGGGCTTGGCCCTCCACGTAGTGTCTGTGCAAGTCCTTATCAGGAGGCCTAAGGCTCTGCACTGGAAAGCTGAAGATCTGCTCTTAAAGGGTCTGTACTAGAAGCTAGGAGAGAACGTTTAAAGTGAAGATAAAGACTGGAGCTCCTCCAAAGAAGCAGAAGCAAGCCTTCCTTCTGCATTCCCTGTTATACTGTCCTGGTGAAGGTGACAGTCCGCCCTAAGGGTGGGTCTTTCACACCCAGGACTATGCTGAGCCAATTTAAATGAGCATTTCTTACTCAAGTTGACACAGTCGGTTAACTGTCACATGTACCTATTGTATTTAGTAATTTAAAACCTTTAGATTATTTCTCAAACTTTGAATATTATAAAGAATGAAATATTTCTTTCAACTCTTCACTTTTTTAAAAAAAAGTTATTATAAAACATTTTCAATGCAATATGTATCATCTAAGGTATGTAACATGTACTTTCATTTTGTGTAATGTTTTTTCTTAACGATGCTCTGAGTTTTCACTAGGTAGGTATTACAAATCATTTTAAGTTGATAAAAATTAGGAAACAAATTATTCATACATTTGTAGGTTTTATTTATTTATTTAATTTGTTTATTTATTTTTTGGCTTTTTGAGACAGGGTCTCACTACATAGTTGAGACTGACCTGAAACTCACTATGTAGCCCAGGCTGGTCTCGAACTCACAGCGATCCTCCTGCCTCAGCCTCCCGAGTGCTGGGATTACAGGCATGCGCCAACATGCCCGGCACATTTGTAGGTTTTAAATTAGAAGTATTTAATGTTCGTTTACTATTGGATCCACCATATGAAACCTTTATGTTATTTGAATAAATTGCTTTTATATGAAATGTTTGGGCAATTAGTATTTATAGTTACATAAATCATACTATTGCTGTCAAGTGTAAAAATATTATTTAAAAAAATCTTTTTCTCAAAGAATAGAAGGGAATTTGACTTATCAATATGGAATTCTTATTTCTGTTCCTTAAAGTTCCCTTGTTTTCAGGTTATTGATTCAGTGGCATTAAAGTAGTATATCCATGAGATTCTTTTTTTCATGAAGTCTGATGTCTAATAAAACATGAGTTTACGGGTTGTTCCAAAAGTGATTAATTTCCAGCTTTTCCACTATAGGCACCATCTTTATTAAAACAGTTTGAAAGGAGAGTGAAATGGAAGCTTAGAAGACAAATGAAGTATTGACTACTGACCATTGCAAAGCAGAGGTTAACTCAGCAGGAGTAAAAGCGTAGTAGCAGATGCTTCCACTTCAGTAATTTCGTGCTTGAGCATGCAGAGACCGTGTTGCCACTTGCCAAAAGTGTGGTAATCTTTGGAGCAGTTTGTGTAATACAACAAAGGGTCTTTTTAATAAAGGTAAAGTACCCTTTGGGGAAAAGTAAATTTCTAATTATTTTCCCCACTAAAATGTTTATTACTAGTAAACTATTGTTATAACTGGGAAATAGGCTAAGCATAAATTTATAAGCAGACATTTTTCTAGCTCTTTAAAGCATTGTGCAAATGGGAAAATTTCCTCCTTTCCATCACTGTACATTATTATCTAAGAAATACTTTACAACTTGTAGTATGTAATACTTGTCAAGCTTTATCGTGATAGTCTTTTGAAGGTAAAACATGCAGTTTGATGGATCATAAGATATAAGCACATCTCTCACAAGTATCTTTGCTGAAAATGTTAGATTTTTTTCTAACTATTCATTCAAATTAATTTTTGTGTGGTGATTGTGATATATATTGTAGTGCAGTGTTTCTTTGAAATAAGGAAATAGAAAACTTACAGATTTAGTGGCATCCTCTTTTAAAATACACTTTAAAATATGTAAAAAAGTTTAGGCAAATTAGAAAAGTCCCTAATACAAAGTCTTAGGGGCAAATAGCTCTAGCTAGTGAAGTACTAGAAATACAGAAATATGTAGTTAAACTTATACTATGGAAGAAGTACATTGTTAGCTTATTTGATTTGATAAGTGTTTTGAATTGTGCAAAATTGTTAGCTAGTCAGTTAAATAGTGTTAAAAAGTTTCTGGTAAAAAATGATGCTTTTTATATTTGGTTAAAGAAGTTATTTATAGTAAGATCAACAGATTAAAATAATCTTACGGAATTGCTGTTGTTTCATTACTCTGGAGTACGTCAGATCTATGGCATTAGTAGGTGTAGTACATACACTCTTGAAATATTGTATTAAGTTATTAGTTTAGCATATTTTAGGATTAATATATCATATATGAAATATTAATGATTTAATCAAGGAAATTATAATCTAGAACATTTTCTCTTTGGCATGAGTGTTACTAAATGATGTAAGGTGGCATACCAACCAGTTTTAAGAGATCAGAAGTATACTACTAGCAAGCATTCATTCAACAAATAGTTGATTTAGTATTATGTGTCAAGGCTAAAATAGTGCGTAAAAACTGACATAGCTCTTAAATTCTTGTTAGTTTAAGCCTGAATTGGTATGGAGGAGAAGCATGAAAGCCTATGGAAACATTGCGCATAGAAAATTGCCAACAGGAAAGGCACATGGCAATAAAGGAGCCTATAGAGGAAGTTTTTAACTAACACAGGGCAACAAGAGCCCATGCTAATTAAAATGTGAGTTTATTCCTATTTCATGTGTTAAGTTATGTATAACAAAGAAAAGTTAACAGTGAATCATTTGTAGATTGTACTATATTTTCCACTGTCAGCTATTGAAGGAACCAAAATCTTTCAAACCAATACAGAATGCATTGACTCTTTTGAGGAAAACCTGTCTCATTTTCTACAAAGATCAAAGTTAAGAACACTAAATATTTTATTTTTCATTTTTTGAAATCTCATTAAGTCCTTATCTCTTGAACTTCCAGTATTCTTCTCCTGAGGTTAATAGGAAGGAATCCTTGCTAAAAATCTCTTAAGATTTTGAGGCAGTGTCTTTTTCATAAGATCTTATGGTTCTTGTCTAACACTGAATGTCTCTTCCACCATTCCTCTCAATTTTAGTGTCTTTATTCCTTCATTGTCAAAATTCTCCTACATTTATAGAGATACATGTGGAATCAGATTTCAGATATGTTAGTGACCTTGGGAAAAGGTTGGTGCTATGCAGTAACACAGCAAATGCAGAAAGAGCTCTGACTTTGGAGATGAGTTTGATTCCATTGTGAATGTTTCCATTTAGAAAAAAAGTCCAGGAGGTGTCTACAGGAACTGCATGTAGGCCTTACGTGTTTTTCCACCTGTAGCAAAAGAGATTCTATAGCATCCACTTTTATGGCATGGTTTTGCAAGGTGTAGTGGTATTCCAGAGAAAATTTAGAATAAAAGGAATAATAAAGTATAAATTTTTGCTCTTCAAACAGGGCACCGACATGATTAAAAGATCTGGACTCATTGTATGCTTCTTTCTTTGCTTCTGTCTAATTCTCATATCCAATTGTAAAGTGCTAAGATGACCCATATTTTATTTTATAGGTTAAATTTCAACTCTGTACCCATAGTTAGATGCTGGCTATAGTCATCATTTTGATCTAGGTCACATACAACCCTCCTTTATCTTGTTTAAACATCTGTATTTTATTTTTGTTATTGGGAAATAATGCCCAACCCTTATCCTTGTCCTCATAAGCACTCTGTATATGTGTCCACGTAAGCAATGCCGGTCTCCACTTCTCTGTCAAAATCACTTTCTGAAATGACAGAAAGAAACAGTAGTTTTTGAAAGTTGAAATTCAATGAGAGGAACTGGGTTAATGCTTCACAGAAAGTGAATTTTAGCATTTCATCTTGATTCTCAGAGCAAAAACAACATTTCTAGCATTATTTTGAATAAAATGACCACCTTTTCCTCTTTTCAGGATTCAGAGAAAGGTAAGATTCCTGTCAAGAAGGTGCAAAGCAGAATTACATCAGACCAAACAAAGTAAGAGATTAATAGAAAAGCAAACTGCTTTGTTTCATAGTGGAGGAGTCATTTTCATTATTTTTTAATGTCGCAAAATGAAAATACACTTGTTGAGCAAATGAACTTTTTAAAATTTCAGAAATAAAACATTTTTTTATTTTTCATATTTAAATCTCCCTTCTCATTTATTTCAAGTCTCCATGGTATATTATCTGTAAAAGCCTTAATGGTATAGAGTATGAATTAATATTGTACAGACTAAAATGAATAACAGTCATAGGAATTGATTATATGTTGATAGAAATACCCATCATTTCCAGTTTTATTTCCTAAGAAAATTTACCATACATCCCTCTAAGAATATATAGTCCTGATTAATCATGCCTGAGGCTTCTTTTAAAGAGGGAAAAAGGTGGCCCCACACACTGATAATTTCTTGATAAATAATGGAAAGATATAGTTGAATAAATTGAAAAATTCAAAGCCATGTACCGTGTGCTTTGACAGAAGAGCTCAGTAGCATAGATGATTAGAATAGGAAATGTAATCAGATATCTAAATGAAAATGCTACAGTATCTACTGTCCTATTGCAATCACTTTCTACACAAGAAAAATACCATGCAACTCATGAATACTGTCTGTATATTAGAATAACACATTTTAATTTTAAAAAATTCCAAGTGTCTGTGCCTACACTAAATAAAATAAATCAAAACTCCTGAAAATAGATATTGTTCCTCGGAAATTTAAAAAATGCTCTAGATGATATTTTAGGAAGCTCTCTTAACAGATTGGTCATGTGTCATCTGCCCTGGACAACCTTGGTGCTCTTACTCTCTCCAGCACAGTTCTACCCAGCAGATGTCTTCATATACCCTTCAGGAGCTGTTACTTGTAGACTTTCCACACAAGGATCTGTACATCGTTTATAGAACCCCCTTAATCTCAGACAATCCCTTATTAAACTCTGCTGAATTACTCAAAGGTATTACTTTTCCTAAATATGTGCATCTTTTCATAATTATTATATACAAGTATTATTGGAACATTGCATATTTAAATTAAGTTTTCTTTATTGAATGTATAAGCAAGTCTTCCCTGTTTCTTACTATAGTTGCTGTAATGATGAGCAACACAGCATAAACATTTATATATTAAAAGGAATGTGAACATGATCATTTTAGCGACTATAAAATAGTACGTTTATATTCATAGAATAATTAGAATTTGTGTTTAGAATTCAAATAGTATTAGATATTCTAACCCTAACCTGACATTTTAGGCATTAAAATGTGTGCTTTGAATATTATCCTAGTGAAAATCCACGGGCTTTTTAGATAAGCTCATTTTCCCATTGTAGATTTTCAAATCTGCTGAGAATCTGCAAACAATCGGTTCAAATCAACAGGACATTATGTTTTATGTCCAGCAGTTGTGACACACTGAATATAATTAAATTTTAAAATGTATTCTGAGATTTAGAATTTGAAGCTAATTTGAGAAAATGAATATAGATACATAGTAAAATCATAGACATACTTGATCTTAGTGGGAGACAGAGAGAGAGAGGGAAAGAAAGTGGGAGGAAGGAAGAGAAAGAGAGGGGAGAGAGAGAGAGACAGAGAGAGAGAGAGAGAGAGAGAGAGAGAGAGAATATGACTACGACTATGCTGGAAATTAGAAAAGTTCTAAATGAATTACCATCAATTTAGTCATTGGTACTAATTGATGGTGTAGGATGTACCCCGCCTCTGATAGTTACCAATGTTTTAAAATTTAATCATTAAAACCTGAACGAGTAGATCAGTGGGGGTCTAGCCCTTGATGATTTCTCCCATTGTTGTCAGGTGAAGAGGTTTTGATTTTAATTAATTTTATTTGAAGCTGGATATAAATAGTAATATTATTTTGAAGTATTCTAAGTGGTCCATCTAATGTAAAATTGTACTTTGGAACATATAAAAATATCCAAAAAAGAAGTAGAAAGGTGTACTTTGATATTTTCCAGTAAATCATGACTAATCATCAAAAGGAAACTAAAGGCAGTTAATTAATGATCTTGGATTTGATGTTTAACTGTAGTGCATTTTTTACCCTAATTAATTTACCTCAGTGAAGAAGAAAAAAATTCTTTGAGATCCCTTAGGAAGACAGCTGTCTTTTCTGAGTAATAGGACTTAACGAATGCCCTTAGTTTCATAATTATGGACTCTCTTCACATCCTAGTTTGGATGGAGCAAGAAAAACAGCAGAAATAGTTTCTAAGAGAAAATACTCTACTGCAAAATGAATAGGAGCGTTTGGAGTTTGTACACAAAACAGCTAAGAGAAAATGGGGAAAAGGCAGCTAAGAAATGTAATACAGGGTCCATAATGGATGGAGAGTTTTAAAATTCTTATTTGGTTGAAAACTTAAGCCATTTGCTGGAGATCCTTTGATAAAGAGGAGGAATTAGTAACACCAGAAATGACATTTATATCCCTGATTTAGATTTCTGATTGGAAGGTGCAATTATAAAGATATGCCCATAGTAGACTTAATAATCCTTGTTGTAATTAGTTTTCTCTGCCCCTGATATATCACATTAAAATGAATTGCTAGCAAAACAACAATATTTAGAGAAAAGCAAATGAAATAAATTCAAATTTTCCATACTCTTTTAATGATTTTTGTATTATAATAATTTTAAACATTATCTGGGCTTACAAACCTTTGGGTAATTGCAACACCAAATATGTGTTTTGTTACCACAGCCAATTAATATGGACAGCAGAAATGGACCTCTATGGTAACAGTAGGTTTCCAATCCTTGACTTACATGAGATGAAAAGGGCAATTCAAATTTGATGACAATTCAGCTTTAGGAGATTATTTGTGGCCTTTGTAAGTCATATTTTTCTAAATTTCATTTTGTTTGCTAGCTTATATACACATTTACTTTTTCTATCTTGATCTTCCATTCTATAACATTGCATTACTGAACTGTGAGATTTATAGATTTATTGTAAAATTAGTAAAGAACTTATATCTGATTTCTCATTCTTTATGGCTGAGTAGTACTTCTTTTTATGAAAAAACAAAAACAAAAACAAAAAATACAACATCAAAGAGCCACATTTTCTTTATCCAGGCCCCAGTTGATGCACAATTGGGCTGTTTCCAAGTTTTAGCTATTAAAAACTGTGCTGCTATGAATGTGGGTGCACATATAGTGCCGTGGTAGGTTTTTAAAAATTATTTTGGGAAGATTAGAGACATTTATAGCTAAATAGATGCAAACTAAGGCCATACTCTTAATTTAAATATGACACACACGTGTAGATACCTAATAGTTTGTCTAGTGTGAGAAAGTAGAACTGTAAATAAGGACTAAAAGATATAATAGATAATGTCAAATAGGAAGAAAAGGGGCAAAAGGGAAGTGGGAGGGGTAGGCAAAAGGAAAGAAGGGATTGGAATTAATATGACAAAATGAAAAAATGCAAACAAAGTTTCTGTAAACGGGGGAATGGAGGGGATGAAGGGGAGGGCAGGGGAATGAGGAAAAACCTAAGAACCAAGATATATTATGTAAAGGTACAAATTTCCAATGATGAATGTCATTATATGGTATACCAAAAATGTACCAATAAAATTAATAAAGAAAAGAACTTGGCATCATCATGTATGCAAAATTATGTCAAGAAAATTGTTTATTTAGAAGATTTTCTTCAATTATGTTTATACTTTATTATTTAACAAAACAAGAGCATCTTTGAAATAACAAACTGATTGGTAGAACCACATCATTTCTACTCACATAATTGCTCTGTGTACTTAACTAGTCAAGAATTACATTTTTCTGCATATTTCTGAAAGTATCCCCCAATATTCCATAACACTCAAATTTTCCATCACTTTGCAGTCAGCCACACTCAAACTACTGAAAATGGTGAAGAAATGAGACCAGAAGAATCTAGAGATGCACAGTATAGAACTGGGTATGACAAAGTATGCGCTTTTTGAAATAGTGTTGCACAATAAGAGGTTTATTTTTTAAATTGCTATAGGAAGTCATTTGTCTATTTTTCTCTTCTTGTTGCAAGATGATCTCCGCTAATGTACTCATCATTAAAAGAATTGCAATATAAATAATTTGTTGTGCTATGGCATAGTTGTCATACTAGTACAAGAAATAATAACAATTGTATGTCACTGACTCACTGCTGATAAACTAAAGTGCTAAATAGTCACAAAGTAAAAATAGCTGTTCTGTTTTCATGTTTATATTGATAGGACATTTAATCTGAGAACTATATTAGTGTTCGCTAGTGTGTCTAAATGATCATGTTTACATAAAAGATAATTTTGTGCTCTTGACTGGATACTATTCTTTGAAAAGATTTTGAAGTTACATAAACTGGAATATTACAGTATAATAAACGTATAATGAAGTATTCATGGGGATTTAGTGTTTAAAATACCCTGTTCCAGTTTCTAATTACAGATTATAACATTGCCTCTAGATATGGTTTTATTTTCTTTTAATTTACATGGTTACATCCCATAGTATGATGTCCTGTAATGCTTTCAGTGGTGAACTTTAAAGTTTGTCCTCCGAATATTAGATATTAATTTCAAAGTCCAAGACTTGGAACATTACTTTTCTCTACATCTCCTTCTGGAGATGTGGAGTGTTAGTTGTTGCAGTTTAGACCTGGGTACATCATTGCAGACCTCTCGAGTACTTACGTTCAATTAGTCCAAGATGCTGTAACTGATTAATAACTTTCCCAGGATGGTAATACTCTGGAAATTTCAACTTAACCTTAATAGTCTCCTGCTCCCTATTTAATAGTAAGATAAACAATTGCAAATCACTTCAGTAATGTGCCTTTGTCCTTAAACTCAGTTCTATCTACATGCAACCAAGCAAAGACATCATCAAATCAAAGGTGGGAAATATAATAATTGATGAAAAGATAAGAGGATTAATTGAGAAGGCAGCTATCCTCAAGAAAGAAGAGAGAGATAAGCAGCTATTGTGGTTTTGGCAAAGCTAATAAGAGACGAAGAAGCATACTGTGTTGGAATTAAAAGCCATTTCTGTGGCCAGGGATTTAGCTCAGCAGTGCTGTGCCTGCCTCGCAAGTGCAAGGACCTGAGTTCAATTGGTGGTACTGGGGAAAAAAAGCCATTTCTGATTCAAAGATAGCCATTTTTACATGAAAGTGCCATTTTCTGAGACAATGTACAGTTTTACTTTGAAATAATTGATAATTTTTCTATTCATTCATTCTATGCACAGTCTGTTTTTAATATATTTAGTTTTCCTTTTTGGGTAAACATTACTGAATTACATCAATTGAGATATATGAGTAATTTTCCATTTTAAATTTCTTAAAATGCATTTTTAAATTGGCACGTTTCTAATCTAGTTTGTTTCCTTAAATATTTTTCATGAATTGATTTTCCTGCAATAAGTAGCACCTTAGAAATCAAGAAAAATATACCTTTCAATAAATTTAGTCATTTAACATATGTTTTTGATGTGTTTTCCTCTGCCAGGGATGGTCTAGGTGCCAAGAAAAACCAGAGCAAGGATAAACAAGGACTTAATTTTTCTAGAGGTTTTGAAGGTAAATAAATAAGTAAAAATTTAAACAGGTTTTGATCTAGTAAATTAGCATTGCAGGCTAACGCGGATGTATTTGAAATGGTATTGGATAACCAGTGATCAATAATTCTTGACGTGCTTTATAGAGGAGAAAAAAACTCATCATCTGAAAGGATACCAGACAGGTGAAAGAATATAAAAAGGCATGGAGGTGTGAAATGTCAGAGTTTGCACAGGGAATGATGAGCAGACCAGCAGAAATGTATTGCAGGATGGTCTCTCTCAAACCTAAATAATAATAATAGCACTTTAAAAGGAAAACAAAATCTTACCGATCAACAGAACTGACTCAAATTACTTTGTTTGTTTGGTACCGGGGATTGAACTCGGGTCCTTGCGCTTGCAAGGCAGGCCACCAAACGGCTGATCTAAATCCCTGGCCCTCAAATTACTTTTATTTGCAATAGTTCTTTTTGCTATAAAAAAAAATAGGACTCCAAAACACATATTTCTACTTGTATTCTTCTCTAATTTGTTCTAATATGTTCTCAAGAAAGCTACCACAGTGGTCAACCATCATGTAAATTACATGATGATGAGAGTCCTCTAGTTTAAAAAGAATACCAGAGTTCTTTGTTTCTTTTTCCTGCCTGAATAAAGCAGAATTCTGACAGTGGCTTACAAGGTCCAGTTGATTGGTACTCCCAACTTCCCATGTATTGACTGTCCCCATCAACTTCCATAGTGTACCTGGTATATTTGATTCTCACGTTAGATTATTGTTTATAACTCCATTCCTCCATACAACAAAAATATATTTAGTAATAATTATGAAATTAATCAAATACCCATGATAATCAGAAGAGTCCTAAACAGTTAAAAATTTCTTTCAATTTTGAGTATATATTTGTGCTAGTAAATCCAATGTAAAAAGCCAAATATTCAGTAAAAAATAAAAACATTATATTTAATATGTTGAAATTGTATGTTTTGAAAAATATCCTTTTATCTCTAAAAATTGCCTTCTGAAAATTGTCAGAGAGTTTTTCCAAATTAATATGCTTTGTGTATCCATGATCAGGAAGAAAATATGAACAATTATCTTAATTTGCCTACGCTCATATTTTATTAAAGAACACTTTTTATAAACATAATTTCAAAATTTTCTTCAATATGAAAGAAGAGATAGACATAAGTTGGAAAAAAATCTTGACATACTAAATTTGAAAGAGATGCATAAAAGTTTAATTTTCCAATTAATACAAGAAACTACATAAAAGTATTAAGAAGTTACTTTGAATGGAAGAAATGAACTAACTCAAGTTGATTCTTCTTTATAATAAAAGTACCACTAATCTACTGTGCTTTTTAATCTATTATGTTTTCAAAAATTATCTTTGTGGTAAGAACATTTAACATAAGTTGCACCTTCTTAACACATTCTAAATTTGAATTAAAAGGGTGACATCATAGTTAAATATGTATTTACTTACATAATTGATACTTTATCACAGATAAGGATTTGTTAATATAATATATAGTCTGAAAACAAGAATAAGAAAATAGGTAGTATCACAAAAATTGAAGATGGAAACTGTCTGAAGACCTTTTGAAGGGCACCAGAATTTATGAATACTCTATTGACTATAATGAATTCCTCTGAATCATTATCCACAAAGGACATGATGTGCTTTTTCCTTAATTTAAGATTAATAAAAATAGGACAGCATGATTTATAATTAAAATATTAAAATTCAAAAACAACGAAAAATTGTTTCGAGCTTACCAACAGTTTTTTGTTTGTTTGTTTGTTTTGGAGATCACTTTTCACTGAATTAGGCTAGCATTACTTGTGCCAGTTGGACTGTTCCCATTGTTCTACCAATGGTGAGCCACTAGATTATGAGATAATAACTCTGAGATAAATAAATATACTTCATGTGATAGAATTTCTTTGGATGTATTTGCATAGCCAAAATCTGCTTCACTCCCAATTCTTTAATGTATTAAATTATTTTCTAGTCTTTTAATAGATGGCAAGGATCAAAAATTTTGCTCCATAGGTGAAATCTGACCTATCACCCATTGTTTAATACAGTTTTATTGGAATACAACCATATAACTCATTTACATGTTGCCTCTGGCTGCTTTTAAGCTATAAGGAAGAAAAAGGTACCACCTGCCAACTTTAAAATTTAAACTACCTATCCCTTCATAGAAATGTTTGTGAAGGCCTTATCTGTTACATATGTACAAAAAATTAGGTATATTAAAGTTTACTTTCTAAAGAATTCATTGAACTATTTAAAAGAGAAAAGCAAATAAAATCTAATTCATCATATTTGCAAATAAAATCAATCTAATTCATCATATTTGCAGCAGGTGATTTACTATCAGTGAAAAGTATTACTGAGGCAGCAGTAGTTTTAGCATAACTATGAAGTTTACATAGGAAAGATGTTTATATCTATGGCATTAGGTTATGAAATATTAACTGCATTTGCATGGATATTAGAACTGAAGTAGCACTTATAGAGGAAAAATTATTGAAGTATTAGCATCCCTACAAGGTAGACTAACAGGAAATAATTTATTATGAGATGATTTATAATTTCACTATAGAGACATATTATGATATAAATATTTCATATCTTGAAATGATTGTAACAAATGTGATTATTTTCCCTTTAAGCATTAAGTTCTGTGTCCTGCTTCACAAGTTTGTTGATACAAGCATAGTTGAATATTGTGCTTGTCCAATTAATTGCATGAGTTATCCCCTATCCATTATAGCAAGAAGATTGATATCAACTTTTTTAGGCCTTCTCAACATCCAGAGTTGCTATGTGTTTGAACTCTGTCTTAGTCTAAAGCACACACAGATGGGAGTTAGATAATTCAATAAGTATCACACAGAAGTGCTATGTAATTGGAAGATTTTTCAGTCTAAAAAACACAGAGTTCAGAATCCCATTCAATATACAGCATTTCTCATTTTCAAGTGCCATGTCTCTTTTTCTTGTCCTACACTGGAAGATCTCTAAAACCCATTTCAGAAGACAGTAAAATAACCACTGACTTCACGAAAATGATACCCAATTAGTTAAATATAATGTCTCCAAACGAGAAATAGTCATAGCACCAGTGCTTATGTTTATGTTTGAAATTTAATACATAATTTAATACATAAAATTCTCAATACTTTAATGCCTAAAATTTGTTATGTAGTCAGCAGACATTTATTGAATACTTACTATGGCATATACGTGAGATTTAAACACAAAAGACAGATAACATCCTCAAGCAGTTTGCAGTCCAGTTGTAGACAGTGAAAAGCAGAAAGGAAATTATTGTATAGTATTATTTATTATTGATAGGCATTTCCATACCCAGGAAGAGCCATGGAGGGAACTGTAGGTAGTAGTGAGAGGATTCAGTTTTCAGATCTTGCAGTTGTCAGGCTTACTCTTGAAAGATGAGTAGGAAAAATGATATACAATGAGACAGAAATTACAGGTAGTTGGAAATTCTGTGTTAAAGATGTATAGACAAAAATGCATAAACATAGATAAGCATTGACCATCCAGAGAGCTGCAAGTGGGTCACAACAACTAGAATGAATATTTTTGTTTTAAAGTTGAAAGAAGCTCGCAAAATTAAGTGCAGAGAAACTAAGTCAAAGAAAACATCCCAAATAGAATTTCTCCAGAAGATAAAGATGTCGAATGCTTTTAGTGACAGAAAAGCAATGAGATTTACTTTTTATAAAAATTGCACTGATTGAATCATTAAGGTCAGATTCTGTGTGTGCACATAAGTGTATTGATGGGAGGATGAATAATTATCATGCTGTTATTATAGATGTTGAAGATCTGAGCTCAGAAAAGACAAATATGAATAAAAGGAAAAATGTTTAAGAGCTGTGATTAGCAGAATCTATTAATTTATGAAGGTTTTAAGCCTTTCATCTTTCCTAGATCATTAAAAAGTTTCTAAATTTGCCTCTGCTTACTGGTATAATTTTAGATCTGCCACCTGGGTAGAAGCTGACTCAAAAAAAGCAAGTGGGTGGCAGGGGAAGCAAGTAAACTCTCCAAGGTGCTTCAAGAAAGGAGGATAAGCTACTTATGGGTCAGTGTAAGATGAAATACAAAAGAATACATGAAGAAAAGAGAGGAGATGTTGCCTGGAACAGTTTCTGGGGCCAAGCAGCTTTTATTGTTGTTTTAATGGTTTTTATTTGTCTTTTCTGGGTTTTATTTGTTTTGCTTTGTTTGTACTCTCCACCCTGAAAATGTGAAATAAAAACAGAGTCAATGTGAATGCACAAATCTGTAAATATTTTTGTTAGTTGAATAAAGGATGAAAGAAAGGCAAATCCTAGAAGGTATGGAAATAGATCAGTTTTATTATGTGGAAAAAATCATTATTTTCCAGAGTATTTTTAAATATGAAAAAAGATTTGAATAATAATATAGATTTGGGGTAAATTGGAGAGGGAAGATTTCAAATTTGAAGCTAGCAACTGATAGTGGATAATTTGTGTGAATGAAGCAAAGATTTATAGACCATAGGCAGAAGATTCTGGAGTGGTCGCTCAAAATGATTTAAATTAACATTCAAATAAAATTTTTTCTATCCATCTTAATTTTAGAGTCTTCATATAGAGAAAGGGTTCCATTTATTTGTTTGTTTTTTTTGGGGGGTACCATTCATTGAACCTCGGGTCCTTGCGCTTGCAAGGCAGGCCACCGAACTGCTGAGCTAAATCCCCAGCCCTGTTAGGTTGTTTTTTATAAGTAGAACTGATATTCACTATGAAGAACCACATTTAGTAACAAAAGTAGAAAGAAAAATTTGTTCAAAATGGTGTAACAGCTTCATTGTTTAACCCGACTGTATAAGTAACAAATGCTAATTATTAAAATGAATAAAAGTATAGGAGGAAAAATAATAATATTTTTTAAATCTCAATAAAAACCGTTTGTTATCTTTCACGCTGCTTTTGTCTTCATAAAATTCTCACGTGCAGTTTAGGTAAATGGGGTCATAACCATTTTTAATGTCTATGTGAGTAGTAATTTTTAAAATTGCCTTAAAATATTGCCAACTTCCCCCCTTTTCCTTATTCTATCTAGGCTTACATATCACAAGTAAACAGAATTAATGTGAGTGTAGGGCCTTCTAGAATTTAGTGCTTTCTTAGTATTTTCTGTGCCACATTCTTGCTTTGTGCAGTACCGATGAGAAATCAGATGCTATCTGATATAGTTCCTTATAAATTACTTACTTTTGCCTAGCATTTTGTAGCATTTTTTCTGGAAGTCTATCAGAATATATTTATGAGGTATTTTTCTTTGTTTTGAACAATCCTGTCTGGAACTAATCTTTCCACAATTCAAGGATAATCTTTGTTTAAACTCGAGGAATTTTGTGCTATTATAATTTGAGTTTCTACCCAGTCTCTGTGAGTTCTGTGTTTCCTTACGGTTTTTCTATTTCCTGGCTCTGTCATCTCCTCTTTATCATTATCCTTTCCTTTATTATATTTATATTTTTACGTAATTGCTTACAGTTTGAAATATATTTTGGTTCTTAGAAGTGATCAGCTTTTTAATTTCAGTTCCTGAGTTCCTTTTTTCTGTGTGATGGGTTTCTCGTGAAGGACATCATGGTATTTTATGTTTTTATTTCCCTCCTTCCCTCTTTCCTCATCTTCTTCCATCCCTTCCTCCTTCATCTTTTGATCTTTTTCTTAGTAAAGTTACTATTTTTTTCCCTTTGGATATGTGACTGTAGTAGGGCCCACCCATTCAGATGCTTTGTTTTCCTGGTTTCTCAGGACTGGGGTCTCGTGTGCTTTGTTACTCTTTTGCCTTCTCTTGTCTCTCCTGTCTCTGGTGTTAACTGGAATATGTCAAGATAGTAAAAAGCTTCCAGAGAATCAGACCAACAGATGCAGGATGGAGGAGCAGTATTTTCTACTGGCTGGTGGTATATTCATTTATAAGCTGGCTATGTTCCACTCAATGGCATCTAGCTCCCAAAAAGTTTGTTGTCAACTTTCAGACAAATCTTAGGCTTAGGGTCAGAACATAATTCAGTTTACATGGGCAACTTTTCTAACAGTTCATATCAAGCCACAGAGCCTGTAACAGTCTTCCTGAAATGGAGTGTACCGCTACACATGACCATGCAGGATAAATACATCTCAATGGCAGAGAAAGTGATGCCCAGTGAATCTAATGTCAAGGGCATCTGTAATACCTTGGGCCAGAGTTGCATCTTCACTTAGCCTACACTTGACACAGTTCCCAGAATTCCTCTGTGTTCTGAATGCCAAGAAAAATATACCCATGTATCTTAAATCCTCCACCCACAAACCAGAACTTGCTCATCTCTCCATATTATTCTATTGATCTTCGAATAGTTATTTAAAATTTATTTTAGTTAGCATTTTTTTCAGAATCTTGCCTTTAGCATGAATGACAACAGATCAGAAAAGATGTTTCTGCTAGCAAATGATAGCCCTTTAAAATGAATTTTGATGTCTTATAAACAATTTCTATTGTCAGAATTAGTCTTAAACATTTTTTATCATACTTTTTAATTGATGTACAGCATCCACTCATAAATTGAGAAGCAAGTAGTTCTGGAGCACTTACAGATTTTTTTTTTCAATTTTCTTTCTATTGGTGCATTACCTATTCCTGTTGTTTTGATTTAAATGTTGGGTGTCTTTCAAAGACTAATGTGCAAAAATGTGTTAAAAGCTTGATATTCAAGGCAGCAGTGTTCAGAGCTGGGGCTTAAATGGTAATTGGATCATAAGGGTCAATTTGTTGATGAGTTCATTCCTGAGTGGGCTGTTAGGGTGTAGAGCCTAGTTGGAAGAATTAGGTCACCGGAGGCACACCCTACTCTCTGGCTGTTTCCCTGCCTACTTCCTGGCTGCCAAGAGATACACAGCTTTGCACCACCATGCCCTTCTGTCATGATATTTGTTCCTTACAGCCAGCTGATTATTGTTTTAAATCTTCGAAACCATGGACGAAAAAAAACCTTTTCTCCTTTAAGTTGTATATCTCAGGTATTTTGTACTAGCAACAGAAAGGTGATGAGTAAAAATATATTATTAATCCTTAAATCCTCATTCTTTCTAAAATTATGAAGTAACAGTGAATAAATACCAGTTCATGCTACCCGAGTTTTAAAGGAAAAAAATTTCATACAAATAAAACAGTTTTTAGAAGTCACTAAACAACGATGAACTGTATTAACTCAGCTATATACAAATCATTTTTAGTCTTCTAACATTGTCACTTGTGAAATATTTGAGAATGCAAAACTTGAAAATATTATACAGTATAATGGGATTTTTACTCCTTTTCTCCATTACCTTTTTAATTGGAAAAGTAATACATATCATGGCTAAATAAAATTGTTACTTTTCATAAATGAAAAAGAACTTCCCCATCCCAAATTCAGACTATGGGTTTCTTCTCTTCAAAGAAAAATCACTTAAGGAGTCTATGAATTAATTTAATTAGATAGCTGTAGCAAAGCTTTTAAAAGATATTTAATTACAAATTAACTTTCCAAACTTTAGGTACTCTATTATATCCATATTCAAAAAGCAAACAAGTAAAAGTCCAATAAATGCTTCCTATTCTCTGAATTATATTCTGACTGTTTGTTTAGCATATAAATTCTCCAGTCTGACCTTACTTTATATTTTCAGCTGATTTCCAACTGTTCCTTTATATTTAGGAAGCTCACTTGTCAAATTGAATATTGTATGAAGCTACTATACTTTTTTAATCTGTTGAAGTCCCTTCTCTCTCAGTGACCAATGAAAATCACTACCTCCATAAAATGAACTGGATGCAATAGAGACTATGTCTTTCACTCCTATGATTGCCCATAATACAAATAGCTGAATTTTATTTATTTAAATTAATGAAAGCGCTTTTAAGAAGTTACATAAGTAGTTTCTTGAATTACAGTATGCTTTTAATCATGGTTGTAGTCGGCCTTTAATAAAATTTACAGTTTCAGAGGGGTTCCATTATTTTATATTTTTTTGCATTAGTCTAGCTACTTAGAGAAGACACCGCATATATTTGCCTTTGGCGTGCAAAATAAAAAGTAAAATCTTCCTTTCAGCATTTTTCTTGGGGAACAAATTTATTAGAAAATCAATTCATATACACTTTAGCATATGCCTTTGTAAGATGATGCTAAAGCAGTACACAGATTTTCACTCTTTCCAAAATTGGAGTAGTGCCACAGAATGTAAAATATTTTGAGACATCACCTTAAAACATGTCATTTTGATTTTATCATTTATTTGAATAATATATAAAATTTTTCATTTTCTGTTTTTATTACCAACTTTTCAACTTTTGAAAATAAAGAATAAAACATCCTTTAAAACATTTGTTTTTAAAAATATTTTAAGGAAATACATACTGAAATAAAAATATACAGATTTCATAATTTTCACATTTACCTGTCATGTCAAATTTCAAGAATAGGTAAGTAATTTATTCATGCAAGGTGTGTAATATTTGAAAATCATTTTTAACTATCCTATTGACCGTTCATTTCTATTCATCATTATTCTGAGAACTTTTAATATTTGCCTATTTTTTCTTACTTTGCACAACTTTGAAATTGAGCAGATTTTATATTAAAATTGATTTAACGTGTAATTTAAAAATTTATTTTTTCTCACCCGTATTACTAGAAGTAAATGCATAATCTCTTCATAAATAGAAAGAATGGTAAGGCGATTGGTTTACTAGTTGCTATTTAGTATTTTGTACGTATAGTAGATTTATATAGAAACTGTACCACTCTTCCACTAAATGACAGTCTTTCAGAAAAGTTAAGAATTTCTGTTTCTATCTGCTTGTTCATAAAATACTGTATGTAGTTTTGTATTTAAAAATAAGAGAAAGTACTATTCCTGACACATGTAGGTATATATTGAATGCCATTTTATAGTATATCAAAATATTTTAGTGACAATAACAGAAGAAAAACACCACTATGTGGAATTCATTGTTCCTTTCTTTTAGATTTAGTCATGATGTTAGTGCATATTGGGTCACTCAGACTGCAAATTTTTCTCTGTGAACAAGCAAGGTAGTCAAATGACTTGCCAGATACGAAATAGCAAAATAGTCATGGTCCAAAGTTTGCAAATCAGTTAGTGCCATCCCTGCATGTCCAGTTTCAGATTGGTTGACTATTTGTTATACTGTAGATTCCTTCAAAGTAAGGACTGACAGAATCCTGCCCCTTACAGAGCTGGTTAGATACCCTCATGATTAATTGAACTCATAAATGTGGCTTACTTGGCACAGTATTCTACCCAGGAGTAAAACTATTGTATATATACTTAAATCATTTCAAGAGATCACTGTCATTCTCAGAATGAACCCTCTCAAATATATGGTGCAAATCTATGGTTAGCTATATCCATGGAAAATATATCAATATATTGTTACATTCTTTATAAGCAAATTTAAACACAATCAGATCCAAGGTAACGTAATTGCAGTTTTATCTCAACTTGCCCTATTTAGCATTTATTGTAATTAATTAATGTACTGTTAGGAGAGTTTTTAATTTTTCCATGGTATTATGACAGCTTGGAAAAAATAAGAAAATAGAAATCTTCCTCTTGTTACCATTAGAATTCCCCCAAAAGCTAGACACATAAAGAATAGCTGATAAGATCTCAGGTATGTTTTATTCATTCCTGTTAGAACCCTCAGAAATTTATTTCAGTGCTCTGAAAAGATTGGATCATGGCATCAAAGAGGCCTATGTTCGGAGAAGGTCTCTTTAGCATCCATTAAAATGTCCCTGTCTAGCAATCTGACTGCCCTGTGTTAGTGGGTATAGAACCTGTAGCTACACTACAACATGGCACAGAAACTTACCTTTGCCCTCTTCTCTCATGTATGAATATGGATGAAGACTAAGACAAGGAAACTTACAAGACACCTTGTTAGGCTTGAGTCAGTTTATTCACAGAGATCTGCAGAAAAGGAGCAAATTTTGAGTTTGTACCTTTTACAGTATTGTGATTAGATCTACTACAAACTGCTTTATTTGACAAATCATTTAATTGAGTCACCAATTAACTTTCTGCTATAGATGATTGTCTATAGAGTGACAAGAATAGTTTGTATTAGGAAGTTAATCTTTCTTCTGTTTATAATGCACTAAAATTTTAAGCTTTGTCAGTATGGATTGCATTGTATAGATTATTAGCAGTATTTTTGCTTTCATCTATGTCATATAAACCATTTCAGAAAAGGAAATGAGTGATTTTTAAGTCTGCTGTTCAAGGCAGTTTTTCATTGTGTTACTACTTTTGACTAGTAAAGAAGTCATCTCATTCCTGTTTTCTGAAAACCACACTAACATCAATATAACTATTAATCACCAAGAGCTATGTCATTGGCATATATCTGATAGGTGACAGTATAATGTAATACATAGATATACATTCCAAATTCACCAAACAGTTTCATTTTCCAAATAAATATGTTGTGTTCAGTTTGCAAGGTGTTAGGCTATCATCATCCTGGAATATTATTCCCATTACGTGATTAGCTCTTTAGAATCCTAACTCCTTTATTGAGCAATATTAAGTCCTTTTAATATTCAGGGTCATTTTCTGTGATTGAATTAAATAATAACCATTATTTATAATTCCATTAATTATCTACTTTTACTTAAAAAAAAACTAACTGCAGCTACTAAAGAATCTCCTTTTGGGGCTTAAGACATTGCTTCAAACAAGACACTTGTGTGTGATAGCAAGTTTCACTTACAGCCTTCCTAGTCTCTTACAGGCCCATCGGTAGTATTTTTACTCTAGTAAGGTATCTGATACTCAATTGCTATGTATTTAATATCATCATCAAAGTTCCATAGATCTCTGTAAATGTTTTTTTTATTCTTATCCAAATAAAACTGTCCTTTTTGATATGTTTTTATAAGAAGAATAAGATAATGGTGACATAAATTTTAACAGACTATTACATATTAGCATAGATGCAAATGTAAATCATAGACATAATATTAGGAAAGGTGAATTTTTAAACTTCCTGAGATAAAAGGAATGCAATGTATATTTAGAAAGAACAAATCCAGTAAATATCTATCAAAGTGAAGACATTCAGTTTCTTTTTACCTAATTTGAATTAGTTAACTCTTCTTTATTCAGGGAATAAAGATCTTTTGTTGATTTTTTTAATGATACCTCATCGCTGTATGCTTTGTTAGACAAAACTGTATTAAGTATCTACTAGGTGAATAGTCTTTTCAGTTAAAGCGATTCAACGTATGGATACAACCAGCTTCCTTAAGTAGCTTAAAATTTCAGTAATCACGTCTCAGACTATATGTTTTCACTTGTTAGAAAAAGAACACGAGTTTGCAAGAAATGGGAATAAAATCATACTGCTACATTGTGAAATTTCTTGGAATAATTTAAAGAAATAAAATGGGAGACATGGAAAATCATTAGTTATAAGAATTACTTGTAGTTTTAAATTACATTTAATAATTTAACCAGTAAACCAGGTTCATTTTAAAGCAACGAACAGAAACAAGAGAGGACTTTCTGTAATGTGCTTCCACAGTGCATTGGAGAGGATTGAGGCTGGCAAAATCAGCCCAGAGGCCATGACATTTCCTTGCATTACCCTGGACGCTTGTGAACCAAGAGATGCAAAACACAGTGGCATTTCTTGGAAAACAAGCAAACAAATAAAAACTATTCCCTTGGTTTGAGAATAAACATGTGATTTTTAAATAATTTCTTTTGTGCTATATACAGGACTGGATATGAGACTGAAGAAACATATTACCATGTATATTATACTTAAACTACTTTCTATAAAGTGGAACTATGATGATTTAAAAAATAATTTTCAAAAGTTGAGAGTAGCTACTTTTCAGTGTCTTTTCGAGCAGCAGTATTTATTTTGGAGGCTTTTTTGTGGCCTTTTACTTCATGACATCTGGTAAACTTTACTGATAATCAAGGCTGAATAATTTACAGTGTCTACAATCAGTATGTAATCAAATCTGATGAAAAAAATTTGCACATGCTTATTACATCCATATATGTGTGTGTGTATATATATATGTATATATATATATTTTTTAAATGAACTACTTTTAAAGCTGCCATTTAAGACCTTATCTTGTACCTCTTGAACTAGAAACGTTATTTTATTATCAGTGCCCTGGTATAAATGAGAACATTCCCTATTGATCTGGTAGTAGTTATGTTAGTAGTTACATTATTTAAAATTCAGGTCTTTATGTTTAATACTGTTTATCCTTATCTCTACTCTGATACTTAGTTGAGGGTTAATATTACTATTTTCAGGAAAAACTGTATTCTTGGAAGTCATTCTAAATACTTGGCATCCAGAATGTTACTAAATGAAAATTAATTGCTTTTCATAAAAAAGGACATTTTACAAGACTGAGTAATCATATTAGAATAATGACCGGCCTCACTAATGGAAATTAAATGTGATGCTGGGTGTTCTGGCACCATAGCCTGGGAGCTAGGTTTGCATGTAAACGTGTAATTTCTATCCCTGGGGTGGAATTTGAATCTCAAAATAATTAGTTCTGTCAAATAATTAATTTTGTTGATAGGATTAAGTTGAGGATATACAACCTCACACACATATATTATAATTATTTGCAATGACAAGATGATACAAAACAATAATCTTCAATTCTGGATGTCAAACTTGATTATATCATTTTTTTAGAATTTTTGAGAGTCATGTTAATAACCTTGAAGGTAGCATATAAGTCATCATGTAAAGTGCCACTTACATATCGAACATTTATTGTCTTTGAATGTGCTGTGTTTGCATGTTTGTGTGGGAAACTTTCCTGTTTTTACAAAACAGTGCATGTTACCAAAAGGTAGTTTCCAGTCAATCTTCAAGTGTTAATATACTGTTTTTTAAAGTGGTTGAAGAAAGTGCAACTCATGTTAATTCCATTCCCTTCTTTCCTTTCCTCTACCCTGTATACCTTAAGTGTACCAATAAAATTAATTTTTTAAAAGTACACTGAAAAAAAAAGAAAATACAACTATGTAACTTGCAGGATGTGATTTGGTTCTGTTGTTTTTACTCTTGTGCAACTGTGTTGTTTTTAAAGTTTATTTTTCTGGATTTTAAAAAAGCTTCCTGTATTTGCTAGCATATTATGCCAGAGAATTCCATAATTACTTTTGTACTAGTAACCCTGACAAACTCAACACCAATTGTACTGACCATCTGTGTAGAATGATACCTCTAGAAATTCTTTCTAGCTCTACTGGTTTATTTCCAAGTATCATCATTATTTTCCTTTATAACTAGATCATTATGCTTTCACTAATATTTTAAGTATTTACACATACCCAGGTTTGAAATAATTCTATTCATCTCCACAAATACATCAAGAGGAGAGTAATGCCATTCCCAATTTCATAAGTAGGCTAAAAGCACTTTAAGTGGATTAAATAATTTCCCTTAAGGAACGCATCTAATAGAAAATGATGTTGTGGTTTGAAACAAGGTGACTTGATTCCAGATTCTATGTTTTCAGTATTACGTTCCTTCTGTATTTATGACTTATGTCATGGAAAACTGGAAGTTTTTCCAGCTTTGCTCTCTGTGATTAGTTATCATTGAAGTTTGTAATTCAAATTGTTTTTAAACACTAAATAAAAATATTTTCTGAAGTAGCAGAGAAATAGATTTTTCAGAAATCTAATTAGTAAATTATATATTAGGCTGATTTTGCCCAGTCTCAAATCTCCTGGATCCACCATGAAAGCACATTATGGAAAGGCCTATATTGTCTCTGTTCATTGCTTTAAAATTTAATTTTAGGTCTTGTTAAAAGAAATATGTTTTTCCTTAGGAAACATAAGAAGTACTTTTCATTTTAATTTAAAATTGATCTTGAAATGTAAGAAAAATAATATCTTGGGTCACAATAGACTAACTGTCTTTTATCTAAAGTAAATTTTAATTTTTCTGGCAGATTTTATTTTATTTTATTTTATTTTTTGGTACTGGGGATTGAACTTGGGACCTTGTGCTTGCAAAACAGGTGGCAGAACCACTGAGCTAAATCCCCTGCCTCTCTCTAGCAGATTTTAAAAACTGCATTAAATAAAATTCCTTCATTATGACTATTTTTATAATTTCTCAGTGCATGTTTTTAGTAAATAATGATTACATTCATCGTGGGGGCTTTGTACATGTGCATAATGCATTATAATTCCCTTTACTTCTCTGTGAGCCCATCCCTTGATCCTCTTTCTATTTGCAAAAGATCTACATCCCTGTTTCCTGCTGTCGGTCTTTTATTTTCTCTTTGAATCATTTTTACCTTTAATTTCTCATATAAGATAAGCCATGCAATATTTAAGCTTGTGTGTCTGAGTTTTTCACTTAACATTATGGTCTCAAGGTTACTTTTTAAATAGTTGAATTTTACCTAGTTGAAATTATCATTTATTATTAAATTCTTTCAGCCTAAGCCAATCTATTTTTTCAAGATAACAAATATTGTACTGTTTTCTGAATTTAACAAAGGTAGTATAAGTTTCTGCAACTGAAACCTGTCCAAAGGCAGAGCTCAATTTAACCAAAAATTGTATGTACTTCAGTAATAGAGTAAGGCTGTCATCTAGACGGTATTTATCTAGAAAGTATTCCATGTACTTTGACAAAATGTCTGGCACATAGTACAGAATTTGGTTTCTTTTTTGTTGACCTGGTAAATTAATGATAGTGTAGTTTGTATTGTTCACTAGTGTTTCTACTCTGCACTGTCCCTACCCCATCTTCTTTTCTTAAAAGAAAGACAACAAATTCTAGAATTAAAAGAATACTGTCCCAAAACCTATTCATCCACCAAATGTAAAAATATAATGTTTAGGCATTACATTTTATTTTGAGTTTTTCTTATTGATTTCAGATATACATAATTAAATTAATAATAGTGTTTTTCAGCTGGGGATTTAGCTCAGTGGTTCTGCCACCTGCCTTGCAATCGCAAGGACCCTAGTTCCATCCCTGGTACCAAAAAAAAAAAAAAAAAAAAAATAGTGTTTTTCAATTTTTACCAAAATAATTACTGGTTTTTGAAGTACAGCTAGCATTGGTACATGCAGGACCAATATAACTGTATTTCATTATTTGTCAGGTGGCAGTCTAACTTTGAACTCATTAAGTGTGCAGTTCTGTAGTGAGGCAACATAGAAAATTCTGGCTTTGGTGGGATTGCTTTCAGACTGAAATGCAATCTGTGGCATATGGCTAGCATCTTGCAATTAGGAAGGAGTAAAAAGGTCTACGTAAGTACAAAGTATATTAATTTGCCATCAAGGATTGATTGTCAAGTCTCATTAAGTACATCGGCGTAGGGTTTTTGTTTACCCCGCTCTGTTACACAGGAGAGAAGCCTGAATGGCTCTGCAGCTAACAGTTTATCTTCCCCTTCAACAGCGGGACAGATGTTTGGCACAGAGAAGGTCTCTCTCTGCATCCACAAAGGTGAGCTCTAGGCGATGGCTCTGGACAGTGCTGTAAACAATTACAAGCAGTTTATTTGAGTGTACATTTTATGAAGTAATTAGACCCAGAGAATGATATCTTATGCAATTACCTGAATTGTTTTGCAGATGTTTCTTCTCACAGGCATCATATACATTGCCAATCTTTTTGAAAAGAACAAAGTTAAGAATACATTTCACATTTCATTCCTGACATTTCTAGTAGGTTGCATCAAAGAATTTAAACAGTTATCTTGCTGGGCATGGTGGTGCATGCCTGTAATCATAGCACTCGGGAGGCTGAGGCAGGAGGATCGCTGTGAGTTCGTGACCAGTCTGGGCTACACAGTGAGTTCCAAAGCAGTCTCAACTACATAGTAAGACCCTGTCTCAACCAACAGACAAGAAAAACAAAACAAAAGTTGATATCTTGATGCATTACAGTCAATGTGCTCTTGTTCCTATCACTGTAAAGGGAACTATCCAAAGGAAATGCCAAGGAAAGGTATGTTAGATACATGAAAATGTCCAATAATACTTTTGAAGTACTATTACTAGAAATTATTTTCCTGAACAGCACAATGCTAATATGATGTGATGTTCAGTTAATATACCTGGAGAAGAAAATAAGATACTCTAATCATGAATAAAGTAAGCACTTATCTCAATGACAAAACCAGCACTAAGCAAACTGAGTTAACTCAGTGGCTTTTACTAAAACATACCACAATAGAAAATGTTGCATAAATGCTGAATGAGATGGTAATTGTGTGAACTTAGATAATAGCTATGCAGGTGTATAATTTGTGTCACTGGACTTCTGAGCCTTAGGTGCTTTCTGTATAAAACAGCACCAATAGCAGAAGTCCTGTCTACTTCAAAAGGATGTTAAGAATCAAAGAATTAATAACAATGATGTTATTAATTTTGTGAGATTCGGTGAGATTCAACTTGCTATAGAAATATAAAAAAAATTTAAATAAAAAATCTCTAAAGGAAACATAATGTGACATATGCCAATTATTTGTATTCATTACACTAGTAATGAATGATAGGCAAAGCATTGTGCAAATTACATGTATTTTGTAAAAATAAATTTTTCAAAGTTTGCCTCTGCTTGGGTTTTAATTCTAGAAACAGTAATCCATTCTACTTACAGGAAATAATGAATAAAAAATGGGTAAGCATTTTGCCTGAAGTTATGATTTTCAGGCCTCTGTTACTACCATTATACCAGGCTGATTTAGTTCTATAGTTATACAAAGCAGGGAAATAACAATGCTGCTTCTAAAAATAGTAACATATTTAAGACTTCTGGTACTAAAGAGTCCTAAGGTATATTAATGTGTTGAGGTTTTTGATTGTTAACATATTATTGGGCTTCCAAAGTACTTAAAATTTAGCAGTATTTATCTCCCTTAATATTGTGTAAACTACTGCAAATATCGTGAGACTGGATGATATATAATGAACAGAAATGTGTTTTCGGAGTCTGAGACATTCAACAAGGTGTTGTCATGTTTGGTGTCAGATAAAGGCCTATAATAATGAGTTCAGTTTGCAATAAGAGTTACCTAGACTCTGCTTCCAAGATGATATTTTCAACAATGTGTTCTCACATGAAAGAAGAGATGGAGAGCCAAAGAAACCAAATAAGTTCCTCTAGCTTATAAGGTTAAAAGCCCATTTCATTTGGATCTGCCTTTATGACTTAATGAACTAATGACAACATTCATTGATTCTATCACATTGGGATATAAAAAATGAATTTGGAATGACACCTACATTTAAACCATTGCATCATCAGTTTTGTCTCAATCTAGCAATGGGCATTATCTGACCTTAGCCCAAATTATGAGTAGCCTTGGTATTGAGTACTGTAAAACCTCCAGAAAGAGACCCTATCACAGGTGCTGGTGCTATCATAGGTGAGAAAGTCCTCAAGAGAGCCCTTGTAGTTCTAGTAGAAGGCTCCTTAGAAGTGACTGTTACATGTAAGTGTTTTATAGAACCTTATGATAATCAGCACTACAGACAATGCCTGCTGAATTTTCAGTAGTTAATAAGATATCAGCATTTTGGTGTCTGGACTTTCAAACTCATAAAACATACTTTTGTAATATCTGTATTTTTCTGTATAAACTTTTGCAAAGTTGAGATTGTTACTATTTGTTTGTTCTTATGATCCTACATAATGTTCAATTTTTATTTTGCACAATGAGCTTCATAGCCTTCAACCAAACAATATCCACATAGGGGTGGTGACTTTTTTTTCTAAATATGCTTTAGTAAAACACAGGCCTTTTCCTCATACAATAGAAGGGACCACTCTGTATCCTTTATTTTATTTATTTATTTATTTATTTTTTGTACCAGAGATCAAAGTCAGGTCCTTGCACTTGCAAGGCAGGCGGTAGCACCACTAAACTAAATCTCCAGCCCTCTATCCAGTTTTTTAAAAAAATAGCTTTACTTTCCTGCTTGACTCTATTGTTTGCACTGGATATTAACATGTCTTTTTCTATGAAGAAAATTTTATAAGACATTTTGAAATAATGCTTTCTATCTGAAATAAGAATTACCTATTCAGTATTGAGCATCGATTTTGTCTACATGTATTTCTGTTTTCAAAAATTATGAAGAGCTTTAAAATCATACCATTAGTAGTAGTAGTCAAAAGTATTTGTTATATATCTCTATCTTAAAATTATGCTTCTATTTTTTTCAATAAATATGATAATCTCTGCCAGATTGTACACTTGAGCCTATTTAGTGTATATAGGCCCTTCTATTAGGTTAGGATGATTGGTCATGCCAGAAAGGAGAGTAATCACTTACTTTTGTATGGAGGACACCATTAAAAATTTCTCAACATTGTATAAGGAAGGAACACATTTTTGGCTGACAAGACATGGGAAAACCTCCATTTTTGCACATGAAGTATGGCAGAGCCTCTTACAAATGCTACTGTAACAAAGAGAGTTTCTTCTCTGACTGCAGGTGTCAGAAGTTGTGACACTCAACAAAAGTCATCATATGATCATTGAAAGCAATATATTTGCCAGTGAAAAGAGTTGTTACAAATTATTTCAAAATTACAAAAGAAAATCATTTCAAAGTTATTTACCTGGTTGGTGGGAAAGGTGTAATTTTAATATAAGTACAAACTAAAGAGAATAGTAGATATCTATCAACAGAAGTTATTGGGCTTTCCAATAATTATGTATACTTGGCAAGACACAAGTACTTATTATGTTAAAAAAACCTTACAAATTGTTAAGTTAGTATTACAATGTATATTGCATATACACCTATAATGTATAATGTCATTCCTGAATTTAACTTAGTAAATAAGAAAAATGACAGAAAAAGTGGAAAACTATAATTCAGAATTGGCTTACTTGGTTTTTACACAAAAACAATTACCTAAAAATCCCGCAATTACCTAAAAATCAAATATATAATCCACTTGTGACTACTTTGAAAATATTTATGACTCACTCAAGAAATATTTAAGTTTTGTAAGTGAAGCCCAGTCTAAGGTTGCTATTTTATTGCTTCTATTTTGGAGCCCTGTGACCTATGTCAGCATCACTATTTGCATAATTTAAAGAACCATTTATATATGTGAAGCTCATTTTGAAACTCTCCTAAGATAGCTGTATGAAGTCAAAATTGTTGTCATAAATCAAGCAAAATATAGTCCTCTTCATGATGAAAGACCTTAAAGGCAAGTAGGAGACATCTTTCTCTATTTCTTTGTGATAAGCATCTCTGCTTATCAAATTTCTATAAGAGATCACTGCACAGATGGTGGAGCTCTCTTCAGCTGGGGATACAGGGATATTGTTCTGAGAGACACAGATCTGTCCTGCACATCTTATCTTGGTTTAGACTAATATTTTTAAATGATAAATGACTTTTATCTGTGTGTGAATGTAGTTTACCATGCGAATATTAATTTCTGTCAAACTTATCCAAATGGAAACTAATAGAAACCCATATAGCATATTTCTGAATTAATCAAATCTGTATTGAATAAGCCAGTCTTTGAAATATGATCTTCCCTGAATATTACTCCCATAGACTCATTACTTTTGGCTGTATCTTAAACTTGTAGGAAAACATATAACATAGATTGGTTAAAAGAACCATGGCCAACAGTGTTACCTGAGCATATGAAATGTACATTGCAGATAAAGTTTAGAGCTATGTAATTATCCTGGCCCCCTTACAAGATACAAAATGCTTTGCTTGTAAGACTGAAAGAGAAGTTGTGTGAAACCTAAAAGTCATTCCTAAGAGTATAAGTACGTACCTAAACATCAGGGCTTCTGTAACAGCATGTCCTCAGTGTGTATATTCCAGCAATGCCAAAGAGCTAAGAGATACCTATACAATCACAACTGCTCATGAGTTTAAGGTAAATACCAGTCAAGAGTGCGATATATCACTTCTTAATTAAAACACCCTCTGGTAGTGTTGACTCATAAGAATCTTTGTTGAGACCAACGTGCTAACTTCAAGATTGCAGTGAGCTCAGATGAAATATTTTTAGAGGCTGTGTCAAAGGACCTTGCAAACACATTTTAGGAAATAACTGATGTAATGCACTAAGAATGAGTGTCCAAATCTAGCTTCAGAGAAGTCATCAGACTGCCATAAAGTGTCTTTTGAGGACAGGGAAGTTTTCAAGAGAGATGTAAATCATGCTTTCATAAACTTGATGTATGTCAAGGTAGACAAATAACATTTTCACTGAAGAAAAACAATCCAGAAAATAATCAAGCTAACATTTTTAATCTTTTCCTATGTGCTGGATATTGTGCTTATTGCTTTCTTGCATTTCATTTAAACCTCTGAAAGTCATATCACTAGTCCCTACTGTTATTTATAAATTACAGATAGAAAACTGACAAAGAGACTAAACAACTGCTCAAAGATATTAATCTAGAAGAGATATGTGACTGGAATAATTATTTCATACTTATGCTTATTACTATTATTTTTGAAATAAGGTCTATACCACTCCTTGGTATAATGCTTGAGAAATTAAAGCCTGCATACTATCGAGATACCTGCATACTTATGTGTATTGTGGCACCATTCACAATAGCTATGCTGTGGAATCAGCCTATGAGTATATATACATTATGGAGTATTATTCGGTCATAAAGAAAAACAAAATTTTATCCTTTATAGGAAAGTAGATGGAACTAGAAATCATCATGTTATGTTAAATAAGCCGGACTAAATAAGACAAGTAGCACATGTCCTCCTTAATATGTATACTAAAAAGAAGATGGCATGATACTAGAAGGAATGTTATTATTGCAGAAGAGAAAGGGAATAAGAAAGAGCGGCTAAATATGAGGGGAATAGGGGATGTTTATGATTAAAATATATGCATTGAAGTGATACTTTCTAAAATCACTACTAAAAATAATGAGTAGTTATATAACATTTTAAGAATCTTAATCTTTACTAAGCTTATAGATGGGTGATGTTTAATAATAATACTGTATCACTTATTCCAGAGAAGGGAAGTCATATTTGTTTATTTCTTAGAATTTTCACAATGTTTTATACAAATTCTGCCTTATATAGGTAAATAGAAGGAAGAAATGGGCATTTGTCTATCATCACACTATTGCACCAATAGTGTTGGTTTTATTCCACTGAGAAATTGTGCTCTGGGTCAGTCATCTGCAGTACATACATTGCTAGATGCTATCATTTATAACAGAGTCTACATTCATAGCTAACAGTTGAGTTTAAGGACTCTGTAAACCAGAACTTTATCTGATCTGCAGATACAAAATGAATTTTCACTATACAAGTTTTTCTGTGCTACTTAATTCAACCTTAATCATTTACCTATTCCGGAGGAAATTATTATTGTAATGCATTTATTTATATTTTGTGAGAGTAGAGGACATTGGTTGCGAGATTTAACACCTTTTATTGTAGAGCCAGTGTGCCAGCGCTACTTCAATAATGATTGAAAGTTGTTCATCTCTGCAGGCAGTTTACTAGCCTACATGAAATCACTTAGTGGTCTAAACTTAACTCCTGAGGGAACTGTCATGCCTGACAGTTTGAACAAAGAGGACAAGAATGGAATGGACCTGTTAACTAAGAATGAGTGAATTTCTCCTGTGGGTGTAACAATGTTTACCCCCTGAAATTCAGCTTTACGTGACCTGAGAGATTTAAAAAAGAGACAGAGATTTTATTCAATGTATGAATATGAGGAATAGAACAGATTTTTATTCCAGTATATACACAAGAATAATTCTCTTTTCTCTATCACTGACATCATACCTTGATTAGAAATAAATATGTTTTGCCTTTTTTTCCATACTTTCCTTGTTTAATTTCATTAATGTAAACTGTTATATGATTTATTAGATTACTCAGAAGCTGAATACAAAGTTATATTTTCTACTCCATATTATTTCAGAGAAAGCATTTCAAGTGTGTAGATTAGTAGATGTTATATTTATTAGAAAAAGTTAAAAGAAAATAGGCATTCTCAAATACTTTATCAGCTGTTATTTCTCAATATAAAGCATACAATTAATCTTAGCTTCTGGCTGTCCTCCCCAACATAATATGATTAGTTATAGTGGTGATGAGGCCTCTCAATGCAGAAATCTTGAGCACTATAGAGATTGGTATCTTCCTGAAAGAATTTAAAACATTTCTTTGCAAATACTCCAGATTCCAGAAGAAATAAAGGAAAAACTACTGTAGTGAATGAATATTTAGTAAGCACTTAGAAGAATGGCAGATATACAAGAAATGCTTTATGCTTATTAAGTAGAAACTAAGAGTTGCAGAACTGTCCTTTTTGAGATAGTGTTAATGATTTATAGTGTTTTGAAATTCAGTCTCCTACATACACAGAATGTTTATAAGCAATGTCTGTAATAGGCTTAAAAAAATAGTTGATCAAAGTTTAAAAAGCACTGCTTACTGCTTCTCCTACTTTATTTTGAACTGACTTTTCCCAACCCAGTCAGGGATCTTTTCAAATAGGTTTTGGTTTCCATTGGAGGTTGATGACCAACCACAAACCAGGATAATGGTGTTTCATGGTTCCTGACTTTCTGACAAATAATGGTTCAAACAGCATTCAGTGCCACAGGGTTGTTGTGTCTGTTCTTAGTGCAGAATCCCTAATAGTGTAGATGCAGTGCCAGTCACAGCATGGTCCATGGCTCAGAGGAAGCTTGTTTCCTAGTTGATTCATTTCCCAAGACCCTGTGTCACAAGTGGGTACTGACCCTTGTTGACCTTATTGACCCAGTTAAGTAAAAAGAATCCCGGATTGTTGCTTTGACTTTTCTGTATGACTCAACGCAATCTTCTGACAAGGTCATGTTAAGCAGTACAAAATCATAGTAGAACTATAATTACAACATCTTGATATTTAAGAATAAAAGTTCATTTTGTAAGAGGAGAAAGCTTTTTAGATTATCACATGAACTAAATTTCATAGAATTATACAAGTTTGGAGAATATTACAGAGAATACAAGTGCAGTTCAGGATAGTCATTTGACGTAAAAATGTCTGAGATTTTCCATCAGTTTTTTTTTGTTTTGTTTTGTTTTAATCTTTGAATCTCATTTTTAACTTAAGGTTGATATTTAATTATCCAATTTAAGGTTGATATTTAATTTTCTTTATAAAGATTTCATTGGATTTCTTATGGATTGGATAGAAAATACTTACATGATGATGTATGAAAGACTAGATTAGGACACTAGTCGGTAAGGTCTGTATTGGCCCAGAGGAAACTTGTTCCATTTCTCCAAAACTCCAAAATTAAAAGTGAATTTTTGGGCTGGGGATTTAGCTCAATGGTTCTGCTGCCTGCTTCACAAGGATGAGGACCCAAATTCGATCCCCAGTACCAAAAAATAAAGAAAAGTGAATTCTTTTATAATTGGGTAATATGAACTACTGTAAATGGAACTGTAACTGCAAAATTCATGTGTTGAAATCTTAACCTCCAGTGTGATAGCATTTGGATGTGGGGCATTTAGGAGATAATTTGGTTTAGATGAGATCATGAAAATGAGAACCTGTAATAGGACTTGTATAAATAGAACAAGAGGGAGAGATTCATATTCTGCCCCTTCCTTCCTTCCTCCCTTTCTTTCTTTTATTTTCTTTTCTCATTGAGTTTGTTGGTACATTTTAGGTATACAGTACAGTTACATTCATCATTGGGATCTTGTACCTTTACATGACAGGTCCTAGTTTTTCCCCTTTCCGCTGCCCTCCCTTCACCCTCTCCTCCCTTCCCTATTTACAAAAACTTTATTTCCATTTTTTCATTTCCTCATATTTTTTCCTTCCTCCCTTTCTTATTGTGAGGACACAGTGATAAGGCAGCCATCTGTTTCTCAAAGAGAGAGACCTGTCCCCAAGATCTAATGAGGGAAGTCAGCTTTACTTTCAATTTCTCAAAAAATGTTAAGAATAATTTTCTATTATCAAAGATATTCCATTATGGTATGTTGTTACAGCAGTTCAAATCAAAGAGAATAGTGCAAGTAACACATCAATAAAAGAGAGTCACAAAGGTTGTTTCCTACCTTATTGTGATAGTTGGCCTGGCCTAGCCAGTGTTCTTCATGTTTGCCACAGTTTTCACATAGATGTGGTGACTGTTTTATGGACCAAAGTAATGGTCTCTCATAGACATGAACTTTCACCAATTAAGATTTCATCTGTACAATATCATTAATCATTGCCTGGAGAGAGTTTAACACCTTCCATTACCAAATAGTCTATCAAAGCACTTAATAACATTGAATACAAATTTTTATTAATATTTTCAATTCTTAACTGTTTTAAATGTTGGCTTACCACTACCAATTGATTTTAATTAATAATTACAATAACTAATACAAAAATAGCATAAGTAAATATTACATTATAAATTATTAAGTATTTATTTTTGCTTTCTATTCAGTTATTTAGTTTCAATCTCCAGATAAAACCTGCTTATTTCTTACATACTAATGGTGCTATTCGTACCTGGTCTCTTCAGATATTTTAGTTAACAATATTTACTCTAAAAATTGATGTCATTCTAAATTTTGTACAACTTCAGTTTATATTGTACTCCATTTTATTGTTTCATGAGCTTTTGAATAAAAAATTATCACTCATACAATTTCTAAAAATTTCTTGATTGTATCCACTCAGATTTTAAGCCAATTTTATCCTAAGTATTTCTCGATGCATTTATATGAAATTAATAATGCTATCTCTAATTTCAGCAGTCCCTTTTTAGAAATAAATTTTTAAAACTTTTTCATGCACAAAAGAAATATGAAGGAAAATGAAAAGTGGGGTGATAGCTTCATATACGGTACTATTTCCACAATATTATACTCATTGCCTGAGGAGCATAGTTTTATAAGTGGAAAGAAGAATTTGATGTCAATATAATCAGTGTTTTCAAAAACTTACAAATAGAAAATATTACTTTTGTTTTGACTATTATTCATACTAATTGTAGAGCTGAATTGAAATACTAATATGGAAAACTTCTGACAGATTAAGAATTTTCATGTGCAGTATTTTTAATTTCTTTGCAATAAACTAGCAATTTTTAATAATCACCAAATGCATATTATTGTGACACCAATATATTTTTTAAATAACTACAGATTTAACAAAGTGCATTTAAGAAAGAAAAGCAAAATGAGTTTTTTTACATTTTTGAAATACTAATCACTTTCTGTAGTGACATGCCTGGAAAAATCCAAAACTATTTAATTTCTCTCAGTACAGTATAAAGGAATTATTTTTTATTATTAATTCCAGCCTAGTTTAACTTTTTTTTCAACTTTAATTGAGTTTATTGGTACACTTTAGGTATACAGTACAGTTAACATTCATTGTTGGGATCTTGTACTTCTATATAACAAGTCTTGGTTATCATTTTTCCCCTTGTCCCTGCCCTCCCTTCACCCCTTCACCCCTTCCTCCCCTCTCCATCTACAAACACTTTATTTCCATCTTTTCACTATCTCCCATTTTTTTTTCTTTTCCCTTATTACCCTTCCCCTACCCATCCCACCTTCCCTACACCTTTAGCTCCTTTCTTCCCATTTCTCAATGTCAGTAATATTATTAGGATCTTCTGTATTATTGCAGATTATTCACACCAGGGAAACTATTCAGTATTTACACATGTGTGCCTTATTTATTTCACTTAGGAGTATATCTTCCATATGTATCCATTTTCCTATGAATGAATCTATTTTCTCATTCTTTATGGCTGAGCAATATTCCATTTTATAGAAAAACCACACTAGCTTAACTCTTAACCTTCATCTACCATTGCAGATCAGAGCATCTCAGTCTTAGCTCTGGCCCATTCATTCCCTCTAAAACTAATGAATGAAAAATACTTCTTTTTTTATGATTGTGTCTATTCATTTTTATTGATACATCTTAGCTATACAATATAATGACATTCATCACTGGAAATTTGTACCTTTACCTAATCTATCTTGGTTCTTCAAATACTTTTGAATGTCATGTTTAGTCAGTAATCAACAGATGTCAAAATTGCTTTCCACATGCTCAAACAGGCACTTTCCTACCCTGCCAGTGGGAATAGAAAAATTCTCAACAATTCTGCAAGGTAGTGGAGGATTGATAACTAGTACTGCCCATCCTGGTTGACCCACAGATTTCCATCCTGGGAATTTGTCTTGATTGCATTTCTGAGAGTTCATTTCATATTTTTCTGACCTAAGAAATTTGGAAACAGTGACCATCAAGTATAAAAAGAAAATGATGATATAGTTTTATTACTACACAACCACTAAGTTGTATCTCATAAGACTATTTAAGAAAATAAAAAATGGATATTATTCAAATAAGTAATGACAGTAGGTATATACATTATAATAAAATAGTCTTCTAATTTATAGGGTTTTTTTAATATTAAAAATTGTTAAAAAATAAACATTTTTAACTGCTAAATGTATGCAGGTTGGGATTATATTTTTCTCTCACATGTAACTGTTAACATTCAAATTTACATATTCCCAAATCTTTATTTTTAGAACACTATATTTTTTTTCTTTCAAAAAGCACCTTGACTTCGATGTGGTGGCACATGTCTGTAATCTCAGCACTTAGGCAGCTAAAGCAGGAGGATCGCTGTGAGTTCAAGAACAGTCTGGGCTCCAGAGTGAGTTCAAGTCCAGTTTAAACTACATAGCCAGACGCTGTCTTAAAAAAAAAAAAAAAAAAGCAAAAGCAAACAAACAAGACTCCTAGCAGTTTGAGGCATAGGACCTGAATTTTTACCACAATTGTGACATTTATCTTTATCAGTAACGGGAATCACCAAATACTCTATAGGAACACCTTCAATGCAATTTGGAGATAAGATTTTTTACCAAATGGTTGTACTACTTATTGTTTCAGTATTAATAAATAGTTTATTTGTGTTTTTTTCCTATTTTGCTAATTATGAATATTAGCAACTTTATATTAATTTGTTTAATGAAAATATTGTAGTACATGTAGATGAATTTTAAATATTTGAAAAAACAAATGTCTCATATATGCTGAGAATTTAACTGTATCACTGTTGAATTCTTATATCTTTTGATGATAAGTTAAAATATTACATACTTTAGGAAGTTTTCTCGGCATGTCCTTTGTCACAGGTTACAGTTTTAATTTTTAAATCTTCAACATTTGCCTTTTCATCTTATATCATGGCACTCATTTGCATATATTTCTAGACTCCTCAGATAACTTTTAAGGAACAATTTGTTCTTTTTTTTTCTTTGGTACTGGGGATTGAACTCTGGTCCTTGCATGCTTTTAAGATAGGTGGTGGAACCACTGAGCTAAATTCCCATCCCTCTTTTTTATTTTTTAGTGTGTCTTTTTCATCTTTTTCTGGGTTCTTTAGTTTAGTATGTATCAGTATTGTTGGTTGACTCTCTTATTATTTATTATTGTTGTTGGCTTCATATTTGAATGATTGTAATTCTTAAAATTTTTACTGACAATTGAAGCCCCTCAATATGGAAGACAGGTGAGATTACAGTCTGTTAATTTTACCTTCTCTAAAAGTATTTGCTCTGAAGCACATTTTAGATATGCTTTTAATTAAGCATTAATGTATCCTGTTGAGACTCAAAGACAGACAGACATCTTACTCAAAGAAGACAAGTAAACAAGATTTATTTATTCTAAACATATTATTTATGATTTGAGAGAGGACTTATCATTACCAAAATTCTATGGCGCCAAATAATTTTCAGTTTAACTTTTATTTTATATTAGCTTTTATAAACACTTTAAGTCTACTTAAACTTCTAAATTAAGAACAAAAAAATTTTTCTCCTATGATTTGTTTCATACTTGTAACATTTCTTTGACTGTTGCTTCTCATTTTTTTCTTTCATAGGCTTTTTCCAATGACTGACAGCTCCCTGAATTTTTCTTCTTAATTGCTGATTTTTACTAATTTAATTATTATGTGTCTGGTATGGTTTTCCTGTGGATTTATTCTGCTTGAGATTCATTGAAATTCTTGGGCCTATCTGTGAAATTATCATTTTTATCAAAATTAGAAAATATTTGGCTTCTGTTTTTAATAGTTTTCTTTTAGTTCTTGTGGGTCTTTGGAAAGATATTTGTATGCTAAACAGCTCTATTTAGTTTATGTTTCAGAGTTTTCTCAGTATACTGCATTTTAGATATTCTCTAGTAGTATTAGAGCTTCAAATTTACATGTCTGTTCTCCCATCTTACCACCTATAGTAGCCATCCAATGATTTTAAAAATAATTACTGTTAAGTTTTTCCTTCACGGTTTCATTTTATTCTTTTTTTATATTTTGCATTTTTCTCTTGATTATTAGACATATTTTTCAAATTCTTAAGTCACTAGAATCTGAGTGGATGTTGAAGATGGTGCATTTCATGATTGTCTGAGTTCTGTTGTTGTTGTTGCTTTTGAGAAATATTACCCTTAATGGCATCTTGGTTATTTTAATTTTATATTTCATTTTTAGAACATTACTAGGTTGTATCTTCACTCTAGATATCACTTATGCCCATTACTAAGGTCCAGTTTTACTGAAATCTAAACTTAATGCTCCCAGGAGTGCATGTGTCCTCTCCACTACTGGTGACAGGAATTTGGTTCTCACTCAGCCTTTTGTGGGTCTTCAAACCATTCAGTTCTCAGCTTCCCAGTACATTGTCAACGAGTCACATGGAGTATTGCACTTTGCAGCTGTTTTAGAAGTGAGCATAGATTTAACGGACTTCACTAAACAAATTTCTCAAGTTCATTTTCTGTAGAGCTATCTTTTCTTTAGAAAACTACCTCAGTTTCTACCCTTCTCACACACTCCGAGTCTCATCTTAGTCTCCTCAACTCAATGAGATTAACTGTCTCTGCTTGCAGTTCTTCCTTCCTAACCCCTCTCTTCTACTCAAGGGCCTGAAATACTTCCCAGGCAAAAACTGGGTCTAACCCAGGCCTCATTTTCTGTTTTTTCACATAGCACGCTTTAATGCTTTAATGCTGAATAACACTTTCTCCACTTATGTTTGCCTGTTTTTTTAACTTTCATGAGTACATATTTGCAGTACAAAGTGATTATATTTACTGTAGAGAGTTGGTATATGTAGATAACATACACATTCTAATTCTTTTTTTCCTTCCCTCTATCTCTCTTTTCATTTGCCTCTCTTTATTTATTTAAAGATCTTATAAAGTTAATTATATATACAGATTAATAACCTGAATAATAGACCGAAAACATGTAAGACAATTGTATTTAGTCAAGATATATTTTTAGATACCTTGTCCGTGTTGGATTACAGTAACTTTTTTTCTCTTTCTTTTTTTTCCCCCTATTATGTCTTTTATTTCATAATTATTTATGTATTAAATTTTTAATTTAATCTGTGTCTGATTTATTTCACTTAACATTATGGTCTCAAGCTGCATTCATTTTCCTAAAAATGACTCTAATTTGTCCTTCTTTATGGCAGAGTCGTACTCCCTTGTATATAAATACCACATTTTATTCATCCATTCATCTGTTGATGGACATATAGACTTTTTCCAAGATTTAGCTATTATAATTTGTGCTGCTATAAACATGGGTATGTATACGTCTCTGTTGTATGACGTTTTTAACTCTTGTGGGAAGGTACCTAGAATTTTAATAGCTGGATATAATGGAATTTCTGTTTTTAGTTTTTTGAGAAATCTCCATGCAGATTTCCATAGTGGTTGTTTTCTAATTGAGTTGAGAGGCTTAAATTTTTGTTTTGTTTTGTGTTCCTGAGTTTATTAGGAATGTCAATAATATCTATTTTTAATATCATCTTTTAGTACAAGTTAGTCCTGCATAAAGATTACATTCATTGTGGGGAGTAGATACACATATATAGCGTATCTTGATTATTTTTCTTCTTCTTCCCTCCCTCACCCTCTCTCCATCTCTAGATTCCGTTCCCATTTATAAAAGATCTATCTCATTGATTCTTATTTTCTGTCTTTTCTTTTGGTCTTTAGTGTTACTTTGGGTTTCTCATATGAGTGAATTGATACGATATATAAGCTGTGTCTGATTTATCTTACTTAAAATTGTAGTCTCATGGTGCATCCATTGTCTTACAAATGTTTCAGATTTATCCCTTTTATGTTAGAGTATAAATAACGCATTTACTTCGCACATTCATTTGCTGATGGATGTATGGGATGCCTCCATGATGTAGCTGTTATGAACTGTGCTGCTGTAACCATGGTTCTACATGTATTACTGTCCTATGATGTCTTTAACTCTTTCTGCAAGATATCTACAATGAGAATGGCTGGGTCAAATGGAATTTGTAGTTTAGTCTTTGGAGGAATCTCCATACTATTTTTTCTAGTGGTTTTACTCAACAATGTAAAAGGGTGTCTTTTCCCCAAAACCTAGTCAGCATTTGTTATTGTTTGACTTAATCAGGAAACGGATTTAAATCAAATTTAGAAAGATTCTGCACAGCAGAGGAAACAACCAAAAGAATGAGATCACTTACAAAATGGGGAGAAAAATTTGTCAGCTGCTCCTCTGACAGAAAGCTAATACCTAGAATATGTAAAGAGCTCAAACAAAATAGACCCCTCAAAATAAAAGGCCCAGTCAAAAAATGGGAAACTGAAATGATGAATAGACACTTCTCAGAAGACACAGATGGCCAATAAATACATGAAAAAATGTTCAGCATCTCTGGCCATCAGAGAAATGCAAATTAAAATAGCATTGAGGTTTTATCGTGCACCAAAAGAATGGCTACCTACTATCAAGAGGGTTATTTTAGTCCCTATTACTCAACCATGGCTCAAAGTAAAAGTCCTGCTTCAAGTGATTAACTACTGCACTAGTTACCAAGTGAGAGTACGTTAGTAATCATGTTGCAGCTTGATTTTAGAGAATGTTGATATAATATAGAACATAAAAAAATTCCTTTTCATTAACATTTACAGAAACTGGGAAGCCAGTGTAAATAAGCACTAAAAGGTATAATAGATAATGTGAAATAGGAAGAAAAGGGACAAAGGGGAAGGGGAAATGGGCAGGGATGGGGAAATGAAAGAAGGAATGGAATTAATATGAAATGAATTAATATTAAATGAAAAATGGAAACAGAGTCTCTATAAATAGGGATGGAGGGGTTGAAGGGAGGGCAGGTGGATGAGCGAAAAAAAACAAGAACTAAGATAGATTATGTAAAGGTACAAATTAACAATGACAGATGTCATTATACTGTATACCTAAAATGTACCAATAAAATTAATTTAAAAAATAAAAACTGGGAAGTCAGTCTTTGTGGGAGAGAAGATAATCTTTTACATATTTTAGGATGCTTAGTAGTCATTAATTACAATTCCAGTGTGGAGTTGGCAGTATAGAGTCAGTCATGAGACTCATCCACATAATGGTAAATGGGCTGCGTCAAAGACAGCATGTTCACATTGACAGTCAGAGCTCGGAGAACTAATGGACCTTCACACTAAATATGACTGAGGCCCATTCTCAAATGCAAACTACAAAGCTCTATTCGCCGCTATTCTTTTTTTCTATTAATCCATGAACACTGAAACATTCAAAAAATTTTCAGATCATTTTCTATATTAGTTCATGTTTGTAAATATATAATATTTGCATTCCTTGTGTGGAGCTTTTGCATATATGTAACACATCTTAATTCCTTTTATCATCCCCTTTTCCTCCCAGCCCTCCTCCCTTCCTCCTTCTCTTGATCCCCTTCCTCTTTGAGAAAGATCTATCTCTCTGTTTCTTAATCTCTCTTTTGTTTTGCAATTTATCTAACACTTTTTGTGTGTACATTTTAAGCAATGTATCTCTGTCCAGGAAGTACAATGTCTACCACAAAATAAAATACTTGCCCTTGAAAAAAAGTACTATTTTTCTGATAATATTTGTAACATGAGAGCAAATGTAAGATAATATGATTTGTGTGTATTATATAATTGACCTTGGCTTATACTAGTAAGAAAGAACCTACACTAGGTAAAATGAAGAAGCTAATATTTTTACATACACATACCTAAGCTTTTTTGTTTTAATTTTCAGTGTCTGAAGGTGTGCAATATCTCAGACTGTAGGATTTTTTAGAAAAAATGATCCGCTTTCCCTCCTTTAATACTAGCATGAGTAATTTATAAAAGAATCATGAACATGTTATTAAACTGCAGTCATACAAGGCAGCATTATAATCTTTGTTTCTAATGATATCTTACTCTTTCTTGTACATGATATTTTGTTACTTGGATTGTCCCTTATTATAAAGACATATGCAATATATGAGGATTCTCTTTGAAGTGAAACTTTAATAATGCCAGATGTAATCATAAACAACTTTATCTGAAACATTTTTTTGTTGCTTGGTTGCCCTTGATTTTAGAAGTTTCTATATTAAATGCATAGTTGCATAGTGAGTAAGTTTTCATGCATGTTCAATTTATATGCTGTTAGGGCTTCTGCCACCTTAATGTTTAATTTAGAAATGTCACTTAAAATGATTCTAAAAATCAAATGCATTATGTTCATAGCTATAATATTTTAAACAACTGCCTTCACATAAATATGTAATTACTGACAAAGTATACCAATTAGCCAATGTTAAACAATGATCATTAATGTCAGAGAGTATAACCTTGTGAACTTTTAGTTTCAAATTAATGGCTGCTTTAGATTAATAGGTACTATAGAAGATGATGCCTGGCAAATATGCAACTTCATAAATATTGCTAAGTAAAATTTTGAGCTCTTAGACCTCAATCTGTAAGCTGTAAAGTACTTGGAAATAAATTTCATTGAGTATAATGAAGCACTCTTAAGCATTCCCCCAAGCTCAGAAAATAGTTTTTAAAAATTTTAGCAGTTATTGGGCAACATAGTGTTTTGTTAAAGAAATAAATAAATGAGATTGAGAATAAAATTTTAGCAGTTACCTGTAATTACCGATCATTGATGAACACTGGCTAGATGTATTTATTTTAAAAACGGACATAGTTTTGATTCAGTTAAAAAGCATGTACAGAATTCTGGTGAATTCTTTTTTTTTTCAAAATTGTGCTAATGTTAAATTTTCTTATGTAACTTCTGATTTCAATACCCTTTTTTTTTTCTTTTCCACAGCCTATAATGGATTCAATTTTTGGTTTCTGACAGTAGGGTTCTGATATTGAAATAGATAAATATGTATATTTATTAAAATGTAGAAATAAAAATGTATGCAAAAAGTACGTGGAGGTGGCTTTGTAGTATCCCATTCATCATCAGACCTTAGCTATGTTGGTTTTTTTTGTCGTTGTTTATGAAAAACTGCTCATTCTTTGTACTTTCTCCTGAAAAAATGATTATACTTAAAAATAAGAGTAATTACGAAATGTTTAGTCATTATTCAGGTATGAATTATGGATAAATCAAGAATTTATTTAAAACTCTAGATTAAGTAATTATGAATATTTTCTACTGCATTTAGCCATGCAATGGGTACTTTTATGTTATGCAATTTTCTTCTCAACAAATTCAGTAACAGGAATTTGAGATTTCTTGAATAAAATACTGAAAAATATTAAAAGCCAGTGATACCCATTAAATATAATTACTTACTTTCTCATTGCTTTTGGATTTTTTTTTTTGTTTATTTGTTTAAGGATTAAAACAAGGTGAGCCAACCATGACTGGCAAAACACAGACCAGCAACGTCACCAATAAGAATGATCCTAAATCCATCAACTCCCGTGTGTTCATCGGCAATTTAAATACAGCCATCGTCAAGAAAGTTGACATTGAAGCCATTTTTTCAAAGTACGGGAAAATAGTTGGCTGCTCAGTTCACAAAGGTTACGCGTTCGTACAGTATATGAGTGAGCGACACGCGAGAGCTGCCGTGGCTGGAGAAAATGCCAGGATCATTGCAGGCCAACCACTTGGTAAGCCACTCTGCTGTGAATTTCACAGTATTGTTTTAGTCTCTGCACATAACTGCATATGATTTCACTTTTTAGAAGCCAGCAGCGCAGTGATATCTATGTCTTCTTTAACCAATTATAGTGTTTGAATGTTTCTAATTCACAGTGTTTTCTTGTTCCCATATTGCTTTACTTGTAGACAACACACATTCTCTACAAATCTGTAACTGTGACATCAGAACAGATTACTTCCCCAAGTCCCAACAGAGCCAGGCAAATGATAAATACTCTTCACATTTTTTATTTTTTAGAACAGAATTCACTCATGTAGTTAGGGATCTTGAATATCATCCCTGTTCAATTATATGCAATAGTTCGATTTGTACCTGATGTCCAAAGAGTAAAACTGTATTTTTCAAAAACAAAAATGAATGTAGTTTGAAGTAAAATGAAAAGAAAAGCCGAAAATATTTTAAATTATTAGACAGATAAACAATGAAAATTAGATTTTAATGTGATGTTTTTCTACATGCAGAAAAATGCAACAATAAATCAATGATTTCTTAGCATGTCTTTTGCCCTATGCAGTTTTATATTTCAAACTGACTCTATACAACATGAACTGTTGAATTTGCAAAATTATCTCCTAGCAAAACTCTTGATTTTCTACACTATCAACATGTTTCACCCTTAAACCTCTCTCTCAACTAATGAAACTCTTATTCATACAATATTTAAAATAAAAATCTAGGTATCAACTCTGATTTGTCTGTTCACCCCCCATCCCAAATATAATCCATCATCAAATTGTCTTATCTGTGTATCTAAACCTAGTCTTCTTCAACATGTCCTGAGGAATATCTCACGTGTGCCTCCATTTTATACCGGAAGAGTACTAAGAGAATTTCATAGCTCTTTCCTTTGCACTCTTACAAGAATGTCTTATTTTAAACATAGGTAGATTATGGCATTAATCTGTTTTGAAACCTCTAAAGCTTTTATGATACAGAATAAGAATCACATTCTACAGCAGATCTATAGTGCCCAACAATGACCTACACTGTCATATCTTTTAGCCTCTCTCCTTGTTCTCTCTGCCTTCCTGCACCATTCATATAATGCTGGTCCCTTTAATGTGCCTCAAGCATTCCAAAATTAGTCCTACTTTAGAGGCTTTGATTAGCTATTCCCACTGTTAATTAAGCTCCTTTCTTTACCATATAGTGTTTTCAAAATTTACCTCCAGAGAGCTCTTCCTGACTGACCTATGTAAAATAGTTTCCTATTCCTTTGCCTTCAGTGTACATTGTATTACTCTATTAAAAATGTGTTCATAACCCATATTAGTTATCTAGATTATGTATTTTAATTTGTTATTACTTTTGTCATATATCTACAAACATAAAGCCTAAGAAGCGTATGAAAGAAGCATTGGGAAATCAAGCTAGAAGAGAGTTACCAACTTACATAAGATAGTTAAGAAAAATGTTTAAGGTATGAAATTCATTACAGTATGAGTGAAATTGGAGGTAATACTTTTGAGGGAAAATGTTGCATATAAGTGCCTGCACCCAAATATAGTGATTATATACAAACAACAGTTTTAATTTACATTTATCCCGCTTATCTTTTTATACTTTAAAGAAGGGGGTGCTCTGCAGAAGACATTGGGTATTTTCTCTTTGTTTCTTTATGTTTTCCTTGATGTCTCCATTTTGCTATTTTCCTTTCTAAGTTGAAATTCTTATTTCAGAGCCCCATCTCAGCCAATTTCAGGGAAAACTACACTTATGACAAAATGCACTTACTTATTAGAATTTTTAAAAAATTGATTATAAATATAAGGTCATTTATAAGTTTGATTCACTTTTAAATGAATTATAGCTACATTTCTGTAATCCTGTTCCCTGTAACTACCCAGCTGATCACTATCTTTTTTGTAGAAGAATGTAATGGAGAAAAAGAAATATTCATACTACCAATGTAGTGCCTTACTTGAACAAACCTAAAAGAAAAACATGATAACACTAGATCATTTTACTTGGAAAGGCACAAAGTTAAATTATAGCTATAATAAGATACCATTTCTCATACAAAGTCATTCCTCTTCCAGCCTTTTTTAGTTTTTTTCTTCAGGATAATCTCCAGAGTATGTATTTTAGAAAGCCATAATCACCCCTTGGGATGAAATCCAAGGCAAAGACTATTCTTTCAATTCCAACCCAACTTATCCCATCTTCTTTTTAATCTAAGTGATTTTTTCATAAAAAGCAAGTGTTTTACAATTTAACCAATAACTTCTTTTCAGCTCCAGTACCTGAACATAGCCATCTTTTCTTAAACCACATCACTAGAAACTCAGGCAACGACCTTTTCTTTATAGGAATTTCCTCACTCAGTCAAATACTGACAAAGAACTTTACTTTCCAACTGGTATAGTGTGCACTTTGGGCTTTAAGTACTACACATGTGTTTTAGTGACTTGGGAATAATTTAGACTCAAGTCAGTCACTTGATTGTTGGATTTTTTTGACTTTCAAATAAACCCTTTACGATTTTGAGCCCCTAGAAGATAATGACTATCCTTTATGTGGAGTGAATTGATCATGGGTAAAAAGTAGATATCACATGGAACTGATACTAGCTTCATGCGTCACAACCTATATTCTTCTTCTTTCTTCTCCAAGTAGGAAAAATTAATATTAAACAATGCCCTGGGTCAATACTTTTAACTACATTTATTTTATTTGCTTTTAAATAGTCCATATTCATGTATCATCTTCTGAAAGGACAACCTTTTCATTATCACCTTGTGTTTAAAAATCTTTCTATGATTCAGTAAAGGGTTAGAGTTAAACATCAGTGCTACTAGGAAAAACTCACCATTCAAATGTGAGTTCTTGTAGTTCTGTGAAATTTATAGATGTAGCATTAAAATAAGAATAAATTATACATGTGATGAACATTATCACTTATAAAATGGTAAATGTTCTTAGTAGCTGTTTTGATGCTTCAAGAAAAAGAGCCTTTAACAGTTTTTCACCCATGGAATAATGGGCTACAGTGTTTTTTAGTGTGAAAGAATAACCCAGAAGTCAGATGGAGGAATTAATGTGATATAAAGCTAAAAACAAGTACATCTGTTTAGAGTCTGCTGAAAGAACACACATCTCAAGTGATAGAGGCGAAAGAGTGAGAAGAAGGAAAAGGATAGAAAGTGGGTGATCAGTGATTCAATAAGTAGTTGGCAGAGAGAGGGAGAGAGCGGGAAGGAGACATGAGGCCCATCTGGACTGGGGTGCAGTTATGGGCCAAAGAGGTCATGGAATTGGGTCTGGGATCTGTCAAAGAGAATTTGAGGACGATACACTCAGAGATGTTGGGAGGCAGAAATCTAAATCCATATCCCTGCCTGCGAGGCCATGAAATAGGTGAACCTGCTAGTAAGACCCCACCCCTCCCCTTGTCTAGGAACAGTGTGCCCAGGTGTATCCCTAGGACCCCACCAGCTTTTAGACCAGTAAGCCTGAAACAAAACAAAAAGAAAAGAATTTTCTCCACAGCTATCTGATCCTCCAACTCTAAGCTATAGTTACCGTGGTGCCATGGCTGGCTTGAACATGGTTTGTTTGCCAAGGGTCCATTTGTTAGTATGGTCCTCAGTTTGATACTGTAGATGTAATGCAACTTTATTATGTGAGGCCTAGAGAAAGGAACAAGACCCCCTCTTCCTGTTTCCATAGCAATCTCTTCTTCCTGCTCCAACACTTGCCATTTTGATGCCATTCACTACAAGGAATTTACCAGAGTCAAACTGGTGTTCATGCTATGCCCTGGAGCCTCCAAAACTGTGAGCTAAATAAATACTTTCTCTATAAATAATGACCCACCTTTCGGCATTTTGTTCTACTAACAGAAAATGGACTACTATTTACAACTTTCCTAAATTTTCTCATACATTGTCTTTTTTATAGTGTAGAATTGTTATCTCCAAAACTAAAGATTTTCACATTTCTAAGGCCATCTACCCAAATATTTTCTGTATCAACTCTAGTATATAAAAACATATTTATGAGACCTTCAACACATTTTTCTTCAAGAGCTGTTTTGTTCCACATCAACATGATCTGCCCACTGAATCATACAAGTAGTAGAGAAAATTTATCTTTGCAGGTTTCATTATCTGTCTTTTATAAAACTTTTGGAATAGATAGACATGCTCCACAGGCCAATTGGAAGTAAATCATTGTAGACTAGTCAGGATGATTTTACTGTCTGTAATACACTTGAAAATCTATGATCAAGTATCCCAATTGTCTAATTGTATTATATGATATCTTAGATATACCAACAAAAAAATCTTTTACCATAAAAATGTCATCCAATATGAAGTTTTAGTTATTAAAACAGTGATGCATTTTACATTGTTTTCAAAATTTATATAAAATGTGACATTATTTTAAATCCTACTTAAAACTTACCAGTGCATAGAGTAGCTATGTTAAGATATCGGAGCACAACATACTTAAAACTTTAATATGGATTTTGAAAGCTGATCACAGCCTAAGGTTTTGATTACTTTGTATCTCTTGGATATTTTATTCTTTCTGTGTTAATATGGATTCCTAAATTGTATACCAGTCAGCGTGGTGGTGCATGCCTGTAATCACAGCACTCAGGAGGCTGAGGCAGGAGTATCCCTGTAAGTTCCAGGCCAGCCTGGGCTACATAGTGAGTTCAAGGCCAGGCTGAACTATCTAGCAAGACCCTGTCTCAAAAAAGCCAAAAACAAAGAAACTAAACTGTATATCAGAACATAGAAGGAGATACCTTAAGTCATTTCGTTGGTCCATGCATTTTATCAATATGAGAGAAATTTTGCCACGTTTTCTTTTAGGAAGTTATTTCTATTAAATGTATGCCAAAATATAATTTAGTGTAATATCTTATCTTAGGGTTAGACTTCTATTTTTGTTGCTCCAAAACAATTAAACAAAAAAACGTATTTATCCAAATCGCAAAGAACATCTGCAGCGCCCTCTCTCTCTCTCTCTCTCTCTTAAAATTTACAGTGGATCCCTGTATCTACAGATGGTCTCCAGAATCCCCAGTGAATGCCTGAAACTGCAGATAGTACCAAACCCCATTTACACTGGTTTTCTCTACACACATATGCCTCTGATAAATTCAATTTATAAACTAGGTACACAAGGATATTAAAATTTGAGAATAAAATAAATGAATTGTAACCATTTTAATGAAATTACACAAATGCCTCTGATGAATTTAATTGAAAAATTAGGTACACAAAGAGATTTAACATTTTATAATAAAATAAGCCAATTTTAATAGTATTCTGTAATGAAATTATTTTGAAATTATGAATTTTTAAATTTTCAAACTGTCGTTAACTGTAGGTAATTGAAGCTATGGAAAGTGAAGTCCCTCATAAAGGTGAACAGTATGTCCTAGACTGTGAGGTAGGCATTACTTTGAGTGTCTTCCTGGCTCTGTTCATGTGCCATTTCCTTTCAGGTTTATGCCTTTGTCTCTCTGCACATGGCACCCTTTTGTTGCCATGCCTGGCTGTCTCCACAAGCAGATTTCAAAATCATCTTCTCTTTATTTCCCCATTACTGTCTCTTTTTCTCATGTCCAGGTCACACTCATTATTTGAGGAATTTTGATTGATTATTTGCTTAGTATTTGTTTGGAGATTATGATCATTAAAAGGAATTCAAAGAAATAAGTGGAGTGGCGAGATAGAGTTTTGGTATTGCATTTTAATAAGCATGTATTACAGTGTGGATTGTGGGTTTCATTCAGAAAAGGAAATATGACCATAATTTAATTGATTTACTCCTGCATTTTCTGTTCGTCAGCACATTGCATCGCAACATAAAAAAGATATTCTTTTATCCCTGGTTTCCTGCTGGTGGGAGGAAGTAGAGGCTTGCTAAATATTATGTGCAAAAGATCATTGATTGCATTTGATTCACATCATTTACAGATTCTCCTCCCCCAAAATCAGAATCCAGCTATAAGGGTATTAATTCTTAAAAATGTTTGTAAAAAGCAACATTTTTATAATGCAAAATATTTACAAAGATAGAACTCTATTTGCTTAATTGATTTAAATTTTAAAAAGGTAAAATGCTAGCTTGTTCTCTTCTTACTATTTCATTGAATTTGAATACTACATTTTATTAGTGTTGAAAGTATTTACTAGAATTTCAACTTCACTATATTGAAGACTTTTTCCCACAAACAAATCATCTGAAAGGTGTAAAACACTTAAAAATGTTTTATACTATCTTTGTAAGAGGTCACAGATAGCATCCTTTTCTATCAAAATAGCTGCAGAGGTTAGAGACTAAGTTTAGATCAGTGCCAATTTTATATCTACTGATTGCACTGGCTTGATTACACTTACGTTATGAACATTTGTATTACCTTTATTTTCAGATTATTTTACTGTTACAATGCTTGCAAAAGACACAATGTATGAGCTTTAGAAGTCAGCTATTATTAGTAAGCAGAACTCAACACTAAAAGAAACTTATTTGTAAAAATAATCTTTTCCAAAACCTGCATACAGATCCTTGTCTTTAGGAAGCAAAGTCTAGTTAGAAAAAGCACACACAGAGAATTAAATTTCTCTATTTTGGACAATAATCTTCATTCACGTTATAAAACATTTTCAAATGTGGAAGGAATATAAGATGGGAACATGATGAATGCAGATGGTCAATTAAATTATTAATGTAAAAATGGTAAAAATACTGTTTAATCCTTTAGTTCCTAGAGGAAGTAATGGAAATGTTAGTGGAAGAAAGGAAGATACTGGAGAGAGATACCAAATAAAGATAAGAAGATGAAAAGAATTAAATACTTGTAACAGTCTGTTAAGCATGTCCTAAGAGTAATGGGTTTTTATCCCCAACTACCATTTTGGATGTAGAGATCTGTACGAAATATAAACCCAGACATGCCACCCTCACATTTTAGTGATTTTTCATTGTACTCACAAAAGAAAAAAAAAAAAAAAAAGAACTGAACTGTTTGCTGTGCATGGCCCAATTTTTTCCCTCACATTTTAGTGATTTTTCATTGTACTCACAAAAAAAAAAAAAAAAAAAAAGAACTGAACTGTTTGCTGTGCCCATGGCCTAACAATTTCTATATGATTTGTTTCTTGGTTATCTGTAGACTCGCATTATAGATCATCTTTGCTCATTGCTGTGTCCAATAAGATGACTTAATTTAATTCTTTGAAAGTGCATATCCTTTCCCAGTTTTGCCTGGATTGTCGATTCCTGCTAAGCTGCATACCACCTCACTGCCCTACCTGTTTAATCTTTTCATCTAGCTATTCATTCTCAGATCAAATTTCATGACTTTAGGTAACCCTACTTCAGTCCCACAAATCCAGCTGGAATATTTTGTTTCTCTTTCTAACTGGTATCTTGAAGTTCTATTATCATATTTACTATTTTGTAATTGACATCTATCCATTCTCTCTCTAATCTGTAATCCACTTGAGTGTGTTGACCGTGTGTTTTATTTATATCCTTAGCACCTGGTAGAGTGCTAATTCCTTCATGACAAAATTTAGTAAGTGGATGTTGGATGAATGGTTAGATAAGTGGTTTGTTGAATGGATGGTATTCACGTTTTTATTTTCATTGAAAAGAAGAACAGGAGAAGGAGGAGAAAAGGAATAAGATGACAAAAGGGAGAGAAAGGCAAAATAGAAGAGACACTTAGAAATTCCTGGGAAGCAAACAGCTTAAGTTTTGGTTTGAGGAAGGCATTGTGATTATATCTTCTTAATAAGGTGATTAAGTATTCAGGTCGCTCAAAAGTCAGAAACTCCAAGAGGTGGACCAAATTTTCTTTTTTCTAAATATAATTGTATTTAATAAACATCAAATGTTAACACATGCTTTATCCAGAGATTACAGTGAATGATATTTTGTACAAAGAAATATTTTTATTCATGAAAATCTTCCTACGTATTTCTTAAAATGTCACTCTTTCATTGTTTTAGTAAAACTAGAAAGTTGCACAGAATTTCATCATAATCAAAGCTTTTTAGCAGACACACTATCTTCCTTCACTTTTCTCAAAAATTTTGAGAGATAAGTAATAGAAATATTCATGTCCATCCTGCTGGGTAGGAGCTGAGATGAACTTGCCCTGCATCACACAAATGATGGCCCAAGTTTTCAAAATTACAGTCTTACCCTTTTGTTCTTGCCAATAATTTGTTCTGTATGATGACAATGTACATATACTGTATCATGCTTTTGAATGTACCAGGCATAAATGTCACTGATTAAGCTATGACATCAGATTTAAATCAGGATTTTCCTGGTCGAGGTAGAATTTGTGGGAACTCTGATTATCTACTGCATTGTGCTAAAAAACTTGTCAATGTATTTATTTTGTCTCATTGGATAACTATTTTTAGAATTTTAACAGTAATGTTTTTCTAGCTTCCAGGTTAGGAAATCTAACACCAGTACATAGTACTTTCCACTATTTCAATATGTATTTCTTTCTTCACATAAAATGCCTCCAGGGCCCAGAGAAAGAGTAGAAGGTAGAGATTCTGTTCTAATTTTTCCACAGATCAGACTGTAGTAAGCTAAATCCTTTAGTGGATGGCTCATGTGGCCTTTCTGAGAAAGATGTCAAACTAGGGCATGGGTGAAAAAAGAGACAGGACAAAGAGAGATAACAGAGCCCTAGCAGTTTAGCAATTCAAGCCAGAAAGTGATGCCCATCCCATCTGCTCCAGTTCCATGGACCTGCCTAGCCTTATGCAAATGGAACTGAACAGCTGTTCCTGCTTAGTAAACAGCAAGAGTATAATCTTTGTAGACAGTTTGCCTCTCTACCACACATATTGAGTGAACCTGAAGATGCTCACTAATAAGTTTCTTCACCAATAAAATGGAAATAGTAATGCTTAGATTACAGGGTAAAATGTAGAACTGATATGATTTTAAGGCAGTAAAAACTTGTCTGCGTATTGAACATGCCCTGTGGTAAAAACTTACATCTGGAGATTTCAGCCTCTGAAATCATTCAAGTGCTATGGGAATCTGCCTGCATTTTTTGGCCGCACTGTTCTATTAGACATTGAATGAATGGTACAGAAGGCCAAGTGGTTGATCCTATAAGGTAGCTGCTGAAAATAAAAAGACTCATACAGGTGATTATAGGTGTGACGGAAGTTGACCCCAGAGTAGGAGAGATTTAAAATTGCTGTTAAAAGGATGGAATGTCACAGTGCTGAAGAAATACTTGAGGTGCTGCATTTAGTATAATGAAGATTGGATTCGAAAGAAATTTTACATTTGTTACCATTCATTTGACTTGTCATTTTCTTCATTTTGTAATGTATCATTTAAAGTATTCATTATTTCCTGTTATTGTTTAAATATCCATTCACTTATTTATTCACTGAACAATTTAAAATTTATGAGAACATCAACATAGGTGAAGTCTTCTAAAAGTAAATATCACACCTCAGATTTAGCCACTTATTATATAAGCTGTTTGCTGAATCACTTTTAATTGTTGTAAAAAATTATGTTATTAAGTAACATGGTGCTCGTACTTTGTAATTTCTAGCCACCCATATATAGCAATGTATGCCTTTAGAGCAGTATTTCTCAAACTTTGCCCATTCGAAATTTCAGACCTTTTCTTAGAGACCTACCCTTATGTGTTGTAGGATTCTTAGCGGCATACCCACCGTTCACTTGCAAGATAGCAGTAGTGTACTCTACGAGGAGTACTAAGCAAAATATGCATCCAGATATTTTCATATGTCTCTGAGTGGTAAAGTCATCCCTAATTAAGAATTATTATTTTAGACTAATCACCAAAATAGCAAAATGAACTACATTTATTTACAGAAGTGTGCCAATCATTTAATCATATAAATTACATGAAAACAATGCTTTGAGTTATTTTATAAAAATTCATAATTTATAGTTATGATACATCTTTCCCAGGTGGTTAGATGAGAAGATAATTTAAGAGAAATTATTAAGTATTTATGACCATAATCTGCTGTTTGCATTGCCAGTTTGTTTTAATCTTGAAAAACAAAATCCCCAGAAACAGATGGATCTGCCTACGACATTGACATTTCTTTTGTTAACTGATTTTAACAAAAAAATTGATTACAAATGCCCTTCTCTTCACACAATTGATACACTGCCTTTTAGAGAAGTGATAGCTTTCCCATTAAATCCTTCCATTCAAACATGTCTAAACACTACTAGAAATTATGAAGAAAAAGAAAGACCCATAAAGGTGTTACATGAAAGATACTGAATTCTGAGATTATTAATGTTCAGTTGATATTTAAATATATAATCTTCAACAATACCTTTCTAATCTTGTGTAAATAAATATAAGAATTTTGCCATCCCAAGTTGTTACCCTAACAAATACATTGGTTCTATAATTTCACTCTCTTGTTTTATTATAGTAAGAATTATTCTTCAGCATACACCTTCAAGTACAAATTGGACACCATGTCTGAACGTCTAGTAAGGACGCATTGATTGACGGAGCACCTCATGAGAAATGATGAGCACAGATAATGATTTTGTACAATGTATTCTATTGCAGAACCCATTAAGGGCACAAAGCTTGTGAGGATTTCTAAGTCATGAAACGTTGGTATAAAGCATCTAAAGAATGCTTCAGGTAATAAAGAATGCTTTAACAAGGCATAATTATATAACTCTGACCATTTGGACAGATAAAAAACAAGATAAAATTGTTAGACTTTCCCTCAGTGTCTAAAGGGCATAATCTTTGTCATACTTTCTTAACTTGATGGCTTAACAAACTTTTCACTTCTTATAAGGTAATTCAGAAGTTAATGTTTCACTTAATTTGAATATTAGCTCAAATAAGCATATGAAAACATTGGAATTACTAAATATTGAATTTTTCTTAATCTTCAGATGTATTCACCATTCCAACCTTCTTTCTTTCTTTCTTTCTTTTTTTTTTTTTGGTACCAGGGATCAAACTCAGGACCTTGTAAGGCAGTGTCGGTGCCACTGAGCTAAATTCCCAGCTCAACCTTCTTCATTAAGTAAATGTAAAATTCATCCATATATGCTATATTAAATATCCAATTTTCCAACACTTTTATATTGTACAGATACCCTAAATGGTCGTCAGTTGCAGGATGATATTTGCAGATGACCATTACATTTGGTTTAAAAAATCTATACACACGCTATAGACACAAATAGAAATACAAAGAATTAGCAATATGATGCTCTTCAGTACAAGTTACTTGTTTCTCCTCTGTGGTTAATATAAATGTGTGACCATTCTATATGAGTAGTTTCTAGTAATAATATTTTTATTTATATGCCATTTTTCCTTCATCAGCCTTCTCAAAGAGGATTAAGGTACATGCTGTTTCATCTTCCAAAAAATTATCTATCCAACATCTTTCATGGTTGTTACATAGTAGAATTAGTTCCTTTTTATAAATATTGAAATTCAAAACTGTACTGAATCTTAAAGGGAGCATATTTTCCTGAAGATAAAAGTCTCCAGACTTCTTGCTAACATTTTTCAAAACTACTGAAAGTTATTCTTAATTGCACTTTCAAAAGTATACTTATTATATCGTAATTAAGTCTTCATTGTCACTCTTCACTGTCATCAATAAATATTAAGAACAATATTCTGTGGTCTATAAACCACAACACACATTTCAAGTTTTCAATAATTAAACAAAGCTATTTAAAGTGCTGTAAACAAATGACAATTAGCGAACTTCTGTGATGGGGTGAATTATAGATCTAACGATGTATTATCCAGAAAAATACATGGTTCCACCTGTGATAGAAAGTCTGGGGGATTTGCTTTATTTTTCTAAATTTAGTTATTAACTCACTCACTGAGTCTAAATTAGGGAAAATGGTGGTAGGAAAGGTTCAGTCCCTTCAAGGAGACTATCACTTGAAACTTGAAAACAACATTTATAAGATCTTATTAGTTCTAACTTGCTATTTAATCCCTGGAACAAAGGAGCACTTAAAATCAGTAAAAGGTAAAACCTCAAGTTGTCCTTTAATGTAAGACATAAAATATCTGAAAATCCTAAGTGAACTGACTCCACAATGCTATACTACGATGAGCATTTATTCTTTCTACACTATTTGTGGAAGTGTTTTAAATGTTTACCAATACATGTGAAGTGCTAAGCGGACTTAGAAACACAATGCTCCTGCCAATATGGAATATAAAGTAAAATAAGATGACAGCTTTGGGGATATATTTTCATTGTGGAGTAGAATATCTATATATGAGTGTGGCATGCACATAAAGATAGCAAATAAAATATAAATATGTAATATACATTTTAACTGTACCATGCAGATTCAGTGACATATAAGGAGAAAATTTTGTAATTCTATTGAAGGAAACTTAAATTACTAGAATAGTTGTGAGATAAAATGTGTACCTATCAAGTTATATACAGTAGGAAGAGGAAAATTTAAGAGAAAGTATTATGTGATGAATAACAGCAAGTGAGCATTACTAAAGGTTTCAGTGCTGCCCCCTTGTCTATGAAATGAGAATAATTGCAGTAGAGTCCAGGACATAAAATTATAATGAAGATTAAATATATCATTATGTATAAATTAGTCAGAACATTGCCTGGGGGTTATGAAGTGTCATAAAACCCAGAGAGAAGATAAAACGGCTAGGTATCCTATGAAATCCTATGAAGTCCAGTTGTTTAATGCATATATGAATTTCTATGTAGAAGTGTGATATTTTTTCTATTGTATTTATTGTTTTTTAATCTTTTTTAGTTTAAACTTTCTTTTGTTTATCTTTTAATGTCTATTCTATTTATAAGCTGTTGATTTATATATTATAAATACTCAGCTCTTACACTGAAACAGATATTCTTGGTTTTATGTAATATACTTTGTATTTCTTTCCAGATAAGCTTAGATCCACAGGTTAGTAAATTCATCTCCTCTCCCTCCTTTTGTGTCATACTTTGCATTAATTTTAATTTTTTGTATTTTATTTAATGTCTTACTTTTTTATTCTGGAGATTTTCAAGCATACTTATAGTGAACTGTATAATGAAACAAGTGGACACATGAACCCATAGTAAATGTCAATACATAGGCCTGTTTTTCCTATACTTTATCCATTTTCTCCCCAGACCCTGGATTGTTTTGAAGCAAATCCCATGTTATATTATCTAACCTGTAACTATTTCAGCATATTTACACATGTACATATATGATGAAAGTTTCTTTTCTTTTCTTTTTTTTTTTTTTTTTTGGTGCTGAGGATCGAACTTGGGTCCTCGCGCTTGCGAGGCAGGCCACTGAACCGCTGAGCTAAATCCTGGCCCTATGATGAAAATTTCTATAAAGAAAACATAGTCACAATCTAATGACCTCACTGAATATAACTGTTATAGTCCCTTAATAATAATCAAGAAACATTCCTGTTTTCAAAATTCTCTTATAAGTGTTTATTAATTTCTTTGAAATAGAATCCTTAAAAAATACAGAGATTGAAATGTATTGCAAAGGCCCCTTAAATCTCTTAATTTATAGGTTATCCTAATATATTTTCTGCCTCTTTTTGCATTATTTCCTGAAAATATATTTCATTCTGACCCAGTTGAAAGAACTGGGTCAATTTGTCCTGTACAGTTTCAGATCTTCAATTTGATGACTGCATCATATTGATATTATCTAAGATACTCCCTGTTCCTTGTATCTCTTGGAAATTATCGGTAACACCTAAGGATATGTTCAGGTTTAACTGAAATTTTTAAAAGATTTCCTCATAGTGATTGTATGAATTTTATCAGGAGGTACAACCTTTTCCGATACTTAACAGCCACTAAATATGTTAATCTGCTTCATTCTATTTTCTCTATTTATTTTCTGGAATTATTCTTAAACAAAAACCCTTTTAATCATATATTTGGTACTGTGAGTTATGATTGTATAGGAAAAAAAGAGGATACTTTGCTGATTCTTTCCCTTTATTTTAGTGTTCCAAAAAGTAAAGTGCTTGAGTATTGTTCTTGAAAGAATAAAAATGAGTTTTTAAAAATGCTTGTAATATTATTGTGTCAAGTATTAATTATAGTTTATCTATTTCAGTCCCTAATTATCTCGGTTAATGATAAAATTATCCTGGCACAAGAGTCACCTTGTTTTCTGGGTCATTGTGATAAAACTCTAACAGTCTTTTTAGATGCTTTTATTTCTAATATGGGTAAATATTCTTGAATCACAATTTCCTGATCCATACCAGGAATCATGCTGTTCCCTGCGCAGAACCCTGTACTATTTAGAAATGGGGAGTGTTATTCAGACCCAACATTCTACATACTAAGGATACTCATTAACCTTATCAGTGTTTTATCTATTTCTCCTTCTTAATTGCCAGAAATCTCACTTCAGAGTAACATAATTGTAACTATTCATTTGGTTATCCCACAGTGCATATAGAAAAGTCTAAGAAAACTGAATTTATCCACACTAATACTGTTATGATATATATAAAAAGTTAAATAGTTATTGATTTGGGTGTTGCTTTTTTTCTATGGAGACTGTTCCACTAGGTAGGAACAACAAAATCATGTTAAAGTTACTTGATGTTATTCTTCTTTGCAGTGTTGTGTCGTCAATTATATACAGTGTAATAATATTTGATTATTAGGGTTTGTTTTCCTTAATTTTCTTTACAACTATGTATGATTAGTGATCCCCAAGCCAAATTAAAAATAAGATATATCAGAGGCAGAGAAAAATGGTGGCTAAGATCTTCCATTGACCCAATGGTATGAACAGGGCCAGGTATTTAATTAGCTCAGTGGTTCTGCCACATGCCTTACAAGTGCAAATGACTATTGAACAGCTATTCAAGCACCAAACTGCCTTCACAAGAATCAAGGAGACTGGATAAGAGACTATTGTGCCTGGTTTTAGAATTAAAACAAAGCAAAACAAAACAAAATAAAAGCAGATTGAAGATGACAGGGAGGAAGCAGTTTCAGTATTTACTCTTCCTCTTAATCCAGTCAGTGAGGAGAGAAATGACTCTCACATTGGAGAGAGAAGAAAGGGTTAAGTCCAGGCATTAGACTAGAGCGCAGTACTAGGAACACAGCAGTGAGATCCAGTGCCAGGGAGAGTCCCATGATCTTTAACCCCAGACCAGTACATGCTGACAGAGCCTTTGAAACTGCGTTAGGCAGGCATTTAACTGCCTCCACCACCTGCCTCCAACCTCAGGTGATAGAAATAAGAGTTAGACAATACAGGAGTGCAGGGCAAGAACAGTATCACAAGACTTTGCCTTAGAGTTCAGAGCCAAGCCTGCTTGGTGAAATCTGGCACCTGGCAGACACCAAAGGCCTGATACACAGTCCGGTTAGAGCCCTAGATCTACTCTGGTATGTGATACAGAATTGCATGCTTGTAAGACAGATTCAGATTTTGGCCTGTGTCATCATCGGCCTTGGAGTTTGCAAGTTCCCCAATGCTCCAGTCTGTGCAGGGCCTTGTGATGGTGAGTCCAGCTTGTCATTAGCCTTAGTAGCCATGGCAGTCTATCTACCACCCATCAACTACCTAGACCAGTACTTCCAGGTAAAGCATCTAGTTTGGCTCTGACACCAGGTCCAGACCTGCAGCCTGGTAAGTGGACTAGTATTTTGGCCTGCATAACCACTTGCTAGGGTGTTGGTGTGGGTGAATCTTAAGACTCAGCACATCTTTTGGAGTCCAAAAGACTACCCTCACCAACATTACTCTCTGACAACATAGTATAGACTCCATTCGCTGACAGTAGGATGGGGTAATAGGCCCAGGACTTTACCATAGACCTCATTGTCATCAGGGTGTTGTACAGCTTCACAGCTTTAGTGGCCACAGGTGCAGTTTAGGAACTTAGGGACTGGTCCCATGATAATGATTCAGCGAGATTTGAACAGAATTGCACATTACCTGACAGTCAAGTGACGTAAATGTGGGGTCATAGCCTACTCCCCCAGAGAGAGGGATGGGAGCAGATTACTCCCCTTTTCATGTTCCCACAGTTGAGTATGTCTGACAGAAAAGCATGGAATCTGGACAAAACTAAATTTAAATCAACCTCTAGTGCTGAAAAAGGGAAAATACAGCTGTGGGTTCATGGCACATGTGGATTTAGGGCACCATCTAGTGCTGAAATAACAGAAGTGATACAAGGCCGAGAAAAATTCGGCTGCTTAGAATTTCTGGAAAGACAGACACACAAAGAGTAGAGTCAGTATCTTAGCCTTCTGTGCCCAGATGATATTGCACACCAAGCATAAAAATCTTCCAGGACACTGGCTTCAACTAATATTCAAAATAAAGTGCCAGAACACAGCAGATAGTAATCAGTATGAATAAATTCTCATATGCAGAATTTAAAACAGCTATTTTCAGAAAAATCAACAACCCTTAAGAACATACAGCCAAACTCAGTTCCCTAAGAGCCATAGTTAATAGAGATGTGGAACCAATTTATAAAAATTGACAAAAGTCTTTGAGTGGAAAAATACACTAAGCAAAATTTAAAACACAACAGAAGGGTTCAATAGCTGAGTAGATCGAACAAGAAATAATTAGTGAGTTTGAAGATAGGGTATTTGCAGATGCATAGAGGAGAAAAAAAGAATGAAGAAAGCCTGTAGGATCTTGGGGGAAACATTAAAAGAGCAAATTTAAGTTGAGTTGAAGAGGAATCTGAGAATGACAAAAGTATAAAAAGCTTATCCAAAGAGATAATAACAAGATAGGTTATTATGTGCAGGGGCACATACCTGTGATCACAGCACTTGGGGAGGCTGAGGCAGGAGGATCACAAGTTTACATCTCAACTGGGCCACTTAGCAAGACTTTGTCTTAAAATATAAATACATACATGCATACATTGCTCTAATTGTCAGTGGTAAAGTGCCCCCGTGTTTGATTCCCAGTACTGTAAAAATGCTAATACTAATAATTATACTACTACTATTAATAATAATAATGGTAACACCCACACTGAGGTGCAGGAAGATAAAAAACCACCAGTGTCTGTTTCAAAACATTATAACCAAGATGTGAAAGGTAAATAGAAAACTCTCAAGATACCAAGAATAACAGTTTGCTTCCCAGCAGACTTCTCAGTATAAACCTTATAGGCAGGAGCTACAATACAGCTAGAAAACAACTTACAATACAGAGGCAGAAGACCTTACCTGTCAATAATTACCTTAAATGTCAGTGAATTGAAATGCCTAAGCAAAAGACACAAAATGATAAATGGAAAAAAGACTCATATGTTGCTTACAAGACATTCAGTACCCTTTTAAGGACATGATAAATAGTAGGAAAGTGAAAGGAAGGAATATGATATTTCATGCAAAGAGAATCCAAAAGAAAGCAAGATTACATCAGATAAAATAGACAAATAAAAAACTAAAATCAGAAAAGGCACTTTCTACAATAAGGGTAGGTTATTGTAGTAAAAGTGTCAGTTCAACAGGAGAAAATAATAATTCTAAATGTATCCATACAGTGATACTTCAGATATTGAATGACTTTAACCTCAAGCTTTCCAGTACTTGATCAGCAAAGTTTGAAAAAAATTCTGCTTGGTGTTCACAACTTTGCTCAGTAGTTGAACCGTAAGTCTGACTTGAAAAAACCTATATGGGTTAAGAGTGAGTCACATGTTGGGCCCTGCCAGACACAAAGTGGTGTTGCTTCTTCAGTATAAACGTTGCTCTCCCCAGACAACGTATTTAACGTGTGTGTTTGTGCATTGAAACATTCATCATTGGGCTGTTTTTCTGAGTTTTCTTTGTAAAATATCGTAATCTTGGCTCCAAACAAAGTGATACCAGCAGTAAAGCTGAGAAAAGCTGTGAGAACCAGAATAGAGTTAAAGAAATACATTATTGGAAATTTGTCAGAGTCTTGGAAAATGAATAAATAAGTCTAATTTTTGGCCCTCAGAACCAATTATTTGGTTTTTCATTATTTCTTATGGGAAGAATATGTTCAGTACTCAGACTTTCAGTGTTTGAATTTGGAACAAAATGAGTTTGACAACTGAGGTATCACTATATATAGATATAGACATGCACCTAAATATATATGGCAATATTAGTTGAAAAAACAAGAGTCCAACTCCAATACTACAACACTTCTCTTTCAATAATGGAGAGCTCATTGAGGCAGAAAATCAGCAAAAAAAAAAAATTAAATTGTAATCTGAACCAAATGAACATAACAAATATACAGAACATTTTGTGCACAGTGACAGAAATATGTTCTCATCAACACACGGAACATTCCCCAGGATGTGATAGGCCACAAAAAATTTCAACAAATGTTTCTAAATGTTAGAATTTTATTGAGTATCATTTCTCAGCACATGCAATGAAAGTTGGAATGAATAGCAAGAAAAATCTTAGCATCTATTCAAATACATAGAAATAATGTACTTATAACTTACATTATAAAAAAGATGAAGGAGGAAATCGATAATTAAATTTAAAATTTTCTTAAAACACCCAGGCATGTTGGAGAAGCCTATAAAAACTGCACTTGAGAGACTGAGGCAGCAGGATAACAAATTTAAATTTATCTTGGGTTACTTATTGAGACCTTGTTTCAAAAATCCAAGAATAAAAGCCAAAAAACTCTTTAAAAAAGAAAGAAAATAGATAAACAGTGTGTCAGTCCAAATGGGATACAAAAAAGAAATAATGAGAAAACTTTTAACAACACATCAAAAGAAAGAGAATGATCACAAAAAATCTTTTCCTGCAACTAAAGAACTAGAAAAATAAGAACAAATTTCCAAATTAGAAGATAAGAAATAAAAATAATTACAGTAGAAAATAACTGAGATAGAGAACAAAAAATAATGCAAAAGATAAAAAAAGAACTGTTTCTTCAAACAGATAAAAATTGATGAACTCTTAGCTGGACTAAGAAAATGAGAGGAAAGACCCAAGTAAATAAAAGCAGACTGCACCTGACACACAAAAATACCAAGGATTATTGGAGATTATTATGAGCAGTTATATGCCAACACATACTAACCTTGAACAAATGGACAAATTCCTGCAGAAGTACATCTTAACCATGATTAAATCCTAATGAAGCAGAAAATCTGAAGAGCCAATAAAACTTAAGGACAGTGGATCAGTAATAAACATTGCCATTAAAAAAAAAAAGGCTAGATGGTTTCACTGCTGATTTCTTCCACTTAGAGAGCTGATACCAACTCATGATAAACTCTTCCAGAAATTCAAAGAGGAGCTAATTCATCCAAAGATATCCTACAAGGTCAGCATTATCCTGGCAACCAAAAACAGGAGGAATGCAGAAACAAAAGAGAAAGGCACATGAGTATTATGTTGCAACTAGGACCATGAAGCTCTAGTGTGCTGTTTAATGGTAGAGTGATTATAGAAAATAAGTATGTACTGCATATTCTAAAAAGCCAGTAGAAAGGATATTAAAAGTTTTTATCATCAAGAAATAATAAGCGAAAAAAAGAAATAATAAGAAATAATAGATCTGTTTAACATTGAGGTAAACATTACACAACGTTTGCACATATCAAAACACCTGTTAATATGTATAATTTTTATTTTTATGCATCAGATCAAAAACCTTAAAGCTACATGTCTATATCCTTGATAAAAATAGACACATAAATATATACATGCACCTATATCCTTGATAAAAATAGACATAAATACTCAAAAAAGTACTAGCAAACCAATTCAACAGTATATTAAAGATTGTCACTATAGGAAGCTGAGGAAGGTAGATCCCAAGTTAGAACCCAGCCTGGGCAGTTTAGCAAAAATGTGAGGGTAGAGCACTGGGGATGCAGCTCAGTGCAAAAGGCTTGAGTTTGATCTGGAGTAGAAAAACAAATAAACAAACAAACCCCCAAGTAAAACTATCAACAAAATAAAGGGCAAAAAACATATGATCATTTCAATATATGGAGAAAAGATATTTGATAAAATTATTTAATAAAATTCAGCATTCTTTTATGATGTAAAAATTAGGTATACAAGGGAAGTTCTTTGACAAATTAAAGGCCTATGTAATAGACCAGTAAACTAATATTATAGTGCGTTGAGAGCAAAGCTGGAAGCTTTCTGTTTATGACTTCGAACAAGACACAAATGTAGACTTTCAAAACCTTTATTCAACATAGGGCTGAAATTCCAAGTTGGAGGACTAACACCCAGGGAAAAAAATAAATGGTAATCCACATTGGAAAAGACGATGTCAAACTTTCATTTGCAGATGATATGATGTTATACATAGAAAACCTCAAAGATTCAACAACAACAAAAAACTAATAAAACTTATTAGAAAAGTCAATAAAGTGGCAGGATATAAAATCAGCACACACAAATCAGAATCACTGTTATTTACCAATATCCAGTTTTCAGAAATAGCAAATAAGAAATCAATCTCATTTACAATAGCTACAAAAAAAGAACATATCCAGAAATAAATTTAACTAAAAGGGAAAGATGTCTACTATAAAATGTTGATGGATAAAAGTGAGGAAGACACAAAAAAATGAAAAGACATGTATTCTTTGATTAGAAGAATCAGCACTGTCAAAATGACTATATTTCCTCAAGTGACCTACAGATTCATAATGATTCCTGTCAAAATGCCAGTCACATTCTTCAAAGACCTAGAAAAAGTGATGCTAAATTTTGCACGGAACCATGAAAACCATAAATAGCAAAAGCTATCTTTGACTTTGCAAAAAGAACAAAAGAAGAAGCATTATACTGGCTTCAAAATGTACTTCAAAGCTGTAGTAATCAAAACAGCATGGTAATTAGCATGAAAAAGACAAATACGTCAATTGAATAGAATAGATTCTAGAAGTAAAGCCACACATGTATACCTAACTATTGCTTGACAGAGGTGATAAGAACACACATTGGAGAAAAGACTTTTCTTCCCCAATAAATGTTGCTGGGATCTTTTAGCAGTTGTGAAATTAACTCTAAATTAATGAAAGACTTAAATGCAAGATCTGAAACAAAGTACTAGAAGAAAACAAAGAGGCTATTTTTCAAGACATGGATATGTGCAAGGAATTTTGGACAAGATCCTAGAAGCAAGGAAATAAAAGCAAATATAAACAAGATTACATTAAAGTAAAAGGATTCTACACAGCAAAGAAAACAATCTTCAGAATAAACACAATTTGTAGACTAGAAAAAGTTTGTAGACTATACTTCTGACAAGGGGTTAATATCCAGAATATATAAGCAATTCATAAACTTTATAGCCAAAGGAGAACAGAAAAATGGGCAACAGATTACAGATAGTTAGAGTGGCATGTCAGATTGATTTGCTTTGGGATCTGCCCTTGGGATTGGTGAACCATGTTTCTAGGAATGTTTGGCTGGGTCATGGAAGTGTAAACTTGAGTTCTATGTGTGGTTCCTTGGCCTTTCCTCTCTGGAACTATTCTGCTCTGCTCTCTAGCTGCCGTGAAGTGATCATCTTTTCCAAGATGCCTTTTCACCAAGTTTCTGCCATGGAGCCAGCCAACTGTGGCCTGAATCCTTTGAATCATGAGACAATTTAAACAATTCTTAAACTGTATTTGTTATCATGCCCCAGCAACAGAAAACCTAACATAAGATCTAAAGGATTTCTCAAAAGGACACAAAGAGATGGCCAGTGGGTATGTGAAAAAATTCACAGGATCACAACTCACTGACAAATGAAAACTAACAAGAATAGCTATTATCAAAAAGAGAAAATATTACAAGTATTTAGTGGTGAAGATGTGAAGAAAATGAAACACTTTTACACGGTTGCTGGAAATATAAATTAGTGTAGCCGTTATGGAACAGTATGGTGGTTTTAAAATACATAATGATAGAAATACCATATGATCCAACAAACCCACTACTGGGTATATATCTAAAGGAAATGAGGGCTGGGGATTTGGCTCAGTGGTTCCGGTGCCTGCCTTGCAAGCACAAGGACCTGAGTGAGAACACAAGTACCATAAATAAATAAATAATAAATAAATAAATAAATAAATAAATAAATAAATAAATAAATAAATAAATAAGGGAAATGAAATCAATATGTGGAAGGTACATCTTCACTTTCCAGGTTTATTGCACAACTTTTGCAATAGTCAAGAAGTGGAAGCAACTTAACTTTTCAATTGAAGATACAGATTGGAATACTTGTCAACCATAAAAAATAATGAAATCCTGCCAAATGTGATTACATGGATGGGATTGGACATCATTATGTTAAGTAAAATAAGCCAAAGAAAGAAAGACAGACATAACATGATACCACTCAGATGTGGGATATTAAAATGCAGATATCATAGAAATTGAGAGTGAAATTGTGGTTGCTAGAGGCTGAGGAAAATAGTGAAAAGGGAGGAATTGGAAAAGTAATAAGTAGGTAATACATTGAAAGTTGATAGGAGTAAAAGTTCTTCTGTGCTGTTGCACAGTAGTGTGAGTATAGGTAGTGTCTGGGTACTGTATACCTCAAAAGGTACAAGAGGGCCAGGGATTTAGTTAAGTGGTTCCATGGCCTGCCTCACAACTGCAAGGTCCTGGATTCGATCCCTGCTACAAACAAACAAACAAATATATAAATAAATAAATAGCTACAAGAATTGATTTTGACCTTTTTTGCATAAATAAATTATGAATATTTGAAGATATAGATATTTTAACATGATCAGTGTGTACATGTTTTGAAACATCACATGGTAATCCATTAATAGGAAAAATTTGTTATGTATAATTTTAAAATAAATTTTTTAAAAATACAAACTTTAGCTTTTATCTATATTCTCCCTACCTTTTCTTCACTCTGCCTCATTTGTAAAGTTTTAAAAAATACTATATCTCATCTGTCTCTCTATTCAATCTATTTCTTATCAGAATACTCTACATTTTAGTACATCATGATGTACTAATATATTTTTATCTGTGTTACATTTTTACTTAAAGGTCTATTCATCTGATAATTCCATATCTTTGAGATATATTGCTTTTTTTTCTTTTTTATTGAGGATATTGGTATAATCTAGGTATACAAATACAGTTACATCCATCATTGGGATTGAGATATATTGCTTTTTATAGCTGCATGGAATTACAGTGTATAGATGTTCCATACACCACTGTTTACTCAACAAAGACCTTGAGATGGAAATTCAGCTGTTTCCAGTCTTTTCCTGTTATAAATTACACTGCAGTAAATAGCATGAATGTGCTGATTCATGTTTTATCCAAAAATAGATATTTAGAAAAGAGAGTGGCAGGAGATTGAGGCTAAGGGATAGGTCAAGATCAAGTAATAAAAGCATATTACATTATGCTAGATATTTCAAATACCCATTCTGTTTTGTACAGCATCTTTGAAAGTTTAATTCTGTATAGACCAAATAAAAATAAATATTTCAAGAATTTTTATTCTTCCTCTGTTTAATAAGTGGTACTTAATGCACAGTTGTTTAATTGTATTTATCTTATTATGAGTTGTATAGATTTCAGTATTTTTCTGCACATTATTTTAGTTTTTATTTTGTTTCTGGCATTTTACAAAATAATTGACTTTGTTACCTTTTTATTCTTGCTCCAAAAATCACTTTTCTGAAACATTTTTTCATTCTTAGGTTCTAAAAGAATTCACTTTTTTCTTTCATAAATTTTTGTTTTGTACTATGGTTCTGATCTATTTGGAATTTATCATCTTGGACAATATAAAGAATTGATCCAGTTTTACCACCAAACATTTTAATATCCAGATATGATTATCACTTATTTTAAAATCACACTTTGCCTCCATAATTTTAAATAAATCTATATGGTTTATAAATTTCCATAAGTGAATGGTTCTAGTTTTGACATTCTCTGTTGGTTCTTTGGTCTAACTCAAAATGTGTGAATATAAAATTTTTATTTTTATTGAAGATATTGTGTTTAATATCTCTTCTGAACTTGTCTTCCTCAGTGTTCTCCCTCTTGAAATGTCCTGTCCATACTCATTAGTTTGAACAAATGAACTTTTATTCAGATTTTTAGATACAGAAAAATCCATGTTTTTGAGTTTGCTTTATATTCATAAGTGAACGTAAAGCATTGAACATTTTGTGATGATGGGACCACACACACACACACAAACACACACAAACTTCAAGACCTACTTTTTTATCTTTCATCTGTGTTTTGTGGCATAATTCATGTATGTTATTCCTACAGATTTATTATTGTTTCTGTTTTAATACCTATTTTCACTTTTTTAGTATGCATGCAGTCCTTTCTCACATTACATGTTTTTTCTCACTGAATCATTTAACTGATTTTGTTTTATAGAAAAAAATTGTTTTTTTCTTTTCTGGTAACATGATACAGTTTACATATTCTGTCTTTATTAAGTAATCATATTGATATTTACTGGCGATCCAAGAATACAATTTCATGTGCAAATGATGTCTCAATTTTTAATTTTTTCTCTTCAAATTATGTTAATTGTTAATTCCCAGGAAACTTAAATATTAGTAAGAATACTGAGCATGCATGTGTTACTCTTGCTTTTGATATATAGTTTCTTTATTATATTAAGATTCTAGCTTGGAGACTCTATGTGTGTGTATACACACCACATATGCTATTACTGTGTAAGAGTGAGGGCTAATGGAAGAGAGAAATAAATTCTTAAATAAATATATACTGAATTTTCTCAAACATTTTAAGCCCCCATGGAGATGATCATAGGACTTGATCATAATGTGTTTGTCATTGTGCTGCTAGATTCTGTCAGCCAATTCTAGAATTTAGCTCATTTACTTTGATATTTAAATAAGTTTATTTGGTTGTTTACTTTTTTGAAAAGTTTTATATTCTGTGAATTACATGAATTTGGAACTGTTTTTCTTTTCTTTTCAAATAATTTTGGTTATGTTTGGGGTTATTTGCTCGTTTAATAATTCAGTATGATATTATTGGAAACCAACTGTGCTTTGCCGTTTTTATTTTTTTGGTATCGAGGATCGAACTCGGGACCTTGCACTGGCGAAGCAGGCAGCGGAACCACTGAGCTAAGTCCCCGGCCCACCATCGCTGTTTTAATAAGGATGAGTAGAGAGGAGGATAGTGAAGGTCTGGAACAGAGGGGATCGGAAAATAGAGAAAGAGAGAGGAGAGGAGAGGATGGGGAGAGGAGGAAACGGAAGTAGAGGAAGAAAGGGGAGAAGAGGTAGAAGAGGATTATCAATAAGACAAAGTTAACAGACATTTTTCCCAGCATATTTTTTGGTTTAAAATAATAATACTGTGACGTAATTTTAAATTCAGCATCACTTAAATCAAGATATAGCTATAGTTTTAGAATGAAAGATTATCCCATTTAATTGTGCTAGATGAATATAGTATAAATGAGAGGAAATTGAGATGAAAGTAATTCAAGAATGTTTTCTCTGGAAGATGAGTTTTAACTAAAAATTTTCATTAAAGATTTGGTAAAGTTGGTAGGTCAGGCGCATTCTAGTAAAGAGAAAGAAATAACTGTAAAGAAAGTAAAGCCAGCAATAGATACTAACGCATGGAGGTACTTACTTGATGGAAGTGAGTGAGAGTTTAGAGAACAAGGAAATGTAATTCTGGGAAACATAGCGGGCACACATTGCAGGCAGAAAGTCAAATGCAGTTTGTACATGGTTCATTCCTGTCTCCTAGTGTAGGGCATGGTGCTGAATAAATATTTGTTAAAATAAAGCCATGCCATTTCTTCCACTGTTTGGATGAGGATAGTAACTGTAAAATGAAACAGAATCAATTAATCATTCATTTATCTTCAGCTCAGCTTTGAATTCCAACTGCAAAGGGAATAAAACATTTCCCTTATCCTGCAGCACCTTACATCTTCCTGGAGGCTACAGAATGACAGTATATACATTTTGATAAGTTCAAAAGTAGAGCGGTGAATAAAGTGGAAGGAGTAACTCTGTCGCAAACTTTTAGAAGAGAAAGTTCTGTGACTTTGCATCAGGTATAGAAAATGGAAAAAAAAAACGGAGAGAAAAGAGTTTGAAAATTGCTCCATATTTGAGCAGAAACAGTTACATCGTGGCTTTAGAAAAGCATTGAGAAAATACCAATAAAGTAATGATATTTCTAATTATACATAGAATGCCCTTTTGTTTACCTGTTACACAAACTAGAGTGCTATATACATCTACATGTCTGCCACTAAGACCTCTAAACCCACCTTATTGCTTTAAAATAAATCAGCAAAACAGCCAGTTTTATAAATGAGAATGATTTCAAGTATGAGTCAAATCAAATAATCCTGCTATTCCTTTGTTCATGGTTCTGATATGCATCCATCCTTTCTTGACTTGATCTCACTTGTCTTTATAATCTTCAATAATTGATCTAATCCTGATCTTATATCTTTATATTGACTTTGGCTTTCTAGTTAGGCTCAATGCTGTGGTTTAGATCAGTGTGCCCTAAAGGCCCATATATTAAAGGTTTGGTCTTCATCCCAAGAGACTGTTAGGAGGTGATGAGTCCTTTAGAAGGTAGGCCCTATTGGAAAAAGATGGATCGCTGGAGACATCCCTTTGAAATAGTATTGTGACTCCAGCTACTCTCTCATTTCCATTGATTTTTTTGAGGTAGTCTTGTTCTACCATACATTTCCCCCAAATATATTCTGCCATGCCACAGATCTCAAAATAACTAGGTTAACTACCCATGAGCCAAACAAACCTTTCCTGTTTTTATATTATTTCAGGTATTCTATTACAATAGTGAAATGCTGACTACTACACGTCTATTTTGTATTTCATGTGACTAATGACTTTCCTGTTGCAAATTCATGTAGTAGAATTCTTATGATCACATCAATTTAATTTAGCAGCCTCATGTTTAAACTATTTCAATTAAAGTACCCTGATAAGTAGCATTTGAAATAAACAAGTAAATTATTTAAAAAGTCTTCAACAGGAAACAAAATGAGAAAGCATTTGCTAATAAGTAAAGTTGTTAAAGGTTCTGTGTTAAGAGAACGGAGGAAAGGGGACAAAGGAGGAAGAGATTACATAAACGCACACACATAAATTGGATGGGGGGTAAACAGGAAATGTTCTATACTCCTTGGAAAATATTTAAGTGCTAAAACTCACAAATTTCAAATAATTTTAAATTCACACAAAATAAAGGCAACTAAATCTTGGAGGAATCAAGGAAAGTGCAGTGACGTGTACTGGTGCTGAAGAAATTATTTTTACAGAATCCATCTGTCATCCTTCCCATACCTCTCAAGTGAGACATGTTTTGGGACTGAGGTATGTACCTGAAATTATTTCAAGGTAAAAGTAGCACAGCTGAAAATTAGAACTGTTCCAGAAAGGATATCTGACAGCGTATTTAAGAAGTTTTGCAAAGTACTAGAGTAACCTGTTCTTGAAGTATTTAAAATATCATAAAAATTAGCAATTGCCTCCCTTTATGCTTAGGGAAAAATGAGAATTTAATTGCTCAATGCTGTGGTTTAGATCAGTGTGCCCTAAAGGCCCATATATTAAAGGTTTGGTCTTCATCCCAAGAGACTGTTAGGAGGTGATGAGTCCTTTAGAAGGTAGGCCCTATTGGAAAAAGATGGATCGCTGGAGACATCCCTTTGAAATAGTATTGTGACTCCAGCTACTCTCTCATTTCCATTGATTTTTTTGAGGTAGTCTTGTTCTACCATACATTTCCCCCAAATATATTCTGCCATGCCACAGATCTCAAAATAACTAGGTTAACTACCCATGAGCCAAACAAACCTTTCCTGTTTTTATATTATTTCAGGTATTCTATTACAATAGTGAAATGCTGACTACTACACGTCTATTTTGTATTTCATGTGACTAATGACTTTCCTGTTGTAAATTCGTGTAGTAGAATTCTTATGATCACATCAATTTAATTTAGCAGCCTCATGTTTAAACTATTTCAATTAAAGTACCCTGATAAGTAGCATTTGAAATAAACAAGTAAATTATTTAAAAAGTCTTCAACAGGAAACAAAATGAGAAAGCATTTGCTAATAAGTAAAGTTGTTAAAGGTTCTGTGTTAAGAGAACGGAGGAAAGGGGACAAAGGAGGAAGAGATTACATAAACGCACACACATAAATTGGATGGGGGGTAAACAGGAAATGTTCTATACTCCTTGGAAAATATTTAAGTGCTAAAACTCACAAATTTCAAATAATTTTAAATTCACACAAAATAAAGGCAACTAAATCTTGGAGGAATCAAGGAAAGTGCAGTGACGTGTACTGGTGCTGAAGAAATTATTTTTACAGAATCCATCTGTCATCCTTCCCATACCTCTCAAGTGAGACATGTTTTGGGACTGAGGTATGTACCTGAAATTATTTCAAGGTAAAAGTAGCACAGCTGAAAATTAGAACTGTTCCAGAAAGGATATCTGACAGCGTATTTAAGAAGTTTTGCAAAGTACTAGAGTAACCTGTTCTTGAAGTATTTAAAATATCATAAAAATTAGCAATTGCCTCCCTTTATGCTTAGGGAAAAATGAGAATTTAATAAAAATTAGGTAATAAACTAAAAATCCCACTGTAGATGACAGTGAACCTTCAAAAAACTTTAAGAAATTTGGGCAATCTGCCTATTTTATTTCATAAATAAATATGGTATATATAAATATATTCGACATTCTATATTATATATTCATGAATATGTAATACAGGGAATTATAGAATATATATTAGTATATTAGATGAATATATAATATGCATTCATGAATATGTAATATAGAATATATCTATTAGTAGGTATAATATATTAGGAGGTATTTGTATACTGTTAGCTTAGTAACAGTGGTGGCGGCAAAAAGGAAACTATTGTACAACATTGTGGTAAGATGAATCATCTTTTCAAACACATAAGTACTTTATAATATCTTAGAATATGAAATTAAACCCACAGAGGCCTTGAAAATAAAGAATTAATGTGACATAATCACATTCTTAATAGACTTTTATTTTCTTATATTGCTTCAATTCTCTTACTGAATTGAAACTTAATAGTTTCTTTTTGGAACTTGATTATCATAATGCAATGATAGTTTTGTAATAACAAAATTCCTTATAAAATTAAGTAATCATGGCCAAATGACAATTATTCATGTTTGTAAGCTATAATGTTTTATCATTAGCTCAATCCATTTTAGTATTTTTCACTTTAAGTTAATTAGAGTATCATACATTTAAGAAACTGGAAATGAAACAATTTATGGCATTTCATTGTGTTTTATTTTGCAGCCAGAATGTGTTGTCTCATATGCAAGTATGCATCTTTTTAAGAAAAACAGCACATCAAAGTGACTGTTTATTCGGAAATGCCACTTACACAGACAAAAATAGTTGATTTCTGGGTGTGTATTATATCTTTTTATAAAAGTCAGTGTTTCTGTTCTACAAGAAGTATGTAATACACATCCAGAAATCAGGTGTTTTTGTCTAGGTCACATTTGCAAATAAACACAGTCAAAATAATAGAAATACAAAACATTCCAAATTATATTCCAGTCATTATTGGCATTGATCAACAAATATCAAAGAGATTCTAGATATCTAGTACCACTAACATATACAACCCTTCCACCTGTCTTTTACTTCAGCACCTTGCTCTCCTGATTCAGAAGAATGGTTTTTAGCCACAATACATTTAATTTCCTTAACTCAATCATTCCCACTCCCGTTTCATAGGTCATATAGAACAACATCTCATCCCTAGGATAAAGAACCCTAGGGATTGTCCTTATCTAGTAATTCTAACTTCTCATCTGGCAATTTCCATTGCAGTATAGGCAATCCTTTGGTCATATTACTAGCTGACATTAACTTGTTCTGCACATGTGATCACAAAATGTGGTGAATGTACAAGTTTTAAATGAATTGCAGGAAAAGACACAGTGCTATTAATCCCTCTCAAAATACTCCCCCCTCACCTTGAACACAATTATCCCGTCATTCTTGCCGTTGCTCGTAGAAGCTCTGCAAGTCCTCTTTCATGAGTGTTGTTAGGAGTTGTGATTTAAAAAATATATACAGTAAGTGCTGCTGCTGCATGCCGTCCCCAGGAAGAGCAACTCAAACATTAAGGAGTCCTCATCCACCATATCTGGCACCGTCTAATTTCTGGCTTTTCCCCAAGTCAAAGTAACTGTGAAAGGTAAGCATTCTGAAACAATGTAGGATATCAAGACAGCCGCAGCAGTACAACTAAAGATTCTCCCAAAAGAGGAATTGCAGAACTCCTTCAGAAAATGGCAAGAATGATGGGGTAATTGTGTCCAAAGTGATAGGAAGTGTTTGGAGGTGAATTAATAGCAACGTATCTTTTATACTAATAATTTTTTTAATTGAGTTTATTGGTACATTTAGGGATACAGTGCAGTTACATTCATTGTTGGGATCATGTACCTTTACATGGCAAGTCTTGATTCTCATTTTTTCCCCTTACCTCTGCCCTCCCTTCACCCCCTCCTCCCCTCCCCATCTACAAACACTTTATTTTCATCTTTTCATTCTCTCACATTTTTTTCTTTTCCCTTTTTGTTCTTCCCCTACGTATCACACCTTCCCTACACCTTTAGCTCCTTATACTAATAATTTTTAATTTAACCACACAATATTTTTCTTTTCCACTGCATATTCATTTATTGTCATCTTAATGGGTTAAATAGAATGGAGGAGGAAGTACATCCCTTCTCTTTCAATAACTGGTTCCATTCCATTCTAGGAGCCCTTTTTCAAAATGATAAATATTTGCAGGAAGCAATGTTGCCTGGTCAGACATCATTTTAATTTAATTCAAAGGATTTCTTTTGGCTCTTTGGAAATACATAAAGCTCTGAAAAATTTTCCTCTTAACATCTCCTGGAAATAGCCCCAGATATCAGATACAGATCATCTCTAAAATTTATTTTATCATTATAGCACATGTAACATTCTTAATTTAGATATCTCAACATAGTTATGTGACAACCTACTTACTAACAAATTTAGAGTGGAGAAAAGTGACATGTACAAACTTGTCCTAGGAAGAATAGAAAATTATAATGCGATGAATGTTAAAAAGAGCATTAGAACTTAACAGTGACCTACTCACTTGAGCTTGCCTTTATAGCATGTTTCTATGGGACTTCTGGACTTCCTGGATTAATTGTTTTCATATCATGTACAATTTGCAGGAACAATGTGACAAATGATAAAAAGAAAACAAGGCCACTTAATTTGAGTAATGAGTGATTTATGAAGAGTGCTAAACATGACTTTAAATTTTATATGCTGGGACTTTCAGAATAAGAAATAGTGGTGTGATGTGTGCAGATGATGGATGAAGGAATGATGAAAAGCATATTAATGTAAATTGCTATAAGGGGATTAAGGAGCTTTGCACATTGCAGTTCAATAGATGAACTGAAGCAGGGAGACAGGTATCACCTTTTTAGGTTTTTGTAGATGAGAAAACTAAGGCACAAGGGATCTGCTCAAAACTAGGTACTGACCATCAGAGTTGGAATCACAAGAAGGCTCTTGGCCTCCAAAGACTTAGCTCATAACCACCAAGGGGCACTTGTGACAGACAGGAAAATCATCCTTATCGTTTAATCACATTCCTAATATGTTATGTGCTGTGGTCAGTGTTGTAACACTTGTTTCCACTTCTGCAACATTGGTCTCATGTTTTAAACCCTTGCTGTGACTCCTTGAAGATGGAGTATCTCTGCCCTGCCCCACTGGCAGAGTGGGCCACGTTTTGCGTAATATTTCACAAGTAGACGTGATGCTCACCCCTTTTCAGCAGACGTCTTGAATGTGTTTTTATTGTTTTATTTTGCCCTTCCTTTCATGTCCTTTGCTGTAACAGCAGCATACCTGGGTCGGCCTTCTCCTTCAACCTGAGTACCTAAGAAGACAGTGCTGAATGAAACAGTGTGCCCACCCTGAACCAGAGCCACGGCAGCAGAACTGGCCTATAATTTGAATGGGAAATAAATATTAAAGCCACAGATATCCTGAGGTTAGTTAAAACATGGCATCATTTAGAGAAAGCTAACTGTACTGAGACGATCACAGCTCAACTTTGATCTTTGGTTGCATTTGTATAAAAGAAAACCTGACATGTCACTGTTGGCTTCTAATACATACGGAAAGCAAAATGTTTTTCTAGAAATATATTTTCATCCTGTATAGACAGAACACTGTTTTTTAGTATAGTTTAGTTGTCGTGATGCCAGGAATGAGCTTCTATGTAAATATATATACTCATTATGGTGCTAGGTAAAAGAAATTCCTTCATTTTGTTTAAGCATTGATATCTCTGTGTGGGCAGTCTTTATAAATTATGCTGGGAGTATCGACTCATTATACAAGCAGTGGCTTACTGCGCATGTGTTCATCAAAGTAATTTTCTCCATGATTGGGCAGGCCTGAGGTAGACACAGAGCAATCAGCAGTTACAGAGTGGAAAGGAAAGGACAGAAATCTGATAGCATAAGGAAAAAGTGACGTCGACTGAGGAATTAGGTTTCTGTGACTTCCTTTGTATATCCCTGAGATCACTTTGTATTACAGTCTGAAACAAAAATATTCAGAGTATACACACTTTCATAATCGCATGAATATATATCACTGTGATGTGTGTGAAAAATGATACGTACACAATCTGAATCATATGAATAACTTGCATTTACCATACAAAGTTTACGTTTGTAACACAGTTGGCACTGTTTACTGTATTTAATATTTATTATAGAGTACTTAAATTATCTACTTAAAATAGAGAATTATTGCTACAATTTTCTGGCTTATGGAAAAAACATGAAATGTGAATATAAAAAAAAGATTTGAGTGAATTTAAAATTTATAAAACTTTAAGTCACACAGCCCAAAGGAAAATTTTGCAATAATTTACCAAAAACAGTCCTGTTAGATCATTATTAGTTCTAGAAGTCGAGAGCAGCTGCACTGCACATGTAAGTATATATTCATCTTGTAATCTGTGATGTAGTTTCATGATATGTCATCATACATGATCTTAAATTAATGTTGATAAGTTACATTTATTGATACTACATCTTCATTTCTATTTAATTTCTAAATAAATTTTATTTTACTGTTGTAAGTATAAAATATTCATACAGTTCTATGCTTATACATTTTTAAGTAATATGCTATGTGATCAGGTAATAAGGTGAATGTTTAAAATTTTTAAAAATGTATTATAATGAAGAACATATTGCCACGAACACCCTGGAAATACTCTCCACTCTTTGAAGATACTTATCCCATCTGCCTCCATGTCCTTAATCAATTCAAGACATTTACTTTTCATGGTCATTTTGATTTTTGTTCACAGCCAAAAATTGTGAATCTGGTGAATAAAGTGAATAAAGCTAGCTATGAAAACATGCTTATGAAAAGATCTAGAATTGCTTCAGAAAATGGCAAGAATGTTAGGAACAGCGTAAGTGAAGCAAGGAGGACTATTTTAAGGAGGATTAGTGGCTACGTATATTGTAGTGTAATAAACTCTGTTTTTAATTTTTAAATTTTTAAATCCACAATATTTTTATCATGCCTCATATAATCAATAAAAATTCGTTTAACAGTGGGATTAGCAAGAATGTACACTTTAAAATACAATCCCTACTTATTTACAGAAAGTTATGTTTTAAATACATAAATTTGCCTAGTATTAGCAGCATAAATTTATAAATAAACTGGGTCCCAAAACAGTACCAAAATTACATATTAATTTATATATTCTATATATAAATTACAAAGTAATATATATATGTAATGTTTCCCTGGTGTGAGAAACTGAAAGTGTAAATGAGGACCAAAATGTTTAATAGATATTGTGAAATAAAAAGAAAATGTTCAAAAAGGAAGAGAAACTAGGGAGGGGGAGCAAGGGAAAAGAAAGAAGGGAAAGAAAAGCAATAAAAAAGAAGAAAACAGAAACAAAGCTTATGTAAATAGGGAGGGGTGGACAGGTTGGAGGGAAGGGGAATGGGAAAAAATAAGCTGAGATATATCATGTACAGGTGCAAATTCCCACTAATGACTGTGATCATAATGTATACTTAAAATATACCAATAAACTTTATTTTAAAAAAACTAAACACTGACAGTTGTAAATTGACCTTGCTGTCTCATTTATGGTCTCTCTTTTACTTATAGAAGATTAAAGCGTCTCTTTGTATCATACTTGTATGAATTTTAGAAGTTTGCTATAGAATGATATTTGCTATTTCTGTTAGCTGAATTCACTTCTGTACTATTTCTGTTCGCTGAAATTGTGTCTGTTGGTTTAATTTATTTCCCAATTTTGCAATTATCATTTTTTCCTGGGCTTATGTTGACCTATATATACAGCAAAATTTGAATTTAAAATTTCCGGTCGCTGGCAATGAAAGTTCTCCTACAGAGATAATTAGGCAGCAGGGATGTGGTTTTTCAGCATGTGCTGTAAATTTCAGTGAGTATTGTCCTCTGTAATTGCTTTTAGCATTTTCTGGTTTTGTCCTTGGCACCATGCTTTGAGTTAAGTGGCACCTGAATCACATCATTCCCTTCCTATTGCAGAAGGTCACTGGCCTTGGCCCTTTGTGATCTACTGAGACTTAAGGAACACAAGAGTAATCAACAATAACATTAACCTGTAAGCAACAAGATAAAATCTCATCAAGCAATAACTACATTTTCATGTAATTATCAGCACAGTTTTGTGAAAAATAATTAAATGCTGATTAACAGAAATTTAAAATGTCACCTTTTGTTCATTTATGTGCTTCGTCTAAGTTTTGCTGAACTTGATTATTTCTCCAAGTTTGGGAATAAAGGTGGTAACAAAACATTATTAATTTGATTAATGAAGTAGTTTTGTAACAGGCTTAAGACTGTTAAAAATTATTTCAAAATCATAAAAATGCACAGTAATTGTGAAGACACAAAAAATTATTGTACCTACAGAATTAACAGAAATTTCTTAAAAGAGGGAATTTTCTATACAAACATAAAATATAGCTAAATATAACACAAAATAAAAATGTGATCACTTTTGTCCTATATCTATTGATGGTAATTTTGAAGTCATTAACAAAACATAACACTCTCTGTATTTTGGAAAGTATTTCAGGTAGAATTAAATTTGGATTTCATACTAATTTCATTTTTCATGTAAAGGATTTAACTTTTGCTTAGTATAGTGGACATTTCAGATAATAATAGGAACATTGAAAATGGTACAATATAATCCAAAGTAGTTTATAACTAATAAATAAAATGTAAAAAGGCAAAGAGGTGGCTAGTAAAAAATAAAAATACTGCTAATGATCATGGTAACTTATTTCAGAATTTAGAAGATTAAGGTGAGGAAAACACTAAATCAGAATGTTATCATGTTGCGTTCAGGTATTTAAGATAAATAAAATAAGACCATAGTAGGAGCTAACAACTATGAAGATGGGGGGCTGCTAGATGTTGAGTGCTCTGAAGTAAGTTGTAAAGCAATGGTAGAGGCAGAGTAAGAGAAAGCTCTAGACTCCTACAATCATCAAGTAGAAGTAATGTATTAAGGTTTTCTAAAGTACACAAGTGAGCATGGCTAACCTGAGGAAAACAGAATTTATTGGAAGGCTGTATGAGAGCTTCCAACTTTTATGGGAAGACTGGAAAACCAAACAAGGAAAATAATGAATCAAAGTGATGCAAGATCTAAAAAGTTGTGCCTGCTTTGAAAACTTATAGGGAAACATTTACAGTTTTTGTTCATACCACCATATAGATTTTGATGACAGTGTCCAGATATCTAGCTTGGGTTGCCAATCTGCCTCTTGTCTAGGAAGAGTAATGTAGCTTAAATGAAATTTTCACTAGGCAGAAAACAATACGAGAAGAGGCAGCTTCTCAAAGACAAGATTGCTGAAGGACAATGAAATGGATACTTAAGAACTAAATAATAATCATGATACCAGCAACAAAAAGTAGAAATTTTCTATAGCTATGAGTAATTCTATAGATACCAAATAGCTTCTGAAAGGACAGCACAGCAACAGTAGAGGTACCATATCCTGGCACCCAGTTATGTTTTTATTAAGGAATCCTTTCTGGCCATTCCCTACTACTTTAGTGTCTTGTTATTACAATTTTTAGTAGTGCTGTCCCCGCTAAACCCCAGTGATTCTCTGACAGAAAATACCTTGTTTTCTGAAAGGCGTCAGTCTTACTCTGAAGATTTTGCTTACATTTAGGAAAATCATTGTATCAGTGGCAACTGAGATGAGATGTAGGCCAGAGTTCAAGTGGAAGATAGGATAATTTAGAAAGAGGAAACATTAGGCACTGACATATGCGCTCAGGTTTGCCACCACAGAGAGGCAGCCTTCACCCTACTTGTTTGCAGAAGACAAAGTGACAAATCAGTACACGAATATTTAGACTCTATTGACTAATCACTTACATTTTCTTTGTTTCTTTTTTTTCTTTAAAAATCAGTTCCCTCATTTTTGCTGTATTTTGTACCTGTGCTGAAAAGTAATAATCTTTTAGTTAAGAGTGCAATAGGAAATCTCTGACTCTTAGAAGTTATGAAATTTTTATGAAATTATAGAAAGTTTTCAGAAAATCTTTGCCTTTCTTTAAATACATCCTTATTAAAAACTTGAATAAAGGTTTTTTTTACATAAAATTGAATACTACTAAGCCATAAAGAATGGGAAACTAGAGACATTTGTAGCTAAATAGATGCACATTGTGGTCATACTCTTAAGTGAAATGAATAGGATACACATGTGTAAATACCAAGTAGTTTCTCTGGTGTGAAAAACTAACAATGTAACTAAGGATCAAAATGTATAATTGATAATGTGAAACAGGAAGAAAATGTCTAAAGGAGTAAGGGAAGTGGGAGGGGTAGGGAAAGGAAAGAAGGAAAAAAATATTAGAAAAGGAAAGATGGAAAATAGGGAGGGATAGAGGGAGTGAAGGGAAGGCAGGGGAATAGGGAAAATATAAGAACTAGGATATGTCTTGTAAAGGCACATGATCCCAATAATAAATGTAACTATCGTATACCTAAAATGTACCAATAAACAGTAAAAGAAAAAAAAGAATAGATCAAGCATTGTGCCATTTACTGCTAACCTCTCAAAAGTTAATCTTTCTTATTTATTTATTTATTTTTATTTTTTTCCTCATTGAGTTCATTGGTACATTTTAGGTATACAGTACAGTTAATTCATCGTTGGGATCTTGTACCTTCACATGACAGCTCTTGGTTCTCATTTTCTCCCCTTGTCCCTGCCCTCCCTTCACCCCTTCTCCCCTTCTCCCCTCCCCCTTTACAAATACTTCATTTCCATTTTTTCATTTTCTCCTCTATTTTTTCTTTTCCCTTAATAGCTCTCCCCTACCCTTCCCACTTTCCCTACACCTTTAGCCCCTTTCTTCCTATTTCACATTGTCAATATCGAATAGTTTCTCTGGTGCGAATTAACTGTAATAGTACGTAAGATCCTAATGATATAATTGACAATGTGAAATCAAAATCTAATCTTTCTTAACCCAGTGAACTGTCAGTAGTGGTATGTACTATGTATTACATTTTTAACAGATGATGACAATATGAATGAAATAAGCCAGAAGTAGCCTGTTTGTTATAGCTTAGATCTAAAATGTTCCCTGAAGTCCTCATGTGCCTGAAAGGTGTTTGGATCATGGGGGACACTGCACTCCGACTGACAATTTCAAAGCTGACTTGCTGATGATGGGAGGTGGGGCTAGAGGCAGGTCACTGGTGAGGGGTGGCCTGAAAGTGTCCATCTCTCTCCTTACTTCCCCTTTGGTATTTGCTTCCTGGACACCATGGATTGAACAGTTTTTCCTCTGCCATAACCCTCTACCATCCTGTTCCTATTGTGGAGTTGGCTGACTATGAACTGAAACCATGAGTCAAAGTAAATCTCTCCTCCTTTAAGGTGGGGTGTTGAGTATCTTAGTGATGAAGAAGTGACTAAAACACTGGCTTTTATGTAGAATTCTTAAAGAAACAAAACAACTCAAATATGAAGAAATAGAGCAGAATTAATGAATGGTAGTTTCCTAAGGCAAGACAGGATTGGGGATGAGCGGGTGGGAATGAAAAGAGCTGAGATGTGCAAATTTGTGATGATACAGGATAAATAATTTAAGCATCTCATGTATAGCAAGACTATAGTCAATAATATTGTACTGCATAATGGAAACTTGCTATGAGAATAGATTTTAGATATTCTCACCACAGAAAAAGATAACTATGTGAGGTGACAGGCAATTTAATTTGCTTAAATTTAGTAGTTATTTCAGTATGTAAGGTTATCAAAGCATCATATCATAAACCTTCAGTACATACAATAAAATCTCTTTTTAAATGCCAAAGAGCTTCTCATTGAAAATACCAAATTTAAGGAGCATTTAATTTTTAATTATGCTAGCCTTGGTAAAATTACTGTATTTATTATATCTAAAAGAATAATCTTAAGGTAATGTCTCTAGTAAAGGAAAAATAGTTATCATTTACATTGTGTTGAATTCCATATTTTTCATATCAAATTTATTGGTTAAAGGAGAGCTACTTTGGTTAAGTCACTAGAAAGTCATCCAGGTATTATGAAATAGAACTGAAGCCTGTATCCACGAATTATTTTCACCACGAAATTTTAGATCTTTTTCTCAAGTCATCCTCTAGTATAAGTACGTAGTTTTTTCTCCTGTCATTTCATAGCTGGCCACAGTATGCCAACCCTCAGAAGCTGTATTTCAATTTAACTTACAAGTATTGTTCATCCTTCAGTTTATGTTCTGACTAGAAATGCAAGCTCAGTAGCCATACACTTTTTCGTTGAAACCCTGACCGTGGTCTTAGTGGTGGTGGCAGTGCCAATGGCACTGTCTGAGGAATTGATGAAGCACACCTTTGGGTATATCTTGATGGGTCATGAAAATGCGAGCTTATGTACTCTATATGATCTCTCACTCCTTCCCTGGCACTCTTGCATACTCTGTTTCCCAGACTCCATGAAATATGCATCTCTGCTCCATCATACCCTTTCACCATAATGTTCTACCTCTAAGACAACTTCCCATAGACTAAATCACCAAAATTATTAACCAAATTAAAGCTCTTCTTTCTTTAAATTGTGGATTTCAGGTATCTCAGTGATAAGAAAGCTGACTCATGCAGAAAATTAGTAGCAGGACTGGGATCTTTGCTGTGACTATAACTAATTATGTGGTTTCGAATCCTTTGGAACTGGTTTGTGGGAGAAGTTTGTAAAGTTTTGGAGATGTTGACCAGAGAAAGTAATATGCCAAAAGCCTGATGAGTGATGCTGGTCAGAACTCAGAATACAAAAATTGTGACAAGAATGAAAATAGTGAAGGACAGGCTCAAGAGGTTTTGGCCAAGAATAAGAACTATATGGGGTGTTGGACTAGAGACCATGTGTGGTATACTCTGGCAGAAAATTTTCTTACATTTTGTCCATGTCCTGAGACTTTGCAGGATACTGACATTAAGGACAGTAAACTAATTTAACGTTCAGGCTTTGGGATGGATGCAATAAGATGCCTTGAGCCAGATGTTTTGTAAGAATTGGGGGCAAAAGTGGAGCAGAAAATTTGAAAAATTAAATTTTGGCCCAGAAGGAAACACAGGTAGTTGAAGCCAAAGGAGTTAGGGCTGCTGAAGAGATTAGCGCCATTAAAAAGAAACCAATACTTTGTACAGGGTCAAGAAGAAAAATGCCTTCGTGGCATCTCAAAAATCAGCATGACCCACCCACCTCAGGCTCAAGAACACAACCGTATAATCCCTTCATTTGAGAAGAGAGCTCCTATGATCCCTGCTCTAGAAAGACTGAGAAAATTAGTTTCCTAGGATTTATATCACTCTTCTTTATCCAGGCACTCAAAAGCCACTGCAGCTATGATCCAGTGGCATCAAAGCTACTTTTCCTGATGACAGCAGACTTTGGTGTTGACCATGTGATGCTGGTTTTACTAGTACACAGAATGCAAGAGTCGTGGGGTCACAGACGCTTCCACCTAGACTTCAAGGAAAGATTTGGGAAGCCGAGCAAGGAGAGGCTATGAGAGCTGTGCCTGAAGCTATAAGAATGAAATATAAGTTGTAGTGGAGATACTAGGAAGTTGAACAGGATAGGAATGTTGACGGTCTCCTAAGGCATAAGTGCATTCAGCCCAAGAGAGAGGCCATGTGGCATGCAGCCAATAAGGTAGGCTCTCCAAGAAGCCCTTTGGATGTCACATTTTACCACTGTGTATCCTAGAGGCTAGATAAGGAGCTACAGGACTTAATGTTTTCCTTGCTGACATTTGGTCATGCTAAAGTATTATTCTTTCCTATATCCCTATTTCTACGTTTTGGGATGGGAATGTTTAACCATGAAGTATTGTACCTTGAGATTATGTGACTTGTTTTTTTATTTTCACAGAGGTTCACTTCTAAAAGTTTGCCTTGAGTTTCAGAAGAGACTTTGACTAGAACTGTTGAGATTTTGGTGAACGGACTGCATTTTCAGTTGTATACAAGATAGTTGTATTATGTAAGGCAGAAATATGAACTTGTCCTGTGTATTTGAAAATAAAGTATGGTTTAAGGAGACGTGTTTGAGTATAAAGTTGAAAAGGGAGCTTGCAGTTAGGGTGGAGTGTGAACTGGATTAGCTTTGAAATCTTCCCAGAGGGTTGTTGGAGCACATTTCTGAGTGTATTTGGGTAGGTCATGGTTTGTGGTCTATGCTACTCCCTTGCCCTTTCTTCTCTGATACTATTCCTCTGTTCTGCTTTTCAGTGGCCATAAACTAAGCATCTTTGCTCCACCATTCCCTTCCACCAGGATGTTCCTGTCTTGAAATGAGCTGACCATGGACTGAATCCCCCAAACCACGAGCCAAATTAAACCTCTCCTCATTTAAATTTAGGTGTGAAGTATTGTGTCTCAGTGACATGAAAGCTGACTAATACAGTCTTAGTCATTACATCATTTGGATAAGCAGAATGAGTTACAGTTGGGGAGCAATGCTAAATCTGCACAGTCTTTTCTGTCTTCCTAAAGGTAAACTTCAATTTTACTGTTAATGAACTTCACCTTTAATGGTATTAAAACTTAAAAGTCAGTCTTACCTTGTTGAAAACCTTCATATATGATTCTGGTTGACACATATTAAGACACCAATTTAAAGCTTCTACTGATACATTTATATTAAAATAATATACAGTTAATTTGAAAGCAAGTGTAATTGTTTTGACTAAATTTAATTTGTAAACATGTAATATAGCGTAATAAATTTGCCTGATAAAATAAAATTTCAGATATCATTGATTGATATTAGCTATGATGGGTTATTAGCAGTACCTGTCGAGCTTATTGTTATATCATAGTTTGCAGAATGCTGGGTACATGATCTATTTTTAGTGTATGTTTTTGATTTAGTAAATCAAACAATCATGTGTTTAAGGATCTACAGATTCCTTCAAGCATTCTAAATAGCAGTATTTATAAGATGGCATTGGTCACCTTATGAACTCATTTATTTAGTCTAGATACCACTGTTTACATAAATAAACAAATGTATAAATATTTGAAGCATCCCTCTCAACAGTAGCATACTATGGATTTGTCATAGTTATATAAGCACACTAAGTCCACCCATGTTTCATATTCATGTGCAGCACAATTAGGGCACATTCCACAGATCATTAAGCTCAAGACCTAGACCTGGAGGAGCAATTGGGAAGAACAATAATAAAAATATGAAAAACAAGTGAATTCCAAGAATTTATAATTAGAAGCTACAGCAAATGAACAAAAGATGGTAACAAACTTCATGGGGAAATATTACTGTAAATGGAGAAGATGTGCACCCAGCTTTCATAATGACCACTCCTCCTCTAAGAGCAGGTCTGGTGACCTACGTGCCTCTGTACCTTACATGGAACATTAGCACAAGAAGGCTACTTTTAAAAGTTTGGAGAAGGAAAATTAAGAAGATACAGGCAAGACCATTGCCACTGTTCACTTTACTTCCTTACTCATCCAAAAGTGGCATTCATCCTAGAAATACTTATCTGACCAGAGAGACACTCAGGCCCAGCTGAAGACCTGGAGATCCACTAATTCAGGATGTGCATTTTAACAAGACCCCCAAGTTATTCTTGTGCACATTAGAGTGAGGGAAAATTTATGTTAATCTAACAAGGTGGTTGGAGACTGGGGGTACCATGTACTGCGTTAAGTGCAGTGCTTACTGTATGTGCCAAGTGGGAGCCTGTGGCTTGATGGCAAAAAATCCTCGGGATGAGGCTCTGAATGCTTTCTAGAAACAGGGCTTGCCAGTAATGCTTTTGGAGGCAAATGGCAGTCATTGTTCTCTGGGAAGTCCTGAGATGACCTGATAACTTCTTCATAGAAGGTGAACTGCCTCGGGACCTAAATTTCTTCTGGCCTTGAGGACATGACAGTACTGGCTTTGACATGAAGAAACCACGGGATAGGAGAGATTTCCTGATGTGTTCCCTGTAAAAATCAAGATCTGGCAGCAGGTTGATCCCAGGCCTACAGGAGCAGATACTGGAGATTATTTCTGCAGAAGATTCTATGGAATCTTGGCCTAATGGTCTTAATAAAAGAGGCCCATGAAACAAAAGAGAAACTTATAAAGATGTCCTTAAAGACAACTGAAAAAATTTTATGGAGGAGAAACAAGAAAACTAATTGCCATAGGCTTCTTTTAGCCAAAGGAACAAGGAAGGGAACTATTAGTTTAATCAAATGAAAAAACAAACCAAAAAAAAAAAGGGAATCTACTGCATTTAAATTTGTATTGAATATCTCCTAAATGTGCATCCATTTAGCTATAAATGTCTCTAATTTCTCATTTTACGGCTGAGTAGTACTCCGTTTTATTAAAAAACCAAATTTTCTTTATCCAGTCTCCAGTTGATGGGCAATTGGGCTGCTTCCAAAGAAGGAAATGGAATTAATATGATAAAATGAAAAAATGGAAACAAAGTCTTTGTAGATAGGGAGGTATGAAGGAGTTGAAGGGAGGGCAGGGGAATGGGGAAAAAATAAGAACCAAGGTGGATTATGTAAAGGGACAAATTTCCAACGATGAATGTCATTATATTGTATGCCTTAAATGTACCAATAAAATTAATTTAAAAATGAATAAAAGGAAAAAAGAAAATATAAGAGGAAGAAGACATTGGATTCAAATTTTAAAAATTTATATTGAAATAACAGATTTGAATTTAAAAATTCAGTGAATGAATTAAAGAAGTGAATGGTCCCACTAAGTGTTATTATTCTAGAAGATTTAGAATAAGAGCATTTTAGAACAGAGAAAAAAATCCAAAAAGTTCAAGAGAACTAAGAGACAATGCATTCCAAAGTAGTAATTTATAGGTGATAAAATGAAATATTACAAGTAGTGGAAAATCAGTAAATAAAAATAATTTTGCTTGAGCCCATAGTATATTGAAAGGTTTCAGATAAGCTTAAACACAAGAAGAGTTAATTTTTATATCTAGCTAAATTTCTCAAAATTTAAGCCTAAGGAAACATTATATGCTCTCATGCAAAAATATAGTAGCAGTAGTTTATAAAAAGAATATTCTAGCATATGACTTTTCAACTGCAGCACTAGAAGCTGGAAGACAATAGAACATCTATAGATTTCTATGGAAGCAAAAGGTTTACAATCTAAGAATTATACACCTAGTCAAAATATCATTTAGGTTTTCAGGAAAGAAAAAAACTTAGAAAAGTACAAGAACTTGCCAGGCATGCTAGTACACTTCTGTACTCCTAGTGCTCTGGGAGTTTAAGGAAGAAGGATTGAAAGTTTGACCCTGACCTGGGCGGTTTTGTGATTTAGCAGTACCATCTCAAACATGAAATAAGGACAGAGAATGTAGCTCAGTACAAAACGCTTGGGTTACTTCCCAATGCCACACACAGACACACAAAAGCAAGAACACTATTCTATTAAAGATGTTATAACAACATGTCATAAACTGGGTAGCTTATAAACAGTGGAAATTTCTTGCAGTTTTATAGGTGTGAAATGTATGATCATGGTGCAGGTAGTTTTGTTTTCTGATTCAAGAGTATTGTTGCTGCGTTCTAACACTGCTGAAATAGCAAAGGATCTCTCTGGAGTCTTAAAAAATAAAATGAATGTACTTTGTCCAAAGTACTCTAACAAATCAGAACACACTTTAACATGCTAAGAAATTAAGCCAAGAAACTTGCGAGTTTCTTTTGTGGGCATATGTGCATATGTCTGCTTGGGAATGTAAAGGTATCATATTACCACGATTCAGGATTTGCAATTAAAGTGCAAAATAAAGTTTTGCAATAGAAAAAATATCCTTAAAGAAAAACTCAGTCATTATTATGTGAGAGTGTAAGGTGTCTCAGTAAAGCCAACGAGCTGGAGAACAGAGTCAAGTAGGAAAACATTCTACCCTGAGAGGGTGGCAGAGGAGGGGAGCAGCGTAGAAGTGAAAGCATTTCATGTCTCATCATTGTGAGAGAAAGGAAAGGAGGAGGAGCAGTGTGGCTATGTGGGTGGGGGAAGGTGGATATAGCTATTTTATTTCCAGGAAACAGAGAGACATGTTTTGATTAGAACAGTGGAAAGGGGAAGAGAGCATCTCTTAAAACTATGAGCACATCACCGTGAGTGCTAATTGTATTTCTTACATTATTCCAGAAGTGTCTGATAATTTAATGTATCTACTGTTTGTATTGTGGAACAGGATCAAGTAGTTTCATCAGTTATTGTTAATGTATAATAACACGAGTGGCATTTTTCAGAAAGTTGAAAATATCAGATAACATCTGCAGAGCTAATTGCTCATATGTATAATTGAAATTTTTAAACACTCATCTGAAGAACAGCTTTAAATGCTCTCAGTGGTTCCTGAATTTAATGGGCTTGTTTTCTTTATAAATAACAACTTCTAAGTCTTGTAGATATAAATCTTCTAGAGTTTAGCTTGACCATTGAAAAGGTTATATTTAGATTTTGAGTGTTTTTATCATGAAGGAATAATATGTTTTTTACAGATAAATACATTTAACCTTATTTAAATACCTTCAGTGTACATGTGTACCAAAATTTTATATAGTACCCCATTCAAAGGTACAATTTTTATTTTTTAATATATCAGCTAAACTAAATGTAAAAAGGAACTATATTTAATTCATATGAAGATTCTAAGAAAATAAGGTGTGAACGCCAACATAATGTAACTGAATACAGTAGCATTTTTTTCTCTTTGAACCTCAATTTTCTCATCTATAAAATGGAAGCAGTGACATAACTGAGCAGTTGCAGACAATCTGAGTCAAACTGCACCCGCTTTGTGAGTCAGTTTAGTGCCCCTGCCACTCCTCAGTGCCTGCAAGACTGCAAGTACCAGTAGATAAGAAATTTCTCCAGTAGGACCAAATCAGGGAGGGTCAGATCATGGCTTCAAACCTGGCTCTAGTTTAGTGCAAGAAATATTTATCTTAAATAAAAAACAAGCAGAGATTTCTATTCGAGAAAAGCCACAATGGTTAATTTATCCGTGTACATTCACAAGTTGTCCACAAGTAATGCAATTGCATGGAAGGGCCCGGGGAGACGGATGGAGCTTGGCTGATACAAGCAGAAACCGTTTCTTTAATTCACAGTTACCATAATTATCGTAGCAGTTTTACCCAACAACCCAGCAGAGTAATTAAAATGTTACTCCCTTAAAATATAAAATAGGGGTTTATCTTGTGGAAGTTGACATTAGAAATGGAAAATAGATATTATTAATATTTGTTAATTTTATATCTTTTAAATAGTTGTTTAGCACCTGGATAGATGCACTCTTTCTGTATTTAATCTGATTTTCTTGGAACAGTTTTGTTTAGAAATATAACTTCAAATCCAAGGGAACCTCAGGGAAAATTCTGTGCTTTATCTTAAAAACACCAATAGTTCAGGTTGGGCAGGTTGAGAGTCTTTAGGGTAAACAGAGTGGGTTGATATACTGGGTAACTTTTCTCCTTAATTCTCAGGGGTCGATATGGTATGATGAACTTAGATCTTTTCTTAGTTGTTTTTATGTGCAAGAAATTGCTTCACCAGATATAAACATTCTGTTTCTTAAACTGTAGTTAAACATAAGATTTCTCTCACATTTTTTTCTTTTCCCTTTTTGTTCTTCCCCTACGTATCACACCTTCCCTACACCTTTAGCTCCTTTCCTCCCATTTCTAAATGTCAGTAATCTTATTAGAATCTTATGCATTGTTGCAGAATATTCACACCAGGGAAACTATTTGGTATTTACACATGTGGGACTTATTTATTTCACTTAGGAGTATATCTTCAATATGTATCCATTTTCCTATGAATGAATCTATTCTCTCGCTCTTTATGGCTGAGTAATATTCCATTTTATAGAAAAACCACATCTTCTTTATCCAGTTTCCAACGGATGGGCAAGTAGGTTGTTTCCAAGTTGTTTCTTAAACTGTAGTTAAACATAATGTTTTTATAGGGATGTCTCCATGTTGTTTAATTTTTGAGTCTTTTCATTATGTTTCTGTTACTTGCTTGAGTTATATGATTTTGAATATATTTGGGATACATATTCTATTATTGATTTTGAAAAGGTTTAATTGCTTTGTTTTATTTTTATATATAAGGAATATTATCTTAACAGTATAAAAAGATCTGAATGTAAATTCAGGAGTTCCTGGATATATTTATACAAAATGTTTATATTTACATAAAAATTTGAGAATTTCCCTAAAAGTATTGAGGATATATTTTTATAATATAAAAAGATGTTTCTCACATAAAATAAAGTACTTTTTACTTGTCAGATTCCATACTATTAATGATGTTTGTTCTATCAACTCCAGTCCCCCCCAACCATTTCACCTGATTTAAAAAGTGGTACAAAATGTATTTGCTGTATAGCTACTATATCTTTCTCTGTTGTGTGAGAGAATTTCCCTAATACTTAGACTAGGTTATTTCATGTACTAACAATAGAGATTATTGGAAAGGATGGGCATATTAGAGTCCCCAAAACCAATCCTTCACCATCATAAAAACCTTTTTATGTAATATGTGTCAGAAATGATATTGTCTTCTCTCAGTCACATTTAAAAACAACAATTAAGGGGCAGGGATTTAGCTTAGTGGTTCTGCTGCCTGCCTCACAAGCACAAGGACCGGAGTTCGATCCCCAGCATCAAAAACAAAACAAAACAAAACAAGCTACTAAGATAGATAAAAAGAACAATTACTATTTAGGGATATATCTGGACTAAATTTAAGTGTGTATTTTTGTGATGTTGACCCCGTTGTTCAAGTTCACTATCTGCATATTTACAGAAGCCTAAGGGGCAATCTCTAGGACATTATGCAGGTATTTGAAGAGTCTCTTCACTGTCCTGTGTAACCCTTTCCTCCAAAATCCCATCAGTGCTCTTCCCATGTGTAGTCTCTAGAAGTTGTTATCATCTCCCTGCTTGTTTTTGCCTGACTTCTCTGCTAAACATCTCTAAATAGTAGTGATTTTACATACATAAAGACTTTTTAAATTATTTCCTGAAAGTAAGAAAAGGAAGGTTTGTGTGATTTCTTGATAGCAGCCTTTCTTTGTGAGGTGAGGTGGAATCTCAGTGTTGTTTTCATCTGCATCCCTTGAATGACCAGTGATGTGGAGCATTTTTTCATATATTTACTTGCGGCTTTTACTTCTTTGTCTGAGAAATGTCTGTTCATTTCGGATGTCCATTTTTGAATTGGGTCTTTATATTTGGAGGGGCTAATTGTTTTGAGTTCTTTATATATTCTAGATAATAGGTGGGGTTGTGGGGAGAAAGGAATCCTTCTCCATTGTTGATGGGAGGGCAGACTGGTGCAACCACTGTGGAAATCAATATGGAGATACCTCAAACAGCTTGGACTGGAGGTTCCATTTGACCCAGCCATCCCTCTGCTGGGTATCTTTCCAAGAGAACTAAAAGAATCATATCACAGTGATGAATGCGCACCCATGTTTATAGCAGCTCAGTTTGTAATAGCTAAAACTTGGAAATAGCCCATTTGCCCATCAGTTGGAAACTGGATAAAGAAGATGTGTTTTTTCTATAAAATGGATAAAGAATGAGAAATTAGATTCATTCATAGGAAAATGGATACATTTTGAGGAGCTACTCCTAAGTGAAATAAATAAGTCACACACATGTAAATACCGAATAGTTTCTCTGATATGAAAAAAACTACAGTAATACATAAGATCCTAAAAAAATTACTGACATTGTGAAATGGGAAGAAAGGGGCTAAAGGTGTAGGGAAGGTGGGATGGGTAGAGGAAGGGTAATAAGGGAAAAGAAAAAAATGTGAGATAATGAAAAGATGGAAATAAAGTGTTTGTAGATGGGAAGGGGAGGAGGGGGTGAAAGGAGGGCAGGGACAAGGGGAAAAATGAGAACCAAGACCTGTCATGTAGAGAGGTACAAGATCCCAGTAATGAATGTAACTACTGTATCCCTAAAATGTACCAATAAACTCAATTAAAGCTGAAGAAAAAAAGGAAGGTTTTCCTAGGGCCTGAATCTCTCAAGTGACACTATGTCATATTTACATCAGTGTGGCTGGCTCAAGTTTAATTGTTAAATTTTCACTGAGTATTTGTGGAGTTAATGTGCAATGAATGTATGTGGTGTAGTATAAAGAGGCAGAGATCGAAGCACGTGCCGTAGGAGCCCACGTGGCTGCTGCACATGACCAGTATGACAGTGAGCATGACGATAAGGGCTGTAGTGCTGGTTAGATTCTCTTGGGTGCACTTGAGAGATGGAAAAGGAAAAATGACAAACTCAGGCATGTCAACTCTTGGTTTAAATCGCTATCGGAGAATCTGAGAACTTCTAAAGCAGCTCTAAGCGATGCTCTTATTTATAGTACCTGCAAGGTTGATATTACTGAAAATTAAATAAAGATGTAATCATGTGGGTGTTTTGCAGTGCCTGTTGAACCCAGAGTCTGGACAAGTTATTTATGTGAAAGTTAAGCTGGTCATTGTTAAAAAATGGGCTGCTTAGTCTTACAACACCAAAATATGTGGTTGGACACATAAAACTGACAGTCTTATGCCACACAAGCCACTTCGAGATGAACATACTGTTGCAAGTAATATGTTAAGTAGTAATTAAATAGCCTAGCTTCTTTTCTATTAAAAATCTAGTGATAGCCTCATGTGGGGTGAGCATCTTAAAAGAGGATGTCAGTTTTCAAGAACAGCTACCTATACTTGCTACCGTATCCATAAGTAGTATCAAATCTTAGCATGTTCCGACAAGTATAAATTCTTTTTTTCTCTCTCACTGAGTTTATTGGTACATTTTAGGGATACAGTATCCACTTACTACAAATGCATAATGGCCTCTGCCCATTTCTATTCCGAATTAGTGTAACCAAATGACACATCATTCCCATGGTTGTGTTGTTGTTGTTTTGTTTTCAGATGGTTGCAGACCTTTATGGCTCAATTATCCAAACTAATGAAGGAATAGTATCAGACAGCTAATACTGACACTACGTAATCTAAAATACAGTGGATAACATAACAACAACAACAAAAGGTTGAAATGAGTACCAAGCAATATAAATCTAGTTTTTCTAAAGGTAGCAATTGTTTGTGGGTAAATTGTTTAAAGTATTGAAAATACCCTCAGCCAAAATTTTCTCAACTGTTGGAAAGTATGGAATTATACTTTTTTGTACAACCAGCATGTTCATAAGTCTGTGATTATATGGATTTTTCAAACTGACTGTGTTCATATGTTTGAATATAATTTTCTTATTTATAGCTTCTTTTTAAGTTTCTTTACCTGCTTATCTCCTAGGACATATTCAATTGCCTATTTATACTCAACATGGAAAGAATTAATTCTTAAGAGTAATTTAAATACCAGTCTAAGGATGGACTACATCAAAACTTGCTCTCATTTCCTCTCATGACTTCCACAAAACTAGAAGGTCTATTTACCATTTAACATCAAAGTTACTAGAAGGTCATTCTAGGATAAATGATGCATTAAGAATAAGAAAATATTAGACCAGAAGAATCCCATAAACAACCTGAAGTAATCAAAAATATTATTTCCACAAAAAGCTTAGGTAAATTTCAGAACAGGAGTAAAAACTTTTAAGTAAAATTTCAGAACAGGAATAATAATTGGAAGTTGATTAGAATTTAGAGATTAGTGGTTTTCAAAATTTAGCATGTATGAAATAACATTAAATTCAGTATTATGTAAGACCTGCGCCAAAATTACTAGGGGAACAGAACAGAGAACTACAGTTTTCCCCAACAGCTTTTCTGCTATGAAATACACATAGAATAGAATTTGCTATCTTGATAACTTAATAATATTATCAGTGATACATTCATAGCACTGTGCATTCTTCAACACTATCACTGTCCAGAACTTTTTTCATATTATAAAATCAAAACTCTTTAGCCTTTAAACAACTCCATATTTCTTTTTGTAACCAAACCCCTATAAACTACCCTTCTATGTTTTTTCTTTATGACTAATTTGATTAATCTATGTAAGTGGAACCAGTTATTATCACTGTGATTTGCTTATTCGCCTTAGAATAATGTCCTCCTGTTTATCCATATTGTAAAGAATTTTGCAATTGTGAGAATTTCTTCCCTTTGAAAGGTGAATGATTTTTACCTTGTCTGATTATGCTATATTTTGCTTATCCATATCTACTGATGGGCACCTTATTACCACTGTATCTTGACTATTGTAGATCACGCTGCAATGAACATGCCAGCACAAGTATCTCCTCAACATCCTGACTTCATTATATTGTAATATATATCCTGAAGTAGGGTTACTGGCTCATAGTTCTATGTTAATTGCTTTTTCATAAAGGCTTTACCAATTTGTATTTCCACTAACACTATGCAAGTTTACTCTTTTTTATTTTGGCCAACATTGCCTATCTTACGGTCTTTTGATATAGAGATTTCAACAACTGTGAGGTGATACTTCCTTTTGTTTTCTTGTTGTTGTTTTTGTTTTTGTTTTTGTTTTGAGGCAGGGTCTCACTATGTAGTTCAGACAGCTCTGGAACTCACTGTGTAGCACAGGCTGGTCTGGAACTCACAGCGATCCTCCTGCCTCAGCCTCCCGAGTGTTGGGATTACAGGCATGTGCCACCATGTCCGGCCATTATGGTTTTGATTTGCATGTTCCTGATGGTTAATCACATTCAGCATCTTCTCATATGTTAAATGTTCATTTATATATCTTTTTGGAGAAATGTCTATTCAAATACTTTGCCCATTTTAAAGTAGGATTTTTGATGCTATTGTTATTGTTGCATTATAGGAGTTATGTCTATTCTGAGCAGTAATCTCTTATCAAATATATTTGCAAATATTTTATCTAATTCTGTGAGTTTTTTTAAATCTGTTCATAAAATTGTTAGATTTTTGTACTGTCCAATTTGCTCATTGTTACTGTTGCTTTATATAGCTTTGGTGTCATACAAAGAGAAATCATTGCCAAAATCTAACATTGTGAAGTTTTTATCTTATGTGTTTCTTCCTAGTGTTACATAATTTAAACTGATTTAGGACTTTGATCCATTTTAAATTAATTTTTGTCTACTTTGTTGTACAAAGATTTAGCTTCTTTTTTTGGCATTCAGTGTTTTCTTCTATTCTCTTAGTCTATAGGTCTCTTTGTGTGCCAAGACTGCTGTACTTTCATTAGTTTTGCAGCAACTTTTGAAATCACAACAGATGAGTCTTTTAAGATTTATTCTTTTTCAGTATTATTTTGGTTTAAGATTTTATATGATTTTAGAATGAGTTTTTCTGTTGTTGGAAAGTGTTACTGATTTTGAGGGAGTTGGATTGAGTCTGTGTACTCTGTTAGGTAGGTAGTATTGACATTTTTTTTTTCAATACTGGGGATTGGATTCAGGACACTGCATTTGCCAGGCAGGCATGACGCCACTGAGCTACATCCCCGGCCCCCAAAGATTGTTATCTTAATATTAGCTTTCCAACCTATGAACATGGGATGTGTTTCCATTCACTTATATTTTCTTCAGTTTGTTTCAGAAATGTTCTATACTTTTCATTATAGAAGTCTTGCACGTAGTTGTGTGAGTTACATCTTTATCTGTTTGTTTGTTTCAGTGCTGGGGATTGGATTCGGATCCTTGCACCTGCAAGGCAGGCAGCAGAACCACTGAGCTAAATCTCCAGCCCAGTTACATCTTTACTTTTTACTCTATTTGATACTGTTATAAGTGTAATTGCTATTTAATTTTCTTTTCATATTTCTTGTTAGTGTATAAAAATTCTGATTTTTAAAATTTGTATTCTACTTTGCTGGATTCATTAGTTCTCTATAATATCTTCAGATTGTAGATTTTCTACATGTAAAATCATATTATCTGTAAAAGGAGATATCTGTATTCATTTCTTTCCAACTTGGGTGCCTTCTATTTCTCTTTTCTTTTTCAATTGCTCTGGCTAGAACTTTTAGTACTATCTTAAATAAAAGTTGTGAACCCAAGCATTCTGGCCATTTTCTTGAACTCATAAGAAAGATTTCAGCTTTTCACCAGTCAGTATGATCTGCTGTATTCTATAGGCTTGTCTTAGATGTCATATTCTTTAGATGTATTTTTTTCTCTTCCTAGTTTGTTGAGTGTTTTTAATCATGGAATAATATTAAATTTTGTGAAGTGTATCTCTTTAGTTGAAGTAAGCATGTGTTTTTTCTTTCATTCCACTGATGTATATTGATCAATTTTTTGTATGTTGAACTATCCTTGAATTCTAGGAATTCAATTTACTCATTCTGTATAATCCTTTTAAAATGTTACTGAGTTCAATTTTCTAATATTTTCTTCGTAAGAAAATTGGCTTCTATTTTTTTCATGTCCTTTATTTCTCTGACTTGAATATCAGTCAGCTCTATTTTAACAGGGTCTCTGAAAGATTATGATGGATTAGAATTTACAATAGGTGCTTACAATGCAGGCTAATCCTACAGGTTGGAGTCCCTGGGCAGTTTCTGTATGCCATCTACACATTTAGGAAAGAAGATTTGCTAGGAAAGGTTGCTGAATGGACAAGTGTCACAGACCAAGATAAAGGGTACACTAATAAGAAGCTTTATCAATTTGGTGGTGGAAATCAGTATGATTTTATAAGGAGATCAAAATAGTATGCAACTGTTGAATACAACATTCACACAGAACATCTTCTGCTAGCATAATCGGATGAAATATGCAGTGAAACCTCTGCAGAGACAAATATTAACAGAATATGCTCAATTCCATTGCAGATCCTGCCTAAATGTGCTGAGCAGAAAGAGAAAATGCCTAGTTCCACCAAAAAAACCAAACCAAACCAAAACAAGGAAACAAATAAACAACAACAACAACAATAAAAATAAATAAAAGCAACTCCAGAAGCAATTGGAGTGAGCCCAAAATGGGGACTGAAAATCACAGAAAACCCAAGAAAGCTTAGACTTTTCAAATTAAACTTAAGTGATTACAAAGGGAAAGAGGAAAAGGATCTTTTCTCAATTAACAAAGAAACACTACTTGCTATAATGATGGTTTTGTGGCTCTAGAATACTTTGGCAAAGCTCTATTATTTTTACTCTAAGCTATCACTTTTTAGGAAATTAACAAGTTATATTTATCCGCACATTCACCATTTATGGGTTTTCTTTATTTTTTTATGTAGAACCAAGATTATTCCAGGTCATTAGCCTTACTATCTAAAAAATGTCATTCAAGTCTAGCAAAAATTACCTCAGCTTCTGGTTGTATGGTTAATTTTGTCCTTATTTTCAGAACAGTTTCCTGGATTCAGGTATTAGTTTGACAGTTTTTCTGTGAGTTGCTTTGTATGATATTCCATTCCCTTTTTATTTAAGCAAGTTTTGTGAGAAGACTGTTTAATTTTTCCTCCTATGTACACATTGTTGCTTTTGTCCTCTAGCTGTTTTTCAGATTTTCCCCTTTTCATTGGTTTTCAATAATGTGATTAGGATATGCCTAATTGTTGTTGTCTTTACATTTGTCCATTTTAGGGATCTGACAAGCTTTGAATCTGTGTGTTCATTTGTTCATGAAACTTGAAATGTTTAGCAATGTGCATTCTGCTTTCACATTCTTGAACTTCAGTTAATGTATGTTAAATATCTTGATATTTTTAAGCAGATTACTGATATTCTTGTCATTTTTTCCTTTACTTTTGTCTTTCTTCAGTTCATATATTTGTTGCTGTTGTATCTTCACTGATCAGTCAATCAGCTATGAATCTCATCCATTCATTCCTTCATTCTTGATACTGTATTTCTCAGTGGACTTCTTTTATATACAGTTCATTTCCCTCTTCATTATTTTCATGTTTTATTTCAAACCTTGAGCCTAATTTTATTACTATTCTTCTTAAGTTCATGTTTTAAGTACATAATGATTGCTTTCATCACAGAGTACATGTACATAACACATCTTAATTATTTTTTTTTCCCTTTCCTTCTTTTCTGTCTTTCCTCCCTCTGTTTCTTGGTCCCCTTTCAGTTTGAAAAAGATCTAACTGTTCAATGTCTTCATTTATTTTTTAATTTTATTTTATTGTATTTTTTGTTTTTTTTTGAGACAGGGTCTCACTATGTAGTTGAAACTGACCTGGAACTCACTATGTAGCCCAGGCTGGTCTCGAACTCACAGCGATCCTCCTGCGTCAGCCTCCCGAGTGCTGGGATTACAGGCATGTGCCACCACGCCTGGCTTTTTATTTTTAATTTTAGTTCTTTTCACTGATTTTTATACTTACTACAATTTTTACTTTTGTAATATACTTAGTAAGCTTTGATTGCATACTAGACCTTATAAACTTAGGTTGATGTTATTGTAATGGGTTGGGTTTAATATCTTCCTTTATAAACTGTCATACTTTAATCAGACAGGCAGCTTCTACTTTACCTTGCTTCTTTTGAGGCATTAATTTATCTTTCTCAGATAACTCAGTTGTATGCTACTATTAAAGGTGACTCTTCTTTCTTTAATATCCTGACTGTTCACTCATTTTTATGTTCACTCTAGGCATTGTAAGTATATTTTATAGTGTCTATTATTTTTAGTTGAACTGTTGAAGATCTCTGTGTACATGCACTCTATAATATTCAGTAACAGTCTCACAGACACCGCATGCAGGTTTCTGGACCCCTCTTTACATGGGTCTTTCTCCAGTACATTCTCCTGTGTGTTTCAGCTGCCTCAATTTTCCAAACACATTAAGTCTGTCTCCTCAGCTCAGAAAGCCTATTGTTTCTGTGTATCTATCTCTATTCCCTTCCCACTTTTCCTGCACTCTAATCTTAAAAAAGGCTCTTGGCAGAAAACTCGAATGTTGATGATAGGACTCAAGTGAGTTTCTTCTTTATGTTTTCTGTCTTTTGCTGCCTACTGTCCAGTGTCTGAACACATTGGCTTCATTTATATTGTCCATGTTTATAGTTGCTCATGGCAATAGGGCAAAATGATTTTAGTAGTTCTTTCATGACCAGAAGTAGAAGTACATAATATTTTATAATATATTTTAATATTTGTAGCTACCAACAAAGCTACATATTTGGATATATCTCCACTCTAATGTTACCAGAGTAAAACCTAAATTTGTATTGTATTTTTTGTTTGCCCACAATTGAATTATAACTACTTATGTAATATGGAAGATAAAAGTCTCTGGAATGCAGTAAGTTCTTGTTTTTTTTTATGTGAAAATAATCTCAGATTTTACTTTCATTTCATTTTCCTTGACTATGCACATGTGTGAAGCCTCAAACTTGTGAATTAAAAAGATTAGGCTTTATAATATTATGTTAACCTTAAAAGTAAGTTTATTTATTTCAGTACTATTGAACTTATCATTAAACCCTTATGTATATCTGTTGATTATTAGTTGGAAATAAACACAGATTTCTCTTGCTTGTTTATATCCAAACCTAAACATAAAATATTTTTGAGGTATGTATGTTTTATATGAAGTAGTGAATGCTCATTTAAAAAAATCTTTGAAACATAACTAAACATAGTTTGATAGACTCCCTTCCTTAGAATAACAGAAGTAATACCATTGTTTTGCTTTTGTTTCACAATAAATTCTTCTATGAAACAGTTTACATTTTTAGGTGATGCTGCTAGTCAATAATTGTCTAGGGCAGCATATCAAATGTTCAGCCTCACAAGACAGAGGTGGGAAGTTCAGTCAATAATGGATTATTCCTTGGGAGCTTGTGTTGCTGACCCAGCAAATGCTCGTTCTTAACGCACACATGCATCACTGAGACCTGTGTGCTGTGAGGAATTCAGACCGGGGCATTCCCTTCTTTTTATTAATCAGGTCAAGGTACTAGGAGATAATTTTCTCTCATTGGCATATTTGAGAATCTACTTTTCGAAATTAAGATGAGTGATTTCTCCAACCTAAATCAGATGATAGCTTCTAAGAGCCAGTAATTGAAGCCCATTTTCAGTTTTGATTACAGCTTTAGAAAGGGGAATAACTGGATAGGAAACAAGTGATTTTTCCTTCCCTAATTGCAAAATTACATCTTTCCCTAATTGAAAAAAAAGGCGAATATTTTAAAACTGTTTATCCAATAGGATAATATTAGGAAACAAGTGATTTTTCCTTCCCTAATTGCAAAATTACATCTTTCCCTAATTGAAAAAAAAAGCGAATATTTTAAAACTGTTTAGGATTGTGTCATAAATTTGGTCCTAAAACAAGCTAAAGTGAAGAATATTATAGTTGATCATAAACATAATTTATCATAGGTAATGTGAATTTATTTCTTCAGTTATTTGTGAGTGTGAGAAAAACACTTGATAGGATGAATGTAAACAATTCTCATTTATGTATACTATGAAATTTTTGTGTTACTTCTCTAGCCTAAAAATAGAAGCTGCAACCTTACATGTTAAAGGATACTGTAAAGAAATCATAAGTGTGGAAAAGACATTTTTAAAGCATGTGTTTGGATTTCTATAAATGAAATTGACAATCACTGTGAAAATTTATATTTAAATTTGGGTAGCATGAGAACATGGGGCTGGATTTTAGAAAAATATGGTCAACTTTTGTTTTGCCTGACTGTAGACAAATCAATGACTGAATTAGGATGGTATTTGTATGTTTCTTCTGAACAAAATTGAATGCCTTCAAGTAATGCATTTACTCTTCAAGTTAACTCAGACATCCCTACTTCCTGTGGCAGTAGGGCTTGAGGTTAAGACCAGTCAACAGAAGTAGGTAGCTTGAACTTGAAACCTACACATGCTTGATATATTTATTGCTAAAATAAGAAAATCATAGCATTTATCTTACAGAAATTATTTAAAGGTTAAAGGAATATACATGCTTATACATATGTACATGTATTTCATGTGTATCTGTAGATATATCTATGTATTATGTTCTAAAATGTAACACAGATATATTGCTTTAAACAATAACAGAAATATAGTAATCAACAATGTTAATGGTAATACTAGTAGTATCTGGTCCGTCCACACATAAATTTTATTGAATTGTCTCTGAGATATTTGAATTTGTGATTGTGGCTCTAAACCTTACTCAGATCTTCACACTATTGCAGAATGTAATGACTAACGTTATTGGCAGAACTCCTGACCAGTCTTCTCTCTAGTCTACAGTACCTTTTTCTCTTTTTGTAATTTCACCACCATGACTGTCTTCTTATTCCCTGAACTTTTGACTGTACAAAGGAGCTGACAGGTGTTTTCCAAGAGGTGACACCAGCTGCTTCAAACAGCTGTTATCTGACAGTTTTCAGGTCTTTCTGAGAAGTGTGTGTGATGGAAAGGCCATCAGACAAGAAAGCCAACAGTTGTATTTGGCATAATTACACACTTCCTCAAGGGAAGGAAACAGTCAATCTCATAGTTTTTAGTCAGACTGACACTATCCACCTCTTTTGCAAGGTACATTTACAAAGTTCAAACGTTTGATTGACTGAAGCTGAAGAGGAAAGGCTAAATGTCAAACTTTTAAGATGAAACCAGTGGCAGCTCTGTAGCAGCTTGGCAGGTGGAGTGAAGTCTAGAATTAAGAGTGACAGAAATGGTGGGCAGTAAAAAGAAGCCTGTGGTGGCTGGCAGAAAAGGAAATCTGCGTGTGGTTAGGACACACGTGGGCTTTGATTAGGAGCAGAAACGTTGAAATGTATACTGATTTAAATTTGCAAAATTATCTCAACATTTAACAAAAATGGCTGCAATAGCTTTTGATCCCTTGCTTTTGAAAATGTTAACATAAATCCTTTATAAACAGTGCTCAAAATTTGGAGATTCTTTTTAAAGATCATTGTACTTACTGCATTTTTATCATTTAGATCTGTTCTTTGAAGAGCATGAAATTCTGGAGAAATATAAATAATTGATATTGATAAAGTACCACAGAGCAAATCTATGTAAAGATGCTGAGAAAACAAATATAAGAAAAGTTTAGGTTCCTAATATATTAGCATAAAAATAACAACTGTAAAATAATCAGAATTTTAATAGTACATGAAATATAATACAGCATCCTCACTTTTATAAAATCTACCACTCAATGTGGCACTGTCAACTTTCTGTATGTGTGTATTTAATACCAGATCTTTTTTCCCTTTTTTGGAATAATAAGCATTAAAAGACATATGTTAGTTCTCTGCATTGTTCAGATCATTGAATAAACTAAAATTATTCTTCAGATTTAACAAATATGGTAAGATAAGAATTAGTAATTGGATTCTGTTCTCCTATATTTTTTGTCAGTGTCTAATGGTTTTCTAAATATGTAGTCCTTCAGTCTAGCGCCACCCAGTAAATAAATGATGTGGACCACAAATCTGAGCCAAAATTAATTTTGAATATTCTATAAACAATAAAAAAGGAAAAATGAAACAGGTGAAATTATTCTTTATAATGCACTTAATTTAGCCCACTATCTAAAATGTTATTATATACTATAGTAATATAAATTTAAGACAGTATCCCAAATCTTAATATTTCAGTGATTAATCAATACAAAGTTATCGACTTTTCAACATATTTTTCATACTGTCTTCAAAATTTTTATGCATTTCCCTGATACAGTGCATTTCAATTTAATCGAGTTACATGTGGTTAGTGGTTGTTATATTGGACAATACAAATTCTGATAGTTTGGCTTTCATTCTATTTATTCTGTATATAATATGAAGTAAAAATAAATTATTAATAATGGAAGAAACATTTTTATGGCCTACATTACATATTAAACTATGCTTTAAGATTATTTTCAGTGATACTCTTTTTTTAATGCTAAAAATGTCTACTATTAGCTGTAGTATATGTTATCATGATAAATTTTGTTACGTCCTTAAAAATGCTGTTCCAATGGCATTGGCACATAAGAAATCATTTTTAATTTTATCAATTTAAAGGAACCGCTTTACTATGCTCACAGATTCTGTGTTTAGGATGTGAACAGGCAAGGCAGGGGCAGCATATCTTTGCTTCATAGTATTGGGTGCTTTGCATGTGAGAGTGGATGACTAGAAAATGACCCAATGTCTGAAAATGGGAGTCTTTGGAATCTTGTTCTCATTCTCTCTGTTGCATAATCTGAGAACATTTACAGATAGGAACTGCCAACATGTTAACCTCTCTACGTGACTTAATTTCTTCACCCCATGGCTCCTCAGGTTCAGTTTTCTACATAAAAACTTGGGGCGCCAAGTGTAAGTCAGAAACTAAAACTGAGATTGCACTGCTGCAAAGGACTTGGCCTCAAAAGTCAAACAGCACAGTAACTGTACTGTATACCTAAAATGTACCAGTAAACTCAATGAGAGATGAAAAAAAGTCAAACAGCACCATTTCCATCCATTTCTGTTGATTACAGATGAATCTATCAGTTCAGTTTTATTCAGAAAGAAGTGAAATAGACCTCCCCTCTTTATTTAGATGTCAAAGAACTTTAAGAACATATTTTAAAATCAGGACACAGTCGTGGTTTCTGAAGACTTTCTATAGCCACAGTCACAAATTCCCTTTTTTATTTTTTTCTCTTGTTTTTATTAATTGCAACTCCAAATGTCAGCTGTACTTAGAAAGTCATTAGAGATTTAATTTGTATATGTTAGCTTGATATAAATCCACCTTCATATATATATATATATAACTTATAGTATTTTGAACATTACATTAACTGATACATGTTAAATGCCTTCCAGAAGTCTGGTGCACTAGACATGCTCAATTATTGTTAGTTTTAAGTATCTTAGAGAGTTGTTATTACCATAATAAATCTTTATTTAAATTTAATCTCCATAATATGCCACATTTTGCTTTTATTATACAACTTGAATTCTTTAAGCCTCTGTTTTTCTTTCCCAGAAAAGACAAGAATAGTCTATTTTAATAGTACACTCATTGTACTGGAATAATTAATATAAAATTGTATATTAGAGTGTCTGTTATAGAGTAAGCAAAGGGTTTTTATGACTAGAAAATTTAACCCAGACAGATTTCTGCATCGTCTATTTAAATCATAGCAAGTTATTTATTCCAATCATTTTAGAGATGTTTCTGGAACTAATTAATTTGGATATAATTTATTATGTAAGGTTATTTGTGTTCTTGAAATATAAGTCTAAACCAAGTAAAATTTTAAGTGAATATTTATTATGTGTAACAATTGAGAACATTTATAATGAACTAAGTAAAATTAGTATTCTATGTCTACATAAAGGACTGATAGTTTCATTGTAATTTTGTTGTCTACATATTTCAGTACATTGGAGTCTCAGGGTTAAGAAATTGCTGATAGATTTGCTGTTGGTCCATGTTTAGCCACAACAGCATAGTCCAATAATAACTATCAGAGTCTATTTTTTTTAATAATCTGAGATGTGTGGAAATAGCAAAAATTTAGCTAATGCTGTGTTATTAGAAAGGGATCCGTGAAGTGCAAAAAAACAGAATATGAAATAATGATTACAACAACTTCTTTGTCTCTTCCCAACACTTTAGAATCATAAAGAATCCTCTAAATGGATGATTTTTCACTTCCTCAACCTCTTTTTTTTTTTTTTTTTTTTTTTTTTTTTTTGGTACCAGGGATCCAATTTAGGCCCTTGTGCTTGCGAGGGAGGAGGTGGAACCACTGATCCAAACCCCTGGCCCTCCTCAACCTCTTCTATGCCATGCTTCTCCATGTCTAGGGCAACACAACTCGTTTCTGCCTCACTAGTTGTTTAATGATTAATATATTTGGGAATTCTACTTGACTTAAGACATTTGAAGTCAATCTTCCCTGAGAATGTGTGCTTGAGATCTTGTGGTTTGTGTGGTTATTTTTTTAAAATAATAGTGTTGAGTTGCATGAAGCAGCATACAATCTTTCAGTTTCACTTTAATTATCACATATTGATGTATATGCCTGATGCCTCTTCTTTGTCTGTTTCTGTTTTGTCTAATGTAGAACAAAATACCTTTGGGCAAAGTCTGAGTCATTGCTCTATGTATGTTCTAAAGTCATTGCATCAGTTCAGTGAATGTTTATTGAAGAATATATAATTATCAACCTTATTAGTAGATGTTATTAATACAGAGTAGTGAAAGACCTTAGACAGGTTGAGCACTATCATGTACTAGCTAAATGTAAGCTTCAAAGGAAACATATACAGTTTCTATTTTCATCTGAGAAAATAAAAATTTTGGGGGAACTGATTAATTTATCTAAAATCACAGAAGAGAAATTTGAATCCATGTCTGTTATGCCTAAACCTAAATTTTGTCTACTAATGATCTCATATACAAAGCTTTTAAAAATAAGTTAATTGGAAAATATATTTGGATTCATATGAAAAGATAATTTCCTAATTTGACCTATTATTAGATGTATAATAAACCCATAGTTTGAGTTGTTGATAGTGTCTGTAGGAGATAAATGACTAATATTTAAATGCTCATCTTCACATCTACTATGATACAACTGAATTAGAAAATTATATTGAGCAGTGTTTTCATAAAGACAGGAAATTTCAGGTTTCTATACACTTCTGTGTTTAAAGGTAAATCTCATATTGTTCTCAATTTTTAAAAGTGTTGGCCTCATAATATTTGAATTGATACCACAGCCCTAATTTTACTGGTGAAGCATTTTTTTCAGCTTTTGACTCAATATTGCTAGAGTATCATATAATGTACTATCATGGTCTCTACATCACTACAAGAAAATTATATAATTTAGTTTGGTTCATTTTTCCTGGGATAAGGAGCAAGATTGGTATCTCAGCTATCTACCAATAATATTTATTGCTACTGAACATATCATTAAACATAACCTTCAGTAACTTCACCATGGAGTTCAGTAATACACTAAGTAGTAATACACTTGAAAAACAAAATAGGGCAGATATAGCTCAGTTAAAATTAAATATGTTTTATTTTATTTACTAGAAGACAGGGTTATGCAATAAATATATATTCTAAGTGGATCTTTTCTTCTAAAAACGGAATTTTCAGCTGTTGCAGAATTATAAGAAATTTTAATTTCTAGATTTTCTTGTATAAATAAGCTTTTTGGAGAGGTGAGAGTAAAAGAAATAGTCCTAGAATTGAATTTCAGAGTGCTCTCCTTTATTTTTTAAGTTACTTTTAAATATTTCCTAATTTATGTACCAGAGATGCTTGCTAAGATATAGTAGCAGTTTTTATAGAAAAACAATTGTCATGATGTTGAAGAACTGTAGGAAAAAGCATGTTGTTTTAACAATATTAATAACATTCATGGAACTTTTCATGCTTCAGAGAAGAGTTATATAGCATTTTCGGGGATAATTTGAAGGCTGAAATTGAGAATTTCACAAAGCACTACAATATGTAAAATATGCTTTAACTATTAAATAAACTTTAAAATTAAGTACTTATGTGTATTTAAGACATATGATACAAAACATTGTGGAATGGCACTTTGGATGTGTCTCTAGTTGTCACTGAAACATCAAAGCACATTAGAAATAGCCCATATTCCACTGAGAATGGCTAGACAAGTTCACAATAACTGAATAAAAAACAACAGATATACTCATCAGTTTTAAAAAGCCCTTCAGCCCACAGAAAAGGCCAGAAATTTAGAAGTGATGGCAGAGAGCCATGGAGGCTGAGTTGCCCTTTTAGAGTATCACATTTAATGTCCCTGCACTCTAGCTTCCATATGCCCACCTTACGTGGTGTGCGAGAGACTGCTTCTCCTCAACCAAGAGAATACTATAATATTTTAGGTTCTCCTTGATGGTTCTGGATGGTGTCACTCTCCTCAGTTGGTGAAATGTTGAGCCATAGAAACATGTAGGACTAACATGTCCCTTTGAGTGGAGTTCAGCAAGAAAATTCTTAAAAGAGCAGTGTTACAGATAATCCTGATATGCCAAATTGAATAAATTAAGAAATGCTTATCAGATTAGTGAAGTGCACTTTCGGCTGCGTGTGGATGTGTGACCTGGAATATATGAGTGGTGGTGAATCTATGGCATGCGTGCCACAGCCAGCTGTTCATTATCATTGAAAGCTCTACAAGGTTTACCATCTCTGCAGGTGTATGTGGTCACTCCTGGCTGGCCTCATTGAACTCAGCAACTTTGCCCCACCTCACCCTTTTCACATGATTTTTCTGCCTTGGAACCAGCCAACCGTGGACTAAATCCTCCCAGAATATAAGCCAAATTAAATGTTTCCTTCTTTAACTTCTCAGTGTGATGTATTACATCCCAGTAATAGAAAAGCTAATATAAGCTTGAGCTAGGTTCTAGAATGTACATACCATAAACACAGTCTGGTGCCCAATCCCCATGTCTCAGTTTGACCAAGCTACGAATTCTTATGTTTAAAAAAGTTCAGATAAGAAAAGAGGTCTGGAGTTCTGTGTATCTCCATTTCTAGGACATTGAATTTTTGATTTTCTGGTAGACCAATTGGTTCAAGAGATACAGATGACTCACTCATGAGGACAATCTCTTCAGGCAGAAAGAAGCTATAAAATGTATCTGGCGATAGTTCATAGCAGGAAGTGGAATCCTGTGGTGTACACAACTTACTTATGGAAGCTTATCAGTACTGTGTGTTTGTGGGCGTTATAATAAAGTAATGTCTTTTAGGAAGCCATGAATTTGCCCCATGAAAAAGTCCATGTTTGCAAATGTGCAATAGTGAAAGGCAAATGTTCACTCAGTGTTACCCACATGAGAACAGAAGCAGAATTACTACATATGACTTTTACATCTTTATATGAAATTCCTCTTTCTCTTTAGGCCTTGGAAAAGTCAAAAGATTAAAAATAAATTGAGGAGAGCCAAAGACTAGACCACCTTTCCCTCCCCACATGGGCTCCAGCATCACAGCTCACACTTAAAAGAAGAGAAGAGAAAAGAAGAGCATTTAACTATATGTGAATGTGAATTTTAGAGTTTTTCATGATCACAGTTATTAATAACTGAAAGGTGTATTTGTTTTATTTCCTCGTGGTCAGTCTTGCTATGTAACATATTCTAACCATTAACAGTATTATAAGAGTATAGGGTCTTGTGGAGATGACTACTGGGAAATCTGCAATAGATATTCTAAAGAACATCATGAAAATAGAGGTTAGAGATTAGAGAAAAATAAAACTTTTTTTTTTAGTTATATACTATCAGATTCAGCCTACACAATAAGCCAATTATAAATATCAAGTTTAATTTTTGAGTAATTAACTTATGCTGAATTGTAAAATTATTACAATGACATTAAAATAATAGAAGTGTACTAAATTCAGATGAGGTTAATTATACTAAGACATAGAAGTAGCATATATTTTATTATGCAGGTACATAATTTGTGTGTAGGAGCTTATGAAATACTAATGAGCGTAATTCATTGTGAAGTACATATCTTAGAACATAAGATCATGTATCTGAAAAATATTTTTAAAAACTAATATTTTATTTTATTATCCCTAATTCATAGCTTAAAACCCAATTATGATATTAGTTTTACTCAGCTGATCCTATCTTACCAATGTCAGTACCAGACGGCTAATGGCAATTTAAATTAACTCTCTGTGTTAGATTTTAGAACAACAATAAGAATGTCAAAAGGGGAGATAAAATATGTGAATATGAAATAAACTCAGACACTCTGTTTTGTAAAATTATTAAAAAGTCATATATAGTATTGCTGTATCATGTAGCCAGTGGCAAAGACATCAATCATCACATTATCGGTATGTTGAAAATGATAAATTGGTTGTGTTCTAATGAGAGGATCTAATTACTTAGAGAAATGAAGAGGGCATATGAAAGCTCTTTAGCAATAGTGGCCATACATTATCATTAATAATACTGAACTCTGTGTGGTATAATTCCTCTATTCTGTACATGTGGGGAGATAGAATCTTCCTAATTCATGTGAGAGAGAGAGAGAGAGAGAGAGAGAGAGAGAGATCAAATAGTCAATTCATCAGCCTCCTAAAAATAGCAAAGAGAAATATAACAGGAATATGAAACCTAGTCAGACATCATTAGAAATTTTTGAAACTATCTTTTTTCCCACTCTTAATAAATATGCATAGGTAGCAAACATAAACCTTGTATGTAGTCATCAGTCCAAAATATAATTATAAAAGAAATGTGATAATTCCTACAGGATATCTTGGGCCCATTAAATTATACTGGATACTTGCTAAAGCCTTGAAACAGAATTACAATTCCAAATTATTTCAGCAGGCTGTAACATAAAGTCAGTAGCAGCAAGATGAAATGTAACGAGGGAACTAAAAATTTGTGTGTTTGGACTTAAGAAATCATTTCTTCAAATGTAGCATAGGAAGACATGGTGTTAAATGAGTGGCTGAATGAAAATAGAATTGAGAAGGGTACTGTTGCACAATATTTGTAAGTACCTATGAAGAATGAGAATCAGGGTTCTCTAGGTGAACATAGCATTTATATTTGGACAGTTTTTAATTTAAAAATTATCATGTCAGCAATCACGTTCTGTATCATTTTCTTCTTCTTGAATTGTATTTTTTCACTTATCTATCTGCTCTTCCAATTGCATTTCTTTTCTGATTAACTTATTAGTTCATAGTTGCTTTCTAGATTTTTCTATGTAGTGACTTTCATAAGAGTAGTACTGCATTTTTCTTGTGTTCTTCTTTTCTATGGAAAATCTAAAGCTTTGGCTTCACAGTAGTTTATTTCTTCTTTGTTTTCAGTATTAATTTTGTACTATTCCATTTATATATTTTACTGGTAACTGTGTGCTCTAATCAGCGCATTTAGTGGGTGATTGAGTCTAAAGTTACTAGGCAGGATGAGAGACAAAAAAGAAAAAAAAGAAAAAACACATGACCTGCAAAACACAATTTTCAAACGGCTACATTCTCTGTTTAACATTCCTAAAGCTTGTTTGATTCTCATGTCTCAGGAATTGGCCATTCTATTTAAAAGACAAAAATATGACAGTGTATAGTCAACAGCATATAGTACCATGAAATATATATGACCCTTTTTACTCTGAAAGCTCTAGGTATAACAATTTTTTATATTAATTTTAGTTAATTCTTTTATGGATAAACAAGGCTTCTACTCTGCTTTATTCCTCCTCCCATTTGTAGAAAGCAAAATCTGTAAAGTGATATAGGTTAATCCATTTAAGATATACAAAATGTATAGTATAATTTTTTTCAATCTTATGGAAGATTTTCTATAAATTGCTAATTATAATCTCACTGAATCTATTTTCAGAATTACCATTAAGCACTATTTATTAAGTGTTTAATTGGATTGTTTCTGTGAATACTATTGAACAAAGCTAATTCATGCATAGCAAAACCAAGTAAGTCTTGCAATGGGATATATTATCCCACAATAATACCTGGAACAAGAAAACATCTAATAATTTATTGTTGAAATAAATATGGTTGAGCAAATAGGATTTATGAGGGGAAAAAATAGAAATGATAACTTTCTGAAAGTGTTTCATAGTCATATAAAGAACTGAATATCATATTTTCTTCATTAAATGAGTCAGTTCTTTCTTCATCACTCTAGTATTTGCATACAAGGATAAAGATACTGTCCATTAATAGATAAAGTTAACTCGTTTAAAAACACATGATCCAAGCTGTTTGAAAATCATTGAGACATGCTCTTTGAGTGAATATTCTGCACTGGAAAACTTCAAAACTGCATCGGAATTCGAACACAGCATGTGCTACTCTATACATTGTCTACCCATAGTAAATTTTCAAATATGCTTGTTTATAGTTTGGCCTTTATTTTCAGATAAGCATAATAAATGAATGTTTTGTTCTTTTCAGAACAAATGGTACAATGAAAATTTCAGTTGTGGTTCCACAGACCTCCAGGTCCACCCTTACTCTTTCCGTAGAACCAGGTGGTTACAAGAACAGGCATTTTTGAAAAAAGTAATTGAATGAAATTTGAATTCCATCATTGCCTGAGATACAGGGAAGTTTTCTAAATCATCCAGTAATTCTCAGGTTCCTCATGTTCAGTGATAATGTGTATTAAAGGAGATTTTACAAATTCAGAGCACTGTCTCTTATACATAAGGTTTTAGTAAGTCACTCGTTTATCTAGGACTCAATTTCTTAAACTCTAAAAACAACATTAAGCTGTATTTTATCTAAGGCCTTTCTAGCTCTGACTTTACAAATAAATGACCACACTTTTTTAGGATTTTTCGCAAAGTCTCTTATTTGTCATTGCCTATAGCTGTGTTATATTTATATCTTACTTTCTCTAGAATAAATATCTCAGCATTTCTTAAAATATCTCTAACTCCTTTGTATAATTTTTCTAACAGAAATCTTATATACTTTTTATTATAGATAATAGAATAACATGCTATATAATATATTCAATAATTATCTGTTTTTACAAAAAGTACATGCATTTCATAAAAAGTATACTCTACATGTTGTAACTGTTGATACTTTATATTTTAGGGAGAATTAGAGATACACATATACTTTGATCTCAAGTGTATTTGATCCAATGTATATTACTCCTAAGTCAGATAAATTCTGATCTGGCACGCTAATGTACTTAGGAATTGAGTACTTCACTTGGTTAATTGGTGATATATCTGTCTTGCTTCCCTAGATCATAATTGACTAGAGGATTACATTTTAGTCATTTATATTGTATTTAAACACATAAACTAAATAATTCATGACATTAATAACTGTGTTGAAACAAGGTGAATTTGGACACGATTTTTCTCTGTTGTTAAAATTTTCAAGTCATCTCCTATCTCTCAAATGATTTTCTCAGCATATCTTAAATTACTCCTTTAAATCTTTTATATACTTTTTCTCATAGGAATCTTACATACTTTTGATCATAGGAAAACTGGTTTGGACTCTCCCATGGGTCTTCAGTGGCCTTTCGAAATTGAGATGTCTAGTGTTCCTTTTGCTAATTTCAAAATGTTGGCATAAATTAAAAGTGATTAAAAAGTCATTTCTCTGTGATATTTGCAATGCCATAGTTTTAAAAACTGGGCTCCTGTGAGTCTTAGGGTTCCTAAGGTGAAAGATAGTGTATTAGAAGAAAGTGGAGGCCACAGTGTGATTTTTATATGACAGATTTGTTACCTACGGACATTCTGTTAGAGTCCTAGGGCTGTTGTAACAAAGTAACACAAACTGAGAGGCTTCCAACAGAAGTCTTTCTTCTCACAGTTTGAATGCTAGGAATTAAGGTGGCAATAGAGTCGGCTCCTACTGGGAGTTCTAAGGGCGAATCTGCTCACACTTCACTCAGCTTTTCGCAGTGGGTGGAAACCCTGGACATTCCTTGACTTGCAGGTGCACATTCCAACCTCTGCTTCTATTGTCACTGATGTCCTCCCTCTGTGCTTCTATGTCTTCGTACTTGGATTTAACTAGGGTTCACACTAATGACTGCATTTTAACTTGATTACATGCAATACTACTATACATACAAAACTACTAGATTTCCATGTAAGGGCAAACTCAGAGGTTCTAGGGTTAGGACTTGAAAACATATTTTAGAGTCACACAATTCAACCCAGCAGGTACCATTGTAAAACTGAGTCAGAGTTTCTAATGCCAGTACTAGAAAACCAGACCGACACTGAAGTCTTTTTAAATACACTAACAAGAAACAGTGGGTGTTGCAGGGTCTTTCTTATATATGTACTGGTATGCACAACTGGGCATGGTGCACATTGCACATAAAAATACTGTAAATGGATTATAAAACCATTGAACTTATAGACATTTGCACTTTTAGTCCAATCTGCATTGATAGCACAGATCCTGAAATCTGGGCTAGTTTCTTAACTCCTTTTGCAAATTTTCAAATTTTCTTTCCTTAAGAAAGAAGTCCAAAAGACACTTATGATATATTTTGATACTAATCCTTTTTTAATAAATAGTAAAATTTGGAAATTACTTAAAAATAAATTAATCTGCATTTGAACCATGGCCACTTCCAGATAAACAGATAAGATTTTTTCACCATATCGAAGCGAGGGATGATTTTTGCTTTGTAGAGTTTTAAGAATTCCCATTAATGCTTTCTAAAGGTGTCCTGGATTATAGCATAGCTTTTCTAGTACAAAGACCGCCTGGACAGTGAAATTGCAGACCTCTTCATGGACAACCTAGCAGCACCTTCTGGGTTCAAACAGAGACATACTACTTTATGCACTGACAGGGATGATTTTTGTAATGAATATCATTTTGAAATGGACAGACAGAAACCTGTATGACAAAAATCACAGGAAAGGAAATATTACTGGACTTCACAGACAGTGTAAATTCATTAAAAGCTGATAGAATCCAGCCTCTTATTTTAGATAATACCTCTTTGAGATAATTCATGCACCATACAACTGACCTACTGAAAGTATGCAACAAGTACGAGCACAAAGTTTTACAATATTACCATAAACAACATTAGGGTGGTCTCCTACCCAATTAAGAACCCTCCATTCACTTCAGCAGTGCCCCTTTTCCCCTTTTCTAATCCCGTTCCTGACAAATAGTCGACTTTCTGTCTCTATATTTGCTGGTGTTGGACATCCCACATAAATCTACTTATATAACATGTAACTTTTTGTGACCACTTTTTGTCATCATATTTTCAAAATTCAACTTCAATATAATAAGTGGATATACCACCATTTGTTCATGCAACCTGATGTACATCAGGTTGATTTTATGGTATACTGTATTGTTATAAATAATGTTTTAATGAAGATTGTGTGCAAGGTTTGTGTGCTCATTGGTTTTCATTTCTCTTGGTTACTTACCTAGGAATGGAATTGCTAAATCTCATGACAACTTCGTCACAACCTTTAGGGAAGCTATAAATATATTTTCCAAAGTGGCTGCATCATTTTACATTCCACCAACATGTACAGAGTTCCAATTTCTTCATATCCTTGCCATCAGTTGTTACTTTTTTTCTGGTGCCTTCCTAATGCCTATGAAGTAGAATCTCATTCTGATCTTAATTTGAATTTCTCCAATGGATTCCTAACTCTTTGTGCTCTCATTAGCTGTGACATTTAATCTTGATTGCCAGCTTGACTGGCTTGAGAGACACCTGGGGCATTAGTAAAGCACACTTTTGTGCTTTACTCTGGGCAGGTCATAGAAGCAGGACTGTATCTGGTCTCTAGTCCCTTCCTCTCACATGCTCTTCCCCTGTTCCCTGCTTTTGGTATGTAATGAGTTTAGCACCTTTTCTTCATCAATCTTTTGTGCCACGATGTTTCTGCCTTGAGGCCAGATGACCATGGACTGAGAAATCTGAAGATGTAAGCCAAAATAAACCTCTTTTTTAAAAAGTTCTAGATGTCAGTCATTTTGTCATGGCATTGGAGAAGCTAACCAATGCATTAGCCATTTGCATATCTTCCTTGAAAAATGCCTATTTTAATCAGATAAATGCTAATTAATATTATCCACATTTTGTAGATTAATATTTTGCTTTACTCTTTCTTTTGAAGCACACATTTTTAAATTTTTGATAAATTCCATCTTATCTACTTATTTTTGCTTATATTTTGTGTATCATATGTTGCCTGATCTAAAAGAAAGAAGTTGGATGCCTGTGTTTTTTTCTAAGACTTTCATATTTTTAGCACTTAATTTTGATCTTTGATCCACATTGAATTAATTTTTGTACATGGTATTAAGTAAGGGTATAAATTCATCATCTCTGCTTTTATCAACAATGTAGTTCAAATACACCTGTGTATACCTGATCTTTACCTTGTGGATTCTGTTATATATAAATCCAGCTTTCAAATCTTCTCTGTTGTCTACCTTCTATCTTAAGGTGCTATGTGCTTTGTCACAGAGCAGAAGACATGAGGAAGGTAAATCTTAGATATGTCAAGCATTTGTGGATTTATATTGTTATATACTCCTCTGTACATAGTCTGTTTATAATTTTACAAATTATACCTTTAATTCAGATTGACTCATTAAAAATAGAAGGAAGAACACATGAACCAGTCTTTATTTTAGACCTCAGGGAACATTATTTATATTCCTTTGGTTTGAGGTAGAACTTCTTTATTAGAAAGTGAACACCTTCTTTCATAACTGCCAAAGCTCAGGTCTTGTCTCTACTAATTCCTAGATTGGACACATCCGTCCCCTCTTTAACCATTTTTCTTAAAACTGTCCCATATACTTATTTACATTCATCTTCTTGTGGCTGTGTCTCATGTCTCTCCTTTCTTCCCTTACTCATTTATGGTAGCATTCATAGTCACTGTAATTTTAGTTTGTATTCCTTCATCCATATCAACTCACACCGTATTTTCTGAGCGATCTCAACATTTTCTACTTACCTCCTTTACATACTTATCTCCACTCTAATCCTTGTTCACCTCATATAGCTAACTTGTAAGTTGCTAGACCACCTTTAAGATCATTTAATGATCAGTATCAATATCTAAAAAGCGTTACTATATCTGAAATATTTATTATCATTTCATTTAACTTTGTATCAGGAATGAAAAATATCAGTACAGTCTACAATAGTTTAGGCAAAAGAGGATATTTTGGGAAATATAACCATATTGTCTAGCAATTAATGATGCATTAAATGGTTAATCATAGACAAAATATGTTATTTTTTTGGTCCTTGGTGAAACTTTTTGAAGAATTTGTTTTAGAAAAAGTAGTATTAAATCAATATATACTTTAAAATGAACATGATGTATTATCAAAAAACTTAGTATTCAGAATATTTAAACTGGACTTAATGGTGTTGTGAAATAATAGCTAAAGTATTTATTATGTTTTTCCTTACAGATAAACAACTATCAATCTGACAATTTTAATAGAGAAAATTTTTAATATTGTAGCACAGATCATTATTTCTCTAGTCTGCTACAATCAGTACTTCCATTAAAGTCAAATGTGCTTTTGGTTAATATATAAGTTAATAAATGTGCTTTTGCTTAATATATAAGGAGACATTTTCATGTTAACAGGAGGTTTTTTTAAACTTAAATTATTCCAGCCTATTGATTTTAGACCCAAATCTTCAAAGAAAACTGATTTACTTCATTAAAGGGAATACTTCAACTATAAAAGTCCATCAAGTTGAGGTTTCAGCTTAAATGAACCTCCTCCATTTAGAAAATTGATTTTCTACTCACACTTTTATTAACCTTGAGTTTTTAGAGCATGGTTGTTTTTAAAGAGAGAAAGAGATCATCTCTTATAACCTCTTACATCATTGACAAAGTAAGTTTGTGTAGTACAGCCAGATAGTGTTGTGGTATATAACTTCTTTATGCACAGGCAAAATAAACAATGCACATAATTGAATATACAAACTGGAAGACATGAAATGCAGTGAAAAGGGCAGAAGTGCTATTGAATACCCAGCATACTGGGTAGCTCTTTTAAAAAGAAAAACAAGACTCCATAAAATGCTCATAATCCAACAAAATCTTTCATTTGTCCAGTTTTACTATCTCTAAATAAATAAATTGTTGAACCGTGTATAGAACTTAAAACATTTTAACATGATTCCTTATGTTAACTGTTAACTCTTTAAGAAAAGAACATTATGGAAACTTAATCTACTTGGATCTACAGATTGTACTTTGCAGAATTAACGAGGCTCAGGGTGATCATCTCAGTGTGATAAACTCACAAAGTACTGAATTATCTACCAGAGAACCAAATGATTGGTTTACAGTCAGGCTACTTGTTGAAATAGCTATGACATAGGTTTAAAACTCAAAACAATTAGATTTGAATTCTGGCAGCAGCACTTTAAGTGCCCTTGCTTATGTTTCTTAACCTTTTTGCACCTTTTAGAGTATGGATAGCATGCATTTTTAGGGATATAAATCTTAGATAAAATATTTGTAATTGTGATTTCTAAAACAGTACCTGTTTGGAGAGAGTAGCAATAAAATATGAAACATACTTTCCAAGCACCATAGAAGATCTCATTTCTGGCAATAGCATTTTTTTCTTTCTAGAATATCACAAGAGGTAAAATTAAAATCATAAGATTTTTAGGGGAAGGGGGAAAGAAATCTGAGCAAATAAGATTTGTAGTATGTGCCTTATGTTTAAGGGATACATCTCCAAGATAGCAAAGTAGGAGGGAGAAAAAAGAATTATGCATGAACTAAGCCAATAGGATTCTTAGGAAAAGTAAATCTTTCTAGGGAGCAATGTTTTGAGAAACTGAGACATCTTCTCAAAGCACCCATTCCTTCCTTCTGAACATGACATATCAGGTAATACGCACATCCTTAGATATAGTAATGATAATTTTCTCAGCTAAAACTTTCCTAGACAGCCTACCAATTTATCATTAAATAAATTAGAAATTAGCTATAGAAACTGGCATGTTTAATCACAATTCTGTTTACTTGGGCTCAGTAGAGGAAAAAAGACTGAGGAAAATTCCAGATATTTTGGTTCAACTCAAGTATACTGACAGGTTCAATCTGGTCATTATTAGTGTGTTCTACTGCCCACTTATCCGTATGATTGCGGTCAGAAACCTTGTGTTGATTTGTATGTATCTCACTTACTTTACTTTAATTGATCTATATTTTATCTCAAATGGGATTTTCACCATGATTGTAATTATTTGAAAACCATGTTCCTTTCTCTCTGCCAATCAGTAAATGTGTTCTGTTACATCTGATCTAAATTCTTAGTGTGACAGTGTGGGAGCTATTGGTCTTCAAGGGTTAGGAAAATACAATAATCTTACCTAACAAGGATGTGTTTCCTCTTATTTTAAAGTTATGCCCATTGCCAAGAAATTCTAATTTAATAAATCTTAAATTTGTTGGCCTTAATGAACTGTTCGATTATTTCTAGTTCCCCTGCGGCCAGTCTGTGGGAATGGAAGGAAGAATGAACCCAACCCAACTGAAATTACAGAATCAGATGTGAGTCACTTTTCCCAGGCCCTCCTGTCTCTGAAAGCTGCTCTTTTGGTAGAAGTTACAATTTCTCTGGCTCTGAACTCCACTGAATAACTCTTAATCACCCATTTGGCTAAATAGAGAGGAATAAAATTCTTGGCTTTACAATCATTTTTTTTTCTTTCACTGAATTTCTTCGATCCACTCTCGTCCTTCCTCCTTTTTCCTGGGGCTTGATTTATATACAGCATCTCAGTGAACTAGTGATATCGATGTCATAAAAGGAGACATAAAAAGAAAGTAATAGAAGATTGAAGACAAGAGGCTACAGATTCAAAAAAGTATAAACTTCAATAAGAAAATGAGCTATTTTAAACACTCATTTTTCTGAAAGCTGTTTAACTAAAACTATGGACTATGTTTATAAACATAAAAGCAGAGCAGTAGGTAAAAGTTTCTTCTTCCTCTTCCTCTTCTTCTCCTCCTCCTCCTCCTTCTTCCTTCTTCCTTCTTTCTTTTTCTTTGTGGTACCAGGGATAGAACTCAGGACCTTGTGATTTTGAGGCAGGGACAGCACCACTGAGCTTAATTCTCAGCCAGGAAAAAGTTTTTTGTTTTTTTTTTTAAATTGAGTTTATTGGTACAATCTAGGTCTACAGTACAGTTACATTCATTAATGGGATCAGGAAAAAGTTTTTTTTAAAGCAAAAAATCCTGCCTTTTTTGCAAAAACTGTAACAATAAGTCCTTGATGTTCATGCATCCTAGATTTTCTCAAAGTTCTCTGAATTTATCATTGCATTCCCTAAATTGAACCCTAATTCTCTATATTCTGTAGTACTGTGGTTAATTACTCCAGAAACATATATGGTTTTCATGCCCTCTCTTTGAATACAAAATTCCACTAATTCATTGCCCTAATATTTTTTTTCTCTATCCCCTAATGTGCAACTTCTATTACTAATTTCAGGTACTAAGTGAAGAAATAGCCGTCTAGTGAACACCTCTGTTCTCACAGTCTTGTTCAACTCCTTGTTTCACAGGTGTAGCCAGAGTGATCAATCTGCAATAAGGTTTAGCAAAATGTTTGTGAGCCACTTGCGCCAGGCTGCTGCCTACTTTTGTGTGGCACATGAATAAAAAAAATGATTTGCACATTTTAAATGTTCTCAGAAATCCTAAGAAGAGTAATATTTTATGATACATCAAAATTACATGAAGTTCAAAGTCAGTATTCATCTTTAAGTTTTACATACATGTTCATTTGTGTGTAGTTAATGGATTGTGTGCATGTACACACTAACACGTAAGTCAGTAAGTAGTACCAACTGAGGGCATAGGGGTCACAAAGTCTAAAGTACCACCTGCCTTTTGCAGCAAATGGTTTGCCACCCCTGTTCTACAATATGAAGATTACCTCATCATTTTTCTACTCAAAATCTATTCAGACTCCACCACCTGCAAGACCGAAGAGCCTGAGCTTGACATATAAACCTTGGTTGTGTGATGTCTGTTCTTTCAGCCTCAGACTTGTGACATATGGTTATACTTTGCATAGTTCCCTTTGCTTATCTCCCTGGAGGGCTGTAGTGTCCTCTCTCTCTTAACTGTTTCTCTCTCTTTTAGAAGGTGACTGAGATAATCTTCACCAGGGCTTCTTCTAGACCTCCATCCCAAATGATGTGTCCCCCCCTACTTCTGTGGTCTCACACACATTATTTTTATGAATATCAACTTCTGCATGTATCTACATTTCAAGTTCCGCCCTTTGAACAGTTACACTTCAAAAAGGATCTTTTTTTTTCAAACCCTAGTGAATATGTATGTGTGTGTGTCTACACTAAGGATGAGTCTATGTTTTCTAAATAAATCAAAAAAGTTAATATGTATGTCAATAAGTAATTGTTTAAGTTTAAAGGACATATATAAAATTATAAACAGTATCACTTGATAATAAGAATATATCATTAAAGTTATTTTTAAACATTAAATTTGGATATATGATTACAAAAATATGCGATTTTCAATTTGGGGATACTGAAGCAAGAAATGCGTAACCTTAAACTAATTTTTTAGATGCAAAAGTAAATTATTTCATGAGATTGAACAACACATTTAATAAAAATTTAAACTATTCAGCCTGTCATTTTTTTCTTTTTTTTTTTTGAATTTAT
>NW_022900917.1:28612597-28622582 GCF_012274545.1 Fukomys damarensis | reverse complement strand
TTCACCCCCTCCTCCCCTCCCCACCTTCAAACACTTTAATTCCATTATTACATTTTCTCATATTTTTTTCCTTTTCCCTTGTTCCCCTTTCCCTATCCTTCTCACTCTCCCTACACCTTTGGTCCTTTTCTTCCTATTTCACACTGCTAATTGCCCCATTAGGATCTTGAGTACTATTTTAGTTTTTCACACCAGAGAAACTATTCGGTATTTGCATATGTGTGACTTATTTATTTCACTTAGGAGTATATCCTCAAAATGTACCCATTTACCTATGAATGGATCTACTTCCTCATTCTTTATGGCTGAGTAGTATTCCATTTTATAGAAAAATCACATCTTCTTTAGTCATTTTTTTCTTATTAGCATGCATGATTGACCATTCAAAATCCCATGAATTTTATGATTATGAATAAATTAAAACCTCATATTTCTGAAATATTTTATATGTCCAATGTTGGTTAGAAAAAAACATGTAGAATGATATATTTTATCATTAATATATCATAGCACCATTTCATGTTTCATAAATATAATTTGTCAATATTCATGAAAGTAATTTTTTATTTCTAGGTGATACTTGATACTTATTTTATATCAAGAAACTATGTAAAAAATAAGCTTCTTCTCATACAAGTTCCTAAAATAGCTAATATCTGGTAAATATATGACTAATTAAGTTTTAGTGACATATTTAAAAAACAAAAAATACATATCCATTGAAAATCCTGTGATAAAATTTATTGTTATTATTTTTATTTATTTGTTAAAATTAATTTTATTGGTACGTTTACGGTATACAATACAATGACATTCATTGTTGGAAATTTTTACCTTTGCATAATCAATCTTGGTTCTTATTTTTTCCCATTCCCCTTCTCTCCCTTCAGTCCCTCCCTCCTTATCTAGAAAGACTTTGTTTCCATTATTTTTCATTTTCTCATATTAATTCCATTCCCTTCAATTGTTAATTATTTAGATGTAGTATGGAATTCCTTCCTTTGATACCCTCATAAGGTCATATACCTAATACCTTAAATGTCTTATCATTTATGCCTTTCCCCATACCAAAACACAAAACATTTATATTTATTTAATTGTATGTGAATATACACATATAAATTTCTTAAACAAAAGAAGCTTTGCCTCCACCATGAAAAATTTTAGAATCTATCTTCTTCATACTAGTTGTTAACAAACCCAAAAAAAAAAAAAAAAAGATTTTGTCATTATAGAGTGACAAGGGAAATTTGTGAAAAGTTTAAAAGAATTCTTTGTCTTTTATCACTACTGGTAACACCAGTAATTCTCATGGCCTGGACTAATTCAATGATTGGCTCACTGTCTTTTGTGAATCTGATTCTTACATTGTCAATCTTAGCCAAAATGATGGGAAACAAGGTGCATATATGCTTCTCTGTGTTCACAGTTATCTATTAATTCTGAAATTTTAAATTAGAAACTTGCTGGTATTTTTGCTTTAATATTGATTGTATTATTCTGTTGCTTTTTCCTCTAATGTGAAATAGTATAATCTTAATTTCATTATATCTTATAAGTAGGAATCACCCTCCATTTTCCCAAATGTAATCCTTTTTAAATCATTTTTTAGAAAACCTCTGTAGTGCCTGAGTTTCAGCATTTTATGTATGTATGTATTTATTTATTTAGCAAACATCTTGGGCTGATTTGAGCTATTTTCTTACTTTTTTTCTGGTCTATGCTACATTTCTCTCAGCTGGACTTAGTTTATCTTGTGACCACCCATTTTCTGTTATTTTCCTGCTGAGTGCATACTCTTTATTTTCTGTGTTCTGTAGAAAGGTCTGCTCTTTAAGAAGTTAGTAGGTAAAGAGAGGCTGGTATCTGAGGCAAAATGTTTTCCTAGGAGGATCCTCATCTCTGACATGTGCTTTCCTTCCAGATTCACAGTCTGAGTCTGTGTGCCTCTGGGGCTTGTGCTCAGCCCATCTGGTAGAATAGACCTGTGCCAAGATGATCTGGATATGAGTGAGAAAAATGAGGAGGGACATTTGAAAAATTATTTTCATAATTATGTTTATATCAAGCAAAGACACATGCTTGAATTAACATAATTCTGCCACCCAGAACAAACAGATAACCTGGTACTAGAAATAAACATCAAACAGAGCTGGTTGAAATATTCATTAATAAGAGGAACATGTTAGAGTTAATGTTTTGTGTGTTTATAATCAGTGATTTCCATCATGATGCCATTGGGTATCATCAGTAACAATTGGGTTCTTCAACATATTCAAGAGGCATCAGTGAGTTTTTCTTACATATACAGCAATGCTTATAAAAATGTGTAGAGATACAAAATATGTAAGATGTGATTGTTTCACTCAAGAAGGTCTCAAATTAGGTTTGGCAAAGGTCAACTATATTCAGACAATGATATAAATGTCATTTGATATATATCGAGATAGCATAACCTTTATTATTGTACCTTGGTGCTACATAGTACTACTTCACTAAAGTCTATTACATGTGATTGAAATTCAATCTAGCAACAAATTATTCCCATTTTACAGGGAAGAGAAGTGTAAGAAGTTTATGATCCAGGTCTGATTAATAGAGATGCAGATTATTTGTCTTATCCCTAAACCAGTAAGCTACAAATGCCAGGTAAAACAAAGACAAGGAGGAAAAGCCAAAAGCATATTTAAGGCAGTAGCAGATGATTTATTTCACTGGAGGTGATACAAAAATGAACATGCTCCTTCCCAGCCTTTGAGATGATATAAAACCTAATACCTGTTTTCCTAGGCTTCCTTCAGGGTTAGTTTCTTCCCGGAAGTCTACTGACAGGATTGAAAGTAGATCAGATAAGATTGGCTTTGTTCTTCTCCAGCACCATCTTCCTGCCCAAAGCTGCTCTCACTAGAGTGTGCCATGAGCAAAAGAAAGAAAGGGGAAAGAGACATTTGTTGACTTTGGCCCAGGTGAGTTTATGAACATAGGGTACAACCGTCCTCCTGCACACTTACATGAGAAAAATAAACCCCGATGGCATATTCCATTTTATAATTAGATTTTCTACTTCTTGCAGCAGAACAGAAACTTAAATAAAATCCATCTTTAACCTAAACTATTGATAGTATTGTTATCTTCCACCTTTTCAACATTTTTGACTCAGCTTAGTCTTGAATTTGGAGTATCTGTTTGGTGAGTCACACTTGATTTCCTTTGTAGATTCTTCCTTTACTTCCTGCCTATTAGATAATATTTTTCCCCAGAGTTTCACATCTTAGAAATTCCTTACTGCATTCAATTTTTTCCTTGCATACTTGCTGTGAGTGAGCTCATTCATTTCTTTGTTGTCAAATGAACATGTAGTGTTAGCATGAAATTGTCTTAACTATTTGACTCTCCAACCCATATTTCCAGACCTTCCCGTGGTGCTCTAGAGTAGCAGTAAACCATCACTTCAAATTCAAAGTGTTCAATGTGTATTCATCATCTTTCTACATAAGTATTGTTCTTTTAATAAATTCAGTTGCCAGTGTCAGAAATCCTAAGGCTGTTTAGATTTTTGTACATTCTCCTTTTGTTTTCAGACACCAAATCCTGCTAATTTTAATAACCCCTAATGTATTCATCCCATCGTTGCAGCCTCCCAGACTAAACTTTCCCAGCATCCCTTACCAGAATCCATGCAGTGGTCCCTTAGTGATCCCGTTGTCCCACTTTCCTCCTTCGTTCAATTTTCCTACATTCTTACCAGAGGATTTTTTTTTCCCTAACAGAAACATATCAGCGCTATTTGTCCACTGAGATCCTTCGAAGATTTTTCGGAATTTTTAACGATTTAAACTCTTAGCGTGACATTTCCTGACCTCAGCTTAGTTACCTAATCTCTTCTTTCTCCAGCTATCCTTCCTTTGCACTCATTTCCATTTATCCAAAGTGCTACTGAGCACACTGTATGTGTGCAAAGCAGGCTGACTACTGGACATACAGACTTAGTCCTAGTCCTCATTTAGCTTACAATCAGGCACAGGAGTCAGACAATAAATATATTTAAACAATAAAACCAGCTTCTGGTAAATAAAGAAAATAGATTACCATATGTTGAGAATTATGGTGAGCAAGAATACTCTGTGTTGTGTGCTCTTAGATCTCTCTGAAAAGAGCACATTTAAGTCAAAGTATTAAGGATGCTCCACCGCATGAAATGCTGAGGTAGCAGTTACCTAGGCATAAAGAGTACCAATTATAAATGTCCTGGAGAAGCAAAGACTCTGGCAGTTTCTAGAAATTGTTAGGAGACAAAAGCGGCCAGAAAATAAGTAATGAGAGAGTAGCTTTAGAGAACTATTTGTAATTTCCCCCCAAACATGATATGCCATATTCTTTATTACTTTTCTTTAAGGTGCTTGTTTTTATCATGTGATTACTATGGTAGCTGTTGTTTTATTACCTAAAAAACTCCATTTATCTTTGTCAGATTAAATTTTACTTTTCTCTAAATGCCTTTTCGAAAAAGGGTTATATATCTTTTCTCTATCTGTCTGCCTCACTGATAGTAATGATCACTTTTTAGTGTAATTGTTTGTTCCCCGATTAGATTAAATTCTCTGTAAGTTTGTAATGGATCTTACTCATCTTTAAATCAGCAGTGTTTATCAGAGAGTCTAGCATATCGTTATTGCCTAAAAACTGTATCTCCAATAAATAAAATGAATGACAAAATACGACACTGTACTATCACTACAGTTTGAGATGGCGTTAAAGGAGCCATAGAGCTTTAAAGTGTAAGGGAAATGGAGGGTACTGGTTAAGGATATGAGATTTCACATTCACCTCGGTTGGGAAATGATGCTACCATTTTACCCACCTTAAAGAAGAGGGAACAGAGGCAGGACGGGTGAAATAACTCACCAAAATTGGCAGGAGACTAAGTGAAAGAGCTAAGATGTGACTCTTAATTTGGTATGCTGCAAATATGCCAAGGAAGTACAGCCTTTAATTTGAAAAAACAGACTCGAGTGAAAAGTAATGTTTTCTTTGACATACATGGACATTTGCACTGTGAGCCAGAGATATGTTGTCATTCTTGATGTTATGGTTTGATTAATTGCCTGTGTGGCTCACTGTCATCTCGTTCAGCTCTCTAATGACATGTCTCCTTGTGAGAAATGTATTCTCTGATCCCATCTTAAACTTCAACATCCCTTGCTCTGGAACCAGTTAAAACAAATCTTACCAGGAACTTTCTATTTATTTCCTTATTCTTTATGAAAGCAGAACTTGGAGCTCAGTAACTTTGTGGAAGCAATGACTCGGTTAGTGAGTTGCCCATATCTCCCTGCTCTTTTGCAGTTTTCAGCTACCAATTAGAAGAGAGAAAGAGGGCTGAGGATTTGGCTCTGTGGTTCCACCACCTGCCTCCCAAGCACGAGGTCCTGAGTTCGGTCCCTAGTACAAAAACAAAACAAAACAGTGTTTCATTACCTTTTGTAAAATCAGCACAGCTGTTGATTAATCTGTTCAAACCATTAATAACACACAATGCATCTATCTCCTACCTACTCAAATATTTTATTGATTGTACCTGAAAATGTAGTGAGTAATACGTAGTTTTCCACCAGTTAATATACAGTCTCTTTCCACTGCCTTTTATTTACCTCGGCCACCCTTGCCTGATACCATAGCTCCATACACAAAGGGCACAAGTTAACAACACATGCCGTACACAGACCCAGGAACACTTCCTGTGCAGCTCTGTGTGTGGTGTGAAGCACAGCAAAAGCCATCTGTATTCATAGTTTCAAAAATACAATCCCACCTTCCTGCTGACACTGGCAGGATGTGCCCTACTTTCCTACACACACTCTTATCCTCTTCTTATTATTTACTCTTGGAAAGTGTTTAAAATACTTCTCAGAATATATAATAAATGCAAGAAGACTTACCACAACCTCTCTAAGAAGTTACCTTCTCTGAAATTATAGCACATTTTATAGAATTGCTTTCCATCTATTCTTATTCCCTACATTAAACTCATATAATTTGAAATCCATCCATGTGTCACATATGGATTTGTTACCAAGGGAAAGTTTAACTGTCAGTTTTCCTGTTCCATTTTAGAGGATGAAGAATGCTCTGTGGCTTTTACTTATTATATGTGATAGATGAAGGAAAACAGTGACTGCGATAAATGTATCAAGGCAGGAAAGTAAACTTTTGGAAAGCACTTTGGTGCCACCTTGTGGAATCAAATTTGGTATTTTTTGAAACTGTCTTGGAACATTCTGTTCACCAACTATTCAATATGTCTTGTACATACAGATTTTGTTCCTTTGCTGGCCTAAAATCAAGTTCCCCCATTATTCTTGAAAAGTGAATTTTTATTATGAAGGAAAGCAAGAGAAGTCTCAAATTTATTTGAGGAATAGATAACTTTTCTGTAAAAGCCCCTGCCCTTCTATTTCCTTTCCATTTGAAGATGAAATAAAAGAGTTAAATTTTTACTTCCAAACCCCATTTAAGAATTTTGTATCAATGAACTGAATCAGTAATTTCTATTCGTCCATATTTCTTAGTACACAGCCTCATACCTGTGTATCTGTTCAGACCATCGTTCCTCTAGTTTTATTTATAAACACAAATCTACAAGTATTGCTAGCAATCCACAAAGACTCACATTTAGTCCTCTTAACAGTCCTGGAGACAAGTACTACACCGTCCTCACTGAACACCCCTAGCACTGTCACTGTTATTTTCATCAGCATCATCGCCGCCACCACCCGCTTCCTCTCCTGGTTCCCTGCTCTTACCCTCTCTTGCCTTCACGTTGTCCGTATATCGGATGCTCATGTTCCTGTCCTCCTGTAACTGAAGAGCATCTCCCTTATCACTCCTGTTCTCAGCACAAGATCAAAGCTGGTTAGTTTTTGGATAATTTCAACTCAGAAAGGCAATTTCTGTGTTGTAGTCACGGCAGCACTCTGTACATTGGATTACGACTAATCTTGCTGCTCCAAACCTACATGCTGCCATGTCAGAAACATATCCCCTCGATGCTCAGGTTCATCGACAGCCTCATTCTCCCTCCCTGTGGTGTTGGCCTGAATAGTGTGCACTCCTGCCCCAGGAACCCAGTGTACCACTCCCACACTTGGGAAGGATACAACCCCGGATTCTGACTGCCTCGCCAAGACAACTGTGATGCCTGTAGCCAATTAGCATCAGTATTTCAATTAACCTGGCCTCTGGTGGCCAGGTTAAACCTACCGGAGCCACGCCTGAATAGCCAGAGCTCTATAGGGCTTATTTACCTGCCAGCACTTCCTGTTTAAGGCAGCCTCGCATTTGTGTGTATTCTGCTAGCCCCGACCCCTCCCTCTAACTTTTCCTCAGTGCGTGCTGTTATGATCACGGCAGTTCTTGACCCCAACCAGACTAGATCTTCACCGTTGCTCCATGCTCCATAGCGTCCTTCTTTTGTGCGCTTCCCTATTCCCGTGATACTTTCGCTTGCACCCTCAAAAACGTCAAACACTGCCCCTTTCTTTGAAATGCTGCTAATCTCCGTATTTCACAAAGCTTTCTTTGGTAAATTAATCTGAGTGGAGTTTACCAATCTCCTCAATCATAGGCAACAGAAAATATAATTGTCAGCAAAAACCTCTCAATTATATATGAAGGAACAAGCCATACATATTAGCGACATTTCCCTTGTGAATAATCCTTAAACCTACTGTTTGGCTGCACTTTTCTGTAATCCTGAAGTTGGTCAAGACTGAGGATGGTTTGGGATCTTGTTATAATTTACAAAGACGTGAGTTTAGAGTCTGGCACCTTTCTGTGTATAAGAAAATAAGAGGTCTTTAAAAATTAAATTTAGTATAATTTATTTTCATTCATCTTGAATATAATATATGTCAGTTTTTCTCCATATAACATGAGGTATTTAATAATTTAATATGATTTATTTTCATCCCCTCTTGAATATAATAATATGTTTTAGTTTTGCACCATAAGAAGTACAGGATCTTTTACTGAACATGCATTAGTCACATATGGCTATTATATGTTTCTATTAAATGTTTATCCAGTTCATCTCATATAGCCAGAGATTCCTATACATATTCCTTGGTCTTTAAGTCATTCTTAGGTGTTGTATTGTGATTATAATTTTTCTTTTTCCATACAGAGTACAAAACAAGGCTTAGCTACTGAGGGTAGATTTACAGATTGATAGATAGTAGATAGAATTCAAGCCATTATATTAGAGGAAAAGTCTCTGTTATATAATAAAAAGATTTAGAGTCATATAGCTGAGTTATAATTTTACTTCTATAACTATAACAACTACAGTATTTTATTTCACTGAAAACTTTTGATGTAAATGGGGAAAAATGATACTCTCCTCCAAAGCATATATTAGAAAGAAACACAGAGAGAAACAGTACAGAGATACAGAGACAGATGAAGAGACAGAGAGTATATAAAGATTATAAGTCTAAAGGACCACATATATGACTGACATATTTTACTCTATAATGACTATTTATAACCTTTAATTCACTTTATTGAAACTTATTATGCTTATGTCTTCTTTAAATTTTTTCCTGTCTCTCTTCATATTTTTATTCTTCCTTATTTGCATCTGTTCCTATTTTCTTCCCTCTCTTTTTTTCCTGAAAAGGAGTAAAACATGGGAGAAAGCAATATGTATCATATTTCTGTCAACCAACTGCCTCACTTCCTGTGACTCTCTTCAACCAGTGGACAGTTAATGCCAAATAGTTTCTCTGGTGTGAACAAACTATAATAGTACATAAGATCCTAATGAGATAATTGACCATGTGAAATAGGAAGAAAAGGGCTATAGGTGTAGGGAAAGTGGGAAGCATAGGGGAAAGGTAATAAGGGAAAGAAAAATTAGGAGAAAATGAAAAATAGAAATAAAATGTTTGTAAATAGGGAGGGGAGGAGGGGGTGAAGGGAGAGCAGGGGCAAGGGGAAAAATGAGAACCAAGAACTGTCATGTAAAGGTACAAGATCCCAATGATGAATGTACTGTACTGTATCCCTAAAATGTACCAATAAACTCAATGAGGAAAAAAAACCAACCAGTGGACAGTTATAATATGCAGTAATTTGACCTAAATATAGGAAAGTTTGTAAAGGCAATTTTAACTGGGGAGTAATTAAGTATGGCTTCAGAGTAATTCAATTTGAATTCAAACTTTGCTTTGAAATATATCTCTTATCTTCCATGTGGGAGAGGAACTAAGAATATAAGTAACAAAATGATAATTCAGCAAGAAGGAGCCTTTGAAGCCAAGGGGAAAGGACGTTGGCCGACTTGTAGTTTTAGAGTGGCATTGCCTGGGTCATGGGCTGCAAGGGCCAGAAGCCATCTTTTGCAGGGTGGTATTTGAAATTATTCTGCATTTATAATTTTAATCCAATCATTTATTTATATATGTATTTATTTTATTTTTTTCTATTTGAGGGCTATACTTCCATGCTACTTTATTTATTTTGTTTTTAAAATTCTCCCAGCTTTAGTCAGTGGGATTTTTTTCAGTTAGTTCTTTTTCTCTTTGATATAGCTCCATTGTTTGTTTGTCTTAGCATTTCCTGACCTTCTGGCAGTAAGACGCTTTGGGTTCATATTGTATATTTTCTGACGCACTCCTACAATCAGCAGTTCCTTAAGAATCCCTCGTTATTTCTAATGGACAATGGTGTTAGAAAGCAAGATTTCCACACTACACATGTTCATTGCTCCTGGAATGCTGTTTAATTGAGATATTTGGATTTTAATATCCACATTCATATGTTTTTTTATCATGGTTTATTCTCCCTTTGTATTAATTAAAATGATATTTCAAGAGAATATCACTAGGGGCTGGGGATTTGGCTCAGTGGTGCCACCGTCTGCTTCACAAGTGTAAGGTCCTGAGTTCGATCTCTGATACCAAAAAAAAAAAAAAAAAAAAAAAAA
>NW_022900917.1:28550670-28612340 GCF_012274545.1 Fukomys damarensis | reverse complement strand
AAAAAAAAAAAAAAAAAAAAAGAATATCACTAGATGATTTTTATTCCCATAGAATTTTCTAGTATTTTATGTTTTCATTATAATTGTCATTAATATATTAAAAATTAGATAATTGAAGAGGACTATTTTTAGAAAATGAATGCTAATATACACAGGTTCCACATTTTACCAGCATGTTTTCCTCTTAATATGACAGACAGCCCTGTTTTCTGGTACTGAAGGGCTTTACAGGATCTAGGACTCTCTGTTTTAAAATTAAAACTTCTGGGGAAGCACTAATAATTCAGTCACACCACTCAGGAGCATAACTAGACACTAACAGAGAGATCAGAAGGGACACATAGATACATGTGTTTATATGTATGTACGTTTATTTGAAAGTTATATTATTTCTCAGTGTTTTCATCCTAGTATCCCAAATTCAATACCTGCTTTACAGTAGATAAGTAATAACTGTAAATTTTAGTGAGTGACAGAGTATAGCAGTTAATGAATTCACAGAATGTTTCATTGATGCATTGATAAATATCCTCTAAATATTTGCATATTACAGTTCTGTTTTCTGAATGCCTTTTACATATTTTTCTTTCGAGTAGGTCATTATACTCACTGTACTGTAGAAATATTGTCATGTCATGGGTAATTTAGAAACTTTAAATTTGCCTTGCTTGTCTTATAGCCATGAGCTCACACCCAATAACACGAAGCACTATCACTGTGATAAATGATATATGACCTTTGCATTTGGTAGAAGGAACATTTTTTACCTGCCTTTTTGGTTGTCTCTCTCTTTTTGTTTTAATTGGCATTAACTTTGCCACTCAAAACATCCTACTAATTTTCTTTTTAGGCATTTCTTATGAATATAAACATTTTAGTTTTTCATTAATTTTATTGATACATTTTAGACATGCATAATGATAACATTCACCATGTTGTTTCTTTTTTAAATAAAATTACTATCACTGTATTTTTGTAAAGTTTTGCATTTTTGTATTTGCCCTACTGGTAAGAGATTTTAGTACTGTAATGTTATTAGCTTGTTTTCTAACATACATAAACTTTTCCATTTAGGTTGTGTTTGAGCTTGTTTACTGTAGAGATTTCCAATTTGGACTCTGTTTGTATGTTTCTGGTAGTCAAATATATTTATCATTTCTTTAGAATTTTACTCTGGAATTATTTATTAGAGTTAAAAATGTGATTTGTTGCAAAAACAGGATGAAAATAGTTCACACTGTTGTGTATGTATTGCCCAAGTCATAAATATCTGGCAACATCAGTTTCTAGAATGGCAAATGTTACAAAGCCATAACAGAAAATCATAATTAAGTTGCAAAGCATTCACATTTTTAGGTGTTGTCACTGGTATATAAGGTACTATCCATGAGCCAAAACAAGGCCACTACTGCATTTTATAAACCCATGAAATGGGCATTACCTGCTATAAAATGTGATTATGTCTAAGAAGGTATATCCACCCAATTGCTTCACTCTATAGAGATTTGGGACTATAAAATAAATGGACTTCACTATTCCTGTTTTAAGAGAATTTGATTCTTTCCTTTAAGTTTTATTACCACAAAAATTAGAAAATACATAGTACTTTGGAGTACTTTTTTGTGTTTGGTAAAACAAAAAGGAAAATTACTAACATCATTTAAATGCTTTTCAAAGAGTAGAGATAAAAAGAGTAAAACAACTTCTGTCCAAATGCTTGGTGAACAGCACTGCTAATGCCATTTCTAAGTGTATATACTACATGAAACCACAGTGATAGTGTACAAAGGAGAAGCTTGTCACTGAATGTAAATTGTTTGTATTTCGCAGTAAATACTAATTCAGTTATGGTCGTAAAATTTGCTGTGCAAAATGAATTAAGTTCACTCATTCCTTTGAAGATATTTGCAGTATGTTTACTTGTAATCTAAGTTTATGGAATGCTGAAGCTCTTGAAAAGATTAAGGCTAATGTATTGCTTTAGGCAAAGAAGTTAATCAAATACTGAAAAATAAAATATCTAGGTAAACACAAAATTTTATTATAAAAGATTTAAATTAGCAGAGTTATACTTGTCTTACAGAAATGCTGTCTGAAACCCTGAAGCCTCAATTTTCAAAAGAACTAAAAATAAATCATTTTTGAAGAATCAAGTTATTTAATATAGCCAACATTAGTTGAAAAGAGAAAAGGAACCTAAAAAATAGACTGTTATTATCATTTTTGAGACTGTGTCTCACTCTGTAGCCCAGGCTGGCTTTGAATTTAACGCGATCCTTCTGCCTCAGTCCCTGAGTATCTGGATTACCAGTCTGTGCCACCACACCCAGATGCAAAAAATTCACTTATTTGAAAATAAAAATTCCCGAAATTTTAATATGTGATTTCTAAAAATAGTCCACACATAGATGTCACAGTTATTTTAGTAGAAAGATCATGTGCTACTACATTAAATATTTGCCCTGTGAATGTTACAGACTCTTACTTATCTTGTATGTAGTAACTAACTGAATCCTCATAAAAAAATCCATTTTAGATGAAATTTAGACAGCATTTGCTAATTTCTCAGGTCATGACTCCATTAGTAGTAGCAATAATTTACTAATATTAGTATTAGTAATAATTTAGTAGTATATCACTTAAATTCCAGAATTAAAACGTTAATGCATGGAAATCACCATGAAAGCCAGAGGAAATTGTCACTGCATCTGTAATAGAACTGTCGGGTGAGCAACTCAAGACAAAAGTAGCAGTGAAATCTAGAACCTTATCACACGGAGAGGAAATGTTTGATGCCACAAGGTAGAAAAAATAGTGGGTGGAAATAAAATGTCAGAGGGTCAAGGGTAAAGCTCTTTCAAAAACATATTTATATATGAAGGACTTGTTCAAAATTTATTTGAGGAAGACTTAGAAGTGTTTGCTTTATTGTCATAACTTAGATACCTTTCCAGAAGAGGTAAAGAATCATATTATACGATACATGCATACTCATGTTTATAGCAGTACAACTGATTGTAGCTAAATATTTGAAGAAGCTTATATGTCCATCAATAATACGTCCAATAAATGAATAAAGAAAATGTGGTATGTATAAACAATGGAATACTACTCTGCCATAAAGAAGGGTAAACTCAAGTCATTTGTAAGAAAATGGATGCACCATCAGCCTACAATGGATGAACCCTCAGCCTAAATGAAATAAAGCACACGCATAAGTTTAAATATCACATGATTTCTCTTATATGAGAATAGCAAAGTATAAATAAGGGAAAAAAAGCCAAAACATATATAATAGGAAATAGGGATCTAGATCTTTGTTAAAAGGGAAAGGGACCAAGAGATTGAAGGAAAGGGGAGGAAGAGAAGGAAACAGAGATGAAAAAGAATTAAGATGTGTTATGCACATAATATATGTACCAATTCCATAGTAGGAACTAGATCATGATGTACTACAAACATGTACTAATAAAGTCCCCTAGAAATAGAAAAAGTTAGAATAATTCCCAGATGAACAGATATAAGACTTTACTTAAAATGCCTAGATAAGTATCATATATAGGAATTGCATAATAAATACTTGTTGAAGAGATTAAAAAAGAAAGAAAAGTAAGAAAGAAACCCGAATTGTGATTTTTCTCTGAGCTCAGAATTTAGTCTGAAACTTTCATTATTTATTAGGCCAGGCTATATATCAGACATTTAAAAATTTTAGAAACTACTCTGATCCATTGAATTTGGAGCAAGTGTTACAGAGTATGATGTCACTTACTAGAAAAATGGCAGCAAAACTTTGTAAAAAGAATGTCTTTTAGCATTCATATATCCAGGGGTCAGAACATGTACTCCACAGAGTTGCCTGCATTAGTGTAATCATTCCAGAGAAGTCCCTCTCACTGGCCTTAAGATCAATTGCCTGTCTACATTCCTTGCTGACCTATGGAAGAGGTCGAAGTTTGCTGCCACAATGTGACACATACTTTGCTGACATAAAGTCCAGCAAATCATGTAGGAAATAATGTGAAATAACCAAAGCCTAGATGAGTTTTAATTTTTAAAGAGAAACATATTTATGTATCAAGATGGAAGAATTGAGGTATATATATATAATATATATATATTATATATATATATCTACATATTACTATCTACATATTACTATCTACATAAAAAAGACCTTTAGTACATTTATTTATTAGTGTAAGATATAAAGCTTTGTTGGGAGAAATAAAAGATTCTGCACCATTTGATATAGTCATGTAAAAATTTAAATGAATGTTCCTTAAGGCGTTGTATTCATCATATATGCTTACAAATTCAAACTGTAACCATCTAAAAATTATTTGCAAATACACGATTCTTATAATTATTAGTAATTATGGTAGTTCTAATAAAAGTGTAAATGTGGTCTTGAATAAAGTATTTGCTCTAAGTTTTATTCCATTTTCAAACATTAGCTAAGTTCAAGTTCTTGCCTATGATTTGCAGTTAGTTAGATGTGGACTTTGACTACATTATTTAGATATTCAGTAGGATATAGGTTTTTCATTAAGACTCAATGAATAATATTGTCGTATTAGTCTGAAAGCATGAAACAATGTTTTGATCCAGTTCACCACACAAAATAATGATTCCTTCATTTTAAAAGGCATTCTTTGATATGCATAGGAAGGTTAATGAAAAGGATAATTATGTTTATGAAATTAATACATCTCCAAATTAGCTTTCTGAAAAATATTTTACTTCCTAGCTCTCCTTACTTTCTAGTGGTAAGTCAATCCAATAGTAAGAGTTAAATTTATATTTTCATAAATAATATTGAGATCATTGCTGACCTTGAATAGGGTCCTTTTAAAGAATAAGAGGACCATCGCCATTGGAGCATGCTAGAGAGAGCGTGAAATGAAAATTCAGGATCAATAATTACAGAGAGCTTTCTAAAGGACCACTAGTCTAAATATTAGCATGAAGATCATGTTGAAGGAGGTTGGCACAGAGAAAAGTTTTCTTTTCATATCATGGGTGCTTTCACGTATAAGCTTTTAGGGAAAATAGGAAATAATTCTCAAATTAAAGAGTATGTAGTCTCCACCTGCACTGAAGTGTTTGCTCATTGCTGAAAAACATATTTAGAATATTTGAAGCAAGGCATGGTGGTGCACACCTGTAATCCCCATATTCTGGGAGGCTGAGGCAGAAGGGTGGCAAGTTCCAACCCAGCCTGGGCAATAACACAATAGTCTGTAGAGTCTGACAGCAAGAACAACAGGAAGGACAAATGGCTCCATCAGAAAGGACACAAGGCAGAGCGTACTGAATGTGTGGGGCTGGGTGACGTAACAGTGGGAGATGAGGAGTTCATGTCTCGACTGATTCTATTTTCTGTGTGAAGTCATCATTTGGAAAACAGATCTCACAGAAAAGAGTTAAAGTTTTATTTGTTGTTGCTGTCAATCTTCAGAGACGATGATGTTCGACCTCTGTTCCGATGGAGGCATTGGCTATGTGCCCTGAAATGCTTTGAGTATGGCCTTCCAGTGACAAACAACTAGCCTTATCAGGAGCCGCCCTTTCCATGTTCATGAACTTGTTAGGAAATACTTTATTATTGTACTAGTTTTCTATTGCTGCTGTAACAAATTAACACAGCCTTTGTTATTGGAAACAACTTGGATATCATAGTCCTATAGGTCAGAAGCCCAACATAAGTTTCGCTGAATACAGTCAAGGCTTTGGTAAGCATGTGTTCCTTTTCAAACCTTTAGGAAAGAAATCCTTGCCTGGTATTTTCCAGCTTCTAGAGGTCACTCAAATTCTTGGATCATGGGCCCTTCATTCCATCTCCATGCCAGAAGCATTGCGTCTCTTTGTACATTTTGCTCTGTAGTTGCATCTCCTTCTGAATGACAGCACATGAAAAAGTTTCTCTGCTTTAAAGGATTCACACGATAGGTTAGAGATTTCTTTATATTCCAGAATAATCTTCTCACCTCATTTTATACACTTAGTCACATCTGCAAAAGTTCCTTTTGTCATACAAGGTGATAGGTTCACAAATTTTAAATGTTAGTACGTGGTCGTGTTGCGGGAGACACTGTTCTATCTACCATACTTGTGTTAGGTTTAAATATTGTATACATTGGCTCTGGACTTATCCTATAGGACTGTGACACAAAAAAGTCGTGATTTTTTTCCACAGCATAATTCTACCATATATTGTTGTAACGGTCTTGTGTTGCCTCCCTTTTTTGAAGCACTTTGTATGTTCTCACCAAAGTTACAGTTTTACATTCAACAACACCCTTGGGAGAGATGCCATCTTTTCCAAAATCTCTCTTAAAATATAGTGTTTATAAATAAATATGAACCATATTCATACATATGTCCTTGACATCAATGTTTTTATACATAGAAATACATTCATGTATAACCTGGAAATCCGAAGGTACAGAGAATTGGAGTTCACTTCATAGCTAAATTGTATCCTTAAAATTTCCTGATATATTTATGTATTTTGAACAGGACAGATATGTATTATTTTCCAAATATGTAAAACATTCAGACAGAATGAAAAGTTATGTTTGTTGAAAGCAGCACTAAGCTGTCTTTTCAGCAAGTTGATTTGAGTTCAGTTCAGTTCCACAGTATTTTCTTGAACATTAATGGTTCCTTATGAAATAATTTCCATGCTCAAAGGTTTGAAGCTAATTGGTAAGAGACAAAAAATGATTTTTATTGTATTGTAGTAAATGAAATGATAGATCCACATTATGATGATATGAGGAAGTAGCTTTAGGTTGAAGTACTGTTTTGAAATTCTTCCTGGAACTTTTACCTGAGCTACCCTGAATTTAGGGTTAGGGTTAGGGAAGTGAACTAATGAGAAAAGCATTCCAGAAAACAAAAAGTAGAAGAGACCAAAGTCATTGCAGCACTAAACAATAGAGAGTGAATGTGTTTAGGAAGATCAATAAGCCCCTATTAGGAATAATACCAGATATTTTAAATTTGGATTAGTGTTTACATTTACCTGCTAAGTTCTGTAGGTTCCTTGTTTTTCTTCACCATTACAACAGTCTTGCTGAGGAGGACACTCTAACTGTTAGATTAGGGAACTGAGCCACAAATATTTAAGCAACTTGCTAAAAGTGTGTGGTTAAGCCGTGATTTGAAACCATGGAAATCTGGGTCTAAAGATTCTACCTCCAAATATTTCACCACACTGGCTGTCAGTAGTATGTGAATACAATAAACAGAGCCTAGAATGGTGGATGGCAAGCTAAAAAGTATCAGCAGGAAATATGTTAAAAGCTTGAAATTCAACATAAGTGAAAGCTGAGGATTTAGCTCAGTGGCTCCACCGCCTGCCTAGCAAGCACAAGGACTGGAGTTGGATCCCTGCCACCCCCTGCAAAAATAAACATTAAAAAATTAAAATTAAATAATAGCAAGCACAAGGACTGGAGTTGGATCCCTGCCACCCCCTGCAAAAATAAACATTAAAAAATTAATTAATTAAATAAATAAATAAAAATATAAAAGTTAAATAATTTCCTTGATAGGATTAAATAGAAGAGCAAGGTGGCCACATTGCACTGCCTATCGTGTTGTGTATGTGTGTGTGCATGTGCATATGCACGTGTTGAGGGAAAGGGGCAATAAGAAGGGAAATGGGCTTGATACTAATAGGAAAAATAATCCAAGTAAAACATGATCATGAAATATATCAAGATTAGTAAAACGTGCTGAAAGAGAAATACTAAAGAAGTAAAATAATAAAATTAGTTGAAAAATAGTGTATACATAGGAATGGATATGAGGAAAAATCATAGAAGGGATAACTCCGCATGATACAGTTTAAATGATGTTTGGACTTTTTCGATACCCAAATTAGGTACAATGAGTGCAGAAAATGAGTTAAAGTTCCACGTACTGAAATAGTTGCCTCTGGGAAATTCAGGCTGTGCCAGTAGGTGGCAGCATTTAGGTACTTGGGTTGTGTTAATTCTGCCAAGCTTTAAACTGCATGAAATTCAGGAATGTAGAAAATTGACTCCTATTCTCTACTTCTCTTGTATTATTAGTTTCTAACCACACGATGGAGTCCTTTCTTCATATTTCTTTATACTGGTTTTCTCTTTTAAAGAAAATCCATTTTGACAAATAATATTTGTACTAAAGACATCTACAATGTCAGACTATCCCTCTAAAATATTTAGATTTTTCTTGACAAAGAACAAAAAAGTTAATTTAATGGGGGCAACATTAGCTGCAAATTATTTCTAATGAATTTTGAAACTATTGAAAAGTATTACTTAATCCAGGAAAATTCACAGCCGTAAAAGAGACAATAAAGATGCATAAATATATAACTACTGAGCACAGAATGCTGTTTTATGATTAATTTAATACAAGCTTTGTAATTCTGAATCCATTTTTCATTTTACCTGAAATACATGGGCGATTTTGCAAAAGCATATTATCAGGCTATATTCTATTGTATGTATTTGTATGAGTTGTGTGTGTGCTTCTGCCAAATTTGAATATATGTATTACCAAAACCTATTTTTTTTACATTTGATTAACAATGCTTTAGAATAGAATATTAATGATGACAACTGGTACTAGTAGAGCACTTTATGGTTTGCTGGGCTTTCACGAGTTTCATTTCATAGGATGCTGAAGGACCAGTTAAGTCCCTATTTTGGATAAACTGTAAAGATCTGACAGATTCTCAACAAATAAATTTAGTATCATTAGCTAATGTCATTTCCACATTTATAAAAACCCTGGCTTTTGATACAACTTCGTTTTTAACATTATATCTCTGATAGAATAAATATGTCACAAGTCTTTGAAAATATTGAGACAGTAGAAGCGTATGGTTCGTGACATTTTGGCTTATACTGAGTGACTTAAGACGCAATTATAAAATCTGAAAAGTTAGTCTTTCCCAGATCAAGGAAGCCCTCCCATTTTTCACACTAGATGCAGTCTGTTTGGAGTGATACCTCTCTTTCTCTGTGATACTTTTCCAGATCCCTGTTGAGAATTTGAGTAGCTGATATTCTGATCACATATGGCATCATTACATTAAGGCATTATTTGGAGGAAGACTTGGCAAAAAGAGTTCATGCTTAATCGTACTCTCATCTACTGGCTCTCCCACAACTCTCCAGAAAGACATTCTGTTGAGTTCACCAACATTGGCCAGATTGACAAATTAAAGGACAATTTTCTGTTACTAACTTATTACATCATCACAGATAGACAGCTTTCCTTTTTCTCTGCAGCACTATATTCTCCTAGGGTTTTTCCCATGCTTCCAGCTGCTCTTTCTCAGCTTCCATTGTTCTGTCTCCTTTGCTTCTGTCTCTGTACTGAACTAAATATCAGATTTAATTCTCTAGTTTAGACCTCTTCTATGAGCTCAAATCTTACAGCTAAAATTGAATTCTTCATAATTTATACTTCCCCACCATAATGAATGGTATGATCATCTATTATTTCACTTGCATAAGTTAGAATCCTGATGCCTATCCCTGATCTCCTCCCATATTAAAATCCAACCCTTCAACATACTTTGTCAAAACTCTTTCATATTATGTCTCCATTAAATTTACTTTTATTTCTATCTTCCATGCTGTAAGTTGATCCACTCTAGTGTCTCCCATTTGGACAATTTTTATTAGTCTTCTAATTGCTGTTTTTCTTTCTTGTCCCTTTTTCAATGCACTAACACAATAGTCATAGTAGTTTTATAAAATACAAATTAAAAGCTATGTCCCTTGTGCAACAATCTTCAATGACTTACATTTGTATATAGGGTGAAATCCTAACTACTAACATTGACTTGTTTGACTGGTTCTTACTTGTTCTTACTCTCAAGTAACCCTCCTCTATTGTTGTTCTATAACCACCAGCCTTTGTGCATATTGTCAGCTGTCTGAGTGTTTTCTTCCTTCCTTCACACATCTTAATTCTAATTAATCCGTATTTACCATGTCTTTCTCATCTTTCAAATATCAGATTAAATAACACTTTAAAAAGCCATCAGATCTTTCAGATCCTTAGTATCTGTTGTGTTTTTATTTATAGTTCTTCCTAATTCATTTGCATCCATCTGTCTCTAGCCCTTGTTGGAAGCAAGTGACCTTGAAGGTAGATAAACTTGCTTTGCTTGCTACAGTATTTAAGCCTTACCTAGTTGGTGATTATTGAGATTCATGAACAGTCAATGAATATTTTTACATCAGCCAAACAGGCTTCTCTATTCTGAGGAAATCACATGGAAAGTGGCAAGTAGGAACTAGAAATGCTATTGACAGCTGTGTAGGGGAGAGAGCCATCTAGCAAGGTCCTGCCTACTACAACCCCATATGAGAAGAAGGATGTAAAGATACACCTAGAAGAAAACACAGCAGCATTCTGTATGGGGATCACAATCTGCTTGAAATATTGATAAAGGATGTTTTCTTTATATTTTACAAATTCTGGTATATAGAGAAAAATATTAATGATGAAATATCCTATTTCAGATGATCTGTTCAGTAGAGAAATATAAAGGAAAAATTTCTAAAGCAGATGATACAACAAAGATAATTACACAGTTGTAATACAGACATAGTGACTATCTAGATAGCAGTTTAACTCATCAGAAAGCAGAATATTTGATACTATACAGGACCTTGACTCTGAGTTGTAATACTGTGTAATAACTACACAGTGTTGTGAATATTGATGCTTATCAACTGTTCCTTGGTTTTTCTTTGCAGCATATATCGACTTCTAATCTACACATGATCACTGTCTCCCATGCGTTATTAAATGTATGTTCCAAGATAGCAGAAACATTTTTTTCTTCTCTATTTGTCCATCTATCTCCTACATTTAGATAACATGCCAAATAAACTTTTGTTGAATGAAAAGAAATGAAATGAACAGTAAGATTATATGTGCCATGTTGGCAAATATTACAGAGTGAATAATTGTAAGAATGTGAAAACAGTACTCCAAAAGTTCATATTCTTAGTCTTGGAGCTGAATTCAGGCATCTACTCTTTAAAAATAAATGAACATATACACACACAACTACATTAACTGTACCATTTTTATAATTATAATGATGGTATATAATGATCTTCAATAATAGATTTATTAAGGAAATTTGCAGCATACATGCAGTGCAAACCTGAACAAACAATAAAAATTATGTTACTGAGATATAAAGATAGTTTGTATATATTGTTCAGTGAGAACTGAGCTTATAAAGTACTATGTATATTACACACACAATAATATGAGAAAGAACATTATGTAAGTGAAGGTAAATTTGGGGGAACTGGAAAGTGTCATTTAGAGTCTTTTCCAGTTAAAAATAGCATAACAAATTATAAAAAACAAATTAAAATAAAAATATCATAATTATAATAAAACTTAGAACACAGAGAAGACTCTGAAAATAGAACATCTAACACTACAAATATTCTACTGACTACTATGAGGAAAGTCATTAGAAACATAACCAGACCAGTGTGCTTCCTGGGGAACTCTTATAAATGGGACTGACCAGTGTGAAAGAGGTGGAAGGTAATGCAGGAAAGGTACACAGGTACTTCCGGGCATGCCAGTGAGCTTTCAGAAACTTCAAGAACAAAAAGATCTGTGCTCAAGCACACACATACTCTAAAAAGAAAAAAAAAAGAACTATGATGAGTAAGTTTGATGTGCAGAATTTGCATTTAACAAACATTTTTTGACAAGGAAATAGTAGGAATGATAAATGAAGAAATGGTACAATTTTTTTTTTTTACTTACAAGATTTTCATCAGTAAAGTTCATTTTCTAATTAGAACATTACAGAAACTAAAGGAGAAAATGTTTCGTGGACCGAGGACTGGAAATTATGTGAGAGCAGCTGTATTCCCAGAGCCAGCACAGCAGCTCTTGCTGGTACTCACTCCATAAGCATCTGCAAAGGAAAGCATAACTGTGACGACTATCAGAATAAAAGCAAAATAGTGTAATAAATTCATCTGCACTTCCTAAAGAAATCATTCCTGGAATACATGAAGAAAAACTTACAAATACAATTTCATAAAAATCAAGGATCTTTAGAAAGCATTAGAAGATGGAAGCATGTAAGTTACTTTGTTGTCAAGAACAAGAAATACATTTCATAAACAGCAGAATGGTGAACTTGACACTAAACCTAAGAAAATTCTAGAAAATTCTTGTTTGGGGAATATTCTGCAAGAGAAATTAGATCATAGAAGACAACATGCGATAGATAGCTCAGCCCCATTTCATTGTGCAGTGCCATCACTAAATTGGTGGACTAGATAATTTTTCTTATCATTTCTCTCAATTTCAGCAAAATCTTTCCTCTTTTCAGCAAAGTCTTTCAGAAATCCTGTTGTTGAATGAGAGAGAAACACGGACTTCATGAAATGGTATTAGATCAGTTCATGTTGTTCTTTCAATGTGCACCCCCAATATTACGTAGTTTGTGTGTGAACATATGTATAACTACTGAAAATCAGTAAAATCCATATTGAGGCACTGATTTGATCTTTCACAAGCTTTGCAGTGTTGGAAAATTATAGAGTTGCTCATCTCTGAGTGTCATTTTCTTATTAGGAAAACAAAGACACTAGGAAAAGCCAGGTAAGGTTGTCATGAGATTAAAGTGAAATTATGTAAAAAATCTTTTGAAAATTCTTTAACATGGTTCGATTCAAATACATTAGTGTGATTGTCACTGTTTTCACTATCGGCACTATTAGTGTATTGTCCCCCAAGCTAGTAGCTTCAAAGGATAAGTAAGGTCAAAAGTATTTTGTTTTAATGGTGTTGAGACCTGTATGTATGTATAGGGTGAGGTTTAGAATTCAGGACAAAGAATGAAATACTGGAGATAGAGGGACATTAATATATTATTGCCATTAATAGATTAATAGATTTACAGTAGAAATTATTAACCTCACTCCAAAATTCATTTTCTTTAAAATATATCATGACATCAAGAATTATACTCTGTAGATTTATAATATCTTGAAAAAAATAAACAGGATTATTTGTATGATTTGATAGCTCTTAAAACTGTAGCTATTTTAGAACCCATCCAAGTTGGCATGACTCATTTCCATTATTAAACACATTCCATACTGCAGAGGTTTGAATGTTTTCTCTTCACTCCAAAATCCATATATTGACACCGTGACACTCCCCCCTCCAAGGTGATAGTAGAGGAAGGTAGAGACTTTGGAAGGTGTTTACTTCCTGAGAGGGCAGCCCTTAAGAATGAGATTAGCCTCCCCTCCCATCATGTAAGGATACAGACCAGAAAGTGAACCCTCGCTAGAAACTAAATCTGGCAGTTCCTGAATCTTTAATTTCCCAGCCTCCCAGAAAATAATTTCTGTCATTTAAAAATCTACCCAGTCTAAAATATTTTGTTATAGCAACCTGATGGTTGAAGAAACATGTTTAAGATTCTTATTTCATACATTTTTAAATGGGAAGGTGATTTTTGTGAGCTATGTTCTTGCTAAATTAAATGGAGATCATAGTATAGAGAGTTTAACCTGATTATTCCAAGTAGATTTGTATACCAACAAATGTGGAGTTTTCCTTAGTCCCAATTGATAGCAGTAGGACAACAAGAAACTGGAAACTACTTTGTTGTATCCCAAAAGAAAATAAAAAATGTCTATTGAGAAATTCAGTTGTAACTTTAGATTAATATGTAAATGTGAGTATACTTACATGTCCACATAAATTTATACACACAGCCATACAAATCTTTTATTCTGTATCTTTCTGCATAAACTTCATATATATTATATTTCAGTACCAGAGGTGACCTTGACTTATTCTAGCAGAGAGTAGTGCTAAATTCTATTATTTTTAAAAGTACTCCATAGAGACCATGTGGAAGACACTTTAGAGGCAAGCATTGTGAATATCTGCTAATAGCATTATTTTGAATAGGAAATTAAAGAGAGCTCTTCCCAGAGGATACACTGTTTTCATTTCAGCAACATTGATTTCCAGTACACTTGCTTCTATGGCCTTGAATAAGTAACTGACTCAATCTGGTATTATTTCCAAAGCAGAATGGTATAATGTCTTCATGATATTGGTATTTCATTTCCATTCAGAATGGAATAGATTTCAATTTAAATATCTATCGCACAGAATAGCCAATGCAAATAAACACACATTTTCTAGCCACAGAATTGGTGGTTGTAGCCTTGAATTTAGACTTATGATAAACTAATTTCTTTTCCACAACTGATAATTGATTTTTCCTTAACATTGCAAGTAATATATTAAAGTGTTAGAGACTCAGTCTGTAGTCAATCTCCATCGAAAGTACTTTTCCAGAAGTACACTATAAACTATGCTTGCATTTCTTCAGAATATCCTGTTTCAGCAATAAACTTTATAGCTGGATGAGATATCCAGTTGATAATACCCAGATAGAATTTGGACAAGATAACTACACATCACATCAGATAAGTGTAAACTGGAGCTTCTTTCTTTTTCTGCTTGGTGTTTATTTTTAGCTGCATACTTTGAAAAGACCAAAAGATAGTCGTTCTAATAAATGTCACATTTCTTGACTTATTTGACACTGAATTGCAATATAGCAATTTTTGTAGAATAAGATTCTGATTAACTATAAATAAGTGATTTTAGTAAAATATTATTTATTTTGGGAATATTAACAAAATGTGTGCTTAAGGTAGTAAAATAGCCACAACGTTAAAACACAAACATTTTTGTGGCTTAGATCCAAAGTTTTTTGAGCATGAAAGGTGACTGGATTATGGGGGCACTATACTCCTCAGTAGATTCATCTAGTGATTAGTTAGTAGCTAAATGTGCTGTTAAGAAAGTGGGCTCTGGTTGGGGGTGGGCCACTGGAGTCATGAATATTCTTGTTCCAACCCATCTCTTCACTGTCTGCTTCTTGCTGCTGTGGGTCAAGCATATGTTCCTCTGTCAGGTCCCTTTACAATCCTGTTTTTGTCTTGGAACAAGACAATCATGGACTGAAACAGTGAGTCTAAATAAATGTCTCCTTTAAATTGTGGGTGTTGCATGTTTTGTGCCATTTACAGGAAAGGTGGTAAGATTTTGGTACCAGAGAAGTGAAGTCATTGTAGTGACTATACACAAGCAAGTGGTTCAGAAGCTTTTGGAAGTAGTTTGTGACAATGCTTTGTAAAAGTTTGGAAAAGTCACCTAGAAAAGACTTAGAATGCTCTAAGCTGAGCTTGATCAGAAGTGCTGGTTGGAGCTCAGAAGACCACAATGCTGACTGGGACACAGGCAGTAAGGACTGGATCAGGAGTCTTCTGTTGGGAACATGGACTCCATTGGCAGTTGGATAAAGGCCATGTGTGATACACTCTCACAGCAAAATGGTCTTCATTTGACCCATGTCCCGAGACTTTGCAGGAGACTGAGATTAAAGGCACTGAAGTAATTAATCTGGTGGATTGCACTTCAAAGCAATTGAAGATTCAGGCTGATCACTGCTGTTAGCCAGATCTGCAGTAAAAATTCACGTCAAAAGCAAAAAAGTGGATGTGAAAATTTCATAGTTTTGTCAAAAGGCACCTTGAAGTTGGGGCAAATAAAAAGCATGGTTACGAAAAAGATTATCATTTTAAAACATAGCCATGTACTTTGTATTAAGATGAAAAGAAGGATGGTTGGAAGCCATCTCAGAAATCATCAAAGCCCCACATTTTTGAGGTTCAAGTATACAAAATACTTTCATTTGAGAATACAGACTCTGGGTGCCCTGCTTAAGAAGGCCTCTTACGGATTCAGTTCTTCAGAATCGTTTCACAATGCTCAGCCATCTAGTCTCTCAGAGACCTCTGCAACCACGATCCAAAGGGGCAAAACTACTGTAGGAATTGGCAAAAGACCCTGGTGTGGTCCACATGGTGGTTTTACTGGCATGCAGAATACAAAAACTGTGAGTTCAGAGAGGCCAGGCAGTGTGCCCCTCTAAAGGTAGTGAATGAAGTTATGAGAGTGAAGCCAAAAGTGAAGTGGAGACCCCAGGCAGTTGGCAATGCCAGGACTGTGGGATGCCTGCCGAGGAAAGCCAACACAGTGAGCAGAGACACTCCAAGAGAGAGGCCTTGGGAGCTGCAACCACCAGCAGTGCTGTAGGGACAGGTCTTCCTGACCCCATTTAGAGTTCAGATGGCACCAGTACCTGCCCCAGGTACTAGACATGGAGCTGTGGAGTTCAGTGTTTACCCTGGTGGTTTTGGTCCTGCTTTAGTTCCGTTTTTGTCTAATCCTTTATTTCTCCCTTTTGGAATGGGATTATTTACCCTGTGCCATTGTATGCTGAAGTTACTTAAATTTCATAGCTAAGAGTTTGCTTTGAGTCTCAGAGGAGAATTTGAATTTGGACTTTTCAGTAATGCAAGAACTGTTAAAACTTCAGTGATATGTAGAGATGAATGAAATATATTTTACATGATGGAATGGATGTAAGCTTTGGATGGCCCAGAGATGGAATGTTATTGTTTAGCTCTAAATTGTCCCCCAGCTGTCACCTTTTGGTTGACTGGATCACGGGGATACTTTACTCATCGGTGGATATACCCATCAATGATTTTAGCAGATGTGTGTGCTGTTAGGAGGCGTAGCCTGGTTGGACAATAGGGAGGTAACTAGCTCCCCTTTTCTGTTGTGTGTCCTGGCTGTCATTGTTTGAGCACTTTTTCCTCTACTATGCCTTTCTGCCACTCTGTTTCTGCCTTAGAACCAGATGATTCTAAACTGAAACTGTGAGCCAAAATGAAGCTCTCCTCCTTTCGGTTGCAGGTATCAGGTGTTTTTCCTCAGAGACAAGAAAAGTAGCTAAGACAAAGAGGGTATGATTAAATTGAAGATTAGATTTCATATGATGTTTGAAAAATAAAGGCCAACCAGATTATTTTTGCATATGTGCAAATATTACTAGTCATGTCTGCATGACACCTGTATCTCTCATGTTTCACTATGAGGACAGACGTATCTTGCCACAATAGAAATATCTGTCAAAGACTTTGTAATCAACCAAACTTAGACTTGAATCCTGCTCCCACTTATAATTTAGGGAAAATATTTAACTTTTTTAAGCTCTGTACTCAAATGGAATTATATATGTATGCCTCAAAAAGTTTAACTAATATTAAAATGATGCAATAAATACATTAGCACCATTCTTGCCAATCAGAATACTTCATTACTTAATAGATGTCATCATAGCTATAGTTGTAAAGATTCCACATGAGCTGGGGATTTAGCTCACTGGTGCCACCGCCTGACTCACAAGCACAAGGGCCCCAGTACCAAAAAAAGAAAAAAAGATTCTAGATGAAACTAAACATTGACATGATAGTGCTAAATTTTATATTAAATTAAATTGTATTAGAATGTTAATTGTTAGATGTGTTGGGTCCATGACTTCTATGGGTAAATAAGAATACATATAAGATGCTCTCATGCCACAGATGTACGTGTTGCCTCTAAACCTGTCATATTCATTTATGTTTTTTCTGTCTTTCTTTCCTATTTTTGACAAATATCCTCTATTTCAGCAATATTCTTTACTTGTCTCTTTAGCTGCCTTTCAAAGCCTTGTCCATTTCTGGAAACCAAACTAAGCCATGTATCTTCTACTGAAGCCTTTTTCAGAAAACACAGTTAACATTCCTTTCTGCCATTTCTACAATATTTGTCTTTTTTAAATTTTTAATTTTTTTGTGAATTTTTTATCTGAGCCCTTGAGCTGCTGGTGCCAAATAACATATATACTCAATTTTTTATTCACAAAAGTTCATTACACAGACTTATACACTCAATTTATTCATCCATTCTCCAGAATATTTTGACCTTTTCTATGTGCAAAACATCAAGTGTAGAAGAGTAAATAAGATAGCTGTGGTAATAATAATAACAGATGAAGGTTTGAACTCTTTTACCTGCCTAGTTTTACATTTATAGTTGCTGCTACCATCAAGAGCACAGCTTTTGGGCTGGGGATTTATCTCAGTGGTGCTGCCTCTTGCTTTGCAAGCACAAGGTCCCGAGTTCAATCCCCAGTACCGCCCCCACCAAAAAGCACAGCTGTTACGCTGAAAAAAAAGAGGCTCTAAATACTAATGAAAAACATTTTTGATGAGGCCATGCCTGACTGTGCAGGATTCTCAGTAGCCAGGTCAGAGTGTACTGACTTAGTAAAATTAAATTAAGGGATTAATGAGTTAGTCATGTAGTTTCTACTGGTAACCATTATCTTTTTTAATCCAGGCATTACTGGAGACCCCCGCAGTGGGGTCTGATCTCCTCCTCAGTGCTGTGGTGCAAGGCAAGATGAAAGATACAGAGACAGAGTTAAAGAGACAAAATATGGGGAGCCAGGATGTCCAGTGCTTGAGTAGTCAGAGGTTTGAGCAAGCAAAGACCCAGAGGTGTTGATATTTATTGGTGACATCATATTTAGATTGAGGTAAAGGGGCTATGCGAAGGGAATGTGTGGAGTGCTGTGGATACATTGCTGATGCAAGCAAGTCTTGCAAAGGAAGGGACAAAGCCTTCTTAAATTAGGAGCAGCACAGACAAAATATAGGCTGAGGTTAATAATTAACCCTGTCTTTTTAGTAAAGAAGGTTTTAACTCTGGGAATTTAATTTTGGTAAGAGTCACTCTGACCTTGGCACGTAGGCTTCACGCAGACTCACTTCTATAAACAAGCCGGTTGTGCGGTTAACTCTTTACAGCCTACACTGCTCGCAGCCTGCTTTGGGTATAATCAATAGGGCGGTCCCACCAGGCACTACAGACTCTATATTGAGGGATGAGTGGGAACCACTAGAAATAAGCATTCTAGTGGCTGCAGCTAAAGATGATGAGTGGGATTGGAAAATTGTGCCTTTTTGAAGGAGAGCAACTAACTTGACCTGTGTCAACAGACTCTAAGAAGGGTTTCTGTATGTAGAATAAAGTAAACATCACCCAGAAATGGAGCAAGACAGCAACAAGCAATCCTTTATAACTATAAAATTACTTCAGATAAATGACTGGAATTATAACAAAAAAGTGTAGAAATCCAAAGTCTGCAGATACTGTCACTGAGCCATGGGGTTTGCCCGCCATCTGATTATCACAGTGATGCCTCCAAGAGGGAATACTAATGTGTTTTGTAAGTTGTCTTTAGTGAAAAGGGAACTACACAGAAATGATTTATTCATAAATGGAAGAAACTTTTCTGTTTTATAAGCGATTAGAATCTTTGTCCCATATATTGGGAATATTTAGCAAATCAAGATTCAAACTCATTGAAGCATCACTAGGATTAATAGTTGATGGGCATTGGTATCAGTCATATCTTCAACCAAACAGGAAAAACAACCCAGGTTATCAAAATCTGAAAACACTATCTATGTTACTTAGGTTTTTGTTTGTTTGTTTTCGGTTTGGGTTCATTATGTTGCCTACCCCAGTCTTGAATCCCCGGGCTCAAGGGTCTCAGCCTCCCAAGTTCTAAGACTACATGCATGTGCCTCCGTGCTGTTTAAGGTTACATATTCTTATTGATTTGGGAGTAAAATGAGAAGAGGATTACCCTATGTCTGGCTTCATGAATGTGCATAGAGTATCTAGGGAATATAGCTTTACATTGACAATTGTCAAAAGTGATACTGCAATAAATATATTTAGTAGATATTAGTTTGTGGGGCTCACAAGCTATGACTCACCTTGGGTTTGATTGTTGCTGTATAGGGCATAAGGAGGTTTCCATAGAGATAAGGAACCTAGACGCACCGTACCCTCAGTATAATTTCTCAGGTTTTCTGACTTTCTTTGTGAGAAAAGAATTTTCAAGAAGAATCAGTAAGAGGCCTAAAGGGATTATTTAGGCAGAAATTTAAAAGTGTAGTGCAGGTGGTCAGAGAAATGAGATGTGGTATGATCTGGAGCCAGGTATATTTGTGGGGCTTTGGGGGTATCTGCAAGATGAGATATCTAGGGTGTGTATTGCTATTGTCTGTTGCATTACATGTTGCATGTATTGAAGTTGTGATACTGCCTGCCTCAGTTGCTACTTCTGTGAGAATAGAGGTCTGTGGGAAGAAGTGCAATTTAAAGGTGAAAAGCACAGGCCCAGAGCAGAACTATAGGCTCCTTGAGTCTTTAAGACACTAAGGTTTTTTCCCCTGGAACAAGAGAAAAATGCTTGCAACTAACTAGTGCTCTGAAGGAGCAGCGTTTTTTTGTTTGTTTTTATTTTTGTTTTCTTTCATAGACATAATTCCAAAATCCTAGTTTTCTTGTCTCCTTTTTATTTTTATTTCTTCTATTCTACCTCAGTGTTTAAATTGTTGCTGAAGCCATGGAACTAAACATAGATCTTACCAGGGAGAAGGTATGGAGTGTGCAGACAGGATAATCTAGGATTCAAATTGATGCAATGAGAAATATTCAACTAAAGATTGACTAGGATTGGTCAAAAGTTAAGAGGACAACTATATGTAGTATAATGCAGAAAGAGAATCTGAAGGTGTTATGTTACTTAAGCATGTTAAACTGACAACCACCGGTTTCTTAAATGCCCATGATACTCTGGAACTGAGAAACCACAATGTTCCTGTAAATGGATCCTCTGCATTTCTTGAGTTAAAGACTTTTACTCATGTAAATTACATATGATTCTGAGTCTGGCCTTGGAAAGTTCATACATGTAATCTGTCATATACTTAGGGAGAACCTGCTGCTTGCCAGAAAACACATGATTTTTCCTGTCCTGAACAAGGAATTGGACAAAACAAGCACAAAAGCTAGCAAGACTTTACATTTATTAAAGGTAGGAAAAGAAATATGCTCTGCAGGGTGAAATTCAGTCCTACTTTTGGGGGATAGTGTTCATTAAACATTTCTAATGAGTTAAATAACAAGCTAAGCACTTTATATAGATTTTTTTCTCAATTAAATCTCACAATTCCAGAGAAAGTTAGGTTCTATAACCTTAACTGAGTTTATACTATAATTATTAACTGAGGAAAAAATGGAATAAAAAAATGAAACAATTTTAATTATTATTCCATGCTTGAAAAATATAAAATAAATTCAGTGATCTTCTGGTATATCATTTTCAGGTTGTTGTTGTTTTTAACAATTGTCTTACTTCTAAATATTCTCTTCTATAAAACAGCCAGCCCCAAATTCTTCAGTCATTCCTTTTATTTAATTTTGCAACTATTCCTTTGATAACAAAGTTTCAAGGCCTTTTGCTTCCTAGCACAAAGTTATCAGTACACATGTGAACAACAACTTTTAAAATGTTTTTAGACATTTTTTTTAAAAAACCCAGTTATATAATTGGCTCTCTTGTTTCGGAAACTGCTGTTCTACTGAAATTATTTTCAGCTTCTTAGCAGTAACAATCCACTTTTGAGAGATTTATATAAAACTCATTGAAGTCTCAAAGATTAAATGAAGTAAAATTGTCACCTTGTCTCTGGATATAAATAATTTTGAAGTAATTTGTCATTTTGGTGCAGTACATATAGTAAAATGAAACTGGAAGTGCAGATCTATGAAGGATTTTTTCAAGATCAGGCCATTAGCATCGTGACTAAAATGTAAATACAGTATTCAATTTGTGTTAACTCTTCAACGATCTACCTTGTGTTGCAGAAATAAGAAAACTATGTTGTAATTCAGCTTTCTCGCTTCAGCAATTAATGTTGCACTTTATAACTCAATATATGGGCTTTTGGAATCACTCAGCATTTTTCCTCATTCTCAGCATAGTTAAAATCACTTGTCTTAAACTTCAGTTTATTCCTAATTTGAGACTTTCACTCACCATTTCTTCAGTTCTCCTTTTTTTTTTGTACCTCTTTGTATAATGTAGAGTTCTTTTCTAACAGAAGTCCATTGAGAGTCCTATAGCACCATACACTTTCTTCATAACTTCTGTTTCTTTCTTATTAGGATAATTTGATTACATTGTAGAATTTATTTTTTACATGCCTATACCAAGCAACCTTTCTTTTAACAGCACCATGTTTTTATAAGTGCTCTAGCATTTCTTTAATCTTCTTTCCTAAAATTTGGAATTATGATTCATTTCCAGCTGATATAATATAAGGAGAAACATACATTTCTCATAGAGTTTCTTTAGTATTATAGAAAAATTCTTCCAGTGTAAGATGGGCTATATGGAGGACAAGTAAGACACATTTCCTTTACAACAGTAAAGATAACCAGAAGAACCCCCACTAGTAGCTCTCCACATTATTACCTTTTACTTTGAAGTATGACCTAATTTGGACAATCTTCTTGTATCCTGGTTATAGCGGGGCAACCTGTGTTGCATGGAACTGAATTCTCCCACGAGTGATGGAAATGATGATTTCTCCAGATCCACCTCACAGAACTACAATTAAGATAATGATCAACCACTCAATATGACCAAGACTTCTTATTTATGCACACTTCTCACCCACACCTGCCCTAGTTCTTCCTCTCTTTAAATCTAAAGCGCATGTCAGTAACCCCAAAGACAGGTCTAAGGATTCTTAGAACGCTTGTCGTCCCAATATAGCTATATTGATTAAAGTCCCTTTCCTCTATTTCATCATTACTTTTTCCACTTGGTTACTGGGCAAGTTGTCTTGTTACCGGCCACTCAGATTCATATGCTCAGGTTTGTTTGCTCAACACTGACCAAATCAGAGGAGGCCTTTTTTTTTTTCTTTTTTTTGGGGGGTGTTAAAAGGAAAAAAAATAATTTATTGAAAGCTATCTCTGAGATGGAGGGACCCTCTAACCTCAAGTCAACACCCCACTGTGTCCAGGTGTGTAAGTGTCTGTTATAGTAAGACAGGAGAGGACAGAGAGATAATGCACATCTCCACACTTGCTTTATCACTGCCAGCCATCTTCAGCTCATCTTTCTCTTCCTTGCTAAATGGTGATTGGGTTCTGGCCTCCTGAGATTGGCATCTACATATTCTGTCACTTCTTTGGGGATGAGAAAGGAAGAAATGTTGGTTATGTGCTCAGCAGGAGAAGTTTTAAAAAGTTGCTTATCTCTAAAAGAATTCTAACTTGTCAAATTACATTTTGCAGTGCGGTTTATAGCTAGACTTGATTTGTTGAGACCCTAAGTCAAGTCTCTGGCCTGGGAATTGGGTTATGCTAATATATTTTTATTTTATCATATTTCTGCCTGGTGGCTTAAAGGATGTTTACATTGTCTTTAAAGTCTCAATGTTACCCATGTAAAAATTGGAGCTGCTGATACCAGTTCAACTTCCTGTGATACTCTGTTGTCCTTTCCCAGTTGCACACTCAGATATTATTTTGTTTTCTGATAATTGTTCTTGAGTTACAGGTTTAAATATTAGTTCTTTCCCACTGTCCTGTCTTTCTTATCTGAGGTGTGCAGATAGGTAAATTTTGAACATCCTCTACTCATCTTATATTTCAGTTTTTTTGTGATCTTTTTTTTTCTTTTTAAAAAAATCTCACTTTAATTCTTCTGCTTTTTTTTTCCCTTTCACTAATACCCTTTATAAAATCCTCATTGATTCCTTTATTTTTTGGACACCTTGTAGTTTACTCTTCGTTTTGTTACTTGATAATTTTCTTGTATCCCTTTCTTAGGATCAGTTAATTGTCATTTTATTTCTTCTTGTATATTCTCATTACAGTTATGAGTTTTATATTTCTAATTAAGAATATTTTTAATATTTATAAATGAGTACTACAGGATAATTTAGATGGGTGTACTGCATTGCAATTCACATGATTTTTTCGGGAGAAATACTTTAATTAATTTTTACAGACTTTTCATAGTAGTTGTGTGTTAATCTTCTCACTGTTCTAGCACTAAGTAGCTCATAGTTGAACAGTACCCACCCATTCTTTATTCTGTGCAGTTTCATTGATGAGTGGTGCTTTAGTGGCAGATGATGGATGGAAGAATTGGAGTTCTTTTTTCTTTCATTTCTCTGTTTGTCTAGTTTTTTCTCCAGAAAAATGCAGACATGAATCCCAGTTATACCTTCTCATCTTTATGCATCTGCTGCCTTCTTTATCCACCAAGTCAACGACCCCCCCCACACAGTTGCTACTTTATTTGCCACATGCTCTCCCCAAAGCCAATGTTATGAGCCACCAAATCCTGATATGGTTTGTGAATTTGATTTGGGGTGTTTGAGGAATAACAATCAGGGAGATTGGTGTTGAGCAGGATGTGGTAAATACAGAAGAAAAGAATAAGGTATGTGGTCAAAGAAATAGGAGGCATGTATTTGTAAAGAATCAGTTAGGATTCATGAGACTGGCAGTTGGGGACATTATAGAAAAATCTAAATCAAATCTTGTGCTCTTTGCCCAATGTAATGCTGCTATTCATAGAATTTCTTTATAATGTCATCCTAATAAGCTATAGTCCAGAATCTACAAATTTACCAACAAAAGAATCTTCTGGTGTGGAAGTATGCTGGATCTATGTGAACCCATCATATGTGTGGTATTCATCTTTCCCTGGAGCCTGCCGTGGATTTCCATGCCATCTGTATACATACTTCAGACGACAAGTAAACACTTTTAACATGAACTTCAAAACAAACAATCCTTTATGCCCTCTACTTTTTCAAGAGATAGTAAACACAACTAGACCTCTAAAGGAAGCCTTTACTATGAGCAAGGAACAAACAGATTGAAGGAAATACTGATCATACTGATGAAAATCATAATATTAATATTACACCATGCTTACTATGAGCTAGGAATCATTATATTTGTTTTATATATATTGAGTCAGCATCTCATAGAACTGGTGTATCAGCCAGGGATAGGTGGCATATGCCTGCAATCACAGGACTCTGGAAGCCTGAGGCAGGAAGATCATAAGTTTGAACCCAGCCTGGGAAACTTAGCAACTCACTACTAAGACCCTGTCTCAAAATAAAAAATAGAAAAGGTTGAGGATACAGCTTATTGAAAAAACCCAGGGTTCAATCCCCAGTACCACACACACAAAAGAATTAGATATATCATCTTGAATTCCATTGTACAGATGGAGAAAATGAGGCACATGAACAGTTTCCCTAAGGCTGCCCAGAAATTTAAATGACCTGATTTGTATGAAAACTTTTCCTATCCTTAAGATTCCCCTTCCTCTATAAAAACTGCCATCCAAATGCATGAGCAATTCTCTTATCTCTGCGTCAGACCATTGGAAGAAGGGTAAGTCCTTTTCTACAACTGCATGTTTTGCATGAGATGGATGACTGCTCTGCCTTGTAACTGCCAGAAGGATAGAGTCTTCCTTCATTCATACTACCTCTTTAGCAGAGGCAGTGTAAAACTTCACCATTAAGCATGTTTCTTATAATAATAGAATCACTTCTAAGAGCTAGGGGAGAAGCTCAAATAGATGATAAAGACAGGATAACTCATCTGTGTAAAGAAAGGCAGGAATAGCACAGAAGAGGCCCATACTCTCAAGCAATGCAAAAAGGTAAGCCAAGGTGTCCTGGTTCTTTTTCCCCTGTTTGATTAGTCTGTAGATCTCCTGTCTTGCATCTTAAACAAAAGTCATATAGAGACTGTCAAGAGCTAGGTATTTACAGAATGACACATTCACACACATGCTGAAGGACAGTTGAGGGAGCATTTCTCACTGCGTGCTAGTGCACAGAGGCTTTTCAGCTTGCATGGTTCAATTTGAATCAATAAGTGTGTGAGTATAGAGTATGTGAGTATTGAAGTATAACTGTAATAAGAAATTCCCAGCAGATTAGTAAAGCATTCACCTGGACTTATCTCAGCGGGTCAAGAAGGCAGGGCCTGAGGTACTACATAGGATGCTTCATCTCTTCCTTTTGGCCACTGTTCCCCTGCTCTCCTTTCCAGCCTCCGCAGGCTGCTCTACAGCCTTCCCCCGCTGACAAACCTGCCTTGCTGATCATAGACTGAAAAACATAAGCCAACTAAACCTTACTTCCTTTAAATTCTGCATATTGGTATATTGTGTCCAAAAATGGGGATGATGACTAAAATAGAAAATGGGCATTAAAGAGGTAAGTTCATTGCTGTGACTATACATGACCATGTGATTTAGAAGTCTTTGAACTGGTTTGAGGGAGGAGTTCAGAAAGTTTAGTATTTGGACTAGAGAAGCCCTTGAAGGCTCTAAGCCAAATTTGATGGGTGATTTTTGTCAGAGCTCCAAAGAACAGAATGCTCATAGGAATGTAGACAGTAAAGACCAGCCTTAGGAGGTTTCAGTTAGAATCAAAGACTCCATTAACAGTTAGACTAGAGGCCATTGTGATACATTCTGATGAAAAAGAATTGTTTATATTTTTCCCATGTCTTGAGCCTTTGTGAGCAACCAAGATAAAAGGAGGTACAGTATTTGGTCTGACAGAGGACATTTAAAAACAGGTGAACATTTAGGCCATGGCATGGATACTGTTGGCTGCTTTCACTTAGATTTATGTCGAGAATTGGAGGCAAAAAACGTAGCAAAAAAATCTGAAAACAAATTTTGGCCCAAGAGGAACCAAGTGCAAAATTGGGATCAAAAGATGTGTCCTTATTGAAGAGATCAGCACCATTGAAAGGAAACATACTACTCGGAACAGAGATTAAAAAAATAAGTTACCTTGAGGATATCTCAGAAATCAGCAAAATCTTGCCCACTTCAGGCTCTGGGCCGCAAAGGTGTAAATCTTTCATTTTTAAAGAGAGTCCCTAGACCCTTGCCCAAGAAGGATTGAATTGGTTCTCCAGTACTCACTTCACTCTCCTTAGCCATTTGTGCTCTCACAGATTGCTGCAGCTATGTTTGAGGGGGGCCTCCTCCTCGTAGCAGACTTTGACATCAGCTACATGATGCTGGTTTTGCTGGCTTGCAGAACTCAGGAGGTGTGAAGTCAAGGAGGTTTCTACCCAAATTTTAAAGCAAGGCTTGCAAAGCCGGGCAAGGGGCCTCTTAGAGGCAATCCTTGAAGCTGTAGGAATGAAGCTAACATTGCAGTGGAAACTCCCAAGAAGTCAGAGATGACAGAAACAAAGAATGTTTGCCAAAGCAAGCTGCCTGCCATGAATGGAGCCAATCCAAAGAAAGGTTACCTGGGCTTCAACAGGCAAGGCCATACTTTAGACATATCAGTAACCACTGTATTCTGATAATTCCAGATATGAAGCTATAGGACTTAGTGTTTGCCATGCTGGATTTTGATCTTGCTTTGGTATGACTTTTTTTTTTTTGGTTCTCCATTTCTCCCTTTTGTAATGGGAATACTTAATCTGAGCCACTGTACCTTGGGATTGTGTAACTTGGTTGTTTTTTTTTATTTTTACAGAGGTTCATAGCTAAGTTTTTGACTTGAATCTAAGAATAGACATGTACTTGGACATTTGATAAATGCTGGGATTTTTGAAACTTTAGGGAAGAGACAATTACATTTCTGTTTGTAAGCAGGATAGTTATACTGTTAGGTGAAATTATGAACTTACTATTGTCATTATTTGGAGAGCATAGACTTTACGGACATTTGTTTGGATGTGAAGTTGACCAGGAATATGTTGTGACCATTAATCCTGATTCGTCAACATCATTGGAGTAAGAAGCACTGGGCAGGTTACTAGAGCATCACTCCGGGTCTGTCTGGGTGGATTATGAATGTGTGACATTGGATATGATATATGGTTTTTTGTCTGTTCCTCCCTGGCAATCTTCCCTGCTCTGTTTCATGGCTGCTAAGAACTGAGCAACTTTGCTCCTCCATGTCTTTCCCCCACTTTTCTAACTTAGTTTCAGCCGATCATAATCTGAAAGCATGGGCCAATCAAACCTTTTCTCCTGTAAATTGTGGGCATTAGGTATCGTGTCCAGCAACAGGAAAGCTGCTAATATATAGAGGGAAGGAGTAGTCACAGAAGGGTACTTTGATTCCTCCTTTTTCTAGTTAACTTGGAACAAATGGAAAGAAAAGACAACTATGTACACTTGAATGGATTTGCTGAATGTGAAACATGGGAGACATTCTTTATTGCTCACAGGATTAAAGTACCATAGCTTGTCATAGTAGACAGAGCATTTAAAGTCTTGTTCTCAAACTCTGACTTTACTACTCGCTAAATATTCATTGATTCATTCACACTTTAACAAACCCTAATGGAACACCTACTATACCAAGCACAACTGTTGTCCTAAAATGGCAGTCATGAACAAAACTGATAAAAATACTTTGCATGGAAGAAGATGATAGATAAGAACCAGGGCATGTAAGTAAAATATATAGAATATTACAGTCATAGTAAATAGTAAGAGATTAGCATTACTGGGGGATGTTCAAAATTTTAGACAAAAGTGCTAAGGAAAACTTACTGAAGAAAGTAACATTTGGGTTAAAGACCTGAAAGAACTGAGGGCTTATTAATAAAAGGTGTTTAATCATTGTGTACTTAATTCCACATCTTTAATTCATGGAAGGATTAAATTGAATGGTTGGTGTCAAAGTATCTTTCTAAGTAGTGGCACCTAACAGATACTTTTTACATAGATGTCTTTTGATCCCCAAGTTCAAAATCAACGCCCCAGGAGCTTATCAGTGACTCTCCAACAGAGTTTAAATGCTTTAAAAAAGAACACGTGGGAACGCTAGTTAATCTTGGCAAAGATCATTTTGGCCTCTGATTAGACATTCAGCATGGATATCACCTGTGGAGGTGGACTCCTGGGGCTACATTAAAGCAAGTTTTCACTGGTAATTAGGAAGCAACATCAGGTTCCAAGGGTGCAGAATAAATTTGCTGATATATTTGAACTCATCAACTGCTGTCAGTGATGATAGCTCAAGCTCCTCATTATTAATGAAAAATAAAGATGGAAAAGTTATGTTTTATTCATTCAGTACTAATTTGCATGTGGCTTGATTAGGAAGGAAGGAAGGAAGGAAGGCAGTGCCGTCAGTAGATGGTGCCAGAGGGTTGCTTCTCACTGCCAGGCCACAAATTAGAGTGTGAGGAAAAGCGATTGTGGAAAGACTATCTCTTTTCCTTAGCCGTGTCAAACATCTGTCATACTTGGTGACTTATGAACATAAGGAAACATCTAATACTTTATGTCATATTCACGTTACTAAATGTGAAATCTTTATATGGTTTAAAAATTTTAAATGTCTAAATTTCAACTGAATTAGAGAAAAACATTAAACATTTAATTGTACTTTCAATAATTTAGTTAAAGATATGGTGGATGTTTGAATGAATTATATATTACATAAATTCATTCAATGTATTGCATGACATATGTAAATGTATTTGTATGTATACATACATACAAATACATATGTAAATGTATTTGTATGTATATATTCACACATGTATTTATTTTAGTAATATTGGGTTATCTTAATAAGTTATTCAAAGAATACATGATATTTTCTTCTACCCGAGGGTGTTTCTCTATTAGGTATTCTCTCACTGATTTTCTAGACAGAAGTCACTATATATTATCCATCTACAATCTCTTTAAACATACCACTATATCATGCACATTTACTCAGAAAACACTTGTTAAATTTAAATCTTTTAATTGATATCTTCTTTTTGAGGCCCTACTTTTCATTATTTTTATAAAACTTAATAATTGAACCCTTTCTTAGATCCACAGAATGATGGTCACTAAAGCTCTCTTAAGTTTCTTGAGATTGTGGGCTATATTAATTTCTAAAACCATGACATTCATTTAGAACCATGCAGAAAATATGGTGACCACAGCATAAGTGTTGTTGGATTATTAATATAGTTATATTGTTGATATAGCTAAGCTTTATTTCAATAATATTATATATCTGTAACCAAAATATTAGGTTGCATATTTCTATGCACAAGCATTGAACATAAAGACACTTTTGCTTAAATTGAATTCAGAATATGATGCAAGTATGAAAATTTTTCAAAATACAGAAATTTACTTCAAACTTCAGATTTGGGTAGGACTTAAATTTAGAGGTTGGAGCAAGTGCTTTTACAGATTATAGTATTTGAGTGTATCTCATTTGAAAAACTTTAAATTGTCAAAAGTAAGTAATTTATCATCTGGTGTTTGCAAACTATATAAACTCACAAAGTTAAGATAACTATAAAATCTTAACAATTATGAAAAACATGTGTTGCATGAAAATTAATTAAAAGCAGAAATAGTTGAGATAAAGATGAGAAAGATAATCACTGTAATAGATTTTAGGGGTTAAATAGGTAATATCTTGTGCCAGTAGTATTTGGCATGGAGAACAGTGTCAAACTCTGTAAATAAAACTGGGAAATAAAGTCAAGAATAAGGTGATTTTTTAAAGTAGAGAAGCCAGGCATGATGAGGCACACCTCTAATACCAGCACTCTGAGAGGCCAAGACACAAAGATGGCAAAGTTGATCCCAGTCTGGGAGACCCTAGCTCAAAATAAAAAATAAAAGGACTGCAGGTGTAGCTCAGTGGAATGGCCTGGGTATCAACTTCCAATACCACAAAAAAGAGTAGAGAAATTATCTGAGTATCATGAGTCTCAAAAAGTGAGACTTTCAACAAGTCTCTACATAAAGATCTTAGAAAATTTGCCAGCATCCTCAAATTTGATTTTGACATGAAAATTGAATATGTTATCAAATCAAAGAGTCTAGAATACTCATAAAGATTCTCTTCTCCTGTGATTACTCATAGGAATCTGAAGTGTAAGGCAATTTGATGTCAAATGTGTTTCTAGAAGTAGATAAAGCATTGGACTGTAATTATAAGAAGAGAGGAAAATATAATTTTCTTCAAAAAGAAGCTTTTATTCTTGAACTCTTAAAGCAGTCTGTTACCTAAAAATGTAGACTTTTCTTTTTTTAATAAGAGGGTAATAAATACTGTATTGGATGATTCCATTGATTCAACTTATGTAAATTTAAAGAAATAAGTATTTCACTGTTAGCCAGACCACATTCAGAGTTAGTTTAGTTACTTTGATATTCGTTAGTGACTGTTGTTCTATATGTATATGACTATACAGTAACTTAGCCCACAAAGTTTTATAGCACTGTCCTAATAATAACATCCACAGTAATTAAAATAATTCTCTCTACCTTTCAATCATTGCCTACATCTTATTCCTAGGCAGCTTATATTTTCCTCTAATTAAATGCACCTACACAGCTGTGAGTTAGATTTTATAACCCATATATGAATATGTAATATGTTTAAGTTTATAAAGGAAATAAGCCTTAAGGCCAAGGTTTAGTACTAGATCTATTCAATTCCAAAATTGTTTGATTTATCTTGAGGCACATATAGTCTGTTTGCTTGTGACAGTTATAATTTATATCCATCCTGTTTTGTATTTGCCCTCCACCAAATGGTCCTATGTTAAATGATAAATTATGTGGTCGTGCTAAATCACAGTAAGAAACCAGGACTATTTAATCAGGGTTCAGAAAGTGCATCAAATTACTGAGAGATAGAAATTGGTTTCTGGTTTACATGCTTACAGAGAAATACATAGAGAATCTGAACAGCTATTCAAGTTAATATCTGCAGGGAATTTGTATCTCATCACACACACACACACACACACACACACACACACACCTCTAGGCTTCACCTTCTTTACTCCTTTATGCACTCTGCTCCAGCCATAGTAACTTCCTTGCTTTCCTTTGTCACATTAAGTTCCTTTCCTCTAGAGCCTCTATAGTTGCTGAATCCTCAACTTGTAAGTGTTTTTATTGTGATATCCCCATGGCTTGCTTGGTTCATTCCTTCAGGGAACTCAATGCTACTCTTTAGTGGAGTCCTCTCTAGTTAGTTTCATAAAAATAGCGGCACCCCATTAATCATACACTTCATTTTCTTCTCTAATCTTCTACATAGAACTTGTACTTTCTAGTGTACTTTTAATTTTTTATGTCTGACCCTCTAACTTGTAAGCTCTGAGAACAAAGTTTATACTTTTTGTTTTGAGTGATATGTTTTGGTCTGTTTTTTTTTTTTTTCAGTTCTACTATAGAAGTGTTTCGCATAGTGTCTGGAATATATTGATTATCCTCAACAAATCCTTGATCACCAATAAAATGACAAAATGGATTATGAATAAGCCAAACTTTATCTTGGATATGGTGCTTTGATTCACTTGGTGGAAGCATGTTTCAAAGACTAGCAGTGCAGTGCACTGGATCGGCAACCTTACATAGTATTGTTGAGAACCAGAAACAGTTCACACCTTATCTTAGTTAAGCTCACAATAATACTACAAGTTCTTTAACAATGAAGTTAAGGAATTTCCCTCTATCTTACAAAAGGCCAGACAGTATCAATTCAAAACAAACCAGTTGTGTTTTGTTTGATTCCATATGCAATAGGACAATATTTGCAGGGCAATTAAACAGCCAAGACTGGTTGTGTAGCACTGATTTTCATCCCTGACTGTGGACACAGCTTGATTTCATGTTAGTTTTATGTGTTTACCCATAGAAATAATTCTGAATGGCCCAAGACAACTATCTTTCTGATATGGTTGATATTCTTATTTAATAAGCAAATATGAATGGTCACTTCCACTGATAGCCTTGAAAAATTTTTGTTACCTTAGAATAGCTTTGTCCATTCACAGGAATATGACCAGACTCTTCTAAATTAATCAATCTATAAAGATGGACTTTTAAAACCTAATGCTGACTTATTGATGAATGCTTGTGAAGTACTCTCAGCCTTCATTTGAGCCTTATCAGTCTAGTTTTTTGATTCTATATTAAGAAAAAAATGGAGTCTTCCCACACCCACAAAGGAACTGTTGCATGGCTCTCTTGCTCTTCAAGTCAATCTCTTCTTTGGTTCGTGTTGGCTTCTCTACCCCGACACTGCCTGACTCTAACCACCTTGTTGCCAGTAGTTGTGAACTTAGATGACAACAACAACAACAACAACAACAACAAAAACTAGGGGGTTTACTGAAGCCCTGATGAGGCTGTGGCTCTGCCCTCTCAGATACCTTCACCTCTCTGCTGCCACCTTCTTCTGCAGAGCTCACCCAAGTGGGAAGATGAAGCAGAATAGAGATTGGGAAATTTACTTTAAAAAGCTCTTCATCCCATCACTCCCCAAGTCTTTATCAATGCTCCTTTGTCTACTACATAAAAATCTATATATTTTTAATCTTAGTGGTCTACAGCTTTCAGAGCCAGGCTATATTCAGATCTTGAAATTGCCACTAACTGGCTGTGTGACCTTAGAAGCAGTCTTTAATCAATGTACTTTTTTCTTCACCTGGAATGAGAAATGGTATTGGACTGTGTTGGACTCAGAATATGTACCATCAGATTTTCTCTGACACTCACAATGTACATGCCCAGTGTTTCCATCTCTTCCTCATCTTCCCCACATGGATGGAATGCTTCAATACATGACATGTGATCTGGTGTTCCATGTAGCTTCTAAAATACTTAAAGTGTGAAGGATATAGTACTCGTGGGGTAAAATTTAGCTGATGGGAAATAGGATTTAGGAGAGGGTCAAGAAGATAATGGCTACTTTCGTCCCTGCAAGGCACCATTTTCCCACAAGAGGGCAGTCTATAGGGAGACGCCTCATAGCTAGCAAATACACTGTGCGTCTCAAAGGCTTGCCAAGAAGCAGTGGCCAACCTGGTGATACGTCATCTCCCATTCCTTCTCGACTCATTCCATTTTCTCATTCCCAATGCAAAATGTCACTATTTAGTGCTTGTTTTAGGTTGTGGCTTTTAAGTGACTTTGGAGTGAAAGGACAAGAGGACATTAGATGTAACTTCTCTCCCTGCCTTCACTAAGCATGGGTATCTGGATCTCCATGTACCAGATGTTAGCAGGTCTGTCCTGTCTCCTCTTCCTGGAGTTGATAGGATAACGACTATCTTGGCAACTTAGCCAGATAGTTTAGAACATAATTTCTGGGCACAGAAGGCCATTTTACTGACAGCAAGCTGAGACAGGAACTTGGCAAACTATCAAGTTAGAGAGGTGAAATTTCAGCTAAGACTGGGTGCTCTCAGCAGTACTTCTTTTTCTTAAGACATGGCACATCTTCAGGTGTTTTCTGAGCCCATTCTGGTGTCAAGCACTACCTGGCTAAAACCACAGAGGGATGGGTCAAAATCTGGATCCTTTTCTCAAGGAACTATCTTGATGTAGAAATAGAGACACCCCACCACCACCAGGAGTATGGCGGTCATAGGGGCAGGAACCCTTAAAGGAAAGGCTCAGAGAGGCTTTCCCAAAGAAATGACCCCTATTCCCAGTAAAAGGAAGTGACATCTAGAATTCTTTCAAATAAACTGAAGAGGCAAATGAGGAGGGATGAGTATTTGAGGCAGAGAACACTAGACCTGGCAAGTGTTCAGAGGAGAGGCAGCCTCCTCCATGACACAGAGACCACCAAGATTGTGAGGATCCGCAATGAGAAGCATGGAGAAAACTGAAGGCTGCAACAGAAGAAAGACTTCTCAAGGAGTGATGAGCCAGACCTGGTTCTATATTAGGGGATTAGTCATACCTGCATTTTCTGTACTTACTTCTGCCCTGTGCTGGGCACCAAGGATTCAGAGGTACCTGATAGCCCTTTGCCTCTGCAAAGGTGTGGAATGATCAGTGGAAAAAATTCTGAATGTGTGCTGGGCTGTCAAGGGAAATATTCAGGCTTTGGTAAGCTCAAACTTATTCCGAGCTTGTCAAAAAAGTTACTCTGCTGCTTCTCCCAGCTTTTGCAGTATCTGTCCCTGACCTCCCACTCCTACTGGCTCCCTGCTGCCTGATCACCTTAATCAGTTCTGCTGGCGGTCTCAGGGTACCTAAGTAGGTATCCAGGTACCTTTTACTCAAACTCTGTGGAGGAGGAGTAAATGTGATTTTTTTTTTTTAATCAGGAAGATCATCTATGACCCTATCAGTGGTTTCTTTCATCTCCACCAGGGCACTGTGGAGCAGGCAATGAGTCTAAAGGGCCAGAGTGATCTCCACCTCTTTCGCACCTGAATCACACACACCCTGCAGGTCAAACTAGCAGGCCAGATTTATTATTGTTGGGATGATAATAAGAGGTCTGGTTTGTATTCTAGCACTTGCTGAAGAATAGATGTGGGAATAAAGCAGAGTGGGGAAGGGTGTAGTTGGTTGTACAGAACACTGTGGCCAAATAGGTCCTTGCCTTTGTGGAGATTACATCTGTTGGAAGAAGAACATTATTAGAAATGCTTCTGGACTTTATTGTTATAAGTAACAGAAGAAAAATGGATGAACTTTTAAATTTATACTCTATTGTGATATCCATCATACATGCAAAAATATTTTATATATGCAGTTTGAACAATAATAAAAATACTTATGTACTGTTTAGGTCCCTTGAAATAAAGCATTCAATAATACATTTCAGGATTTTAAGTCCCTTATTCTTTTCCTCAGGTAAACACTATTTTAAATTTTGAATTAAATTGCTTTTGATATATAATAAACATAGACTTTCATATATATATATATATATATATATATATAATTCATTCTTAACTAATATAATGAGTGCTCTCTTATGGTTTTGAAATTGATATTTAGTCTTCTTGGAGCTCATAAAACATCTCTAACCTGAAGCTTATAATCTTAATTAGTTTTAGAAATATGTTGAAGAGAAAGCTAGAGTTATAGAAAATAGCTTCATAATCTTTAGTAAACAGTAAGCATTCAAAAAATGTTGCTGCCTTTACTTCTTTCACAACTCTCCAACATCAACATTTTATCATTATACTGGAAAAAATGAATTTAAGCATACAAATATATCAAAAATTAAGTGTGAATTTCTTATAACTAATGCAAATATGAAAACTAAAGAAAGAACTCTATATATTGTAAATATTCTTTAAATGTATATGAAGTGAGCAGAACTCATTATATGTTAAAATAAATTTAAGGGACCATATGAAATAAATCAATTGCCCACTTTCCCATTATATATCTATAGAGACCTAGAAGTTATTCTCTTCCATTTTGTTTGACTCTGATTATAATTTTGTAGCTGAAATTATTCTAAAACACACAGGACAATGGAAAAATGTTTTATGTGGTGATAATGAGCTCACTTTAAATTGCTGAGTCAGATTTTACACAAGTTAAGAATTATTTCAGAGCCCACACTATTAGAATAAAAAATTTCACCATCTGACACTGTATAGAGTGCTCTCACTTTACTTTTTAAAAGTGAGACTCTTTAGGCTTCCACAGACCTATAATAACCCAGAAATTTTTGGGTTTTCCTCAGCCTCTTATATCCTCAAAAGCTGTCTGGAATAATGTCTATTATGTGATTGTTGCTTAATAAGTATTTTCGGATTTATCAAATTAGTTTTCCTCTATTTAAAAAAAAAACCATGATGTGGTACTATGGTAACAATTTCCAAGATTCAAAAGAATTGGAATAAAAAAGAATTTCATCCTTTCCTAGGATCTCAGCCCTACTGCCAGTTGAAATAGGTTATGGTGTCGTTTTTTGTTCAAGCAGAGTGCCTTAATGTGCATATCTTTCTCTTTACAACACCACATCAGTAAAGAGGCTTAGAAGATATACAGTAAGAGTACAAAGAGAGTAGATAGACATCTATCTGCAGATTAATGCTGTCTTCATTTGATTCATAAAAGATGAAATTTGGCATTGGGGGAATGTGTGTGTGTGTGTGTGTGTGTGTGCGTGTATACAGGGGAATTCTTCCCACTGCCTTATACATGCTAGACAAGTGCTCTAACACTGAGCTACAGTCTTGGCACATAGAAGATGACATTTGGATGGAGGAAAATTGGGTGAAGAAAAAGAAAAAATTTTGTGATGAAGGAACACTCTAATAGAAGGGCAAAGGGCCACTTGATGATGTCTATCCTAAAAAGGGGCAGGGGGAATAAATCAGGAGAGAATATAGGCAAGCCAGGAAGTTATGGGTACAAGTGTAGTGGGACTCCACAGCAGGGACCAGGAGCGGTCAATCCTGGTTGGAATCAGTCCCACCAAATATGCTAGCAGCCTGGAGAGAAGCTTCCAGGAAGAGGGTATTTTAAAAAAAGGAAAGAGGCTGTAATTTGACACAGATGTTATTCCCTTTATTAAATAAGAGTCTATTTTGAATGAGTGGACTGTGTTTCTCTCCAGGTCTTGATAATTAAGGAGGTATATGCACAGGAAATTGTCAATAAGTTCCATAGCAGTAGCAAGTGTGATAAAGGCTAATGGAATGATCAGAACTAGTTATTCCATAAAGCATATCTCCTTATAAATTGATGGATCAGATAACCTGAGAAAAAAAACTGTCAAGAGCTGATATTCTTCCTATTGGGAGATGAATCTTTTCTGTATGATGTGATTATCACAAAAGATGCAAACAAGGAAAAGTGACATGAAATAGTGGCTGAGGTGGAGGAAACTGAAAGTGATAGCTACGATTCTACAAGACATGGCAGTGAAGAGAGGAGCTGTGGCAGAACCAAAGGAAGGGGCTACCTCTGTGTCTCTCATTAAGCCACAGTCTCATTTTGTTCTTGTGCTCAGGTGTGCAGCTAGCTATGAGCTCTGTCAAATATAGAAAGACTTTTTAGAAGAAAAAAAGTGAAAAGATATTGCTATGTTGACTCTGAATTATGCCTAGAAAAGACAGCTTAGTACAAATGGGATGCCAGACAAAGCAACCCAATGCATTTTCCCTTAATGCTAGTTGTTTTTAGGCTGTGCAAAAATTCACCTTATTGATACATTTTCAGGTCACCAGCCAAGATGCTACTCAAATGCAATCAGTATTGTTACAGGTTGGTTTCTCAAGGGACCTAACTATGAGATGGAAATTAGTATGTAGGACATATGTTAGGAATCACTATAGGGATCACCTTTTAATAAAGGGGTGTGGAGAATCTGAAATAGACAGAGAGAAATGGAACTAGATGCAGCCTCTGCTGTCTACATAGGAAGATAGGGAGTTGGTATTGCCTGAGGTGACCCTTCTTGGGCCCCAAATGAGATGCCTTGCTGACCCTTGAATCGAGAAGCCACGAATAAGGGCCATGTTCTGTAGGGTGTGTTCTTGTGTAGACTTTGTCAATGTGGCCATCAGGAAAGGGCAATTAGTTGAGAATGGTAACTTGCTGGCAGCACTCTAGCTTCTGAGAAACTTGCTGATGAGAGAGACATTGAATACAATAAAAGAATGCTATAAAATCTGTGACAGTGAGTGTTATAATTTATATCTAAAATGTTCATAGGGCTGGAGATTTAGCTCAGTGGTTCGGTGGCCTGCCTTGCAAGCGCAAGGACCCGAGTTCAAAAAAAAAAAAAAATGTTCCTGCCTTAATTGACACCTTTAGCAGAGTAGCAGGATACAAGGTCAACACCCAAAAATCAATAGCCTTCTTGCACACAAATAACAGACTCAATGAGAGAGAAATTAGGGAAACAATCCCTTTCACAATAACATCCAAAAAAATGAAGTATCTAGGAATCAACCTAACAAAAGAAGCAAAAGACCTCTACACTGAAAACTACAGCACTCTGAAAAAAGAGATTAAAGAGGATATAAGAAAATGGAAAGATATCCCCTGCTCCTGCGTAGGAAGAATCAACATAGTGAAAATGGCCATACTACCAAAACTGCTCTACAGATTCAATGCAATGGCAATTGAAATTCCAACACTATATTTCACAGAACTAGAAAGAAGAATCCAAAAATTTCTTTGGAACCATAAGAGACCTAGAATAGCAAAAGCCATCCTAGGCAACAGACACATGGCAGCGGCTATAACAATTCCCAATCTGAAACTACAAAGCCACTGTGATAAAAACAGCATGGCACTGGCAAAGAAGCAGACCTGAGGATCAGTGGAACAGATTGGAAGACACAAAAACAACTTCAGATGTACTCAGCTACATCATCTTTGACAAAGGACCTGACCATCCTCACTGGAGGAAAGATAGCCTCTTTAATAAATGGTGTTGGAAAAATTGGAACTCAACCTGCCAAAGATTAAAACTAGACCCTTATATCTCACCATGCACTAAATTAAAATCCAAGTGGATTAAAGATCTAAATATTAAAACAGAAACACTAAACTTACTGGAAGATATGTTAGGCAGAACTCTGGAAGATAATGGCATAGGAAAAGACTGTGAACAAATCCTCAGTAGCATGGGAACTAGCAGAAAGAATCAACAACTGGGATCTCATCTTATTAAAAAGTTTCTGCACTGCAAAAGAAACCATCAAGAGAACTAAAAGACAACCTACAATGTGGGAAAAAATTTTTACCAGCTGCTTCTCAGACAAAGGACTATTATCTAGAATATATAAAGAACTCAAAACAATCAGCCCCCCAAATATAAAGACCCAATTCAAAAATGGGCATCTGAAATGAACAGACATTTGTCTCTCAGACAAAGAAGCAAAAGCAGCAAGTAAATATATGAAAAAATGTTCTGCACCACTGGTCATTTGAGAGAGGCAGATGAAAACTACACTGAGATTCCACCTCACCCCACAAAGAATGGCTGCTACCAAGAAATCAACCAATAACAAATGTTGGTGGGGTTATGGGGAGAAAGGAAACCTTCTCCATTGTTGGTGGGAGTGCAGACTGGTGCAACCACTATGGAAATCAATATGGAGATACCTCAAAGATCTGGGACTAGAGATTCCATTTGACCCAGCCATCTCTCTGCTGGGCATCTTTCCAAAAGAATTAAAAGAATCATATCACAGTGCCATATGAGCACCTATGTTTATAGCAACACAGTTTGTAATAGCTAAAAGTTGGAAACAGCCCAGTTGCCCATCAGTTGGAAACTGGATAAAGAAGATGTGGTTTTTTCTATAAAATGGAATATTACTCAGCTACAAAGAATGAGAAATCAGAGTCATTCATAGGAAAATGGATACATTTTGAGGATATACTCCTAAGTAAAATAAATGTCACACATGTGTAAATACCAAATAGCTTCTCTGGTGTGAAAAACTATAATGGTACACAAGATCCTAATGGGATAATTAACAACGTGAAATAGGAAGAAAAGGGCTAAAGGTGTAGGGAAAGTGGAAAGGGTAGGGGAAAGGGAATAAAGGAAAAGAAAAAATATGAGAAAATGAAAAAATGGAAATGAAGTTTTTATAAATGGGAAGGAGAGGAGGGGGTGAAGGGAGGGCAGGGACAAGGGGAAAAAATGAGAACCAAAACCTGTCATGTAAAGGTACAAGATCCCAGTAATGAATGTAACTGTGCTGTATACCTAGAATGTACCAATAAATTCAATAAAAAGAAAAAAAAATGTTCCTGCAAGTGTCAGGTGTTTAGATGTGGAGCGTTTTTTTGAGTGTGTGCAAATGTTGGGGCTTTGCATTTTTTAAATTAATATTTTTCTCAAACATGTTTTACATCAATTCATAATAACCTAAATAAGTTGAAACAGAACAGGGACAAAAATATATCCTTACCAATATATTAAAATCGAATATTAGCTTAGGGTCCCATCATACCGCCATCAGCAAAAACCAGCAGCCTTCAGCCATTGCCCAGTAAAGACAAGCATGCTGGGCATTCCTGTAGCCTGCCTTTTGACATTCAGTTGGCACAGACTGCCCTGCTGGGCACAGTGGCTGGGGGTCCTGGGCTGCAAAGTCCCTATCTTTTAGGAGAACCCACCATCTATTTCCTTGGTGCAGATTAAAGCCTAGGCCTGGCACCCAAGCCCTCACTTGGGGTGGAATTTATAAATAGTATGAACTTTCTGTATTTCTCAGCCCTTCCGGCTGTTCTGTTATCATACTGCCTAAGCAAGCTAGGGGATGCAAAAGCAAGCATTCCTCATTTTGGGAAGTAGGAGGTACCCATCTGAGGCTATACCTAGCTCTAGTTGGGCCTCTAACTTGTTTCCATCAATCCTTGGGAAGTATGAACCTTCCCTGCCACCACCAACACCTGAGTGTCAACCAGAGACTTCAGCAATGGTCAGACACTGGGATCTTTACACCCAATGGCATTCTTCGCCCATTGTCCCAGGAAATGGGGCTCCTTGCTAAGCTGCTACCTGGGAGCTGTGTGGAGAGCATTTCTTTAGTCTCAAGCATTTCTTTACTTCAGTGTACATAGAGTATAGCATTCTGCTGAAGGCAACAAGTATAAACAGGATCAGAAAGGGGCCTCTTCTTGCCAAGCAAACTCCACGGCTTCGGGGCCAGATAATCCTTCTTTAGACTTAGCCCTGAGAACAAATAATGGGAGCTGTTCTACCCCAGTCTTGCAGCCCAGGAATTGGCACTCTCGGCCACACAAAGGAGCCAGGGGGCTGTGCTATGCCTCACATCCCAGTGGTATGTCTGTCATCTCAAGCTAATTGCCAAGTACCTCTAAGAAGGGAAATGGTGCTTTGGGAGTAAATCTCACTCCTTTCTAATACTGAGCAGTGGGTCTCAAGGCTGGGATTGGCTCCTTCTGATCCCTTACACCGGAGCAGTGTCAACAATGAAGGCCCAGCAAAACCCAGCCCCTAAAGAGGTAGATGGATGCCTGTTATTCCTCATCCTCCCTGGACTTCTGCAATTTCGCAGAGTTCACCCACAAGGGGGCAGATGACCTGAGGCAGCACCATGTCAGCTGGCGCGCTTTATTTTTCCAGGCCCTGGAGCACACGCGGCAGTGGGGCTGCCCCACAGCAGTGCTTGTCTGTGAGAGAGTGAAAATTCTAAGGCAAAAATATCACGAGGTATGTGAGGTGCCAGGCAGCTTCCAGGACACAGCCTGCTTGCTTTTGGACACCTACGTTAGCCACTATAGTCACCCTCCAAGAAGCCCGGCCCTCTGAGAAAGCCCCTGCAACTCCTTCCTGCTAAGAGTTGCTTCCCCGTACCTCAGGCTGCCAGTGCGGCATGGTATATAGCCTACTGCCCCCTTCCTGAGATGCTTTTCTGACCCTCTGGCTCTTTTGATAGCAGGTCACTTGTGACTCTTCACACTCGAAGGAAACAGAACACCAGGGGAAAAGGAACTGAAAATTCAGTAGTAGAAGAAACAGTCAAAGATGCCTCACTGTTAGGCAGGAGACAGAACAGACAAATCCCAGAAATGGAGATTCTCAAATGGAAAATTCCAGAAATCAGCTCTCCAGCTCTGTGCAAAGCTGAGGAGAAGTGTGAGTCTGTCTGCTTTCCGATATTTGCACAGGCAGCAAGGCAAAGCAGGTGTGCTACCACAGGTAGAGGGTGGGGAGAGGCCGAGGGCAGTGTAGAGCAGCATGACAGGCCACCGCTGACTGAAAGATAATGGGGTCTTGGGGTTGCTTGGGATTGATCCACTGATGAGTTCACATCTGAACGTACCCTTGAGAGGTGGGGCCTCATTGGAAGAGGTTGGTCACTGAGGGTGCAATTTAAAGAATGTATTCTTGTCTGCATCTTCTCTTTTCCCTCTCTCTGCTCCTGAGTTCCCATGGGTTGAGCAGCTTTCTTCTATCCTGCCCTTTGTTTCTATCTAGAAGCCAGCAATCCATGGACATGGACGGAATCAACTGAAACCTGAAACCACAGGTCAAAATAAACCTTTTTTAAAAAGTTGTGTGTATCTGGTATTCTCTCCCAGCAAAGTGACTACTATAGGGGGGCTAAGAAGAGTAGATATTCAAAGCAAACTTTTTCAGAAAAGAAATATATTATCATTTGGCTTTATGTAATCCAAATAAAATAAATGGCACATACTGCTTTTGCCTTTTATGTTCAGCCTGTGGAAATTCAGAAGATTTATGGTTACAAGACTCAAAGCATATATTCCGCATATTAACAATCAAACTAGAGATTAACTGATGTTTATATTTTGAAGGTAGAGAAGTATAATACTAACTCAGAAATTCATAAATATTTTCTGTATTAATGGGGTAGGAAATAGAGATTTAAATGTATTTCTCAAATTTATGATGATTATTAATAGAAGTAAAAATAGAGGAACTGATTACATAATAGTAGAAGTATCTGATTCATGGAATTTGTTCAGTGATGTATTTGAAATGATGTAACCATGACATAACTTTCTGAATTTTTTCCACTATAATGAGCATTTTAGGCCTTAATAATCCTTCTGAAGGAAAAATACTTGTCCTAAACTTTCAGTTATATATGCACAGAATTAAGAATTTAGGATTATTTTAATTTTTCCTTCCATTATTCCTTTCACTACTGTTTGTGATTTTTCTTTGTTTCTCAGTTAATTTATTGTAATCTATTTTATCAGTTTTTTCAAAGAATCATACTCTCAATTTATATAATTTTATTCTATATGTACCCTCAAAGTGTCATGAGTATCTATTGTTACTAATTTTGCCACCTCTTATTAGGTTTATGCATTTTAGTTTTAAATTTTTAGATTACTAATTAATTAATTTAATTTATATTTTTATTTTAATACGTAGCATTTAATATTATAAATTTTATTGTGACTTTGAACATATTTCAATTCTAGTTTTAGTGGATATTTATTACTTGTTAGACATTACACAATTTTTGTTTTTTTTTTCCTTAGCAGGTTTTTATTTGTGGAATTCAAAAATCGTGATTTAAATTTTATTTAACTTCTGCTTTGATAGTAATATCAGAGAGCAGGTGTTTATTGTTTTGAATTGTGGAATTCACTGAGGTTGCAATTGAGGAGTAATATAGAGGAGATTTTAAATGTATTCCCAGATGAACTTGAATGGAAATGTATATTCTTTTTTCACAATGTATAATTTAGTATATGCATAAACATTATAAAATGTTTTATATTAACATTTTATATATAACAACAACATATTGGACCTTTTCCCCTATGTCTATGCCATAGGTTAATACATTTTAGTTAAATTCATTCACTTTCTTTGATAAATCTCTCATTCTTCTGGTGTCTCTCTCACTTTTGGTCTATCAATTCTGAATTGAAAATCTTTATGGAGATTATCTAATATATGTGTTCCAATGTTAATTTTGTCTTCAAATCAGCTTTTTCTATTGTAAAAGTGTTTCATTTCTTTTGTTAAATTATTTATGTTTAATTTCTAGATATTCTGAGTGATTTTGATGTGGGTCTGAATTTCATTTATGGCAAAAGCTTTTTTTGAAATATTTTTCACTCATTTCATACACTTTTTGGTGTATATGTAGGAAGCTCCATCTAAGTGTATCATTATTCATTTCTCAATTTCTTTAATTTTCTTCTAGATAAACTGATGTGGCCATGTACAAGAAATTTTGCAAAATGTTTTTCTTTTTTTGTCTATCTGGAGTCAGCTCTATTAAGTCATGTTAACATCTTTGTTTCCTTGAGGACCAACACTTTTTACAGTTGTTTAATCTGAAGTACATTTTCTCATGATCTCATATGACTTCAGTATTAGCTGTCACCGAAGTTTACAAAGTCAATCCAGAGGAGAGGTCTGTAAGCTATGAAGCCCATGGTTCAATTTATGACCTCTTTTTCTTGCTCCCTCAACATAAATTCAATTTCTCTCCTTAAATATGTGTATCTCTCTCCATCCTTAAAATATTTCAGTGAATTCCACACTGCTCTCAGGATGATTCCTAAATTCAATCACATAGGTTTGTCATAGGTTTCATGATAGAAATGTGCTTTCATTCCCTCTCTTGCTTCTGAAAATGTCCCATGATTAATTTTATGCCACATTTACACTGATATACATTTTAGCTCCTTGATTGATTTATGGATCTTATTTGGAAATGTATTTCTATAAAGAAAAATATTTTTAGTAGTATAATCACATAATTATTAGTTGTCATTTTAGCTAGATTATTGATATATGATAATTAATATGCTTGTCTCTATTTTTGTATATGTTTGAAACTGTCCACAATAACAAAAAAAACACCAGTCTTGACTGAGCAGTCTGATTTAAGCTATTTTTTCGGTTGTCTTTTGTCATCAAATGAAAGATCACATTGAAAGAAACCATCTGTCAACAAAGAGTAGAAGGCAATACTGGGCCAATTTTTGCTTCATTTTATGATTTTTGGAATACAGATATGTTTGGTTTTAACACAGCAAGAACTAATAGTCACTCTCATGGCACATGCATTGACAGACTTTTGGAATGGTATATGTTCTGTCAGTGAAACAAAGATAGCAGAACATCAATCCTGCCAACCACAGTCAGCTCCATTCTTAAATGAGGAAATGGATGTAACATATACATCCAGCCACTATAGCATTTTTTACATTGCTATAAAACATAATGGGAATTTTTCTCTCTGTTGACATATGTGGCCTATGTCACTTCTGCGAAAAACCATAATGAAGGTGCTGTATTAAACAAAGAACAACTGCCTTCATACTCATTCATGTGAACAATTATACGAAAATGAGCATGCTTGCACACACTGTGTAAGTCTATACACACAAAAAGTGATAAACATTTACATTATGAGCTAGGCTCTGAGCCAGGATTTGAGGCCTTAAAGATAACACTGTACTACTAATGGGACCATTTTGGGAGACAGGGTGGGATGGAAAGGTTTTAAAATAATACAGAATAATCCAACAAAGTCTCACATTTATATGCATTGAGGATTTAAAATAATCTTAGCCCTAGATCTCATCCAAAATCTAATGAATCAGAATCCGAGGATGAGGTCAACTACCTGTATATGCATTTTGCAAAATTTTCCCAGGGGATAACTTTTGTAGCAAGTATTAAAAATACTGATAAAAATATAAGCTTTATAAGCTTTTTTCTGAGATCAGAAAAAACACTTTGACACCTTTCTTTCTTCTGCTCTCCTTTAGCTCCTTACTCCCAGAACTGGTAAGAAGAAGAAGAAGAAATTACAGTAGTTCTAATGTTAAGAGAAATGGCAAGTTAAGATGATTGGAATTTTTTCATTTATTTAATTTGCAAACATTTATGAGTTACCTATTACAGACTATGTGCTGAGCACTCTGGTGGTATTAGTAATGCAAAATTAACAAGACATTGTCCGTGGTATATCTATTAGACAAAACTTGGAAATAATCTGTGGTTACAAATCCTAATAGCAAGTACTACATTATAGAGATACATTTAAATTATCCAGGTAGAAATGAGAAAGCTACAGGTGGATTTATTCAAACAGAAGAAAAAAGCCTCCCTTTTCTGTTCTGTTTTTCTATCTTATTCAATAAAGTAGGTAGTTTATCCTATGGATTTTACTGATTTCAAAATCCTTTGTTTTATAATTTTTCTCTGTCACTATCTGTATTTCTGATAAACTGTTGGTTAAACCTAAATTCCTTTTTGGGGAGGTGGTACTGGGGATGGAATTCGGGTCCTTGCACTTGCAAGGCAGGTGGCAGAACCACTAAGCTAAATCCCCGGCCCTAAATCTAGAGACTTGATCAGATGCAGGTTCACATTTTGTTAGGAAAGCTTCACAGATAGTGTGGACTACCTCCAAGTACTTCCAACCGGAGAACAGTGCCCTCTGGTTAAATGTCTTTCTGGATTTTACAGACAATTCTTGATCATTGCCTAAATACAGTATTTCATCATAAACTCCAAAATGATGATTTTCTATAGCTTCTTAATTTATTTGATATAATATTTGTATGAAGAGAAACTTTCTCATGTCAACTCACTGATTATGCTGCAGTGCAGTGGGCACAGGAAAAGCAATATAAATGCATAATTCTTTATCAGTTTTCAAAATTGTGAGTTGGTCTTAAATATTATTTAAAGGTGACAGCATTTTTCCTACTGTCGTTATGAACTCATATATTAAAATATTTAAGCTTTTTAGTTCATTATAACCTTTTGTTTCATCAAATCATCCTACATTTTGCCCATAAAAGACAAATCAATTTTTCCAAATTTTGCTGAACTTAAAAATCCCTATGTAGCCTAGGCTGGCCCCAAACTTGTGGCGATCCTTCTGCATCGTCAGTTTGTCTCCAAAGAATTGTACAGTTGACCTTAGTGATCTCTAATAGTTTCATTTTTCTGCCTTAACAGACTTATGTTGTACTTTCCCCCCTCAGCATCAGCAGACCCTCCAAGAACCTGAGTGGGAGGTGGTATTTAGAAAATCAATCTGAAACCTTGCCTCTGTGTGTGTGTGTGTGTGTGTGTGTGTGTGCGCGCGCGCGCGCGAGATCAGGCACATGCATGTTTTGTCTTCTTTTCTCTCGTTTTGAGATAGGCTGGACTTGAACTACCTATGTAGCCTTGGCTTACCTCGAACTCGTGTCATTATTCCTGCCTCATGCTCAAGAGTGCTGGGATTATAAGTGTGCAACACTGTGCCTGGCTCTTGTCTGTGTTTTACAAATGAGAGAGAATGACAGTGCTTTTTCTGAGAAAGAGCAACAATGGTTACTCCACATAGGCAGGGGCCTATGTGTTCTTCAGGGGAATCATATAATACAGACAGCCCTCTGCTGTGTGTGCTTTCTCATTACTATTTTTAAACCTTGAAGGTAGATAGTTTCAGGCTCTGTTTACTCTTTCTCCCTTGGCTTACCTCTTTAGACAGCAAAAAGATATGAGATACTAGTAGATGATTATTTTATAAATTAATACCACTATGTTTTATTTAGCTGACACAATACAGATATTTCTCAACTTACAATATGGTTACATCTTAATAAATCCATCCCAAGTTGAAAATTCTGTAAATTAAAAATGCATTTAAAACACTAAACATCATAGCTTAGCGTATCCTACTTTAAATATGCTCAAGACACTCATATTAGCATTTATACCTGAGGGGAAAAACCTGCTAACACAAAGTCTGTTCTATAGAAAAGTGTGGAGCATCACATGAACATAGCAAATTGAGCATTTTGTAGACATCATGAGGTGCAAAAACATAAAACATAATATCAAAAATAGAAAGCTTTCAGCACAGTACACTGGAGATGTATCACTAATTTACCTTGGTGATCTTGTGGCTAAATAGGAACTATGGCTTGTTCTGCATTATAAGAAGTACTATATCACATTTTACTAGCCTGGGAAAAAGACAAAAATTCACAATTTAACATATAGCATTGATATTTATGTATTTATATATAATATATAATCCAGTACATATATTTATAAATATATATATATATATATATAAAATTTACACATAAAGTCAAAAAATTGTGAGTTAAAAGATGGGGACCATCTGCATGATGGTTAGAAAATAGTGAATAGTCATTAGAGAAGATATAAAAGATTCAGATATTATTAAGAATATATTCCACATTGTCCTTCAGTTCATTTTATTTTTTATTTATTTGATGAATGTATGGGAGGAGCCCAGAGGTCAAACAATAAATTCTGCCTGAATACAAGAGACATGCATTTGCTGAGTGAGAAATTTTTGAGTAAAGGTCTGGAAGTAGAAAAATTCTGGTGAACTTGTATGTGTGTGGCAGCGGGAGAAGTATTACATTACAGTATTTTAAACAGAGCAGAGGAACAATAACATATTTAAAGTGAAAGTTCCAGCCTACACTGAGAAAACACTGAGTGAGGCTGTGACAGTGACAAGGTCACTTGTGTCACTTAGGTGATTGTAGTAGGAAAGCAATACAGAGACATACTTCTGAGACACTGTATGGATATAATAGTCATCTTGGTGAGTGCCCATGATAGGGAATTTAAAAGTGACAAAGTAATTTTGCTTATAATGACTGATATCAAAGTTTAGATGATTATGGTGTGGAAGAAAACTGGAGTAATTGGTTCGGAAAGGATCCTGTGGGACAGGGAATATTACAGAATTTAAAATCAACCAGCATCACAAAAAGAAAAAGGTAGACCACCGTGAATCAGAGAAGTTCACTGGTAAATGACAATTATTTGCAGAACAGGTGACTGAGATTAGGTGACTCGTTCAACATCACATTCACTCATTCCTTTTTTGCTCATTTGTGCAATGATTGTTGAGGTCTATTATGTTTTTGATGATACAGAGCTACTTGCATGAAATACAAATGAAAAATGAAATCTGGCTCCACTCTTGGAGCTGTTATAATATGGTGACAGAACTTCCAGCCTAGGGATGGTTTTGCCACGCTACTTTTATCTCATTTTACTGGATCCACTTTGACTTATTTTAAATCAGTGACAAATGGGCGTTTTTCCTCTTTCACTATGTACTGACACTATCGTTGACCATAAATAATCTTTGTGCTTTGGGGGCAGGAGCACTTGCACATTCTCGTTTTGGAATGCTTATATGATTATAAGCATGCTTTTGATCAAGTGTGTCCACAGAAAAGGTCAATTCAGTAGAACAGTGCACCTTTTGCAGTCCAGCCCATAAGTAAAGGTTCTGCTTCCATCTCCAGTGGCAAAGCATCTTTCACCATGTTTTCATACCATGGATTAGTATATGAAAATCCTCCAAAAATCTGCTTGTTATGCATGTATGACTTCATGTACTTTTCATCAACACTAACTTTAAATATTTTGCTCTTTAAGCAATCTCTGTAATTAGAACAATTTTAAACTAAAGGGGTACATTTAATTGATTCTGTCTTTTCACTATCTTTGTATTAATTGTCCCTAATTTGGTCTCAGTATCCCATCTTACCCCCATGGTTGACTCTGACTCTTGATTAATGGATGTCAAAATTCTTGAGAGCTTATTCTTTTACAGCAGGCTTCAAGTTTTAAAATTTCAAATTAAGCCATCTTCTCTGACTCCTTGCTAAAAAGAGAGGAAAGAAGGGAGGGAAGGAAGGAAGGAGGGAGGGAAATTGTCCCACCTTCTTCCACCTCTTGCAATGATTTCTCATTGGTTGTGGTACCTGGTGATGGACTTTATGCTTAGGATCAGTTCTGGTATTTTCCCCTAAAATACACCTAAAGACCATCAAAGCTCTTTTTTGAAATACTTTTCCCATTGTAGGAGTTATTTATAATTCTTTCTGTCTGACATTCATCTCATTTTGAACACAGCAGTTGTACACCAATTAATAATTTCTGATGACTTATCCGTTAAGAAAAGACTTTAGATGAGAAATGTCAGAGGTCTCATTTTCCCCACACTAATTAATGACTATAAAAACTACATGAGAACTTCCATAGTATATTCACACCAAGAATGCTGGTCTTTGGAAATGTATTCATGCAATTTGGCTGGACAGATTTGCATGGACTTTGCTTTACACTAAGGCGTCAAAAGAATCGTAGAACTTTTAGAATTGGAAAAGAACTTAGAGGTCTGAGAGCTTCAGTCTCTTAGTTTTCAGCTGGTTAAACTAAACCCTAGAGAAATGTGGAGATTTGCCGGATTTTACAAGTTTCAATGTGGTGTTAGGTGGAGAGATTGAATTTCCTGTTTTCTTGTCTACTGTGCATATTTCAATTCTTATCACGTTCTTCAGCGTTGCTCCAAAGGTCACATTATCTTACAGAACTCTGGCTCTTCCTGTTTCCTTCACAGGCCAAATCAGACAGTCTAGATGATTAAAAAGTACTTTATAAGTACTGCAAAGTACATTATAAGTACTCTAAAGTTAATAATGATTATTTCATCAATGCTAAAAATCCTATCTTCTGTCTCTAAAATATTTTAGTGTATACAGGGTGCTCAATGGCCTCTGTTGGCTTGTTAGTGTGGTCAGTGCCAGTTTCTTAGCTTATGAATCAAATTCAAGATGATACCGTTTTAGTTAAATTCATTTCTTATATTTAGTCTTGCTTATTTTTATTTAAAACTTGATTATAGCCAGGTGTGGTGGCACAAGCCTTGGATCTCAGCCTCTGGGAGGCTGAAGCAGAAAAATCCCAAGTTAGCTCAGAGGAGGCAACTTAGCGCTGGTCTCAAACTTTAAAAAATAAATTAAAAGGTGCTGTGGATTTATCTCAGCACAAAGGGCTTCAGTTAGATACACACTAGAGAAAAAAAACAAAACAAAAACTTGAAAGTAAGGAGATATTTCTTAAACATATAAGCATTAAATTTAGTAATATCTACTTTTGGATACCTTTGAGTTCTTAAAATATAAATATATTACTTAAATTATTAAAATGAAGTTTTTTAAAAAACATAAACCCTGTAACATATGAGATTTATTATGCTACTAATTTCAAACTTTGAAAAATTAATTTTATCAGATATATTCAGTTGAATGTATTTCAATTGAATATAAATTTCATTTTTTCCCATGAACTTTCTTAGCTAAGCTCATTAAATGTCTTTGTTTTTCAATTACATGTAAATTTGTATAATTTAGATAGTTCCAAAAATTAGTTTGAAGATTTTTTTTTTAAATACACTGGAATGTAGCCATTTTACCAATTCTATTGATTTTCTATTAATATCTTTAGGTAATTTTCTTTATAAAAGCTGTCATGGCCCTTTATATAAGGAAACTGAATAGATTATACATGATTCTTCAAATATAAGTTTAAAATTTGCTTCAAAGTTAAGAAATTTACCACTCAAACTTTGGGAATGTTTTCAAAACTAAATTTTAAACTGAAATTTATAAAATGATATTTGATTTCAGGAACCATTATTTGCAAATATTCATGCCTCAGATACTAATATTATAAAATCCAAACATCTCTTTTCCTCTTTAAAAGCCATCTTTGTCTTTGGTATTGAGTCCTTCACTACTTCATGTTTTTTTTTTCTTTTTATTTTGTTTATTGGTACATTTTAGGTATACAGTACAGTTACATTTATTACTGGGATCTTGTATCTTTACATGACAGGACTTGGATCTCATTTTTCCCCTTGTCCCTGCCCTCCCTTCACCACCTCCTCCCCTCCCCATTTACAAACACTTTATTTCCATCTTTTCATGTTCTCATATTTTTTTCTTTTCCCTCATTCCCTTTCTCTTACACTTCCCACTTTCTCTACACCTTTAGCCCTTTTCTTCCTATTTCATGTTGTTAATTACCCCACTAGGATCTTGTGTACTATTATAGTTTTTTATACCAGAGAAACTATTCGATATTTACACATGTGACTTTTTTGATCCCCACTAGGATCTTGTGTACTATTATAGTTTTTTATACCAGAGAAACTATTTGATATTTACACATGTGACTTATTTGACTTATGTTTTAATCACATATAAAAAAATTTCTCTTAGGTCCCTCAACTTGCTACCTCTTCCTCATAATTTTTAAATAATAAATGATTTTTTAATAAAATAATGGTGTTGTGAGATAATATTTTTAAATGTGATAACTTAAAAGAATACTTTTCTGTTGGAATTTTTCAAATTCAAGAAAAGCCAAAGTCTAGAGGTCACTGGAGTAGAAGAATATGGATAGTAAACTTGTGTTGCTTGTATTTTGACTTTAGAAATATATCTTAGCCCTTTCTCCAAATAATCCCTGTGATTTTGTAGATGTTTGTATAATAGAAATGGGTCTTATTTTGTGACTTTCATACAAAATATATAAAGGTTGATTGTGAGCATAACCTTTTTTAATGGATTTGTATGAGGCTATTTCAAGTAAAATCTTAACACTCCCACTATATTCCCAAATCCCATATCGCAAACAGCTTTTAGTCAGATGCGTGAACTGATTTTATAATGAGTTAAAGAAACATCTGAATCTGTCTCCATAGATTTCAAAATATGGTTGTGCTTAATGGATGACCTTTCAGGTTCCCCATCCGATTTTAAAATAGCGCCATGGATTCCTAAAAGCTCATAGCCAGATCTGCCATCCTCACACTTCCAAGCGAATGATGACTGGGGACTTTCTGTGCACACCCATGAAGGAGCACAAAAATGAATGCTGAGGTTATAACCCTCACCTTTTCAGTTGTAGGCTTGATTGCATATTCATGGATGAGTATAATGCATTCTTACACTTTGGAGGAAGAATGGACGAATTAAAGGAATGAAGAAATAGAAAGACAAGGTGGAGCCATTTTTGTTACACATTCAAGGCTTGATTTTTTTCTGAATGTCAATTATTTGGATAAAGTAAAATTTGACCTTGGTTTGTGCTTTACTAACTAGGCTGATAAAAGGTTAAAAACATTACATTTCAACACACATTAAGAATAAATATGTTGTTTTCACAGAAAACTAAATATACTACTTATAACCTTAAATTATAAAGTGGAAATTATACTACTTATAACCTTAAAAAAGAATATAAGAATAGATTACATACTAAGACATTGTGTGTTATAAAGAATAAAATGACTTACCTATTTCTTAATGATACAGTAAAATGTGTTTTCCAGAAACTTTTTGAATCAGAAAAATCACTTAAAACATAATCTATGTAACAATTTAAACTGATGAGAAAAGTAGAAATGAAAAAAAATAAGAATTGCTTCTAAATAGAAAATTCTTGAGACCAGCCATATTTATTGATATTTTGTGCAATAAGAGAAAATAAAAATGCAATTACTTCAGCTACTTTCTCAAGTAAAGCTGTTTTTAAGGGAAACTCCTTAGAGCAATGGCTAACCTGGCTCCACACAAGATGACTTTTTATGACATTTTCAATGTACCTTCAGTGCATGCACTTCTAGTCTAAATTATTAGCTTGAACTATTTTCCCTTTACCTACTTCAGATAGAATTTTTCAAGAAATAAGCATGAACAGCACAAGTAGAAAATAAAATCACTTTATTTCTTCATTTACAGGAGGTTGAACATCTTTAGATTGCTGGAGCATTAGATTTCTCAAAATGTGGGCTTCACAGTGAAATCAAATGCTATTATTTTTCTCTGACATTACCAGCAGACTAAAAAAAAAAATTAGTTCTAAATTTCGATTTCCACCTATACTGTAAGTTATTCAAGAGCATCTTGTTTTTCTCTTTTTGTTAACATTCTCGCCATAAGAATGAACAACTCTTGATTACCATGGCTGAGTGGTCAGTGTTATGGATTACATTGTTTACAAACGACCTCCTCTGTATTGCAGTGTACCATTCTGAAACACAAACACTGGTATTACTAGGAATTTTAAGAGAGATCAGAAAAATGCTTGAATGTATTTCTTTGAAGAACCATCTCTTGAGCCTCTTTTTTATTTTCACCTATTTTCCATAACCCTAATGCAAAATTAGTAATAGGGCATTAAAATATAGTAATAAATTTCATCTAATGATACGTGATATTTGTGCCAAGTTACCAAGCTGAGATTTGTTTGGTTCTTCAGTAAATATTTATTGACTATTCACTAGTCATCCGCTAATATAGAAGGGATTAGCAGAAGAAGACCTCTGCTCCCAAGCAAATTACATTTCATGCCTTCTAATCTCCAGTGATTTCTCCTGCGCTGAGTGTCATTTAGATACACTCAGAATATTCCTGCTGGAAGTGTACTGAGTGCGGAAAAGTACTTGACTAAATAACAGTAATGTTAACTCACACAGATGACTGTGTTCATTGATTTCCTGACAGAAATAGGCCATGTGGATGATCAAGTATATGTTGAAGTCTCATGCTTTGAAGACATTGCAAACTAAGCTTTTTAAGCAACTCACTGCTTCATATGGAGGAGTTGTCTTCATTATACACAACAGTCACTTAAGCTGCAAAGTATCGAGAAAATAGAAAAGAATATGTTGCATAATCAGCAAAATCACTGAAAGTATTCAAACTGCTAGTAGGATGTGGAAAAAAAATCCTTAATCTCACTAATTATCATTGAAATGCAAACTAAAACCACAGACATCTCCTTATACATGTTACAACGGGGATTTTAAAAAAGACAAAAAGAACAAGTGTTGATGAGTATGTGGAGAAAAGAGTCCTTTTATACTGTGGGTAGGAATGTAAATTGTTACACCCGTTGTGGAAGACAGTATTGAAATTTCTCAAAAAATTAAAAAATAGAACTACCATGTGTGCTAGAAATCCCACATCTGAATATCTATCCAAAGGACATGAAATCAGTGTGTTAGAGAGATGATTGTATTTCGAATTTCATTGCAGCATTATTCACAATAGCAAATATATGGAATTGATCTGTGTCCATCACCACATGAATGAATAACAGAAACTGAGCTTTTGGGGAAAACAAACAAACAAACAAACAAACAAAAAGGGCTGGGGATTTAGCTCAGCGGTTTGGTGGCCTGCCTTGCAAGCACAAAAACTCAAGTTCAATACCCGGCACAAAAAACAAACAAACAAACAAACAGAAAATCTGTCATTTGAACTAATATGAATCAATCTTTATAGTAGGATGTGAAGTGAAGTAAATGAGGCATTAAAGATAAATGCTATATGATCTCACTTAAATAGGCAATATAAAATAGTTTGTATAATTCATAAAAGCAGAGAGTAGAATAGTAGTTCCTGGAGGATGAGAAGTAGAGCAAATGGTTTAAGAGTATAAAATTTCAGTTATGCAGGGTGAATAAGCTTTGAAGATCTAATATACTATATGGTGGCTGTACTTAATACAGTACTGTATCATTCTAATGTGCTGAAAGAGTAGATCTTAAATGTTCTTACCACAAAAAGGTGGTATACTAGATGAAGGACATGTTAATTACTTTATGTTGATAATGATTTCACAATGCAGATGTATTTCAGAACATCACTTTCAACACCATATTTATTTTTAACTTAACAAAACTAAAAAAATAAAAACAAAAGAAAGGAAGAAGAAAGTCCTAATATTAATGAACACTTAATAATTAGTAAAAGTATATGTCTGTCTCACATACCAGTAGCATAAAAGTGGGAGTCAGTCTTCAAGTCTTATAGTGAAAAATTAAATAATTAGAAGCTATCAAGAAACATAAGGAAGAGAAAGTCAGGGGGAAATTCCAAAGCTGTCTTGTGAGTACCCAGATTTTGGAAATAGCATCTTTTTTTAAAATATATTTTTAATAAATTTATCACTGAAGCAGTCATAGAAGTGTGAATTTACAGTGAGAAAAAAATGACAAAACTGCTTTAGAATAGTATGATGGAGAAAAACCTTATCTCTGTAAAAGTGATTTTTGAGATTAAAAGAGAAGTCTAGCCTCTGTAAGCATTTTATAGTTATAACATTGTAACACTGTTTGCAGAAGTTCCACACGGTTGATATTTATTAAACCTAAAAGTTAAAATTACTTTCTGTGGTTTTATTAGAGTTCAAACATTTTGAATTGTTTGTCAGGATAAGTTTATAAGAGAGCTAGAAATGATAAATGAGGTTGTGATGAAGTACTACTGAAGGAAAGCCAATGGGACTTTGGATTCTGTCATATATAAAACATCTAGCATTCTGGATTATAGCAAGGTTATCTTTCTCCACACATCTCTCTTGAGATTGAATCTGGGACATTCTAGCTTTTTCTAGCTAGCTGAAACTTTATATTTTAGCTGTCTAAACCTCCTTTCTGGAAGATAATGAATAGCACATTTTATAAGAATATTTTCATCATGTGGTTGAAGTGAGAATAAATCAAGAAAGGATATAGTAAGACTCAAAAATGAAAAGTGAAACCTTGAATCATTGCCTGATTATTTTCCTAAGGAACTAGGCAGAGCTCCATGTAACCTAAGGAAGGTCATCAGGCAGCAATTGCTAGGTGTGCCTCCTCCTGATAGCCTGTATGTAGGTGGTGCAGTCTGTGACACAGGGATGCTCCAAGTACCATGAAAACCACAGAAGTGAGCAAGTCAGGAGCAAAGAAAGGAATGAGACATTCTAGGCAGAAAAAAAAGCACTTGCAAAGAAGTGAGACTGAATTCTGTGGTATGAAAATATACCCCAAGCTTTCTCATGTGCATAGCTGCAAAAATTCTAAACAAGTGCAAAATATTAGCAAATCAAATGCAATTATCTGTAAAAAGGATAAAACCTCAAGATCACACTGAGTGTTTATTATAGAAATGCAGATCTGGTGAGACATTTAAAAATAAATCAAAATATTTCATAATAAATGAGAAAAATGATGCATCGTAGATGCAGGAAATACATCTGACTGAATTTAATATCCAATCTTGATTTTAGGAAACTTTTACAAAACTAGAAAAAACTTTTTAATTTAAGAGGTTTCTGAAAATTAAAACATATACGTGAACACATTTGTACTTTGTTATGATTAAAACTTTTTGTTTTGATGTCGAAAGTGAAAATAGTTTACCCACTCTCGCCATTTTCCTAAGATTTAATTTCTCACCAAATAAATCTGTACATTCAATCCAATACTTATGTTCCCAATAATATTATAAATAAAAACTCATGATCTTATTATAAAATTCAATATGAAACTACAAAGGAGTAAGGATATTAAAACCACCATGAAGAAAACAAATGAAACTACATTTCAAGTGTTATTATGAAGCCACAGTAATTAAGGCTGTAAAATAATAATACAAAGATAAACCAATAGACTAAGTGTCCCAAGTGTGGAATCTAGAGATAGTTTCATGCATATATTGTCACTTGATTCATAAAAATAGTGACAGTGCAATGCAGTAGGGAAAGATAGTCTTTTCAAAGTATGAGTCAATTGAGTCTTTTCCTATGAAAGCACCGATCTCAATCCATTACCAAACAACATACATAAAATTTAAGTTTTTAGATTTCAGACCAAAGTGTAAAAGTAAACCTCATAGAAATTAACGCAGGAATATATTTTCATTATCTTGGTGAAGGAAAACCTATCTTAAAAATAGGAAAATAATAATTGTAAGAGGAAAAAAATTAAAAACTGGACCCCATTAAAAGTAATAATCTCTGCTTATCAAATGCATCATTTAGAGAATAAAAAGTAAGCCACAATTTGAAAGATATATGCAATATACATATCTGATAAAAGTATCCTTACCTAAAATTGCAAAGAATTCCTAACAAACTTAAAAGTGTGTGTGTGTGTGTGTGTGTGTGTGTGTAGAGAGATTTCAACAAGGAAGTGAGAAATGAAGAAAAGTGTGAGATGGAAAATAGAATTTAAGAGGAAATACAAATGGCCAAAACACATTACAAATCTCACACACTATTAGTGGATGTGTAAATTTATATAAATCTTTTAGAAAACCTCATGAAGCTACAATAATTAAGGCAATGTCTTTGCTTTTCCTATGTATTTCCTATTGAGGCTTGTTATACAGTGTTTTATAAATTGGTAATCCTACTCCTAAATATAATAATACAGTCAACATAAATATATATGCTCAATATAAATATATTTACTGAAACATAGTGTACAAATATGTTCAAAATATTGTTATTTCCAGTAGCCCCAAGCTAGAAAGCTCTCAAAAGTCAATCTATTGTAGAAAGGACAAATAAGTTTTGCTTCATTGTTACAATTGAATGCTATATAATGACAAAAATAAATACACTGTTTTGGCACCCACCGACGTATTTAAGTATCACAAAGACTATTTCGAGCCCTGAAGCCAAACACCAGAGTATGCACAGCATGATTACATAAATATAAATTTCTAAAAAGACACAATGAACTTATGGCATTATTAGTTTGAATAGTGTGGTAACTTGGGGAAGGGAAAAGAAAGGTATAATTTTTCCATCTTTTTGCTAATTACATAACATGATCACATTTTAACAATTTGAAATCTGTATCAGCTATACATTTCTCTGTGTATGCTACATTTAATATAAATTTTACTATCATAAGAACAAAATACAGAAGTCTTTGGGCATTGTGTGTCATGTTTTCAGTACCAAGTGAAGTTGTAAACTGTTCTTTCTTTTCTTTTTTCCTCTGTGTGTGTGTGCGTGCACTGAGGCTTGAACACAGGTCTCATGAATGCTAAGCACCCATTTTACCACTGATTTGCGCCTCCAGCCCTGCAATTATAAACTATTTTATGAGCAGAGACTGGTTTGTACTTCTTATTAGTATCTTATGCAATCCATTTGTTTTATTCCCATGGATTTAATTAACTCAGTGGGAGTCATGCATCACTTAAAGATGGAGATATGCCCCGAGGAACCAAAAACTACAGAGGATTATTCCCAGGCTTTCAAAGCTAATGACATTTTCTCTGTTGGATTTTGAAATTTCTTGGGATGTTGAATCTTTATTTTCCTTTTGTTTTCTATTTTAGGGTTAAGCAAAAAGTTGTAATCATAACTAAGTAAAAATGTGCTCATGTGCATATGTTTTAATTTTTGGAAGCTTCTTAGATTAAAAACAGTTTTGTCTACTTTTGTAAGTTTCCTAAAACCATGACTGAATATTAAATTCAGTCAGATGTATTTCCTGTATCTATGATACACTATTTTTCTCATTTATTATGAAATATCCATAGTTAGAGTTCTATCCATATCCCATCATCATGTTTTGAGAATAATAACTTATTTTCTAGTTTCACAGTCTCAAATATAGAGAGGAATTTATCCTGGGATGAGTCACACTCAAAGTCCCATCTGTAGTTGATTTAGTCTGTTTGTGTAATGAGATTTTGTACTTTTGAGGTAATGAGACAAGATGAAAATTTGAACTTTGTTTGTTTGTTTATTTGATTGTTTGAGACAGGGTCTCATTATGAGTTGAGACTGACCTGGAACTCACTATATAGTCCAGGCTGGTCTCAAACTCACAGTGATCCTCCTGCCTCAGCCTCCCAAGTGCTGGCATTACAGGCGCACGCCACCATGCCCAGCCGAAAATTTGAACTTTGAATTAATGCTTTAATGGGTTAAGAATTGAGGGACATAGTTTGTATATCATGAATACACACTGTGGTAAGTAATGACCCACATCCTACTTCCCAGAACCTGTTAATGTTTTACCATATAACACAAAATAGATTTTGGAAAAGTGATCAAATTAAGTTCCTCAGTATTTGGCAATTATCTTGGATTACCTGGGTGGATCGAGGTAATCATATGGAAAGTTTAGATAGGTGGAAGGGTCTACATAAGATAAAGGAGGGACAATTATGGATGCAGCGTGTGGGTGGTGCATTTTGAAGATGGAGGAAAGTGCCACAAGCTAATGAAGGGAGGCAGGCTGCCTCCAGTAGTTGACCAGGCAAGAGAACAGATTCTCCACCAAATACCTCATGGAGAGTGTAGACTAACCAAGACCTTATTTTAAACTTCTCACTTCAAAGGTCATGACTGAATTTCTGTTGCTTCAAGTCATTAAATTTATAGCTGTTTCTTACAGCAATAACAGAAACTAATACACTTATTTTGCAAATATATGAATAGCAAATAGAATGTCATAGACATTGGGCTGGTTACTGGGCATATGGCAGTGAATAAAAAATTGAAATAAAAGGAATAACCCAGAACAATCTCATGAGGACCACATTACCTCTGATACCAAAGCCTTACATGACCATGGTAAGCAAATAAAAAGACTAGCCTATATCCTTTATGAACAACAATGTAAACTCCTTAGAAAAATAGTAGCAAATTTAATTCTACAGCACATTAAAAAGGATTACCCATTATTATCAAATGGGATTTATCCCTGGGCTGCAGGAATGGTTCAACATATATAAATAAATAAATATTATTCATCATATTAACAAGATGAGACAAAAATCATGTGGTTATCACAATAGATGCGAAAAATAATTTGAAAAAATTTGTCTTTCTTTTATAATGAAAATATTCTCAAAAAATTAGCCATAAAATAAAGTACCTCAACACAATCATGCCCATATTAAAAGATTTACAACTAACATTTTACTTAATGGAGAAAAGTTGAAAATTTTTATTCTAATATCAAGAACAAAATAAGGGCATCTATTGTAACCATTTCTGTGCAATACAATACAGGAAGTATTAGCCAGAGCAATTAGATAAATTTAAAAAAAAAAAAGATACTCTCTTTTTTCTCTCTCACTAAGTTTATTGGTACATTTTAGGTATACACTACAGTTACATTCATCATTGGGATCTTGTACCTTTACATGACAGGTCTTGGGTCTCGTTTTGGACCCTTATCTCTGCCCTCCCTTCACCCCCTCCTCCCTTCCCTATTTACAAATACTTTATTTCCATTTTCTTATTTTTTTCCTTTTCCCTTATTACCTTTCCCCTACCCTTCCCATTTCCCCTACACCTTTAAAATACTCAAATAGGAAAGAAAGAAACTAAATGTTCTCATTTCTGATATTACCTTAGGTATATAAAACTCTAAAAGCTCCAAGAAAAGTCTGATAGAACTGATAAACTAATTCAGTGATGTGGCAGAATGAAAAAAATCAACATACAAATATCACTAATGTTGACATTCATTAACAATCAACTATCCAAAAATGAAAATGATCAAATTCAAAATAGCATAAAATATTTATGTGTAAATTTAACCAAGGTGGTGAATGATCTGCATATTAGAAATCATAAAACATTAAAGATGTTAAAGATGACATAAATGAATGAAAAATACGCCACAGATTGGAAGAATTAATATTCTTTAAACGCCTGTACAAGCCAAAGCAATTTATGATTTCAGTACATCTCTATTAAAATCACAATGGAATTTTCTCTGAAATAGAAAAGGCAATTCTAAAATTTGTGTGGAATGACAAAGGACCTTGAAAAGCCAAAGAATTCTTAAACAAAAGTATAATGCTACTTAATTTCAAAATATATAGCAAAGCTATAGTAACCAGCATGGTATCAGAATAAAGGCAGACACACTGACCAAAGTATTATTTA
>NW_022900917.1:28505645-28550592 GCF_012274545.1 Fukomys damarensis | reverse complement strand
TATTCTACCCAGAAACATTTAAGTAAACATGTATTTTTGAACACACTGCACTTTATGTGCTTTTTAAACATCTACACAGGAAAATCTAATAACAGCTAATGTTTTGTCTGGCTACTGTTCTATTTACTTTTTATATTTGAACTCATTTAATCCTTATAAAAGTCCTGTGAGTATGTGATGAGTGAAGAAACATTTACAGTAAAGTAACTGTGGTATGGAGACATGAAGGATACACAAGTAGTAAGTGTCAGGACTAGGATTCAACTAAGCTGGCAGAGTTCCAGAAGCTGAGTTTTTAAACCACAGTTGTAGCAACTATAGATTTTGAAACTGCAATTTTAGACAGATACTTCATCTTTAAGTATAAACTTGGGAAGGATAAAAAAGCAGCAATGGAAGAGAAGATAAGGGATGCAGTTTTCAGCAAAAAGATAATACATTTATTAATATCAAATACAGTAAGAATTACTAAAATGCCTTGATTTGATGTTATTTTCATAAATGCTTCTTTATTTTCATTTACTGATGCTGTATCTGTTACGTAGTATCTCTCTGTAATGTGTTAGAAAATTTCCCATAATTTTGCCAGCAATTTCTTTTCCTTTTCTTCAAGAGTTTCATTATATTTGGGCAACATTCATTAAACCATTCGTGTCATAGTCACCCACACACATGCTAAATCATGGTTTAAAATTTTATATCATCTTCCAATAACGAAATAACTTATTTTACTTCCTCTGAAGTTTTCCAAAATGCTGTGTCCAATGATCTTCATGAAATTAACTCTTCTCGTATGTTTATTTATTAATTGCAGGGGCTTCTATCACCATGGACTGCCACTTTTGCAAGACCAGGATGGTCATTTAGAATGTCACTTACTCTTCTATGTGAGCAGATATTTTAAGTAGTAGTTTTATTTAAAAATTCTTTTGGAAAACTTTAAGATTCACATAATATCCCTTGTAAGTCACTTTTCAAGATTACGATCATCACTGCTTTATTTTTATCTGCCATCTTGTACAAGTATACTGTTGATCACTAGTTGGGGAGATAAGGCATAGAATCCTATTAACTGATTATCATTGTCGTAATTTGAGTAATGAGCATTTGGTAAGAAACAGCTTTGGTCAACATTGTGTGTTGAATATGGATGGTATCTCAGTATTCTGTTCTTATATCAACATATTCCTCTGAACTTCACGACAGTTTCAGTAATTCTCTCACTACTCATTGTCACCTGTGACTCTATTCTTACAGCTCCTCTCGTAACACCCTACTCAGCCTCAAAGTAAACCATTCGCTCTCAAGCGCTGACTTTTGCAATTGACCACAAAATTACTTTCAGAGACCCTATTTGTGAATTTACACTGTATTCATTTATGTTATCACTCCACCAATGCCTGTATTCCCCGTTAGTATAAAGGCTACATGAACAATCTTGTCTGTTTTGCCCTGCATTTTCAACCAGATGGCAATTTCAGTGCACAAAGTATATGGAATGAATAAATGAAAACAATAAAGTTAATTTAATGTCAATGAAGACTCATGTGGGATCCTAAATTTTATAAAGAAAAACAAGTTAATCTGATGCAAATGAGAACATAGGTATTTATGCTACTGGCAGCATATGCATTGTGAGTCCAAGAAAATGTCAACAGCAAAATATTCTTTTTCTCATTGAATCAAGGTAAGGTAGTTACAACTTACATCTTGGTTTATTCTTTGTTATACCATTTTGTTATAAATATTTCTTTAAATGGCCTTAGAAGCTGGGAACCAAAAGTTTTAAAAACTGAATCGTCACCTTTTTATAGCCTGTGTTTGTGTATATATTTTGTGAGTTCCTTAATGATTTATTTAGTATTTACTGTATACTCCAGGTGGGCTTTCTGAAGCTTTCCAAGGTGTGATTTAGAGAAAACATTAGATTTAGTGTTCACTAAACTAAAGGAGACAGTTTTGAAAATAAAATTTGAGACTATTTTTCCTTCACATAGTTCCTGTTTCTGTATCCAAGGGCATTTAAGTAAACATCTAAAACTGGTGTTTACAGTGGTAAGAGAATCTTGAATTTCATTTACATATTTACTGTTCACATACTGCTGTGCTGGTAATAGCAAATGCAGAGTTTATTCAAATAGTTGCCTTTGAAACACATATGAGAGGTCAAAGAATATGCAGGTGGTTCTGAGCCCTTTAGCAGACACAAATACACACAAAATGAAAATTGGAGATGGATTTCTGAAATACCCTTGGGCTATGTAATGCTAAATTATACCTGAAAATCCATTCTATTGAACTCAGCAGGCTGAAGTAGCTCATCAATGTGATAATTATAACTAAATATGAATAGAGAAGGAATTAGGAGGACGGGACTGCTGTGTATACTACTTTTATAGACAGGCAGAAATGAATTCTATTAATCTATACTTAAGATTACTTTATGCACACTTTACATGGAAAGTGATTAGAAATTCTGAAGTAGAGATTTTTTGACATCATTAAAAAAGTATGCTGAGCATGATCAACAAATATAAATTGATATTTAGTATTTTTAAAAAGACTCACAAATTTTAGTATTGATCTTTGTCCATTTTAAGCATTATATTTTAAAGCCCTGAAAAAATCATCTTAATGTCTAGCCCAATATTTTCAAGGATATGTATGTTTATGTGTATGTTGTGTATGTATATATGTTCTGAAATAGTTTTATTTATTTCTAATTGGAAATGTCCGCTAGGCCATTCTAACCCATTTGATTCATTTCTGTGAAAAATGTTCTCCAACTCCACATTGGTCTTTGTATTTTAAAACAAATACATTATTTCATTAGGCTTTATGCACTGTTTGGGCTTCAGTTCTGGTATTACATGAATATCTTTAGAATAATAATACAGGCATCTCTAGAATTCTTTATCTGGACAAGTAGGATAGATAACTAAGAGAGTACATTCTACATTGACATCCCATTATCAAACTGTTCTTTCACTGTCTTACATTTTAAAATCAGATGTATTTACCAAAGCAATGGCAGTAACCTCAGTAATTCAAACTGCAGTAAAATTCTGGATAGTATTTTTCTGTTCTCTGTTTTCTAAATTTGATTTCATTGGCATTAATTTGTTCAGTATACAAGGTAATGGTTTTAGGGATTGGAAATGGCTTATGTAGTTAACAAACTTGAACTGTGTGCTTTATTTCAGCATTGTGAACTTGAAAGGATAGCCTTGAATCTCTTATCTGTAAAGGAGATAATGACTTCTACCTCACTTAACTGTTTTAAGATTAAAGTAACATAAAGAAAACCCCTGACACAGAGTTATCGCTCCATGTTTATAATTATTTTCAGCTTCTATAATCAGTGAATTATTTTTACTTAAAGTACTTCATTTTCATTTAATCCATTGGTTATACTAGGCAGGTAACATTTTTGGACTCTGACAATCTTGATGGAAAATTGTAATATGTAATTTGTTAAAGCATAGATTTAAAATACCCCAAAAAGGCTCATGTGTTTGGAAGGTGACTGGGTCATGGGGGCACTATACTCACCAGCGAATTCGCTCACTGATGAGTTCAGTAGTTCCTGTGTTGTTAGGAGGTGGGGCCTGGTCAGAAGAGTGAGTCAGTGGGACCCAGCTTGGAAAGGTCCCCAGGAACTCCCTTCACTTTCCTCTTCCTGGGTGCCATGAAATGAGCAGCCTTCCTCTGTTATTAATTTCCATCGTACCCTTTCACCTTGGAGCCAGTCACCTGTGAACTGAACCCACTGGAAAATGAGTCAAATAAACCTCCCCTTTAAGTCATGGGTTTGAGGTACTCTGTCTCACCAACAGGAAAGTAGTTAAATGATTCCAACCAGAAATAGGTATGGTAAAATGCTAAACTCTGTAGTTCATTCTATCTTCCTCACAGCAATAAGAACTTGAGATGATATGCTCCTACCACACACATATAAATTATAGACATATACAATTATATATAAGAAATATAATATATATTTATATAGATACAAAAATTCATGGATGCTCCAGTCCCTTATATAAAATGGCATGAAATTGACATAACTTATGCTCACTTTCTTGTATAATTTAAATCATATGTATCTGTTCTTAATACCTAATACAGTGTATTAGTTATGTAATTAGCTTTTATATTGCTATAATGACAGGAGAGAAGACTGTATGTTCAGTACAAAGAATTTTTTTCAAATACGTTCAGTTCATGGTTGGTTCAATCTGCAAATGTAGAGCCACAGATTTTGAAGAGCTGATTATAGATAACATAGCAGAGAGGGTAAAATGATACAATAGAAAGGTGGAATCAGGTGCTGTAGCTCAGAGTCTAGAAATAAGAAATTCAAGGCAAATATGAGGGAAGACATTGACTAAAATGAGCCAGAAAAAGAAAACGGAATAATTGCAAAATCAGTAATTTGTATAATAAGGTATTGAGCACCGTATCTCCCCAAAGAGATGCAGTGTATTTTGCTTTCCTCTGTCTGAAGTGCTCCTTGTTGTTCATCACTATTGTCCTGAAATCTCTAGGATTTCTTAGAACCTTCTTCAGCCACAATCTTGACCTTGAAGTATGACACTTCCTCTAAACACCTCAGGGCATTTTTTTCCCCTAAGGTAGCTCTATAATACATGACACAGGTTTTTAAGATGGAGAGATAATAGACAATAGACAGAAACATACATAGATGATAGAAAGTATGTATTATTTTGTAAACTCTGTTATGGGAAAATTCTACATACAATTTTCATAATCACAGGAACATATGACAAAGGATCTTTTTACTGTCTCTTCATTATTCTCAGTAAAGAAGTACTATCCCTTTATCTCAGGACATGAAGACAAGTGTTGTTAGCTACCGAGAAAATATTCTTCAAAAATGAAATATCTCCAGATCGTGCAGCACAGCAGTTCTTCCACATTATTTTCTTCTAGTCCATCTGGACTGCCAAAATAAAATACCAACAATGAGGGGCCGGGGATTTAGCTCAGTGGTTCCACCGTCTGCCTCACAAGCACAAGGTCCTGAGTTCAGTCCCCAGTACAAAAAATCAAAACAAAACAAAACACAGACTAGGTGGCTTATAAGCATCAGACATTTATTTCTCAGAATGCTAGAGGCTGGGAAATCCAAGCTCAGGTTCCTGGCAGACTCAGTGACAGTGACTGGTGAAGGACTGCTTTTCATGTAGAAGGCACCTTCTTGATGTGTCCTCACCTCAAGGGAAGTGCAAGGGATTTCTTTGGGTCATTTTAAGAAGGGCACTAATCCCATCTATGAAGCTTCTGCTCTTGTGACTTATACACCTCTCAAAACCCCACCTCCAAATATCACATTGGAGATTAGACTTTAAAATATGAATTTGAAGGTAACAAATAATTCAAATCATAGAAACATACACTTCCACTAAAATTTATTTATGTATTCATGTGTCTGTGAAGTAATTTCTTATAAATAATAGTACTTTTTGTGCGATTTCCACTCTAAAGGGACTTTGTATTTGAGGGAGTCTCTAGGATTGTTTTATATCTTTAGTGCATAACCCAGTTAATATTTTCCCCAAAATATGTTGAAGATAATTAAGTTATTTACATGAGGATAAGTAATTTACTTCCCACTTTTACCTGTTTAAGAAATTCGAGTATAATTTAGATGTATATGCTTCTGTCTTACTTTCTGTGATAGTTACTTTTCTCTCATTGCTGAGACAAAATATCTGACACCCAAAGTTAGTGGGGAAGGGGTTTTTTTGGCTTACAGTTTGTAGAGGTTTCAGTCCATAATTGGCTGGCTCCAAGGCGGAGATGACAAATAGGCATCTCAGAGGAAAAACAACATGGTGCTCACACAGTAGCAAAGGCAACAGAGAGAATTTAAGTGTTTCCCTGCTCCTTTTATCTTATTTAGACTACTTAGGGCAAGTCGCATGCATACCCTTAATCCCAGTGTCCTTGATCCTAGCATTGCATCATGAATCAGTTCCAGCTTCATATAGCTAGATCAAATCTGTGACCACATGAGGCTTTGAGGGGACATCCAGACTCAACCCATAACACTTTCCTCTCATCACTGAGAAAAAATACCCAAAAGCCAAAATTAAAGGGGAAAGGTTTACTTGGCTCACAGTTTCTGGAGGTTTCAATCCATAATCCACTGGCTCCAAGCAGGGTGACATGGCAGAGCAGCGTCACAGAGTGGAAACAGTTCATGGTGCCCCCATGGTAGCAAAAGCAACAAGGGAAGGGAGAGGGATCCTCAACAGCGTCTTTTGTCCCCTTTTGTTTTATGCAGATTACTTAGGGCCGGTATCACTCACACCCATAATCCTAGTGCCCTTGAGCCCAGCATTGCACCACGAATAACTCACACACTCTAGACTCAGCCACCTCAGAAAAGCCCCATCTGTGACCTCATGAGACTTTGAGGGGACATCAGGACACAACTATAACAGCTTTAGTGGGTTTTTTTTTCCAACTCTTTTATAAATTAAATTAAATATTAAATACTTGGACTCGTGAAAAGGGTGCATTAAAGAAGGTATAATCCCATCATTCTTAAAACACTGAACATGAAAGTGTGGGAGAGGAGAGAGGAAGAAAATGATAAAAGAATTAAGATGTGTTTCACACACACACACACACACACACACCAACTACTCATGGGGAATGTAATCATTATGTACTGCACACATGTAATAATAAAAAAATTGAAAAAAACCCTGCAAATTAATCCAAATGTAAATGGGAAAATAAGGCAACTGAGGATATAAAACTAAGTCCATATGATCAAATACTGTATAGGTTGAAATAATGAGGCAGGTTAGGGACTCAGGTAACTCAAGATGAAAACAATACAAATAAAAGAAAGAAACAGAGGCCGGGGATTTAGCTCAGTGGTTCCGCTGCCTGCCTCATAATAGCCAAGGTCCTGAGTTCTGTCCCTGGTACCAAGAAAAGAAAAAGAGACTAAAGTGAAAAGTGCTTGTGTTTGTCACATTTTCATTCCTGAAACGCAATACTGAACACCCATAACTTAAAGGAGGAGAGGTTTATTTGGACTCACAGTTAAAGTCTATGGTCAGATGAAACCACGGCAGAGGGGCATGGCGGAGGAAAGCTGCTCGTGTCATGGTGGCTCAGGAAACAGAGAAAGAAGGGAGAAATAAAGGAGGAAGACGAATCCTTCCAGGTGACACCCCTAGCGTCGTGCCTCTCACCATGCCCCCCTCCCGCAGCACACTCGGCTCTTGAACTCAGTAGTTGATGAGTCCACTGACGATTATAGTGCCCTCGTGTTCCAGTCACTTTCCAGAAACCCCACCCATGAGCTCACGACACTCTGCATCTAACCATAACAAGTCTCCAAGCCATTACCACTAAGAAGGTTCAGTGAAAGTAAGATCAATGATAACTAGTATTATAAAGGAGACACGTGTTTAGATTGTTTAATATCTGTACATTTTAAATATTTCCACATCTTAATGCTGTTAAAAGATTTCATTGATATTAGACCACAAGGAACTGGAGATACTCCAAATGAAGAACACATCCTTAATATTTAAATCCAATTATACTCTTTTGAAAGAAATGAAAGGTCTTTATCCGGATAGATTTTTTAAATTTAGTAAACAAAGTTAGGTAATATTGAATTATTTTGTTTTCTTATTTCACATTAAACAATAGTGAAGGATAAAAGGAAACATTATTCTGAAATTGATTATTTTCTCCGAACAAGCTAATGTCACAAATAGAAACTTGAACCAAACTTTAGGACATTTTGTATTTCCTTCATCTCAAAAAGAACAATTTTAAATATCGTAAATAAATAAAGTAAAATGAGATTTTAAATGTAATGACAAAATTTATTATTAATATGATAGCCATTGACTATTTCAGTCTATTTTTAGATTATCTATTAATAGGATAACACTTGGATTTTGGTAAGTAGGTATGGATCCAGGGGCACTTGGAAATATATATGTAATTGTGTGTATGTGTATAAATTGTCAAAAAGATAAAGACGGGTTGATTATTAGGCCAGGGTTGAAAAGTATTGGTTGAAAAGACCTGACGTTCATGTCAAGATTTTACAGAAATTATACTAAGATGATGTTGCAATACAGAAGGAAGCTCTGAGAGGAGAAAATGTAGCAACTCCTGAGGCTCAGGTGGCATGATAACAAGGGAAAGGCAAAATAAAAAGGAAAGAAAGAAAATGTTTACAACCGTAAACCCTGATGTTTAGTGATAGGAATGACATTAGATAAAGGTTAACTGTCATTAGCTGTCTGTCCAAACTTTAGGAAAACTAAGCAAAGGAAAGTTGAGTTGTCACTCATATCACTCCCGCAAACAGTTTTCAAGAGGGCATGTTCTGAATGGAAAGGTCTGGGCTAACTTGAAGGACTCCCTAGTTTAAGTCCTTGGAGGATATATATGGCTCACTTTACGTGAGGTCCCATATATTTGTCTTCTTCAGTTAGCCTGGCCAGCTCTTGTAGGAAATATTTGTTCTATACCATACATCGTTCTGAATATGAAGAGTGTACACAAGGTAACTACTATAATATTTCAGCTTTAATATTGATTCCAGTAATTTTCTGAAGTGTTGGCACTATTTAATTGAAGTTCAATATTTCTATATGCTCTACATACTGTATCTTTAAAATTATTAAAATGTTTATGAAATCACACATCTTAATTTTAAACCCAGATAAAGGTGTCAGAACTGATTGGCTAATCATTTGATAATCTTGGTATTTGGGGAATACTTAGTGTTTTACTTGAATTAAAGAATACAAGCTGGGGTGTGGGGTGAAGCACCAGACAAGGACATGTATGAGGGGGAAGTCGTCGCTCCTTCAGAGCTGAGCAAACCTATTGTCCCAATCAAGTCAGTTCTGGTTCCAACCTTGAATGTCCCCGCCAGGGAACCAAAAGCCCTTCAGGTAACTGTACTCACCTCTCCGGCGAGGTATTTAGCATCACTAGTTTTAGGGAAGCATGTTCCTTTTGGCATCTCATCTATTTCTTTTACAAGGCATGTGCTTTTGCGCCGGCTCTGGTAAAAGAGCAGCCAGATTTTGCAGTTTGTGAGATTTTAGTCTTAACACAATTTGTCAGCCTCACTTCTCTGAAACCATGAATGAGGATGGTGATGGTGTGGTGGTCCTGATGAGGATGATGATAATAAGCACAGTAATAATGCAATGGTTCATCGTATGGCTGTTTTCAGTTTTCAGTGAAATAATGCATATAAAACCTAGAAGGATGGAACATGTAATGAGCACATTCTCAGTGCTGATGCTTCCTAATCCATACAGTATCCACTCCCTCTGTTGTGTTCCAGTTGATAGGATCTCCTGCATTTTCAGACCCCAGCAAAGTCACTATTTTACTTTTTTACAGAAGTCTTCCTCAGGGCCGGGGATTTAGCTCAGTGGTTCCGCCACCTGCCTTGCAAGTGCAAGGACCCGAGTTTGATCCCTGGTACCAAAAAAAAAAAAAAAAAAAAAGGACCCAGAAGTCTCCCCCAAAGCTATCCAGTGCATTCTCACTTAATTCAGCCCTAAAATCATGTTGGCCTAATTCCCAGTGGAAGAACGCAGCACAGCTATGCATCCCTGACCATTTCCTGAAGTTTACCTATTTCCAAAATTAGGGGAGAGATACCTAAGTAATATAAATGTGAAGATCCTATGTCATGGTATAGCACAGGGGGCATATGATAACCACACACACACACACACACACACTCCCCTGCCCTGTTTAAAGGCCTGTTGCATTATTTCAAACTGGTTCTTTCCACTGAAAGAGAAGTTGATGTAATTATTTCATTTTCAATAAGAATTCATTCATCCTAGTTTATCAGCACTCACTGGTTTTGAATTTTAAGTGTGGACTATAAAGATTGATTCTATTAAAGGAAAACCAGATTGTAGGGAATATGAAGAAGAATATTTCATAAGGAAGCCTTTTTTTGGTCTCTGAGAGGGGCATAAAGCTGATTTTGGAGAAAAAACAGTTCCAGCCCATTCTAGTTTCTTGAAGAGGGTAGGAAGAAAAAGTGGGATGCCTAGGCATGTCCCCTCTCTTCAACTTCTCCCTTTGATTCTTGAAAATCCTTGTGTTTCACTCCAGGTGTGGTGGCACACACCTGTAATCCCAGCACTCAGGAGGCTGAGGCAGGAGGATTGCCATGGATTTGAGACCAGCTGGGCCATATAGTGAGTTCAAGGTTAACTTGAACAGCATAGTGACACCGTGTCTCAAAAAACAAAAGAAACAAACCAACAAAAACACAACCAAACAAAACCCCTCATCTTTCCTCTCCATTGTTCCAATTAAAGGTTTCTTAGGTCCCGCCTCTCCCAAAGCTTGTCCTCTTCCGTAGTGCTCACCCCCGCCTTCCTCTCATCTATTTAGGGATTTGGCTTTTATTCACCACCTACCAGGTACAATTTTGACAGCCAAAAGCCATGTAGAATTCAAGTCACTAAGTCCAGATATAAGGGTAGGGGTAGATGTCCTATGTACCCAAGGTCAGAAAATAGTAGCATAGAAAAGGACCGATGAGATGGAAATTCCTATGTGGGACCTAAGAAAATCAACCTGGTACCAGGCTCAGAGGTCAAAGATTGCCAAACATAGAAGAACTTAGTCAGGCTGTATGTTTTAATGTATCTACAGGTGATGGCTGGTGCTGGGGAGGTTTGTTGTACACGCCAATGCTGTTAATCAAATTGTTACATGATCTGTACAAAAATTTTCAGCTTGAGATGTTGCTTATACATAATGAAAGACTAACAATGTAAAGAAAAAAATTATAAATTTCATTGTATATAATAATATATAGATGTTAAAATTAATGGCATTTGTGTCATTATGTTATTAGGCTAATTCCACCAAAAATTATTGGCATCATATTTATTCATATCATTAGCATGTACCACTGGTGTCAAACTCAATTTCTTTGGATTCTTGTGATTTTCATTGTTTGTTAGGGCAGGGGTATTTTGCTTAAGGAAGTAGCAAATAACTTCTCCAAAAGAAACATTGCTTATTGAATATGTTTTTGTTTTAGTGGATTTAAAAGATGTCTTCACATCTTTGATTATGTTCAATTTATTCAAATTGACAAAACATTAAAATTGAGTTTCTGACCAAGCAATAGATATGAAAGGACAAGAATTTGCCTTGTAGTAACTTCAGTCAATAAGTAAATATTTGACTACAGTCTGAATTCACTGGAAAAGTTTATTATTTTATGTACTTTATCATTTAAATTCTGTGCCAGGCACTGGCTGGTCATCTGAATGTACATCTCTGAAGAAAGCAGTTATGTGCTGAGGAAGTTTATGTTGTAATAGACAGAGATGGTCCAATACAGTTAAATATGTAGTATTTCATGTGACTAATAGATGTTAGGGAAAAAATAAACATACAAATGAGTTTTAGTGTATGAAGTGCATTTTCTATACTTCAGAAGAGGTTCACTGTGTTTATGGAAAAATATTAAATGCAATATATTTAAAAATGCAAGGATAATTGCTCTAGGGTACAAAAAGCAATATAGATGTGCCTTTAAGTAAGCTATAACCATAGCAGTCATGCACAAAGAGGCTTAATAAAAAGTGTAGTTAAAAGTCAAGGAGGCAGGACAAAATACATAGTTTTGAAACTTCCTTGAATATTCTTGCTATCTTTGATTGTGAAATATGATAGTTAGTATAAACAGTAGTAGTGTTTACACTGAAGTAACTTTTCCCTTAAAATGACAGCAAAGGCGATGATTACCTCTGGTTGCCTAGGAGGGGATCTGGGATTGTCCACACCATTAAAAAAAAAAAAATTTCTGACAGAAGAAAATGTCCACTGGTGCTTCTTGACTGGGTGGTGAATTTAACATACAATCATAAAGTCTTATTAGATAAAGCTCTTACTGGTGTGTAGATCCTTTTTTATTAGAAATAAAAACTGAATTTCAGGCAAGCAAATTAGCGCATAAAAGCAATGTTAAAAATATACTTTTTGGAGTGTCTGGCAGGGATAGTATTGCGGAGTTTCTGCTGGGGGCCAGGCATTGCAATCTGAGAAACGAACGCAATGCATAGGAAGTCACAGCTCCGTTCTGTCGGCTTGAGGTGACAGAGGGAACCATGTTCAGGTCAGGATGTGCCACGACTACGGGGAAAGAAGAGCGCTGAGGACTGAAACGAGGATGTGAGCGATGCAGGTAGACAGAAGCTTCCGGAAAAGCTTTCTGCAAGAAGAGGGCCTCGTACATAGTGAGCACTCCCTGAGCCTTTGACCCTATCATGTGTCCCTATTAAGTCCAGTCTTCCGAATACCTAGGAATGGGAACAGGCAATTTCCGCTTTGCCTGAGAAATGCAGTCTTAAGGAAACAGACATAACTAAAAGTGATAATTGCTTCAATAGTTGAATATACAAAGTGCATATGGGGCTTAGAGAAGGAGAGGATTTAGTGGAGTTTCAGAAGAAAATACAAATCTCAGTGTTCTAGCATGGCTAAAACAGCATATGGACTAAAAGGATAGTTTTTAAAAAAAATATTTGTAGATACCAAAAAGGATTTTTACATTCATATTTAGATTTTCAGTTTTACTACTCTTATTGAATGTGTGAAAACATTCTTAAGTCAACAGTGCTTCAAGCACAGCACTTTAATAGTGCAGATTTTTTATTAGAGATCTTAACTGATATTGATTGCAGCAAGGTTAACAAATACAATTTTCAGTTGAAGATTTGCATCAGATAGAGTAGTTATAGGCTGTAGCATCTCCCCTGTAATTTTATGAGAATGGTATTACCCTGGCTTTCACTGTGTGATTGCTGGTTACCTTCTGTCAGTGAGCAACAGTCTTACTGCAAAGCAGAAGCACAACCCGTCTCTTTGTCTCCGTGGTCAAACCAATTACTTCTTAGAAAGTCGGATTTTTTCAGAATGACCATGTACAGGAGCAAACGCAGACATCAGAGATGTAAGTAGATCCTGACTCAACTTTTTCATATGACTGTGATAGAGAAAACCTACTTGATTTTTTAAAAGACTAATCATGACTTCTTTAGATACAGCCTGGTAGTGAAAAAGACTCTGTAGCTCTTTTCACCCTAACCTTTATATTTATCCCTGTAATATGCTTGAAAAGATGTTAGGGGGAGAGGGGGTAATTCGCTTGTTACTATGGAAACCCTTGGAAAGGTTTACAAAATCAACAGAGAAACAGATCAAATGCAATTTCAGTCTAGCTCAGCATCCTTCATTCAGGCACGATCGCTGGACAGTTCTCTTTTTTGCTTTTCCAGGAGTGATACATTTTCTTTCCTGGAAGTCGATGGAAAGGTTTGGGAAGCTACCCTGAAACTTCGGTTTATGCATCCAATTTCAATTACAACTCTCAGGGGAAATAAAATAGTTCAGAAAGGAGGAGAGAGAGTTAATTGTGAATGGCAGGCTGGATATTTAACCGGATATTCACTGCCAAACTTCTGAAAGTGTATTTGTAGCATAATTCACTAAAGGTACCATTTCAAAGGATTAAAGGGAGTCTTCTGCAGTCCACCGTAAAGAAACTGATTCTGACTAGAAAGGAGCCAGCACAATTACTCTGGCCTAAAGTCCACAACAGAGACAAGTATTGAACTGAAAACCAAGATTTATCTAAAATCACTGTCTTATAATAAAACTGTCTATAGTAAAGCAGTATGCCTCTCATGAAAAGCTTTTCTATCACATCTTTCTCTAGTAATTCTAACTCTTTAACACTTTATCTTTTCTGTTGTGTGAAGTAAATATTATTAAATTGAGCCCAAAATTGCCTATTACTGACTTTATTTACCATCATAGAATGGGAAATAACAACTTATTCTATAGTCAATGCCTGCACTTTTTCATTATTCCTTATGTCTTTAGATGCTGTCAAATATATTTTTAAAACCAGAGAGGATATTAGCAAAAATCTATTCAAATGCTGATATATAATACAAATGTAATTTCTTCTTATTTATTTGTTATTTGGTCTCTTTTCAATTTGATGTGAAAACTAAATTTTTTCTTCTTCAAACTTTTATGCACCATGGAAAGCTCTGAGGAATAGCACTGCTCATTTGATTCTATATACCTGACTACCTTTTGATAATCAGCCTTTTCTTTTAATCAAAAGACAACACAAAATAGCCACTGCTACTTCTTATAAAATGATGGAGTGAAGTCTACAAATATATTGCTGATTAATTTACTTGTGATTTCCTCCTACAAGAATGAATCGAAATTATACATGTACTTGAAAATCATCTTGCGCCTTTAGTCCTATACACCCCCTTGTTCTTTCTCCTTGTGGGCAATCATTACCTTAATGCACACGGCAAATAAATGATTCACAGAACAATTATACTCAGTCTCTCCCCTTAAAATGTGCTTGCTGAAGTCTGCGATTAAGCAGCAGGAAGAGATTGTGAATTACATGAGGCAAGTCAGACGTATAATTATACAGGCATGAACACAGTAGGGTACACTGGAATGGTTTAGTTTTAAAAATCAAATGTGTTACTTATGTTTAATCATATCAGTTAGCTGTAGAATGTTGCATTAACTGTTTCTATATCCTAATTCTATAAAATATCAGCCAGTAAGAATATAATAAAATTAAAATATATAGATATCTTTGCAATAAAAGCAAATAGAATCCTTAAATGGGTCTTTATCTCACACTAATGATATTTGCAAAAGTGGAGGATGTAATACAATTGTTTGCATTCGATGGGTATAGAAAAATATCTAAATTATCCCATAAGCAAGTCTAAGGCATTTCCATTTTCAATCATATCTTTCATGCACATGTATTTAATTTTATAAAAGGAATAAACTCATCTAGAGGCAGTTGTACTCCAATTAAGGCAGTAATTGCACATTTAACAAAAATCTCACTGTAGTTTTTTTTTAATTGAAATGATACATAAATTAACTTTCTGATTTTCTCATTTCCTAAGAATCTGATATAATATCTCAGTGAAAATAATGCAACTTTCCTTTAGAAAAATGTGAAAAGTGCATGTGGTGGTGTCAGAGATTTGAAGAAAAGGAGAGCAAAAATACTTGTATGAGACAATTTAAAGCATAATTCCCATTAAGCCTTTGAAAATTTATTTTAAGGTTTTAAAGTCTATTCCTTACTCATGTCTAGATTGGTTATTTATAATTTCCTGTATGTGAGACAGGGAGAGCAAAAAGTCTCTCTTTCCTCTCTTCTGACTTAGCAATTGCTGTGGAAAATGAACAATCTCAGTGTTCATTCAGGTTAAAGATCTTTACTGTGCATAAGTGCATAGTGGCTTTCAATTAGATACAGAATTTACTGAGTGGCATTATTAATGTTTGCATATGTTAGATGTTGGTTTTGTTGGAGCTAAACAAGTGGAAATCACTTTGAAGAAGTCTAATACAGGTATACCTATTTTTACAAATGAGGTTGACTTAGGAATAATGATTAGTACAAATAACTTACGTTTATTTTTGTGCTGTTTATTCATATATATCAAACTATATTAAAATGTGCAATTTGTTTTAAGATCTTCATATTATGTGTATAACAAGGGATATTTGTAACTTTCCATACTGAAACTCCAGATGACCTTGAGGAAATATTTTTTACTCTAAAAAATCATGTACAGAATTTTAAAATAAATAAATATGTTCTTGGAATACAATCTTTAAGGAAAATAGAATATTATCTACATAATATTTAATATAGAATTTCCTAAATACTGCCACCCTCAGCCAAGTCAAACAGTGCAAATCAAGGTTTCATTGTGTGACATTTTTTCTTATTTTGCAGAATTGAAACAGATGCTCAATTTTGATTGCTAATGATATGTTTGGATGAACTTACATCCCGTGTCCATTTTATCATGGAATATCTGGTGATATAACTTCAGGAACCTATTTACTATCCATTATGGTCGTCTATTTGTAATCTTGGCCAACACCTACTATCTCCATGGGAGGCGGTCTATTCTGTAATTTATCAGCTTTGCTGGAAAGAAGTTTTCTAAAGTGTCTTTCATCTCTGACTCAGTGCTTCCACAATATAGGCTCAGTGTGACAGTATCCTACTCAAAGACATTTGGTCATTTCTTCTTAGGTAACATAGATGGTGGCTCTTGGTTTGTGTGCTTCAGATCCATGAGTGACTGGCCATGCACTTTTTAAAGAGGTTCTTGGGGCCGGGGATTTAGCTCAGGGGTTTGGTGGCCTGCCTTGCAAGGACCCGAGTTCAATCCCCAGTACCAAACAAATAAAGAAAGAAAGAAAGAAAGAAAGAAAGAAAGAAAGAAAGAAAGAAAGAAAGGTTCATATGTGTGTGTGTGTGTGTGTGTGTGTGTGTGTGTATGTGATATGCATGGGTGTTTATATTTTAAGTTCTGAAATATACTAAAAATAAATGCTTTTTTTTTGTACTGGGGATTGAAATCAAGATTTTGCACTTGTGAGGCAGGCAGTGGAAACACTGAGCTATATCTCTGTCCCCAAATACAATTTTTTAAAAAGGACTGTTTCTCAATATAGACATGAACAAAAATATTACATTATACCTCATAAATATATATGACTACAAATACTATGTGTTCATCAAAAACATTTTTTTAAATCTGGTACTAAATTCTTAATAACTTAAAATATCATATTAAAAAAAAACTATGAGCTGGTGTGGTGGTACATATTTATAATCCCAAGTGCTTAAGAGACAAAGTAAGGAGAATGACAACTTCTTCTTGGGTAATTTAGTGAGACTGTCTCAAAATGCAATTTAGAAAAGGACTGAGGATTTTGCTTAGAGTTAGAGCACTTGCTTGGTATGCTTAGTATGCACTTGGTATGCACTGTGTTCAATCTTCATTTTGAAAGAGAGAGACAGATGGGGGAGAGAGAAAGTCTACATCATATACAGATCTTATTAGATTTCAGTTTTTTTAGAAAATCCTTATTCATAAAGGTTGAAAAATACCTGAACTTGAAAATGAATACAAGCATGACCTTATAACATAGACATGTGTATGTTTGTCATCCCTCATTACTTTCTTCCTATGATTGTCATCAAGTTGACTCTATGTTCTTATCTCCATATGCTGATGATTCCCCTTCCTCTTGATAGATGGCACTCGCCTACGTATTCACAGGTATAAGTCTTCTCTTCAAAATTTCACTCAAATTCGACATCCTTCATAGAGGTCTCCCTAGTTTCCTAGTCAAATTATTCTTTCTTTTTAGGTGGTGTAATTTTGTGTGTGATTTCAACAGTCCTGTCATATATAGGGAACATTTTTTATTTACCCCATTAATGTCCAGTTCTGTTTTGTATGAGATGATTTTGAATCTTAATTGTTGCATTCTCAGTGCATAATACATTGCTTTACCCCCAACAGTGCATAACTGCAAATCAGGTATATTCATTCAAACATAGGTTTTTTGGTCACCTGTTACTTTCCAGACACTGCTCTACTGCTAGATTGGTAACAATAAACTAAATATGTTTTGACAATGGGAAAATAAAACAAATATAAATATATGGCATGCCAGTAATGGTAAATGCTACGGAGAAAAAAATAGATAAAGTAAGACAGAAAGGAGTTTTGATAGAGGAGGTAGAGAACATCTATTTTTCTATGGGATAGTAAGGAAAATCCATTTCTATTAAGGTGATATCTAATTAGACATCTGAAGAAAGTGTGGGAAAAGCCCTGCTTCTCTCTGCATAGTTCTAAATAGAAATTACATATGCAAAGTACCTGGGGAACCTGGGATAATTGAAAGATCAAGTTCTGGGAGTAAAGTCAACGACAATACATGTGATCAAAAAACATCAAGGCATTGAGTGAATAGAATAAAATGGTTAACATAGAATTTAATTTAATATAACAGCACATTTTATTTGTAATTGAATTCAGGCAAAATACTTGTCTTCTAACTTTTAAGAACCACTGCCTAACTTCTAGGTGCTTCATAACATTTTATTAAAATAACAATTACAAGTCATTACACTGGGGACCTGATTTTATTCTTTATGTGTATGGACATACACTCATTAGTGGGCCTATATTAAGCAAGAAATGCAATCATGAATTGCAAAGGAATTTATCTTGCAAAAGATATAAATATATTATTTAAACAGGAAGATTTTCCAACTTATCTTCTTTTAAATATCTTTGCAGTAGCTTCTCAGCTCTTTGGCTAAGATCAAGTATAAATATCATCGCATTATTGATATAGCAATCCTCTCTCTCTCTGAAAATCTACCATTGGAGAAAATAAATAAATAGTTTTATACAAATGCTATAAACATTTGCAGTGACAAGGCTGTCAGCAGTCTCAATAGATATGGAATTTATGCCTTAATGGTCAACATTGAATAATGGATTCAGTGTTCTGTGATTGTAAAAAAAAATAAATTGTCTTAACAGTCATGTATTTATTACTAGAGTGTGTTTTAGAGAAGTCTTTGCTATACTTACTGAAATTGTTTATCATAAATTAAGTAGCAAGATAAAAATGGATTACTACTCAATATATATTTATATTGATACTGTAATATCTTTGTTACACTGAAGGCAACATAAATCATTAATTATTAATTGACTAATATTTCAAATATTGATATTATCTATTGCAGTTAAATATATCATCTAAATTTTCAAACGTGAAATGAGGTGTGGTTGGTAAAGGGTCTCTGGTGGACAATACTAGACTCAATCCTTGATTTCTCTATTACGGATGCTTTTTAGGAATTACGATTTGAATCTGAAATTTCCATAGACTATTTTCTTTCAAGTTCAACCATGAATCATAGAACTGAAATGGATTGAGAAGTTGTAGCTTTATACATTCCCCTATGGAATTATGTCTGCATGAATAGAATTGGGATTATCTGTTGAACGTGCACACTGGGACCATAGTTTTGGGGCAGAGATGTACAACCACTCACTGATAACACCCTTGGTACAGATTGACCTTAAATGGAAATACATATTGGACTATCGCATACCTTTAATGTTGCACATCCTTAATCGCAGTCTTTTGCAGGCCCTAGCTGCTGGCTGTTTCCACTTGCAGGAATACGCCCCCCCTCTGATTCCCTTCCTCCCTCCCTCTCTCTCTCTGTCTCTTTTTCTTAGAGTTACTGCTTTTTTCTGTTGAACAACACTCCACACAAAGTAAACCAGGATGAACATTTCACTGCTAAGCATCACCTGCTTTTTTACTTTCTCTCTGATAAGAAGATTTGTATGTAAACTGTGGCATTGACTCTTCCTTCAGGTATTCAAATAAATTGTCTCTGTAGTATGTCATTTATCTCTTCAAAGAATATTACAGTAAAACAAAGTGGATTTGTATTTACTGAGGACAAATTATATATGAGAAACAACTAGATGCTTAGCCAAATAAGAGGTTGTGTGTATATGGTGCTGAGGACTGAACCCAGGGCCTTGCACATAGTATGCAAGTGATTTACCAGGGCCTGACTACTTCCACAACCCCAAAATTATTTTTAAAGGCAAATATCAATCTGTCTTTTTAACATATTGTCATTTATAGTTTGGAAATATTTTCTCCACTCCGTGATGATCTCTCCCTCTGTTTGACATTTTTTTCTTTTGCTGTGTATAAGCTTTTAAAATTCAGCATAATCCCATCAACATTTGCCTTCCTTGTCTATATTTTTGAAGTCACATTCCCCCCCTGCAAAAAAAATTAACCCAGACCAATGTCAAAAAGCTCTTACCCTATATTTTCTTCTAGTGGTTGTATAGTTTCAGGCATTCTATTTAAATCTTTAATCTGCTTTAGTTTTTTTTTCTCCTATTTTGTGACAGAGGAAGGTCTGATACTTTTCTGAATATAGTTATTCAGTTTTCCCACCGTATTTTATTGAACAGATTTTCCTTTGCCCATTCTGTGATCTTACCACCTTTGTCAAAAATCGGTTGATTGTAAATGTAGGGATTTATTCTAGGCTCTCCTCCATTCCATTGGCCTACACTTTTTAACTTTCTAGTAACAGGATAATATATGAAATGTGTAATAACTTACTGAAAAAATGGGTGAAAGACTTGAAAAGTCATTTCCATGAAGAAGATACACAAATGACCAACAAATATATGGAAAATATGTTGAGCATCACCAATCATCATGGAAATGGAAATTAAAACCACAATGAGGTGTCACATTATAACTGTTAGAAGGATGCCAAAAAATAGGTAAAAAGCAGTGGCAAAGATGTAGTGGAAAAGGGTACTCTTTAATTTGTTTCATGAATATAAATAGGTATAACCATTATGGAAAACAGCGAAAGAGTTTTTCAAAACATTAAAAATAGATCTATCAAATAGTCCAGGAATTCTACTTTTGAGTATATAATCAAAGGAAACAAAATCACTTGTCTCAAAAATTATATGCATTCTTAGGTTCTTTGTAGAATTATACAAATTAATTAAGATATGAAATCAACCTCAGTGTTTATTAACATATGACTGGATAAAGAAAATTTGGAGCATTGGAATATTATGCAGCTTAATAAAGAGGAATATCATTTGTGACAACTTGAGTGAGTCTGAGGTAATTATGTTAAATAAAATAACCCACGAATGGGAAAAATAGTGCAAGAACTCACTTATATTTGGGATACAAAAAGTGGAACTCATAGATACAGAGAGTAGAATGATCACTGTCACAGGTTTTTGGGATGTGCAATGGGGGTATGATGACCAAAAGAGCAAAATCTGAGTGGAATGAATAAATTCAGAAGACCTGTTATAAAGCACAGTTAATATAGTCACAAAAATGTATTATATGTTTGAAAATTTCTTAGATTAAATATTAATGACCTCACCCTAAAGACTGAAAAATGTATGAAATAATAGATCTGTTAATATATGTGAGTTACCATGCCACCATATCTGTGTATAATTATTTTGTGGACTATAAATATATACATTTTTATTAATTGAACAAAAATAAAATACTGACAAAACCACAAGAACTTTACTATAATTATAGTGAAAATAACCATTCTTAAGCTTTTATTGGAGAGTCAGATAGAAAGTAGTTTCTTTATGGTTCAATATGTCCCATTTTTAGGTCAGGAAATAACTTTATTAAAAACCATGATCTGGCATAATTATTATTTGAAAGAAGTCTGACTGCCTGTGTTACATGAAATTGCCGTTTGTTAACTAAAAAATAGTAATTTTACATGGTTATATTTCTGTTCCAGCTACATTTAAGGTGGGAAACAGGGGACAAAGATATGACATCCATTGTATTCACACAAATTAGCATTAAAAGTCAAGGCCATTTGTAAATAACCTGAGGATGACTACTTGAGGTTGTAAAATATATAACTAAGAATATATTTCATCATGTTCTTTAGGATATGTGAGGTTAAATCTTCTTCAAAGAATCAGAAATTATATTGTCAGTATGGATTAACTAATTTTGTTTGCAATTGATACATTTAAGCTTGAAATCATCAGAACATTCCAAGAAGCTCTCTACCTGCCACTAAACTTAAGATGTTTATTATAAAATTTTGAATTGTAATTTTAACTCATTTCATCATTTTCAGCCAAACAGAAAAAGGGCTTTGTGAATTAATTAGTAATAGTAATAAAAACAACAAAAATAGTGGATGCATTGTGTTTTTACTTTATGGCAGGCACTTAGGTACTTTGTTAAATATAACTATTGTAGTTCATATTAGAAACTACTAATCAAACATGTAACAAAGCAATGATCCAATAGTTTGTGATGCTTCATTTTCATTGGAATTTAAAAATGTTATTTGAAATTTCAATTGGAAATTTGACATGCAAAATTAAAATATGAGTATAGACCACAGTGAAAAAAAAACAAGCTTATGTATACCTAAAGAAACTAAGAAATTAACTTTCCAAAGCAAAAGGTTTCACTTATATTCTTCCTTGTCTAGAACAGCTAAAAAATTGTCTGGCATAATCTCAAGAGATATCTCCTTTCTAATTACTTATTTCCTTGACACTATTTACTAACTCTCATCCTAATTATGAACTTCTGACACCTTTAGTTATATAAAGGCTCCATTATTTATGTGCTAATATTGACTGCAGGTCTTGACTTCTCCTGTCATTGACATTCTGTTATATCCAGGGCTTCATTTACAGTTAAAATAAATACAGAATCTGCATCTATTATCTTAAAGTCTTTGTAGAGTATGTGGTAAATATTTCTGAAATGTTTCATGCCTTCGGCTACTTATCCCTGGAAAACGTTATGTTTTATATTATATGATTCATCTGACCCCTAGTGAACTTGAAACTGCCTTAGAGAAACAGCTGGATGTATTTCCTTAAATAAACACACATTATTCTTCAAATTGCTAGTATGTGTCTTCTTAATAGGCTCCACAGCCAAGGGGAATCTTGACTTTGAAGTCACCTCTGCTGGATTCATGTAGATAAGTCTGTCTGTTCCATCCAATTTTTTTCCTCTTACTTGAAAAGTGTCTTTCAATTCAAATTTGTTTTAAAGTATACAGGACAGGGTCCTGACTTATCTGGTGAGAGTACTATCAAATTGTAATTATATATACTTATTTGATTTTTATTATTATACAGACACAGTGAATATTTAATTTTATCTCATTTGTTGTCTCAATTATTAATGGGAGACCAGCTCACAAACATATGAAATCAGGAAACATCTATTTCTAATTAAAGTCTGAGGAAAATCATTAACTTTGTCACATACCTGGCTTTGCTAAGGCAGTAAGGAAAAAATGGTCACTTGAATTTTAAAAGCGATCACGAAATATTTCTAAGCACTGAATTTGTATTCCCAGAATTATTTATATGAAATTGTTCTTTTGCTAAGCATCATTTCTAACATAGATAATATATTGCAATCTGATAAATAGAGTCTCCCGAGAGATGTGACAGTGACACTCTATAGAGGTTTCTAGAATGAAATAGTTTTCAGATTTTTCAACATCCCAGTGTACCAGAAGCCAAGTAAGAGTTAGATTCTCACTTGAACGTACATTTATTTGATATTGAAAGAAAAATAAATCATATAAAATTCTACCTTTAAGAATATTATATGATATTCAGATATTTAAGAAATAAATTAATAACATGAAGAAAAAGAGATGTAAGAAATAAGGGAAAGGAAAAAATAGGAGAAAATGAAAAATGGAAACAAAGTGTTTGTAAATGGGGAGGGGAGGAGGAGGTGAAGGGAGGACAAGAGGAAAAAATGAGAATCAAGAACTGTCATGTAAAGGTACAAGATCCCAATTATGAATGTAACTGTACTGTACACCTAAAATGTACCAATAAACTCAGTGAGGAAAAAAACGATGTAAGAAACTCTGATATGAAGATCGTGATGTGTTTGTTGCTGAGATTCTTTTTGGAGCCTATGGAAATGGAGCTCCAAAAGTTACAACCATGTTAGATTGCGGGTATGTCTAGCCTATGGCCCACCTCTTTTTCCCTGTTTAAAAATTTTATAATAAAATATTTTAAAAGGATGTTTGTTATTTATATACATTACCTACGTTACATATTTTTATGCAGCTCAAGACAATTCCCTTGTCACTTAAAAAAAAAAAGGAAAATAAGGGGGAAAAATGTTGGATGTGCCTAATGGGCAGTCATTTTCCACTGATAAAATTCTCTAAGCTCCCCATGGCTAGGAAAGTTGATCTTTTCTGATGTTTATCTTTGTAGCCTGAATGTAAATTACACTTTATCCAGACATTTAACTGTAACGCCAGAAAACAGAAAGCAGGTGTCTTTGTTCATCGCTCTTTCCCCAGCATGATCTAGCACCAGAAAGCCCCCAATCAGTAGTTGTTGAAGGATGAAAGAAATGCATTGCCTTACTTATGTACTTGTTTCAGAAACTAGAGATTGCAGTTATTTGCCTCCAATAACTCACAGTGACATAGTGTTTTGATGTAATATAAGTATATTTTGCCTTTATATACTCACAAATGTTCATGAATGATGTTCATCTGCAAAAGCCTGTTTTGTTGTCAGTTTTTGGAGTTATTTTGTCTAATGACAATTCTAATTACTTTATTTCATGAGAAGTATTTTAATAGAAATAAAAAATACTTAAATTATATCTAGCAAAATTTAACAATTTTATGTTAATTTTAAAGCACACTTTGGAAGTGGCTTTCTCCCAAGGGTTTTTTCCCCCCCTAATTATTAAGCAATCATTTTAGTTTCTGGTTAATTTAAACCTTCTAGATCCTTGTTTCACTGAGTGGCAAGGACTGAAGGCTCATAGATGACATTTAGAATTAAAATTTGCTTCTCTATGTTCTTATCCCAGGTTGGCTCTGCTGCTAAATTTCATTATTTCCTAAATCAATTCTGCATCAGTTAAGAAACAAATTGTTTATTTCTCCACAGATTTGTAGCTATTAATCTCAGCAGTAACTCAATGATTGATTTTTTTTTTTTTTGCAGACCTTAAAATCAGAAAGACATAGATGAGAAAGAAAAGTTTGAACCAAGTTCAGGAAACACTATCTACACTATGAAAGTTCACACTTCATGCCATCTACATAAATCAGCTGTACTAATTCGTTATGCTACTTTTAAATTGAGGAATATAAGAATAATCATATGAAGTAATTTCACTGACCACTTTCTGATTCTAATGTTTTAATGTTCTTCACTGATTCTTGTTATTCCGTAGTATATCAACTGAAATTTCTTGAAATATAACTAAAAGTGACTGCATTTCTAATGAATGTAAAATTGTTGCGGGCGAATGCTTTCTCAAGGGCTTTTGGTGTTTCAAATATTTGGATATGCAGTCTATGTCAATAATGAATGCTGAACATTAAATTTACCGAGTGGCTAGAGCCCAAAAATTATTCTCAGCATTGGCAAATTTCTGACATAAAATCTTATAATGTAAGAGTTGAAGGAAGCTATGAGAATAATGCCCAGACTCTGAAAAGATTTCTAGGTAACTTGAGTTTGGTGGGTTCCATTAATATATATCACTTATGTTTCTAAGATTTTTTTTTTCACTGAAAAGTCATGTTACTTTCTGGACCTGGTAAAAAAATATTAAAGGAGTAATGCAATAAAGTGTTAAAGCAATATATTATGTCCTTGATGAATTTATACAAAGATTCTTACCTGAGCTGGTTCAAGCACCAAGCTAAAGTAGTTAAGGATGTAGGTTTGAGTTCTTTGTGACTCTCTTCCTGGGTCATCAGCCACTGCACTAATTCTGCTCAGGCATCCTTTAAAGAATGGTATGGTCCCAATATAAGAGTGAATGAAACAGGAATGACAGGCCAGGACCAATCCAGATCCATCAGAGTTACAATGTCTCAAAATGGGCAGGGGTATGGGGTAAAATAAGAATGAAGATACATCATGTAAAGGTACAAGATCCCAATGATAAATGTATCTAAAAAGTACCAATAATCTCATTGAAAAAAAAATTATACAAAAAAATGTATGAGCAACATTTGTTTTCATTTTAATTTTTGAAGGCAGTAAAATCCAACCTCATTAACTTTCATTTTGATCACATGTTAATTTCACACATTGGGAATTTCACAGCACATAAAATATCTGCAATATTTAAAGAGGCAGCCTTCAGAAGAATTGTACCTGAAGGAGCCATAGTATCAGTACTTTCTAAAAATGAACATGGCTACAAATACTTAACCTAAATGTTTCTTAATATTTGGCAAATTAATCACTATTCTAAATTCTTATTTCAATATCTTTACATTGTCCATCTTCTAGAAACAAGGTAAATGACAAGTTTCATATCTGAATTATAAATAATTTACTATTACTTACTTGTCCCTTTAGAATAGAAAGCTTATTGTATCGCATAAAGCATTTATAAAGGAACATTTGTTAAAAAGTTTCAGTTAGTCATCTATTTTACAGAAAACTGATCAAGACTCTTGACCAACTATTCCAACTTCTGGAAAACTTAAAAAGTGCCATCTGTGGGATTTATTGGAAACCTTTTCCTTGATCTCTTTTGGCTCAGAGTCACAGGATTTGATTGAAGACTTCTAAAGGAACTTGTTTTTACCTCTGCTCTGTTACTTGCCAGATCATTTTAAAACTAAAGTCCATTGGATTATATTCCATCACCTCCTTAATTTGTACATTAAGTTGTTAAAGATTTCAGCGGCAGATCGCTCATTTCCCTGGAATTTGTGCTTAGAATCTCACCAGAAATCATCAAATCAATAGCCCTTAATTAAACTATAACAGGGATAATAGAGCTCTAAAATATTTCATGCTGCAATTACTTATTAATTATGAAGCATCACTTCATTTCTTTCCTTGGTGTGCAGTCATCCTGCTATTTATCATGGTGCAGATTTTATGGCAGGTAGAGTGGTTACATATATTTTAATTGTGTGTATTTAATTAATATTTATATTTTCTTAGCACATAAGATCTCGTTAAACCTATTTTATTTTTTAAATGATCTTCAGCACCAATTTTATTCAAGTATGTTGTGTCTAAAATGGCATTTTCATCTTTCAGGAAGTGGCTTAATCACAGTTTTATCTTTATAGATATAACATGATTGTTAAAGTCATTAAATAACAAATGAAGATACATTGTCATGGCAAAAGAGCAATCAAGAATGAGTATAGGCTACACTTGTTACTTCTCCCATTACTGTATAAATTTGATTTGTGATAATGGTAGTTAATTATTTTGAACAATAAATCCAATCAATCTAGTCAGTTTACCAAGAAAAAGTATAGTATGGAATAGGAACTGTGATGAGATTGGAATGGACTGTTAAAATAGATTAACTGGTTTGATGTGTGCTTTAATAAAAGTAACGCTGTGTCTTTTCATAGATACACATCTTTTCACATAGAAGAATGATTTATTTATGTTAACAAACAATTTTCAGTTATTTTAATAGGAGGAATTTTTGCATCTATGATTTTTCAAGTTTTATATGAACATTATGTAATATATGCATCCAAATCCTTCAATTTAAAAATATGAGATTATAAAACTGCCAGAACACAAATATATAAACCCATAATAAATGATACACATTCCTATATACACTCTTCATACACATTAGAAATAATAAAAAGCTTAATCTAGCTGATAAATAGCCTACATAAATATGTTTTATGGGTTTTTTTCCTGGTTGCGGGAGGAATAGTAAACACAGTTAATAACTTTAAAAAATCTTACTTTGAAACAATCAGTTTTATTTAAACTTAAAATAGGGATTATGGAAATAATTATACTTTACAAGCCACAATGTTTAAATTTCCTAGAATATAAAGCAATAAAATATTACTTCACAAAATTTAAATATTTCTTTATTATTCAAGTAAATCCAGATATATAGTTTCTTAAAGCCATTTGAGTGAGTGTGGCCTTCTCTATCCATAGTTTGGGCACCTATGGATTCAGCTAACTGCAAATCATTTATTAAGCATTGAGGCCTAACAATGGATGCATATATACTAGACATGCACAAGCTTTTCTGTTACTATTCCTAAATAATGCAGTATAACAACTACTTACGTATCTTTACATTAAGTAGGTATTATAAGTAATCTAGAGATGATTTAAAGCAGGAGGATGCGTGTACATTATATGCAAATTTACACCATTATGCATAATGAACCTCTGTGTCAGTGAATATTGGTATCACCTGGCAATGAATCCTCTAATGATCAAGGAACATCTTTATATAAAATCGAGACACCCTTAAACAATCATGATTGTGAACAACTTTATACTGTAAAGACAAACCTCTGTGGTAATGAAATCAATTTAGATCACACTTACATCATTGTCTTTTGGTAGGTATAGTTATATGCAATGTCTTCCTTACAAATAACGGTTTGAAATTTAGAGAAAGAGATATTTTTGTTATTACCTTGCATCTCATTTAAGTCTGTCAGACTGTTACTAATCTGTAACCTTACGTGATTTTAAACTCTATTTGCACATTCAAATCAGACAAAAAATAGCACTACACCATTTTGAACATCAATATTTTTAAAGGAGAAACTTGCTGAAATTCATGCAAGCATATAATAACATGAAAATATCAAATTAAGTTATACAGATAGGATATAGAAAGTATTCACATTATAACTTCTGATACAAGAGAACCAATTTTTAATTTGCTATATTTTCCCTACTTTTCTCGATTTTACATCTTAATCAGAATGTTACTACAAATTTTAAGTAATAAAATCATTGAAGTGGCCCATTATTTAGCAAACATTTATTAAATGGGAAATGTACGATGCTAAACCTTTTGAGCATTGTTAAACTATACATGAGGAAAATATCTATTATCAAGCAATTTACACAAACACAAAACAAGTTTGTGAAGGAAATGACCTATTAGTCCTCAGAAAAATAAAATTATTTTTGCTATAATTCTTAAAACTTGGAGGCCAGGTAGTTCATAATCAGTAGAAGTGAAGAATAGGGCGTGAATGTATAGTCTTGAGTCTGTTACTAGGTGTATTTAGAGAATGACCAGGAATAATGTTCAGCATCACCTTGGGATCCCTCTTGAATGACTCTGCCAGAAAGCAAGTTATCTGATATAGTAGAAACAGACAGATTCAGAAATGTGACATCCACCCTATTATGATGATACCAAAGCTGGAGCATCTCATGATATATGACACAATTCTGAGCATCTGAATGTGTTTCTCAGCTGATCTCCATAACAACCATGTGAGGAATTATTATTTTCACTTTATAAAAGTGAACATCAAGTCTTACAGCCACACGTTAGGTTCCCTCAAACTGTTGAATGTCTGAATCACAAAAACATAACAACCTGTTGATTCCAGAGTCCTAAGTCTTCATGACAGTCCCACTTTATTTACCTTTTTTTCCTTTCATTTTGTTTAAAGGCAAATTTTAGGGACACAGTACAGTTACATTCGTTACTGGGATCTTGTACCTTTACGTGACAGGTGGTCTTGGTTCTCATTTTTCCCCTTGTCCCTGCCCTCCCTTCACCTCCTCTTCCCCTCCCCATTTACAAACGCTTTATTTCCATTTTTTTATTTTCTCGTATTTTCCCCTTATTACCTTTCCCCTACCCTTTCCACTTTCCCTACACCTTTAGCCCTTTTCTTCCCATTTCACAATGTCAGTTTTATGAGGAATGATAAAAGATTCCATGGAGAACAGTAGGATGTGATAAAAAGTAGTGGTTTAGAAATATTAATCAGACAATAGTATGACAAGTGATTTGGAAGATACAAAATGATAAGCAACGCCACAGTTCATCTTGGTAGTGCAGAAACATAATAAAGGCTAAAAGTCAGTGGTAGTAACGAAATAGGCAAGAAATGGGTTAACATAAAAGAGAAATGAAAAGAGTCATGTTGTACTAATGAATTAATAAGGAGAAGGCTGAGGAGAATAAAGAAAAAACAGTACACTAATGATTGTGGGTGAGTAGAGGAAGACAACAAGATGGTGCAGAAAAAAAAAGAAGGTACAGAAGAAGTAGCGGGTAGAAGAAAAGAGTGTTGAAAATCACATTTGACAAGAAGTAAGCCTAACCATTAACTGAGCCAGTGGACTGTTGGGTTCACTTTTAATGACAGACATATGTATTAAATGTTACTACTGATTTATAGGCAGGAAAACGGAATCCCAGAGAGCTCCCCTTGCCTGTGGCCATAAAGCATGTAGGATGGAAGTGGAAACTTGTACCCCCAGGGATGGACTGCAGCACAGAGCAAGTTCTCTTGACCTGTTATCTCTCTTTGAGGGATAAGGCTGAGAAAGTATTTTAGTTGAAAGCATAAAGTAAGATTTTCTCTCGGAAGTATCAGAATACTGAGAAGCAGCATATATCCAAGCAATAAATCTGGTGGTCATCTCTGAAACCTCTTTTTTATCCTCCATTTTTAATCCATCACCAAATGTGATGTTCTCTCTTAAACTGGTTTAGAGCACACCTACTACTCCCCACCTGCGCTGCTACCCAGGTACTTAGAGCTGGGCTGCTACAGTGGCCTCCTGACCAGTGCCTCCCTCATTATTATTTCCCTCCACTTGCAGTTTTTTGTTTCTTGTACACAACCCATTCACATTCTGTTCCCCCAAATAAAAATAAAATAATGCTATAAAGAGCCCGCAGCTTTCTATTCACTTTTTCAAAAGGTCAAAGCTCTTCCACAATCCAGAATATATTTGCATAGACACCTATGCCAACCTGTGTCTTTCACCATTTTTCCATATAGTTCTGATATTAGCATCATCTGTAATACTTGAACATGTGTTTTTCCTCTTTCTGAAACTTTCTCCAACCTCTGCCATTTTCCATCCTTGTTTCATAGGTATTTTTTGTCCTTCTGGTCAAATGTAACTCCCTCCAGAGTCTTCCTTGATCCCCAGGATAGAAAAATTTCCCTCTTAATAGGCTTCTATTGTGCTCTATACTTTTTGCATAATCTTTACCTCTTCTAGTAAATATATATTCATGCATAGTTTTTGTTTAGTATCTGTCTCTCCTTTTAGTCTAGAAGCACCCCAAGGAAGAAATCACATGATTTTTTCACTGTTTACGCCAAGAGCTTCCATCCAATATAGAGTAGGTATTCATTATATAGCTGTTGAATGCACCATGAATGATTAATAGACAGACTATTTCAATTCTAGCCCCTTCATTCATTAAATACAAGGCCTTGAATAATTTTCATAAACTGTACAAGTTTATCTTTCCTTATGAGGTAAAGATAGTCACAATCTAAAGAGTATGAACATTCCTGTTTCACAGGAGGGGTAGGGGAAAGGCAAGGGGAATGGAATTAATATGAGAAAATGAAAAAATGGAAACAGCATCTTTGTAAATAGGGAAGGGAGAAGGGGTTGAAAGGAGGGCAGGGGAATGGGGAAAAATAAGCAAAATACATCATGTAAAGGTGCAAGTTCCCAATGATGAATATAACTATATTGTATGCCTAAAATATACCAATAAACTTAGTGGGAAAAAAAGAGTATGAATATTTGTGTAATGTCCTTAACGTATAGAAGGTGTTTAAAACAACTATTATTAAATCACATAAATATCAGGGATCTTAAAGAATAAAACTAACACTTATTGAAATAGAAATGCTTTTAGTACAAATTAAATTACTATAAAAGTATTTGAAGGTTCAGCTAGTTCCTAAAAAAAGACATAATATATAATTTACATGCCAAGATCAATTTTAGACTCATGGTTATTGGATACTTATTTTTAAAAGTATATATGCATTTTACCCTGGTCCTTTTGAGCCCAAAGTCAGATATTAGTTTCTGGGAAAGTCAGAGTGAGCAATAAAAATGGAAATTGTGGCCCACAAACTACTAAATTACTTTGTAGGTGTTAATGGTTGCTGCTATTTAAAAAATGAAAATTCTGTAGAGAACGCAAATGAACCACTACTTTATGGTTCAAAAAGCAGAGATAGGGCAATAGACATGCTATTCTCTTCAGCTTCGTTCCTGTTATATGGAATAAGTATCTGTCATTTATTTCATACCACTAATATATACCTTCTCATCCCCTTATACCATACTCAAAATTTCCTCATGTTATTAAGAAATAAAACTAGCTGAGCTGCACAGCTCCTTTCCATTTGTATGGTTGCATACCGAATCTACCTATCTCATCATGTAAAGCTGATTAGGTCAAAACTTGATGTAATGACATACAAGGAAAGCAAAATACTAGTAGTATTGACATAAAGAACAAACAGTTGAACTGAATCCTAAATATCAAGGACAGGAGAAACTAATAGTATGACATTTACAAGCAAAGATTTAACCTTAGACTGAGCTTTGCATTGCTGGTCTTGGTTTCAAGTGGACCAAAGTATGAGTCCCTATAGCTTATTGTTTCTCAACTATGTATTGGTAATAACAGGATTTTAAAAAATAAACAAATATCTATGAAATCCTTAGCACTATGTATAGGACAGTGAGTATTTGATGAATGTTCATCCCTGTGATTATACTAAGAAACACTTGGCCTGTCACCACAGGACAAGTTCAAACATGGCGCTTTGTCTGTGCATAGGCTTCACCAACTTATGGATTGAATTTTCAAAGTAGACTAAGAAAAATATTTTCAAAGGCAGAAATAAAATTCACTTTGGCCACAAAGTGAATATGATGTGGCCTTATTTACAACATGGAGTTATTTTTTGCTGTTTGAAAATATATAGCACCCTTTAATTTGGGGATATTGTTACTACTAAATCTTTTATTCTCTGTGTACAAACTGCATGATTTATGCATAGGGAATATAACATAAAAATTCTGGAGTTCATTTGAATCAGTAACTGGGCAGCCAGATTTATCTCTGTTTACACTCGAATAGCTTTCATTGTTAATTCCATTTTCTGTCCTGTTGTGCATATCACCCTTAATTTAAATCTTTGACAAGCTAATTTACCAAATGGAATAGTTTTTTAGAATAAGTAAAAATTTTTAACTTTAGTTGACTAAATCAAAGACTTTGGTTGCAGTTTCTGTGTTTAATATGTTTAACTTAAGAAAATATTTATACCAAAAGATGACTCTTTCTTTCACTTTTAATACACAGCCTTCTAAATTTTTTCCTTTACTGTTTCTTTATCATTAAAATTACCTAATATACAAGAGTTATAATTCTGGTCCTGTGAATGGAAATATCTAGCTACTAGAGAAAACAGGTTTACCTATATCAATATATAGAAAAAATATAATTTTAGGAGAAATATATCAAGTCCAATACCAAAATACATTCGATTATTTGTCGATATTCTGCTCTTGACAATGACTAAATACCTGGTGTTTATGCTTACAAGAATTTTATGGTCTCAATCTGCATCTTAGGTGAACATGGCATTATCAACAAAATAAAGGAAAGTGAAACATAAGACAGTCATTCATGTGAATGCTGAAGGAACAGATAAATTCAAAATCAAGGATAGCGTAGGAGATGTTACAGTAATTATTATGCATCAAAGTACTACGGGATAAAAATAAATAAGACAATAATAAGTTAGTATCAAATTAAAAACATGAATTTGGATAAAGGGATACACATATACTCTTATAAAATATGATTGGCAATATGACTAAGAATATATAATCACATTTACCTCAAGTTCAATGACACTTTATTGCCACAAATGGTTAGGAGCAGTTTTACTTGTCATTTTGATGGACTTTCAGTTACTCCCTTTGACACTTCCAGACACTTCTCAGAACCAAGAAGATATCCCTAAGGAGTAATGTGGATATCAGCAGTCATGATAATGAATTCTTGACATTTATCTTTGCAATTCTGCTCAAGTTCCTGCTGAATCCTCAGGACCTAGAATAATATCTGCAACATAGAACTCCCTCAATAAAAATTAATAAATGAAGGAAGAAGAAAATACCTACCTAACTCACAACATTGTATATCAGATTTTGAAACAAGACAATTGATACAAAAAAGAATCAAAATGTTTTGTTTCTTTTAATATACTCTATAAATGTTGTCATACATTACTCCTGAAATCAAAGAGAACTAACTTGAGTTATGGATCAGTCATACTTTTGCCTCAATATTAGGGTTTCCAATGTGCCAAGTGCAAATCGAGCCTCAAACCCAGCTCTTGTATTCAGTCTCAGTGATTCTAATCTACTCTCACATGAATGTTCTATTTCCTTTCTTAAGATGGACTCCTAGCCAGAAACACAGTTCATCTGTCTACAATGCTAAAACTGTTTTGTTTTATACTATGAGTCTCATACACTGCGATTTTCTCTATCTGTTGAGATCCTGGGTGAACTTGAGTCGAACTTCCTAGCACTAGGGGGCTCCAATTATTAGTAAAAACATGTTCTTTCTGAGATGTGGGGGGAGAGAGAGAGAGAGAGAGAGAGAGAGAGAGGATTCGAAATGTCATTCAAGAAGTATCCCCAAACATTGCAATTATGTTTCTTTTTTTAAAATTGAGTTTATTGGTTCATTTTAGGTGTACAGTACAGTTACATTCATTATTGGGCTAAAGGTGTAGCAATTATGTTTCTTGACCATGCTCCTTGGATACCAGCCCCCAAATCAGCCCCACAATATGACAAAGTCAAAATACATGTGAATATGGCACATTGTTTTCTATAATAGTTTTCCATAACTTTATTACTCCAACACAGATTACAGTCACGCTTTCCTAACAATGTGTGACACTTAGAAAATAAATGTGAGACTGGTTTGGTTTAATTTCATAGATAAAGGAGAATTATAGCAATAATCAAGATATTTTAATTAAGTGAATTTTTTCTCAGTGTAGTAAATATATTCATATTGTATATTGGAAGTGCTGACGCTATTTTCAACAATCCCTGAATTTCACATCAGCACAAAAGCACATATAAAGCATCTCTGTAACCATCCCTGAGCAGTGTTTCATATAGTGCTCAAATGATTAAAGCTGTTATGATAAAGAGGTAACATAAAATGTCCTCTCTTCCTAGTAAGTTTAATTTATAGCACTACTGGAAACAAATAAAAAGCAGTATAACACAGAATATAGCCCATGAGAAATGTTAGTGGAATCTGGTGTTACATGAACTGAGAGACTGCAAAGGTTTCATGAGAGAGAACTATGGCTAAGACAAACAAGATACTACCTGAATAATCAGATTTGTGCAACAGCTTGTTTCATATGATCATGTGTATTAGGTAAACACTTCAATCTCCACTGAACCATAATTCCTACACTTGAAATACACAGAGATCTATTTTCAGGTAATTCATAGTTGAACTTGATATTACTTCTAAATTTTATGTTATCTAAGAAACTTTTCACCCATTTCTTATTACTTATTGTATTCCAGTGTCGATAGCTGCTTGCTATGTCTAGCTAAACTCTTACTGAACTTAGAACAATCATTGTCATTGTTGGCTACTTCATGTCAGAAATCATAGCATCCTGTCACCAAACCCTAGTAGAAAAATATCTTTGAAAAAATGTCTCTTTGTGTTTTCTTTTTTTTATTTCTACACAACTCTTTTACAAGTTTGTTGTTTTCTTGCTCTAGTCCTGAGGATTGAACCCAGGGCCTTATAAATGTTAGGTAAGCACTCTACCACTGAGCTCTACCTCCAGCCCTTTAAAAAATTTGAGACAGGGCTTGTTACGTTGTTCAGGGGGCCTTGAAATTGTGATCCTCTTGCCTCAGTCTTCTGAGTAGATGGACACACAGGCGTATAACATTTGCCAAGCTCTTCTACAAGTTTTAAAAGACAGTAAGGCTTTACTAGTACTATTAAAATAATGCTACATTTATGGAGCACTCAGTTGTCAGGTCCTATGCCATGCAATTTTCATATGAGGAAACTCCCTTAGAGTTTAAGAAGTGCAAAGAGGTAAAAGTGAGGCGGCTGACACATGGAATTTCTGTCTGGACCTAAACTTCATACTGTAAGTCACCACATTTTTAGGCAGAAATATTTTTTAAGATTCTGAACGACTAAAACATTATTAGTTCTTATTTTAGCAGATAAACTTCTTACAATACAGTTAAAGGCAAATAAATGCTTAATTTTATCAACTTATAAAGTATTTTAATAAATATAAATATTAAGTTGACCTTTATATAAGATTGATCAGTATTACCTTCCGTACTTAAAAGTAGTCAAACATTTAAGGGTGATATTTTGTATGATTTGTTTTCTTTTTTCTTCCATCTTGGTTTCTAGCTAGAAAACGGTTTCAATATTCTATATAGATAAGTGTCATTGAAGGGAATACATATCAAGCTCCTTTAAAAATTTAAAATGACATCTTACAATCTATGAGTTGTCATTGTAGGACCATTAGCAGGGAATGGACGTACTTCCAACAGATTTACTCCATGTTCAAAATACTTATACGGATATTTTTCATACCTCTTAATATTTTTTACCTTTACCTTCCTACTAATTGGGAAATAACCTGGGAAAACATAAATCACCTCCACAGTCACATCTTGAGTGTGGGACAATTATATATTGCTACTAATGTAAGTGTGACAAATAAAAATAAAATACTACCCTGTAGTGATTAGACATACTTTAGGACTCTATAACCATAACTCTAAATATCTGTAGAGCTTTAAATAATTGTCCAGGCCTATTGAGGGTTTACTTAATGAATGTTTGCAACTTTTGAGGTATTTATGATTGATATTTTTTTTTTGATACAGTGTCTTGTGCTGTAACTCAGACTGGCCTTTAACTCACTGTGTATCCTAGACTGGCCTTGAACACATAGAGATACTCCTGCCTCAGCATCCTGAGTGCTGGGAGTTCAGGCCTGCAGCACCAAGATTGATCATTTTCTTAATTTATGGAACATAATTCCAAAATTAAATGTGTATTTTTAAACTAAACATTCAGTATGAAGCTGATTTAGGAAGAAATGCCCCTGAAATAAGACATATTTTGGTAATGTATGAATATTTATTAGGACATTGGAATTGCAAAAGTCTCAAATGAAATAATGCAAATTTGAAATTAATTTATGACTTTCTGATTAAGATATACTATTCAGTCTAAAATTTTACATTTGCATGTTGCTTCCTTTTTATTCATCTTTGAGAATTAAGCTCATTTCAATAGTTTTATTTGATTGAAAATATTCAGTTTTAATGCTATGTATTTCTCTTGTAGATTCATAAACAATTATTAAATACTTACACAGTATTATATCTGGAAAGAGACAAAAAACTCTTAGAAGTTAGTTTTTCATCAATTAAACAGCTTATAGGAAAAATAAGATTATGTAGAAACATGTAAAGCTAAATAAATTGCTAGATAAATGCCAAAAAATTCAACTTTATAGACATAGAAAGTTATGAATTAAAGGGAATTCTTCTAAAAAAATTTTGACCCACATCTTGAAAAAAAATAGTGGGAATTGTTGGACAGTAAAGAATGAAAAGGAAAAATAAATACTAGCTCAAGAATATGTTGTGGTAAGTTTGTTTGATGGTGGTAGCATTTGCAATAGAAAAGAATTTTATTATCAAGGATTAGTCCCAGGGTAAAGGGGAGAGAATAAAAACAGCAGAGAAATAAACTCTAAGTCAAATGGTATATAGGCATTAATTCTAGTGTTGCCCGTACTTATGTGGGAGCAGTTGGAAAAGTGTCTCTAGGGAAAAAGACAAACATCTTAGTTTTCTACATTGTACTTTGGGTATGCAGTTCCTCTGCAATTAGAAGACTTCAAAAACTGAAATACAGAAAGATCCATTGTCACCCATTTATGGATAATTTCAAAATTTGATGCAAGTCAGTTACTTAGCATCAAATGCTAAGAACTAAAGACAAAAGATTAAACACTGAAGTTATTGTTGGAGAAAAGAAGAACAAAACAAGAATAAAAGCAACCACTGAACAAGAGATTGTACCACACCGTACAATTTATTCTAAAAAAAAAAAAAGTTAGCAATTTAAATAAAGCTTTTCTATGATTATGAAAGTAAGAAAACTTGACACTTAGATCTACCCTCTTAAATTTTTAAGAGTACTATACAATATTGTTAACTATAGCCACAAAATTGTATAGTAGTACCCGGAAGTCAGCGATTTTGCATAACTGAAACTGTGCTCGTTGAATAACAACCTTTTTAATGACTCTAACAGACTTATGTGTAACTGAATTTGCATTATGACTCCACATTATGACTCTAAGGGTTAAAATGTGCATAAAGGCAACTGGATTGTTTATTGTGGATAAGGTCCATGGCTCCCCACAAATAGTTGAGAAGCTTCTGTACTTCACTGGCAGCCTTTTGGCGACTGAAAGCTAACAGTCTTAGCAAGATGGTTCAGAGGTCAGACACACGTAGGAATGCATAGGAAATGAAAAGAGTGATGTCTTTGAAGTAAGTGAAACACCAGATTTGAGTTACTATTCTGATTATGTCCTCATACATTATGCACTTTGAGGCCTGAGGAGTCTTGCAAGAAATAATTGGAAGGACAACAGAGAAGAAAGGAGAGATAGAGGAAGGAAACAAGTGTATGTATTTTTTTTCTGAGCAAGGAGCCATAAGACAAAGAGTTCACTTAACAAATTTGGTCCCAAAAATGGATGTGGAGGAATGGTTACTTTAAAGGTATCAGACTACCCTCCTAAGGATAGCTTTATTATCCTACTCTAGTTCGGATTCAGACAAGGCCTGAAAAAGAAAGGACATCCTTCTCATACGAGATAGAAGAGAAGACCATACCCTGATGCTGAAACCTTTGAGGTGTGGCTTGTGCATTCCTGCAGGATCACTGCCCGTGCTTCATCCCACTGTTCGTATCCCATGAAAAATCACTGTGCTCAGCCTATCTTCATAACAGACAGAGGAAAATGTCACTTCCAAAAGAACCACAATTTGCTCTAGAACATACAATCATTCCTATAGTTTTTCATTGTCATAGAAGAAAACATTTAGTTTGATAAGATTTAATGTATATTATTGTCTGTCTAGTGGATTTGAAAGATGGATGGATCACTATCATCCAAGACCTAGAAAGTGGATACATACTGAGGATATACTCCTAAGTGAAATTAATAAGTCACACATGTGTAAATACCAAATAATTTCTCTGGTGTGAATAAACTATAATAGTACATAAGATCCTAATGAGATAATTGACAGTGTGAAATAGGAAGAAAAGGGCTAAAGTTGTAGGGAAAGTGGGAAGGGTAGGGGAAAAGGGAATAAGGGAAAGGAAAAAAATAGGAGAAAATGAAATTGGATAGGTTTATTATTTCCAGATATATATGATTTTTATTCACTTTCCTTTAATTCTGGAGGTGAGAACACAGGAACAGGAAGGGTAAATGAAGGTGGAAGAAGACAAGAAGTGAAAAGATATAAGAGTTTATGAGAAAATAAGGATTATGTTTTTAAAGCTAAATGTTTCAGATAACCTTCTGTACTACAAGTTTAGATAAGAGAAACTGGCAAATCTTTTGACAAGCATTAGTCTATATCCTTATCAGTTTAACAAATGGATGCTCAGTGTAATATCAAATATTTTCACCAGAATTATTTAGCATTTTTATATGTAGCAGCAAAAATTTCTACCAAAAAGGTCAGTTTCCAGATAAAATAGTGCTTTTAAAATTTTTGAAACATTTCAAACTCTTCTTAAATTTCATTTTTCATGGAGAAAATACTTAGCCAATAGTCAACAATTAAAACTGTGATAAATGAGCAATAAATTAAAAATCATAATTATTAAAATCAGGGGACTTCATTTGACCAAAAATATTTTTTGAAAGTTAACCTGTAGAAGCAAACTATGTACAAAAATAATCACTAATAACAATAAATGAAGAAAGAAGAATATATTCACATAATTGATTGCCTCCTTTTTCAAGCTCTTTCACGTCTGCTTTCAGTCACACGTGTGATAACTGTGACTCTAGAGAAAAGGAAAGAACTAGAGAAATTTGAGAAAGGGGACACCAACCCCTACAGGTCAACGGTTTTCATGCACATCAAGAATTGAAGCCAAGCAAATTCAGGTTTAATGGAACATCCCCCCCAGGGAACAAAAGATCTTTCCTAAGTAATACATTACATTCTGGTCTTGGTGAGGTGTTACGGGAAATCAGGCTGTCCTTCAGCTGCCCTGTGAGGCTATCCATCAGACTGACTTGTACACATATAGTTTAAATCAAGAAAAAATGGACAGTTGTCCAGTGTTCATTGTGCTCCAAAGAAAAATAACTGCAAGCAGAAGTTAATGCTACTTTTTGATCATGTGATCAATGCCTAACAATAAGCTTGGCATTATAATCAATTTGTACATCATCTTTCTGGTCCTTGATAAGAGTCATTTCTCTTTTTCTACTTTTTTTGAATCTTCCAGAAATAAATGGGCCGGGGATTTAGCGCAGCGGTTCGGTGGCCTGCCTTGCAAGAGCAAGGACCCAAGTTCAATCCCCGGTACCAGAAAAAAATAAAGTAGACTCGGTGACTATAATTTATTTTGAGCTAAATCCCCAGCCCTTACTATTGAATATATATATATTCGATTATTTTAATGCTTCTAAGAGCTGTAACACTTGACTATAGGATTATTGTAATACAAAAAGTAATCTAAACTTTTAAATGACAGCATTCTGTAATAAAACAGTGATTTCCTGACACGTGATAAAGCTAAATGGAGGAAGATTTTTTCACTCTGTGTTCTTTCATCTGTTTCAAAGGTCATTGTGCTTTCAGTTCTGTCCCTAATTCCTTCATTTGAAGCAGTACTTGACTACAATGAGTATCAGAAAATCAGACACCACTAATAATTAAATGTCATTTAGCTTTCTTGCTGATTTTTCTTCCCACTACCAACCCAAAAGTGTTTCCTGGGGAAATACGGTCAATTTAGGATCGACATTTGAAGCTATATTGGCCTAAGAAAAGACTTATCACACTTTAGCTGCCAACTGTATTCATAGCAAATAGGCTAACTTAGTCTGAGAAAGAAGATCTGAGGACTGAGCTAAGAAAAACCATGCAACAGAAAACATTTGGCTGCACTTTACCCTGCAAGCTACAACAGAATGGAGCATGACAGAATCTCAAGAAATTAACGGGGTTTTTTTTTAGGCCATACTGAAAGGAAATCAGGTGATAAATATTGATCAACTTTAGAAATGAAATTCTGACATGTTAGTAATAGAGAGACCTTGAAAACATGGTGCCAAATAAAATAAGTCAGTCTCAAAAGGAGAAACACTGGGTGTTTCTACTTATATCCGTTGTCTAGAAATTGTCGAATTCCTGGAGACAGAAAGTAGAATGGTAGTCTCAGGGTTGGGCCGAAGGAGAAACAGTGACTTACTGTTTAACAGGATGCAGTTTTAGTTTTGGAAGATAGAAAAGTTCTGGAGTTGAACAGTGATGATGACTGCACGGATGTGAATGCACTTCATGCCACTGAGCTGTACACTTACAGATGATTAAAATGGTACGAATATTTCACTCCAGTGTACAATTGTACACACTAATGGGGGAAGGATAAATAGATATCAGAGAATTATGAGAGATTGGGGTAAGTCAGGTAGCAGGTATTTGCTTAGCTGTTATTGACTCTGTAATTCTAAATGGAAAGCTTTTTCTCTGTCACCCCTAACCCCAATATGCAAGAAGTGGGTCACTGAAGATGTGACCTTAGAAGTGTATATTTCCCTCCTCTGCTCCTTTCTGTTTCTGCATTGAGATGCAGTTTTCCTCCACCACACTCCTGTGCCAATGCAGTTCCTGCGTTAGAGCTGGCTGACACTGTGAACCAAGATAAATCTTTACTTAACGCGCAGGTGTTGAGTATTTTGTCCCAGTTTTAGGAAATATTTCTAATACAGTCATCTACCTTTCTTCATCCTTTGAGGAGATGAAAAGGTCTGAATCACCACCATCATCCAGATATCAGACCTAGAGCTCTACTTCTGCAAGTGATTTTTGTACCTTGTAATGTAATATGACTCTAGACCAGAGATAGTGGTGTTACTTTATAAAACCTTGAATGCCTTGGTCTTTTTTTTCCAGTCAGTTAGTGATTTTTAAAGTGTGCTGCACAAACAATATTTGAGTGATACACATGCTGAGGTATGTTTTTTGTTTTTATTTTTGTTTGGTTTTTGGTTTTTTGAGAAAGGGTCTCAAAACATTGAGTGAGTACAGAAATCTCACTGCCCTGCACATAGTTAAATAAAATATGAGAAGAGGGAGGAGGGGGTGAAGGGAGGGCAGGGACAAGGGAAAAATGAGAACCAAGACCTGTCATGTAGAGGTACAAGATCCCAACAATGAATGTAACTGTGCTGTATCCCTAAAATGTACCAATAAACTCAATTAAAGCTGAAAAGAAAAGAAAAAAAATATAAGAGGAAAAAAATGGAAACAGAGTCTTTATGAATAAAGGACTGTGGAAGGGGTAAAGGGAGGGCAGGGGTAGCAGGAAAATGAGAGCCAAGACCTGTCATGTAAAGGTACAAGATCCCAATGATGAATGTAACTGTACCGTATACCTTAAAAGTACCAATAAACTCAATGAAAAAAAAAAAAGAAGTAAACACACACACACACACACACACACACACACACACACACACACGCAGAGACTACCTTGATACTACCTTGCTTCACCAGTCACCTGTTATCCACATCTAGTGACCCGGCCTTCTCTATGGTTCACATTAATTCACAAGCTGCAACTCTTCTTAAACTCATTTCTTGGAGCAAATGTCAGCATTTTTTCTAAAGTGGAATACTGTTACACTGTAGTGCATTGTGCTTTGTAATGCTTTAGCACATATAAAATTGTGCTACTGTTTTTATTGATTTAAAATTAGAGATATCACTCATGAAATTTTTGAGTACCGTGCACCAACTCCAGTATTCCCACTGGCCCCGTGGCTTTCATTGTCCAACTAAATGCACTACACTGATGTTTTAGAACACATATGTTAGAGAAGAAGTGGCTGCATTGTGTAAATTGAGATTACACCATTTAGGAGATTGAACTTTCCTATACACAATTCCATTTTGAAAGAGTTAATTATAATAAGCTTTACTCTTCACTGATTAATAGTGCAAAGAAAATGTGGCTTCTTCATTTTTCTGCAACTATCCAGTTTTCTTCATGAGGCCTCCCTTGCTAAAAAGGATTAAGAATTTTAATTTTTTGTGGGGGTATTTGTTAGTTATGCAACAATTGTCCTCCTAGAACCTCTCATTCCAGAATCCCAAACAGAAACTGGGCTACTTTCATCTTTTCCTTTAATCCATTTGTTGGACCTGTGATGTATTAGTCTTAGTGCCTATCCCCTACTTCTGTCTCTTTCTCCTTCTTGTCATATCTCTTGGAGCTAAAAGCATATTATTTTTAATCTTATTTTTCTGGCTCGGACTTCTCTTGCATGTTATTCCTATTCCAGAGGCAAGTAGCTTCATAGTTCACTCAGATTAGTGGAAACGAGAGCCGCTCCAGGGTATGGAAGAACCTTCAATCGAGTCTGCGGGATATCTCTTGACATTTGCCCAGGATGCAGAGATAGACGAAATCCTTTTATCTCTCACCAAAGCCTGGCTTTTGTGATAATTTTCTAGCTTGAGCCTCAAAAATTTTGCTCTGGATATCAAAATTTTAAAGTTGACTCTTTTTTTTTTCTTTGCATTCCTGCAATGACAGTTGGAATCTTTTCCAAAGCCAATAAGATGCATCTCACTAGATGTGAAAGTTACTCAAAAGGTATGTAAACAATAACAATAAGATTTTTCAATAAATATCAGTTCTATCCCATGTATGTGATCCTCATTTGGAATTTGCATATATACCATGTATTATATGAGAAGGAAATTACCTTCTCAAATTCTAAAACTTTAATATTTTGCTCAGTAATTTTCTGCTCTGAAAAAAGCATAGCATTCTCTTAATCGAATCAATACAAGTACAAAGGAAATAAGGGAATTAGTTGTGACCAATAAAGAAAAGTCCTGTGGCCTTTTAAATTTATTTAGCTACATCACCAGACTCAACTCTAGAAAATTTAAATTTTATATTACCCCGAGAAGAAATTACATAAAAACTGTCTATTGTTTCCCTGTAGTACTTGGAAAACAAACGAGTTGCCTGCAAGCTGTTAAAGGACTATAGAAACATCTATTGGAATATAATTGACTCTCATACCTAAACTGAGCAGGAAAATAAGCACTGAAAATGTAAAATGTGAAAAAGTTTACTTTTTTTTTTCTTTTTTTTGAGACAGGATCCCACTATGTAGCCCAGCCTGGCTCTAACTCACAGCCCTTCAACCTCTAGAGTGCTGGGACTATAGGCATGTGCCACCGTACCCAGACTAATTACAGTTCACTTAACCAGATACTAGGAGATCATTTAAGATACCTAATGTCTTATACAAGTTTTATATGTAGAGAAGATTATTCAGTTTTTGAAAATTTAAATTAATATTTAATTAAAGTTATACACTCAAGTCAAGATTCTTAAAAACATATGCTTTAAAATAAATTTATACATTTTGTAATAATGTTGAAATAAAAATAATTTTACATGTCCTTTGGTTAATGTTTAAATTACTTCTATTTTAGAAGATTAAACTTTCCTATTTAATTCTTTCAGAAGAATTAATTGTATCTTTTAAACATATATGACACTAAACATATAGCTTTAATACCTCTGGTCTTGTCAACACTTTAAATTCCTGAAAAGACACACTTACAAAACTAGTGTTCAAGGTTTTCCTAGGAACTTGTTATCCCTTTTAATAAATATTCTTTAATTATATTTATCAATTCAGTTACCTAAATAACAAATAAAAAACATTACAACAGGCATTCAAAATTTGAACAGAAAAAGATAAAGTCTTGATTTAATGTATCTGTCTACTTTTTTTTTTTGTACAGGGCTTGAACTCTGGTCTGTGCACTTGCAAGGCAGGCAGCAGAGACACTGAGCTAAATCCCAGGCCCTGTCTACTTATTTTTAATCTTTTCATAGTCTTAAATAAACTTAGGCAAGAGGAACAGTTAGTGTAGACAAAATCCAAGACAATGGTATAGACACATAGTATCTCTTAATGACATATTTGAACCCAAACAAAACTGGATTCTAAATTCTTTCATGGTTTGACCCAGTTGCAAGTAATCACCCTGAACTTTTCTTAGAACAGATTTCTGCTTGTTCAGAATTAGAGGGCATGTTCACAGATTTCTGTTGATCATTAGTTCTACAATTTAGGGCCGGGGATTTAGGTAAGTGGTGCTGCCGCCTGCCTTGCAAGTGCAAGGTTCTGAGTTCCATACCCAGCTTTAAAAAAAAA
>NW_022900917.1:28488028-28505538 GCF_012274545.1 Fukomys damarensis | reverse complement strand
AAAAAAAAAAAAAAAAAAAAAATGGATAAGGAGTGGTGCCTTCTATTGTATGAGAAAAAAGCCTGCATTTTAGTAAAGCATATTTAGAAAAAAATCACCGTCCCTGTTCTCTTTATCCAATTTTATGAGAGTAACTCCGAACTGATTTTAGCTTAATTGGGCATGAAGGTAAAAAATTCTGCAATCCCAGGAAGGTTGCAAGTAAACTTCAGAATCACTTGAGTGAGTTCATTTAATCTTACTCTTCAAAGGAGTCCGCATTCTTTTCATATTATATTTTTCCTACTCTTGACCATTATTCAACAGAGAATATATTTGCAATAATGTGCATTTTCAGGTTGAAATAGGAAGTCTGGAAAGGAGTGTTAATAACAATTTATTTAACCATAAATAAAATGTGTGGCTTTAGTCATAACAATATTTAGATAATATGGACAAAAGAAAGCTAATATAGGAGAGGAATAGCTCTTGTGACTAAAGAGATCTAGAACCAAATTCTAGCTTGGTTCATGTATTTCATCATTGGAGATCTCTCAAGGACTAGACGATCTATTAGAATCCTGACCCATTTTCTTAAATTTGTAGTTACTTAAAAGTGAAAGAAAGCTATGTATTGTCTAGACGCTTCAGGGGTCTAACTCAGAACCTTGCATTTGCGAGACAGGCATGGTGCCACTGAGCTAAATCCCTGGCCTTGTCTGGAAAGTTTATGAAATGAGTAGTTACTAATGCAAAATACATAGCCGAGAGTCACTTTCTCAAGTTATCATTATATTCAAACAGATCATTTCCAATAGATTAACTGCATCTTGATGCCAGCCAGGCTAATATTTACATCTCCTACCAGAATCTTAAAATCTTATACTGGTTGAATACAAACATTTAGCAATATAAAATTACATAACCATAATTAAGATTTCCCAATTGTGTTAGTAACTCAAGACATTATTAATATTTACATATTGGATGTAGGTTTTGATCCAAAGAAAATTATCATTCAGCAAGCATTTTTCTCGGTCTTTTCTTATATCCTTATGTCCCTTTTACTTCCCTTAGAAATTTTTAGTTGTCTTAGTATTTGTTTGTCTGCAATTAATTTGATCATTTTTGGTTTGTCTACTTTCTGAAAAGAGGATTCTCTGTGAAGTTAACAGCAATGCCCTGAGAATTAAATTGCACGATTAGTTCTAATCATTGTCAAATAACTAGGTAAGTCACAAAGTAAAGCCAAAAATATATAAATACTCACATATTTCCAGATATTTAATTTCTGACAAATCTAGACAGAACAACTCTTTGATAATTAATATGGCAGTTGTAAAGGAAATAAATGTACTCACTTTTCCCAATGATTTTTTCCCTACAGTCGTTGTTTAAAGCTTTTGATTTTTCTTCCACATTATTGTAGCATATGTTAACTCATGTCTTGCTCGTGAATTTTCTTATTCCACTTTTTCTTCACCATCTGACCATGTCACTTTTCCTGTAACATAATTCTGAACTTATTATTTTTCTTTTAGTCTAGTATATACTTATTTCACAAATCATTATTGATCACTTGCTATATGATAAGAACAAGTTCTTCACCACTTCTTAGAGTAAGTCTCTCGTTAGTGTAATATCCTCTATAGTACGAATGTGATAAACAAAAACAGCATAAAATTATGGCTCATGACTGTTAATCTCGTTATGTCAACTTCATTAGATTAAGAAATTCCTAGGAGATTCGTAAAGCATGCTCAAGAAGGGCCTCCTAAAGGACGGGTTTCCCAGGGCTCATTTCTCTGTTAGCAATACCTGGGTACTCAGAGACCTCTGCCAGGCTACTGTTCAAGTTGGCATCTCCTCCCTGGTTGCTTACATGTGGTGCTGGGATTATCGGACCTGCAGAGTACAGGAATTTTGCGGTCAGGAAGGCTTCCATCCAGATTTCAAAAGAATGCCTGGGGGATGTGGCAAGGATGTGGCTTAGTGATGCCACGCCTGCCTGGCAAGTGCAAGGTCTTGAGTCCAATCTCTGGTATGAAAAAAAAAATGCCTGGGAGATAGGGAAGGACACTTCGAGGAGAGGATAGTATGAGAAGCTGTGGAAGTGAAGCTAAAGGTGCAGTGGATTCCCAAAGAGGTTGGAGATGCCAGGAATCTGAAAAAGGCTGCAGTTTGAGAATGGAGCTAGCCTAAGAGAGAGGCCATATAGGTTGCGACCGTGGAAACCATAGCGGTGTGGCTACCCCAGCCCTCCGAAAAACCGGGTCTCACCACCATGTGAACTTAGAGCTACAGGATTTAACGTTTCCTCTATTTGATTCGATCTTGATTTAATCCAATTATTTTCTATCCCACTATTTCTCCCTTTAGGAAAGAAATGATTACTGGTGTCATTGTATCTTGGCATTATGTAATTTGGGCTTCTTTTTTATTTTTATAGAGAATCATAGCTTAGAGTTTGTCTTGAGTCTCAGAAGAAATGCTTGGACTTTGGAAAAAATACTGAAACTGTTGAGACTTTAGGAAATGGATTATTACGCTCTTTATTGTACACTGAATAGTTGTATTATGTTAGGGTGAATTATGAACTTACCATTGACATTATATGGAAATTAAATATGCTTTGAGGAAATGTGCTTGTAAAGTTGCCAAGGTGTGGATTATAACCATGAATCCTGATGTGTCAGTTTCATTGTATTAATAACTAATAGACTGGTAAAGCATTCTCCTTAAATTAGTAATGCATTCTCCTATGCGTGTCTGAGGTATGACTTTGGGTGCAATATATGGTCCCTCTCTGTTGTCCTTATTTTTCTCTCCTGCTTCTTGGTCATCATTAACTATGCAGCCTTGCTCAAACATGCCCTTCTACCATGAGGGGAGTGAAAGCTTTCAGCTTGTCTACCATGTACTGAATCTCCTGAAACCATGCACTACTTTTAGTTATGTGTGTTGGATATTGTGTCTCAGTGCAAGAAAACTGACTGATATAGAAAGGCAATCAGTCAGAAAGAAGCTGCCCACAAAGAGTAATGGTGCAACTGAATATTTAACTAACCATCAAAATTAAAGGCCATGAGTTAGAAAAATAAAGGAAATAGTCTCTTTGGGGGACTATAAGTCCTGTAATTTAACATGATCAAAATCAGCTGTTGTTTAACCAGTAAAGAGAAGATTCATTTTAAAAAAATGTTTCAACACTATGGTTATGTACGTATTCGGCAATAATTAGAAAATACAATGGTTTTAACAAAATAGAAATTACTGTTACGTAACTTTATCTGAGCACAAACTGTCTAAGTCTAATGTAGTGATGTGTGAAGACCAATGCACTTTCCCTCTTGCCAGTCTGTTACTTCTATATTGATACCTATTGATAATGACTGGCTAACTTTGTAGTCGTTAGGAGAGGGAAGTGTGATGCTCCTGTTTTCAGGGTCCCTCTTCCCCCTCCCCTGCACTTATTTTGCTGGTGTGAAGGAAGATACAAAATAATTCTATAATTTGTAGATACCACCCTTAGAACAAACAATGTTAGCCTTTTAGTTGCAACATCATTATGTTTTTTAGCCTATGTCATTTGAGGATGGCAAGTATGAATAATATCTTAGCAGGTCCTCTTGTCGAGAGGCCAGTCCCTTGTTACACTAGATCTTAGTCTGATACCCACTTGTTGGGATCACTTTAACTATTGTGAAATATGCTCCTTTTCATCCTCATACTGAAGCAATTTCAGGTAAACCTTTAGCTACCAAATCTGAATCATCCTTCATGTAAAATCACAAACTTAGTTGGGCATAGGCAGACTCTGTCTTCTATACCTCTCTGGAGTTATGACTGCAAGAAGATTATTCTTGATCCTCTCCACTTGGCCATTTTACCTTTTCCTCTCCCAGTTTCCTGTCTCCTCTTGAGGTAGCACCCAAAAGATTCATGGTAAGCAGATTTCCAATGGTAGATCTACACAGCAATCTTCCCCTCGTGTTGAAATCTTTATACTCTATGAAATATGAAATTTTCATACTTTTTGCCCTTGGCTTCAGAGATGCTAGGTGGGTGTCATTCTCTCCTCACTGTAGAGATGAAACTGATGAGGCTGGATCATAAGCACTGCGCACTCTCACATGTCAGTTCTCCACACACGTCCTCTCCTATCAAACTGAGGCCAAGAAAGGATGCAAGAGAAATGAGAGTACTACCCAGTAGTACCTGGGGAAGTGGATAACAGTGAGAGTAATTAATAAAAATAATAGCAGCTAATTATTAAGTATGGTTTACCTGCCATTTTCCCATCCACGTACTTTATACATAGTAATTCCTTTCACATTTGCCTAAAGCACTATAAGTAGTACAATTTTTGGATAAGGTTAAGTAACTTGCCCAGGCTTACAGCCTAGTAAGTGGCAGAAGTAGAAATTGATTCCAGGAAGCCTGGCTCCTGAGCCTAGTGCTGAGATGTAGCTCTTCCGAGGCTTACGTGTCATGGGACATTGAGGTGCAACTATCAAGATGACAAGAGGAGAGTGTGTTTGTGCACTTTGAAGGAGCTATTGAAACTTAACAAAACAACAATGTTCTGGGCCGGGGATTTAGCTCAGCGGTTCGGTGGCCTGCCTTGCAAGCACAAGGACCCGGGTTCAATCCCCAGTACCAAAAACAAAACCAAAAAAACAATGTTCTATAAAGTTACCAAACATGGAAAAGATCAGAAAAAGTGCTGATTCATCCCATCAGAAAATGAAGCAATCATCTCCTGCAAACAAATACTAATTAAGACTCAACAGCTTTGTATATGATCTGGAAATCATTATTAATCGGTCTCAGTTTCCTTTTCAGTCACAATTATATGCATAGCAAGCTGTTGATAGAAGCACATTCTCAAGACATCAAAGACACTGACATATAGCTGGTACTTAAAATTCAATAGCCCTTCCATTTATATCTATGGTGTCACCATGTCTGTGTCTACATATCTAATGAATGCTGTAACTATAAATAAACTAGATTTTTATTTAGCTTTGTGATAGCAGATAAAAATGTTTTAATATTTTCTATATAAAATCCACAAATTGCTGTTTTTCCTGAATTAGATTTTTTAATCAAATGTTTGTGAGAATACGAGCATTTTGTCCTTATAAAAAATCCTTCTTTAAGATATTGGAGATCTTGTGCCAAGCTTATGTTATTTCATCATATGAAAGCGCATATATAAGTATTTATGTAAAAATAATGAAATAAAAGGGGTGTGGAAAGGAAGGGGAAAAATAGAAATGTATGATGTACATATACCGATTCCCTATAGTAAAAGCAGTTAATATGTACTGCAAGCATGTACTAATAAAAGTAAAAAATAAATGTAAAACATAGGAAAGATAAAAAAAATAGAAATTATATAGCCACTGTGGAAATGAAAAAGGATTCTAGTTCTGTAACATTGTGGTCAAACTTGTGGTGCCTTAGTTTAATCATTCCTTACTGCAAATGTTTTGTGACTTGACAGATACTATAAACTTATGAAATAGAGAATAATGTGAAAAAACTTCTTAATGAGTGTTATTGACATTTGATAATGTTATTAATCTAAAAGTATTGAAAACGGAATTTTAAGTCATGTGAACTTGTGGTTAAACTGGGCTTTTTCCAAGAAGGTTTACAGAAAGTTTGTTCTAATTTATTAGAACGATCTGTAGAGGCAACTTATACATTGGTGAATTTTTGAAACTAGTAACACATTTGCAAGCTATAAAAGACAATAAAAGACACTATCTGGAACAATATAATATCACCTTTATTACCCCTATAAAATCTGTTTCCTTTTCTGGAATAAAAACAAATAAGAATATTGAAGTACATTGATAAGATGTTTCAGACATGTTTTCAGATGTCTGCTTTCTAAGTAAAAAGAGAAACAGAATAAAGTAAATACCAAATAAATTTCTTGATAGATGGCCATCAAAATGAAGGAAGAGAGTATGGCATTATTACATGTGAAAATACCAACACAGCTTCCATGTGTCATGTAGAGCACCCAGCAGCCCTCCATGAGGAGTTTCATTTCTTTTCCCATAAAAACAAGTTAAAGTATCAGATGAAAATTCAATCCCAAGTTGCAAGTCACACCTCCAGGGAAATTTTTGCTTTGCTATTTTTAAATTGTTACCTTTCTAAAGATAAATATTGATTACTTTATACCATTTTATGTGTATATTTTTCATAACACACACCTATCATCCAGCAGTGAAACTGGCAGAGGAAAAGATAAAATGGCCAAGTAGAGAGGATCAAGAAAAATCCTCTTGCAGTCATAACTCCAGAGAGGTATAGAAGACAGAGTCTGCCTATACCCTACTAAATTTGTGATTTTACATGAAGGATGATTCAGATTTGATAGCTAAATGTTTATCTGAAATTGCCTCAGTATAAGGATGAAAAGGAGTATGTTTCACAGTATGTAGAGTGATCCCCACTTGTTGTTACACTAGACTAAGATCTAGTGTAACAAGGGACTGACCTCTTGACCAGAGGAACTGCTAAGATATTATTCATACTTGCCATCCTCACATGACATAGGCTAAAAAGCATAATGATGTGGCAAAAATAAGGACCTAATATGTTTCTTAATATGCATAAAATTTAGAAATATTTTGATAACTTTTGAATATTAATCTATCTGCTGTTATTTAGACTAGGGTCAGGTGTGATGCCAAACATCACTATAGCACTAGAAGGCATTCCAAAATAAAAAGGTATAATCTCTACCCACTAGATTCCTAGGGAGTCAGTTTTGAAGGACATAAACTAGATATCATTTCCCAGAGAAAATAATAATGGAGACTGATACACATAAAAGTACACTTTTTCCTTACTGCGACATTTAGCAACAGAAACTTATTCAGTGTCTTAGGGAAAAAAATCCCTAGTGTGCATTTTGTGCATCTTTTTATGTTTATACAGGGAGGAGATGATTTATATAGTAATCAATTTTTAAGTTGAATTTGGGGAATCAAATTTTATGCAGGAACAGTAGATTTGATGAGCTAACACTTCCAATGAAAAGAAGTCATGAGTACTGACTATGAGATCTGAATGTTACTAGATGATGAAGGGAGGTTGGTAACTGGGCCACGTGCCATGTAGTATGGTGTGACTAGTTAATATATTTAGTCAAGATCAATTTTACTCAGATGGGGTAAAAGATGCTTTGTTTCAATAATGATATTGAACCCTGCAATCCAATGTAAAGTATTATGGAGTAAATGGTTACTTTATTTAATGGATGGATACATGTGTTACTCTAAAAGTCACTAAAATGTATGAGATGGAAGTCTGGAGAATATTTCTACATAGTAAAGCAGAAAATTATTAATTTTATTTTCTGACATGTTTGGTTCCATTAAATGTACACTTCAAGGCAAAAGCAAAATTTAGAAGAAAGGAGGGAAAAATTAGAGGTTAATTGCCTTTATTGATCTCACACTAGTTTTGACAGCTTTTATGCATTAAAATATGTGTAAAAATGGATGATTATATTCTTAGTAAGGTTATGTGCTTTGAGACATTTTATTCTCAATATTGAAATTTTAATTCTATTTGTAATCTGAAAAGGCTGATTATATTACATTTATGGAAATACCACTTGTTATATGTGTGCACTGTTGTGCTAAAATATTGAATGTTTTTCACATAATTTTACAATTGAATATGCACTTCTCAACAGTTTAGAGGAAAGGAGTACTAATCACCTAATAAGCACTTCTTTATTATCTTATTATTTTGTCTCTTTTAGTAGATAAATACCTTATAGTAAATGTATATATATATATATATTACAGTATATTTATATTAGAGTATATGTATATAGTATACATATCTACAAAATATACTATAAAATGTAGTGTATTTTCCTATTGCTTGTTATGAAGCAATGGGTATCCAGAAAGATATAAATACATCTTAGACTAAATACAAATACATAGATATAGGTGTTTTATATATCTTAGACAAATATAGAGGTATATCTACATATACATGCATGGATATATTTTCCTAGTGCTGCATAATGTTACCCTGAACTATCATAACCTAAAATAGCAAGCATTCATTATTTCAGCAGTTCTGTAGATCAGGAGTCTGTGAGTAGTTTACTTTAGTGGTTCTGACTTAAGAATCTCTCACAAGGCTGGGATAAAGTTATGAGTTGCAGCTGTAATCATGTAAAGGTTTAACTGGAGGAGGATATTCTCCCAAGTGCATTTGTGCAGTTTTTGGGAGGCCTTGGTTCTTTACCATACGCCCTTTCCACAGGGATACTGGTGATTGGACAGCTAGATCCCTTAAGTGGAGAGAAAACCCAAAAATAATTCCAAATGCATCCAAGATGGAAGACACAATCTCTTATGAAATAACGTACCAATTGACATACAATTTTCTGCCATATTCTATTTATTGGACAGGAGTCACTACCTTTAATCAGAGGTGACTAAGTTCTACTTTTTGAGGGAAGGATTATTTTATTGGGTTTCTCTTTCTTCTGTAACAAATTACCACAAATTTAGAGTCTTCTGACCTGACAGGAGGCAGGTCTTAGCAGCTAATATCAGTGATGGAAAGCAGCTGTAAAAACAGCTCATTATCCAGCTCTTCACGTCCCATTGTGCAGCCTAGTCCCTAAAAGGCCACAGACACTTACCAATGGGCAGCGTGGGAGTTGGGGACCCCTGCTCTAGTGGCTGTAGAGGAGAATTTGTATTTTGTTCTTTTCCAGTTTTTGGAGGCTTCTAGCATTCCTTGGCTAGTGATTCCCTTCTGAAGTCAAAGCCAACCATGGTGGGATGTGTCTTTCTCATAAAGCATCCCTCTGACCTTCCCTTCTTGCCTGTTCCAAATTTAAGAACTATTGTGATTACATTTTAGTCTACCGAAATACCCAGGATAATCTCTCAGTTTAAATCAATTTTCTGTGTAATGTAATATATTCACAGGTAGAAGGAATTAGAGTTCATGTCTTCAGGGGATTATTAATCTACCTAACACATGTGTCAAATAAATTGTAGTATATATATTTAAACTGGCATAGAAATCAATATCAAATATAGTTGACCCTACAGATGTAAACATACTGCATCTCAACTAACTGTGGCTTAAAAATAGAAAAGGAAGGAGGTGGGGGGAGGGAGTGAGGGAGGGAGAGAGAGTTTGGGTATGTGGAGGGAGAAAGAGAGAAATAAAAAATGAAATAATAATTCTGGAAGTTCCCCAAAGTTAATTTGCCACATGCACAGCTGGACACTGAACCCACACACATGAAGTGACTTGTAGGCATGCCCTGCTGCAGCCTCCCACCATTTCAAAGATTATCAGTCTCCAGCACTTCTTATTTGAGTGCTGTTTGCCTCAAGTCTCATTTGTATGTTAACTAATTGGGCCGACAATGGTTGTGTCCAAAATGAACATAGGTAGCCTTTGTTTCTTGTCCTTAATCCTCAAGGAATGCAGTATAGCAACTATTTACATAGAATTTATATTATGTTAGGTATTGTTAGTAATCCAGAGATGATTTATTGTATATGGGAGAATATGCATAAATTATATGCAAACACATATAGAAGAGACTGGCGCATCCACAGATTTTCATTTTTGCAGGTTGGTACTGGAGCCAATTCCCTGTGGACTGAAAGATGACTGCATATATACACTAGCTATGTGGTTTTATGCAAACAATTCTCTGTTGTGGAAGTTTTTTTTTTTCCTACAAATACAATGAAGTGAACAATATTAATATTGAGTTATATATTGTGCAGATTAGTTTATCATTTGGAAATTGATTAGGTATTTATTTTCTGTTGTGCAAAATCTAGCATATTTTTATGAAAGGTTACTAGTAACCCTGTTAAATATCTGTGGATTTGTCTTTTTGGTCATCATTAATGAACAACATTTCTTTAAAGCCATATTCTAGATACTTCACCAGTGATTTCTACCCTTGAACCCTCTGAGACAGGTACCTAAATTGTGCATCGAAGATCTTTTTTTTTGTAGCGGGGATACAACTGAGGACCTTGCACTTGTGAGGCAGGTGGCAGAACCCCTGAGCTAAAATTCCTGGCCCTAGGATCATTTTTAAGAAATCACTAATTATCTTGCTTTCCTAGGCAAAATCCATAATAACTACTTTTAAAGCCCTTTAATAATGATGAATTTTATTCATAAATCTTTTTAGTCCATAAATTTATGTATCTGTGTTTATTTAGATGTTTCTTTAAAATTAAAATGGCTATTGTTACTAAAAATAAAAATAAATCTGTGTAATCAATGGTATTGTAAATGTGTTAAAAATTCAACACTGAAGATAAAATTACGAGTTTCAGTGATAATATGAACAGAAATTTGGTTGGAACAGCATGATGAAGAAAATAGTTTTCTTAGTAATTTAGAAAATCTATGGAATAGAAATGTACTTGGGGTTCAATATGGTATATTTTGTAACTACATCCAACAAACTGTGATACTCAAACAATTTACATTCATATATAAGCTGAATTCTATTACAGTTCATTAATATTTTTTATGTATACAATGAAAACAGAAATACTTTTATGTGTTTTAGTGATAAATGTGAGAATGGATAACAAAGAAAATATCAGGATATTTTTATGGACTATCTTTTCTTACTGTCTGTATGGGATTTCGGAAATGTTTGAGCTTTTGAAGACTTATTTGACAAATCATTAAACTTTTGCATGTAATATTAAGTGTTAAAAGACTCTCCTCAAAAAGTTCTTAAAATTTTTAAATTTATATTTTCTTTAAAATTTCAGTGATTGAATGCCAATCTCATAATGAGAGACTAATTTATTCTTACAAAAACAGAGCAGAGAGGAAATAACGAGAACTCTAAGTAGATGTAAGATTTAGTTTTTTATCTTTATTAAATTATTGCTACATATTAGGTATACAATACAGTTACATTCATCTTTGGGATCTTGTACCTACACATGACTTATCAGATTATTTTTCCCCATTCCCCAGCCCTTCCCTCAACCTCTCCACCCTTCCCTGTTCACCAATACATTGTTTCCATGTTTTTCTTTTCACATATTTTTTCTTTTCCCTTTTTACTTTTCCCCTACGCCTCCCATTTCCTCTACACTTTTAGACTTTTCTTCTTATTACACAATATCTATTGTACATTTTAATTCTTATTGACACTCTTACTTTTGCACACCAGAAAAACTAACTTTTCGCTCTTTACACTTGTGTAATTTATCATTTTCACTCGAGTATGTCCTCAATGTGCATCTACTTAGATATAAATGTCTCTAGTTTCTCTTTCTTCGTGGCTGCCTAGTATTCCACTTTATAAAAAAAAAAACCACATCTTTATCCTATCTCCAGTTGATAGGCAGTTGAGCTGTTTCCAAGTTTTAGCCATTACAAACTGTGCTGCTATTGCTTATGCTTTAAAATAGCTCATTAAGGAAAAAGTCTTTTGCTAGATCTCCTATTTATAACTAATTATCTTCAATGGAATGAAATTGAATGGAACGAAATTGAGAATGTCTGCAATTTTGTAGTATCTACATTTACTGAGACATTCAGAAGAATATTCAGACATTTATAACAAGTTTTATTCTGTAAAAAAGTCAAAAATTACTGTGTGAATGGAAGCAAAAATCATCTGTGACAATATTCCACTGTAATATTTATGCATTTTGATATAAGAATGGAATCAGGAATTGTCACTTATCATAATTGGCTTTAGGGTTACCATTTTCCTCCACTTCTGTGTAAAGAATATTTTAAATTAGAAATAAATTTATAATGCAGTCATTTGAAAATGTCAATGGTGTCAAAATTATTAATGACACAATGCAACTGTAAAATTCTATGAAAAAATAGAAATATAGAAAAGTAAATTTTACAGAAAAGCACAAGTGTCACAGTACGTGAAACAGGTTAAGTCAAAGAAACTAAAGCATCATGAAAAAATTATTCAGTTTGTGTTATTTTTAAAATCGATAATCAACCAAAATTCATTTTTTTACTTTATTAAAATTTTTGTTTTATGCTCTCCTTTTACTCTGAAGTGAGCATATTTCAATATTGAATTATGAGGTCACCCTAACTATAAACACACTCATGCCTTAGCTACATTAAGTCTCTCAAGATCAGATGATAGTTTCATTGATTTATTGCTTAAACATTCATATATTCAGCAAACATTTATTTACCCTTATCCATGAGCTATTTTTCTAGAGTCTTAGAATATTCTTTGGAGCAAATCAAGGGTACATGATTTTATTTATTTAGATGGTGATAGTTTAACTATAAACAGAAGACATAATAAATACATAAGCTATCATGTGTCAGGAAGACATAAACACCTTGCAAAATAAAAATTGAAGCTGGAATTGTGACGGTGAGGAGTGGTAGGAGATGACATGTTGCAGTATTTAATGAGAAGTTGACATTTAGACAAAAAGTTGAAGGGACTGATAGAGATAACCATCGTTTTGGAAGAGAACATCCCAGAAGAAATGAAGCAATTAAACTGCAGCAAAAGGCATATTTGAAAGCAGCCAGAAGGTCAGGGTAGCTGGAGAGGAAGAACATTGGGAAGGTAGTTGATATGAAGGGCAAGAGAAAGAATGGCTGGCTAGAGAGGTGGTTACTGGGACAGATGGGACAATTTAAAAATCCCCTAGACAGGGCTGAGGACTTAGTTCAATGGTTCTGGTGCCTGCCTTGAAAGTGCAAGGGCTGGATTTGATCCCCAGTACCACACACACACACACACACACACACACACACACACACACACAATAATAATAATAAAATAAAATAAAATAAATTCCCTAGACAGTTCTGATTAAGCACTAGCTGGAATAAATTGTATCCAATTGAACATTGTGTATTCTTTATCTTTTTGGCTCTTTATAATTAATCAGATATCCCATTTCCCTTCTACTTTGGGGAAGAATGTTTGGGAGTTTTTGTCTGCTTTGTTTCTTTAAATTTCCTTGATTCTTTTCTCTGTCTTAAGGTTACATTCTAAGTCAGAAGAGCTCTTTGAAGTTTTACTTTCTCATAGAATGCTTAAAAATAAAATTTAATTTAATGGCTTTATAGTTTATCTGATCTTAGAGGCTTTATGAAAACATGGGTCTTTTGAATGAAATTGCTAAATATTTGATAATTGGGCAGTAAATCATACAGATCTTACTACACCCTGTGGACTTTTTTAAAAAATTAAAATCAAGCTTTGTCTACAGAATGTTTTCTTAGGAGTGAGAACTCCTGAAGCCAGAACCTTTGTCAGCACTACTTATGAGTATATTATCTCCTGAAAATAACACATTCTGAACTTCACCTTCCATAAATGGGAATAAGCAATAAAATCCACAGCACAAGATTATTGTGAGCTTAATGGGTATGAAAATTTGATAAAGTCAACTGATATATAAATGCTAGCAACTATTATTATTATCAGAGATGGCATGAAGGTAGCATTATTACATTCTAAACCTTTTGAAAAGCATTTTTCAAATGTCTTCCTTAAAAGCTTTATTTTTCCTTCAGAATTCTTAATGCTGTCTTTTCAAAACATCTTAAAAAGCAACCCTTTAAAGGATAATTGAAACAAGAGATATGAGCTAAATGTGTTACATTTCAGTGCTTCTCAAACTTGAAAGTATATGGCAATCACATGAAGTCTTTCCAAATGCAGATTCTGATTCATTGAGACTGGGACATGCTTGGATTGTGCATTGCTAGCAGGTTCCTAGATGATACAGATATGTTTTATCTTCCAAACAACCTCAGGTACTCAAGTTGTTTACTACTCTCCACATGAAAGACATTTAGCTTCTTAACCTTAACTCTAGCATTTCATCACATTTGTGAATTAGAACATAACTAGCTCAGCAGTTGTATTTTTGTTAACATTGAATACAAAGTTGACAAAAAGAACCTAAGAAAATAAAGTCCATATGTACTCATATGAAAAGAAATAAATTAGAACAGGAAGGGAGCAAAAGTGAAACAATAGCATATCTTGGGTCTCTGATTCATTAATGTAAAAATCTGAGAGTTCTCAAGGAAACTGGTAACCCATGCTCTCTGTTGGTTCAATTTTAGAATTTTTAGGAATATTTTGAACTCAAGTATGAAAATAAATAAAACTATTGGGATGCAAAGAAATGAGTAGTGGTAAATTTATATATGTTCATGATGACTATATTCCTATATTATTTCTCACCATATAATTTCAATCTTTGTTATCATAGCAGTTGTTTCCACCATTGATATCAATATATCATTAAGTACACTAAAATTATTGAGTAAATTCTTAAACATATTCAGGATACTGCTAGTGAACATTTATCTGAATTGTATGTTTGATTGATTTGGTAAAACATATCTTCATTATTAATCTTTTACAGATAAATATATTCATGGAATGTAAAAAAAACATTTGTTCAGAAAACTTATCCAGGATAATAAAAGAGATAAAACAATTAAAAAATAATTATCTGAGTTGAAAGTTTTAGGAATTAAGAAAATTTAGATTTGATAATTATTACCACTTGCTTTTTGCTTTGTAATCGGTGTGAAAATGTGCTCGTGTTCTCTGCTGAGGAATTTTAAACTAGACTAGATATTGATTAAACATGCCACCAAAGCCACAAAGTTTCATCAAGTTTCATTCCACTTATGTTTTAAGGCAAATCAAAGGTTTTTTGACAATTAGTTAATAGGGGATTTGGTAGAAACTGTGAACTAAAACAAACAAAAGAACAGAAACAAGTTTCTATAGCTCAACTGGTAGAACTGAGGCTTCTACAAAATTTGGTAGAAGTGGTTCTGTGAAACATCAGTGCCAGTTAATTCGGCCAGTTTGACTGGATTAAGACCCTCCAAGAAAGGTGATTGGCTCATAGAGGTAAGCCAGTCATCAGTGAAGTTCCACTGATGTTCATACCTGTATGTGCTGTTAGGTGAGGCTCAGTGGCAGGCAGATTTTGGAGGGTTTTTCACTTCCACCCCTTTTTCCCATGCTTTGCTTCCTGGAAACCATGAAATAAGCAGCTTTATTCTACCATACCCTTCTGCCATGAGGCTCCTGCCTTGTAGTCGGCTGATCAGATGGAAACTTCTGAAACAATGTACCAAATAAGCTGTGCTCTTTTTTAAATTGTGTGTGTTAGGCATTTTGTCCTAGTATTGGGAAAGTGGGCCAATATAACATCTAACCTCAGAATTGGTATGCTGGGAGGAAACCCTCATATATACCAAGAACAGACCCTAACAGGCATTCTCAGCTCTAGAAAATGGGACACCATGATCTCAAGGCATGAAGTCTTACTTCTTTATTTGACACATCACATTTCTCTAGTGAGTGACAGTTTTGACTTTCCAGGTGGTATCCTGAGCACACCGTATTCATTTTTTTTACCCAATAGCTAGCACAGTACTTAACATGTTTTCTATGTTCAATAGTTATTTAACCAACAGAAACAAATGATCCATGACATTTTAAAATTTTCTTCTTTTTTTTTTTTTTGATTCTTTTTTTTTCAGTTTTTAGTTTATTGGTACATTTTAGGGATACAGTACTTAAATTTTCTTCTTGATATAACCTTTGGAAGAAATAGATAATAAATATAAAAGGGCATCCAAATATATACATCCACTTTGTTCATTCCAGTTTCTATTAGGGAAAATAAATTTGGATCTAAATAAGTCACACACAAATATCAGACTTACCAGGTCATTGATGAGAAGTTCAAGTTTCCACTTTTATTTGCCCTTGCAAACAGAACCCGGGAACATAGCGTATATGCTGGTAACAAATGGGAATTTGATAAACCAGCGATCTTTGCATTAGCATTCTAATAACCAGAGGCCAACGTGCCATAGTGCTGTGTCAGAACTAATTTATGAAAGTAGGTCTAAAGACTCATTAAAGTAGTCACAATTCAGTGACTGCCCAGTAAAATTAGAGTACGGTTTCATTCTCATAACAGTGAATATTTTAACATACTATTAAGGACATTTTTCAAGTGTTAAAACTAGCTTTGATTCTGGGAAGGAAAAAACAAGAGTTTAGAAAGTCATTTACTTCATAACACAGAATTGGTTTTACTTTTAGCTTTTGCCTCAAAAACATTCAGATATTCATATTTTGGAACACAGGGTGGAATGTATCTGGCATTTTCGTTTTTTTCTTGGTGTAAAAGCACTGCTATATGGCTCCAGCAAACTACATGATTATTACCTTGCCAGAAAATTTCAGACAGCTCAGTTGTTGGTGAATGGAGCTGCATTCCTTGTTGCCAGGCAAATCTCCCTACAACATTCTTTTAACTATGTGTCCTACCTCGTGTTGCAAATGCTCCCACAAACTTAATGTGCCTTGACTTACAGGTTGCAGTGCATAGCTAAACTAAACTTAGTGAAGTGCTGTAGAAGGTGTGATATCCAAAATCTGGCCAAGAGCACTGAGACATAGGAGAGGCTGTTCTATACTGCAAATCAATTCAAGTCTGTTGCAGACATTCAGATAGGTCCCCCCATACAGAGTGTCCCTTCTATTAGTTCAATGTTTGTCACATGATCTGTGCTCACTAGAGGTGGTTGTAATGAACTGAATTAATGATACTAATATGAAAGTCTTTTAATTTCTTATGTTCAACCACCTTGTACGTGAAATAGGAATAATAATTTCTGCTCTTCTTATTTCACAGGGTTGTTTCAGGGTTCTAAACTTATAATAACTGAAAAACATTTTTTAATGGCTTGGCGCTTATATTTGAGTAATGTGTGGTTATATCCAGTCACTTGTCAAACATAACAGACTGTTTTCTTTATCTCCTGAATTTTATTTAATGAAACAATAATGAATTTCTAAATCTTCTGAATGTGTACAATAAAAGACTGAATGACTTTTTATTGCAGTCTATCTGCCATGGCTAAATTATTTAGACATCTTTTTAAACCTGGGAAAGGGGAAGAAAAGAAGATAAGAATAAAGATTTTTCCTTTTAAACAATTGCTTCTGAAAAATACTGTTTTTAACTTTTTTCACATTTAGAAGACAGCGGTGATAATTTAGATGCTTTGTTATACTACGAGTTAGACATCACTTTCACATCAACTTTGTATCTAGAAAATTATAGAATACAGCTGATATTTCCACTGGTAGAATTATCAGTTTATTGTAGCAGTGCAAATCATATGTAACTCTCAAAATTATATTAACATTTAAATTGAGAATGTTCCAAATCAAATCATTGGCAAAGAAGAGTTAAACATTTTCTAAATACTTCAGGGAATCTCATCATAAATCACCATTTTAGAAGAGCTCTGATGTTCTGGATGTTAATATGTGGGCTGTCAAAAATATCCTGTTTTCACATATACATGAGAGAACATTTGAGTTAAACATGTCTAAATATGTTTGTTTGGGGAAGAAGGGTTTTGTCTGTTAGTATGCAGTGCCTATAGCCAAAATATGTATATAT
>NW_022900917.1:28476853-28487731 GCF_012274545.1 Fukomys damarensis | reverse complement strand
TATATATATAAAACAAAATTTTTACTAAACTATTTCTACCTTGATAAATTTCTTTAACAAACTACATTTTAACATCTTGTGAAACATTGCTTATATAAACATAAGTTTAAGAAATGTTTTATAAAATGTGTTTGCTTAGCCACTCCAGAACCCATACAAGAATAAACTTTCTGGCTTGTATAAATTTGATTAACAGTGGAATCATTGAGAACCTAGTGGATAAACAACCCAGAAGGATGCTGAAGAATGTATAAAATTCAGTGAAATTATGACTGCTCTTTACAAGTTCAAAATCAAAGGACAAAATATTTAGTACTCAGTGAAATGGAAAGATGTAATAAAGCAAAATAGGTGGAAATTGTGAAAGTCAAATCTATTTGGGTGTATCATAGGAAGCATCTTTCCAAGAGCCAAAAGCATGAAATAATAGAATCCTGTTAATGCATCTTTAGTAGTTAATGACCAGACGTGCTGGCTTTGTTTCTGCTGAATTTCATTTCATACAATACCTGTATTTTTTGCCTCAACTCATATGCCTCAAGTCAAAATATGTTGAGCTCATTCACCTTTCTCAGTTTTGTAACTTTACAGTTATTTCATCTTGCTACAGTGGTATTACTTATTTAGTTTTAAAATAAAGAAGGAAAGAGCATTAACCAAAATTTTCACAATAGTTATTTTTTTGAATTAACTCACTATGACAAGATGTGGTGGTAGCCCAACAGGATATTTTTTAATTTTTCAGTCTCAGATTTAATATATGAAGAATAATTTAATATATAAAGAATAATTTAGCATATTTTCATGCTAATTTGAAATATTCAAACCAATATTACAATCAAAACCAAGATCAAAATAGAGATGAATCTGCTCTATGACTCTTAGTAAGTGCTTACAGAAGCCTGGTAATATTATCTGACAAGATGCAAGTACTCCTTCATCCACTTCTACATTTTGTCCCTATGCCTTCAGGTAGTGTGGAGGTTACTTTACACAGATGTAATACATAGTGAATTTAAACAGAAATAAAATTTACAAACAGACTTATTTAAAATGGTGTGTATCTTGTTTTACCAACCCTCACCACAAGAATATGACTCTACTAGCCAGATAATAAGAGTTCACCAGCCTGCTATATAGGTACCTTTACAGATAATTCTGTTCTACTACTAGAAATTTAACTGGCATTTTAGGAATATACCCAAATCATTTGTTCAGAAAGATTAAACCTATGCTTTCTTGAGAATAATGTAGAGTAGTAAGTACTAGTAGTGCTGGGTATAAATCTGTAAATTCAGGAACTCACAAAATAGCCCCTCCCCGTTTTTTCTGGAAAGCCCCCATCTTAAGGGAGTGGGACAAAACTGAATCTTGGTTATTTTTCCTCCTGTCTTGTGACTGCCAGGACAATCAGGGCATGAAAGCTGAGATCTCTGTCATTGGCCACAGAGTTCTTATTGTAGATGCTCTTTACACTGTCACTTGAAGGCCAGCAGCTCTTGAGGCAAGAAAATCTGAGCTTTGGCTTAGAAGTAAGGCGAATTGTTTTGAAGACACAATTCAATCTTGTATTTTAAAAATTCAGTATGAAGAAAAGTCTGGTTCAGACCGTGCAAGGCCTTTTGTCCATTGTAATTACATGAGTCCACTGCCCTCCCTCCCTACATCCTGCCTCTTCCCTCTACTCCTCTGTGGTTTAGAGGATCATAAACCACACAGCATCATAGTGCAAAATACACAATATGCATATTTCAGTATTAATTTCCATTTGAACACCGTGAAGTGTTCAGAAGGGAAAAAGGATTTTCTTAGGCATTTTTAATACTTTTGAACGGAGGCTGATGTCTGCAAATACTGAGTTTATTAGCCTGTTACAAGAGGCTTTCTGTTACATGAATTTACTGTCAAAGCCCTAGGTTCCTCTTCAAAACCACTGACAATGCATTATAAAAAATGAAATGATGCTTAAATATAGACAGACTTTTCTCAAGCCCTTTATTTGCATATGAGAATAATTTTATATTTTTACTTTGAACGTCTTTAGCTCTAAACTAGAAATATACAGTTTAGCTCATGACATCTTCAGAAACAGGTACCCTCTACCATTATGACAGAGTTCATAAAAATAGTAAAAGTATATATTTGTTTCACTTACTGTTTTGATGCAATAATATCACATCTAAAAAAAGGAACAGACAGCCCTGATCTTAACTGTGACTTATTCTAAATGATACAAGAGTCACTTTCTTTATGATTCACTTTCAGGTCAGTCCTCTATTCAGAACCCTGGATTGTATCCCATTCAAATCAAATTTTAAGTCCTGTTTGGGACTTCTAAGGATTTTCTCATTATTGGTAATCCGCCAGTCACATGTTCTTTTCCCTATTGTATATATACACTAGCTCACAGTCCTGATGAAAACTCCTATTCACCAAAGCTTATTGCTTCTTTTCTGAATATTTATTAACATTCATTTTCTTATTTTTCTTAAAATCATTATTTTATTAATCATTTAAAATAAAATTTATAAAATATACAAGTTATATGGAATAATGTAAAACCATGGTCCCTCTACCCAATTTAAGGAACAGTACTGTATAATTCAACTTTAAAGTCTCTTGGAACCCTCCCAAGTCCCACACCTTATCTACCCTTTTAGAGGTAATCAATTGTTTAATTGATTATTTAATCTTTCTTTAATTCAATTATATATGTTTTATTCCTACACAGTGTTTACACTGTTTAATTTTGCAATTTGATTTTCATAAAAAGATTTATACTATCCGTGGTTTCCCACTACATCATATTTGCTTAGTGTTTTGTTCTTAAGGTTCATCAGTGTACCAGTAGTGTTGTGTAAGTCTCAGATTATCTTATCTCTCTCTCCCTGTCAAGATACTTGTGTAATATTTTGTTTCCATTGTACAACAATGAGCACTTTGCTACATGTCTGATGAAAAACATATGCAAGAATTTTATTAGATGCACATACTTTCTGCATTTTTAAATTTTTTTGTTTTAGTTTGCTCTTTTTTTTTTTTTTTTTTTTTTTTTTTTTTTTTTTTTTTTTTTTTTTTTGAGACAGTCTCACTGAGTAATTTAGTCTGGCCTGAACACAGCAATCTTCCTGCCTCAACCTCCTGAATGCTGGCACATCCTACCTCTATTAAAAACTGCCAAATGATTTCCCTGAATAATCTTGATCTACACTTACACCTACAATATATACACGTTCCAATTATTCCAAAATATCATCGACAGTTTATATTGTAAAACTTGGTAAATTTCTATAATTTGAATAGGTTCCAATTGAATCTCATGCTCCTTTAATTTGTGTTTCCATCACTAATTATGTTGAGCATCACTTCATGTGTTTACCTAACATTGTGATTCCTCTCTGTAAACCTAATTTACTAGATTTTGACATAATTTTCCATTTAGTATTTTGGCTCTTTTTGTGGATTTTTTTGGGGTGGGTACTGGGTATTGAACTTGGGTCCTTGTGCTTGTGAGGCAGGTGGCGAAACCACTGAGCTAAATCCCCAGTCCTTTTAATGAATGTTTTAAGGTTATTTTTCCATACTCTGATGTCATCAATGTATTGCATTTTATTGTCTCCTAAAATTTTTGTATATTTTTGTCTCACATTTTTAGTCATTAACAATTTTAGGATATAATGTAAGATAGAAGTTCAATGTAATATTTGTCCTTTTGAGTAACCAGTTGTTATATTAAAAAGACTATCTATCTTCACTGATCTAATGTTTTTAAGTTTTATTACTCATTTAAGATCAAGATTGGTCAATTTTATGAATATGATGCATAGTTAAATATCTTCTTATCTATCTCAGAAATTTAACCAAGTTTTCGTCTTGTAAAGACAAAGAATATACTCCCATCCCTTTCTGAGCACACTAGAATTTCATAACCTTACATTTAGTTTGCTTGCTACTGTTCACTGTTCACTAAGTAAACATGGCCATCTTTAAGTCTTCCTTTTCTATATAGGTAGAAATTACATCTTGGGAATAATTCCTTTTATAAACAGAGTTCTAATCCATACAAATGTTCATGCATGTTGATAAATTCTTGGCCAAAAATGCAAATCAGTAGGCCATCTCATTTTTTGTTTGTTTGTTTTTAAGTATCTGGAGTTCTCTTACCTTACGCAACAATTTTTTTCACAGTACCTGTCACTTTCTAATGTGGTGTACATTTTTCTTATATATTATGTCTGCTTCTTACTATTTCCTTGCCATAGCATATGAGCTCCACAACAGCTGAGATCAAATTTATTTTCTTTTTAATTAGTATATATCTGTAGTTTATAATAATTACATGCATTGTGGGGTGTAGGTACATGTACAAACATATCTTAACTCTTTTATTCTCCTTCTCCTGTCTTGCCTACCTCCCTCCATCTCAAGATCCTGCTGCTATTTACCAAAGATCTATCTTCCTATTTCTCTTTGTCTATCTTTTCTTTTGCCCTTTCAAGTCTGCTTTTTGTATGACCTGTCCCGAACAGTGTCTGATATAAAGTAGGCACTCAATAAACACATGTCAAATGAATGAATCACATTCAGTATTTTCAGAACAATGACAAGAAGAAGGAAACATTTAATTTTCACAAAAGATTTATTTTTTAAATCAATACTATTTTATTTTATGCTTTCAGATATCAATATGGCAGGAGAACCCAAACCATACAGACCAAAACCAGGAAACAAGAGGCCCCTTTCTGCACTTTACAGGTAAGAAAGCAAGCACTGCTTTATGACATGCAGTAGCAAAATGTTTTGTAATTTATAAGGTAATATGATATGAAGACATCACCTGTTTTGAATAATAATCTTTACTGGCACGAAGTATGAGAAAATGTCAGTCAACATAGTATAGAGATACCATGTAACAGGAATCTGGGATGCCTGGCATTCTCATGTCTATTATTGTAACCATTCTACAAAATAATTAATTCTAAAATCTCTAAAGATCCTAACAGATAGAAAGATCAATGTTGTTGACTATGAAGTGCATTCCATGTACTGTAGGTGTTTTACATATGTTGTTTAATTTTCATAAAAATCGTATGACCTAGATTTAGTGCTTTAATGGTTTTCTCAAAGTCTCAGCAATGGTAAATGATAGTACTAATACTCAAACCTGTGCCTCCAGATGCCATGTCCCAATTCTTTCCACTCATTCACTCAGCATCTTTTATTACAAAGTACACGTTTCTGTTATACCTCTGTCTCCAAAATGATGAGTATGGTTATACTCTCCTTCAGACATACCCAATTCCTTTAGCCATTCCTAAAGTACTCAGTTCTATATCAACTTAATAATTATTTTGGCCTCCACATGCCTCTGTTTATCACAGTCCCTACCTATACTCAGAATTTCAGGTGGATAGATTAGATTAGATTTAGCCCCTTTGTTGTTCTATATATACTTCTCTTAAGTTAAATACAATTGGGTTGATTTGGGGAAAAAAGTGCACTGATACAACTTGCAATTCTTTAAAAACAGCCACTTTGGGGAAAAAACTTGTGCTCTGCTATTAAACTATAGGTCCTGCTTCATGTACTTTTCCACTGTTTTAAACTGTAAGTGCTGACTTTGCATCTGTCCCTGCAAATTCTCTTGTTAGATTTAGCCAATTGTTCCAGGCTATTGAGATCTCCTATCATCCAACTTATTGGTTGCTCAGAGAGATACATATCATCATTCCATCAGTATCTACAGCCAAAGAGCTAACATAAGTGCTAAGCAAGTCTTTCTAATTTACTGATAGTATTTTAATAAAGTATAATTAAGTTGTACTCATATTTTTAAACTAGATTTTGTTCTGATAAAATATAGTAAGGAGAGTGCTCATAAGAAGGATCTGAGCTGTTTTCTTGTCTTTGTTCTGTAAATATTAGCATGCCTCCTTTTCAGCCCTGCAGAGCCTCATATCACAACAACAAAACAATGGTCAGAACTGCATCACTTCTAAAATTCTATTCATGCCTAACACCCCAGGGTTCCCTCCTATGTGACCCCTAGACGTTCTTAAAGGTACAGAACGCTGAAAAGATATAGCTGCATTTGTCTCTTTACTTTTGTTTACATTTATTTAATCCTAATAAAGTATTTTCTATAAAAATGGAAAGAAACAGGAAATAACAAATGTTGATAACTGCCCATGGAGTTATATTGACATTGAAGAGTAGCAACAACAAAAGGCAGACGCCACCTTCAGTATCTTGCTTAAGGTAAAGAGAATGTTTCTAGAACTGAGTGCTACAAATCATTTTTTGGTCAGATTCATTTTTTAATCTACACATAGATCTGCAGCTAATACAGAACATTTGGAAGTCATATATTCAGTTATTAACAAAACAAGCTGGCTGTGCTTGTATTTGTTGTTGTCACTTTGTCTTGTTTTTCCTCTCATCAAAGAATTACCAGTGTCTCTACAATAATGCTAATTTTTATATTTCCCCTGTTGTGGGATTGTTTTGCCTTCCTTATGAGAATGGAAACAAATGTCTTTTTAACTGTTATTTCTCTTTGACTAAATTGTGTTGAATTATGAATTCAAAAAAATGAGAAACAGAATTTCATTTAAACATGCTACATTGTATGCAAATCACATTACTAGGAAATGTTTATCTTATTTTCATCTGTTTACATAAATTAAAGCTGAAATACACTGAAATTGAAAAATATTTAACAAGGTAATAAAGGATTGAATATGCAGTTGAGAAAGTCCTTTTATACACACTTTCTTATTTTTACATAAGCTTAATACTTCTAATATTTTATGTTCATATGGAAAACTGCATTAATCATCTTCATCATAGAACTCAAGGCTGTAATTACAGCCTTGCTCTCTAAATAAGAAATTCGTTTTCAATATAATAAAGTGCACGCTCAAAGTAAGATAGCAGGATTAGAATGCAAACCAGTTTTGAAGTCTGATGATCTTGACATTTGATCCATAGCTCTCTGCATTAACTCACCTTTTACTACTTAAATTATACAGATTACAAGAAACAGCTTTTTCTATAGTTTCCACAACCAGCAATCATATTTCTGTATATGAATACCATGCCAGCAAGTGGGAAAGACAATATATCAGACACTTCGTAAGAATGAGAGAATTTTTATTTGTTTGACTCCAGGGCACAGATTTTTGAGCTTCAAGCTGTTTATCTAACACAAAAGCTGTGTATTTTTCTTGACTGTAAAAAATTACACAATTAAATAAAGGCATCTAGATCGATGTATAGAATATGGTAACAGTTTTGAAAGGGAATGGTCTCTGATTTTCTAGTCTTTGCAACTTTGGATCTATTTCTCTATCTTAAAGGCAAAAGCTGGAATCGTTTCATTTGTTCATTCATTCAAAGAAGATATATTTAATGTGTCTACTGTGCTCAAGGTCAGTGGTTGCTGCTTTTGTAGGCAATTGGTACAGAAAGTGTGAAACTACAGGGAAAGGAGAAAGCATGATAAAAATAAAAATAGGTTGTTTGTATACTTAAGGGTAACCTCTAGTTTATCTACTATTCTGAACTGCTCTGTCTCTGCAGCCATACTCTGTTGGGGCCTGTAACTGATCTTTGCATCATTTCATCTCCATCATCAATGACAAGGTGCTACTCACAGGGAATATCCAGGGAAGCCTAACTTTGTTTTATTTATTTTACCAGGGTTTTCAATTTTGTGAACCTTCATTAAGTGCTTAATATGGGCGTAATGAACATATATCCACAGAAGTTGTAAAATAAAACGCAGTGAGGCTTTAAAAATCCTTACAATCTTCTGCATGAATTATATGCATAAATAAATGAGGAAAACCGGGAGAGAGAGGTGTGCATACAGTTCTACAAGAAAATAAATGGGAGAGTTACTAATTCTGCCCAAGGGAAAGAAAGTGAAAAGCCTTGAAAAGTGAAAGGGAGATGATTCTTGAGCCAACTTTTAATCAAACAGCCATTCACTCTGCAGACAAAGAGGAAGAAGAGCATGCTGAGCAAAGTAAACAAGCTCAGGGACAGAAGCACGGAGATAAAGGAAAGCATCTCGTGGTGAGAGCTCCGATAATTTACTTGGTGGAGAATGGGCACTGGGAACATCACAGAGGTCCAGCCTATGAATGCATCACGTTAAGGAGATTTGGCTCTCCCTAGGCAGACAACAAGGAATCATTTGAATGTGGTGACCAGTTGGACATGAGGGTTGGAGGAGAGTGAGAGTCGGAGATACCCAGGGTTTCTACCTTAGGCAAGCAGGCAACGACCACATGGTTAAAACAAAGGAAACAGGGAGGACATGATAGGCAGCGCTGGGCTCAGGTGTGACGTGGAGGGAAAGAAGCAAAAATAAATTATTTCAGTTTTACACACGAATTCATCCGGACAGACAATTCATTAAAACAGTACTTGCAATAAAAAAATTTTTCCCATTAGAGTCCATTTATAAATGAAACATAGTTAATCATTTGTGAACATTTCCTAAATATTGGACCCAGTCATAATGGTGAATAGCTTATCCTTTGTCTAGGGAAAATATTGTAACTTTTAATAAATTGCTCCTTCAGTTGTGCTATGTACATTACAAAGTATCTATGGTACTCTAAAAATAATAGTTCTCCCCCAGGATGTAAGTTTTCCAGCATAACAAGTTCCACTTAATGCTAAATAATTGCTAATTGAGAGTAAATGTCTGATGGCTTTGCTTCTGCTTGTAAACAAAACTTCACTCTGGTTTGAGTTAAGCCAACAAAGATACCAGAGAACAAAGGCACTATTCATCAGAGCTAAATAAATACAGATTTTCATTCACCTAGAGGCAGCCCTCCCAGTTCTAAAGAACACAGCTGAGCGAGACATGAAATATGTAAATTTTTTTCCATTGATTTCATAGAAATTATCAGCTATCATTCCCACATATGGCTTTGTGACTATTATAAACAGTTTTCATAGCAACCTTTCCACCCCAGAAAGATGACCATGGAAATCAAGACTCCTTAATTGCCAAGAAATAACATACAGCTACCGCCATCAGCATTTTAAGATCATTATGATTGATAGTGGTAGCCATAGATGTAAGAACTTTATGAACAAAAACTTTCAGAGCACTGGCCACATACAGTGACTCTTAACAAAATACCTCTGGTGATTTATTTTCTCTTCTGTCTGCTTGAGTTCTGTTTTTGTCCTTCATAATGGGCTTGACACATCATATGAAAAATAAACCTTCAAGTCACTCAAATGTCTGCTAGAACCTTGGCAATAGAAGTGAAAGGCATGAACTAATTTCAGCTAATTCTATATTGCAAAAGTCAATGTGGAGGAAAAACATCCTGGACATTTCCACTTTGTTGACTTGGCTGGTTTTCTGAGAAATGTTTACCAATTAGCTATTAATCACTTTATTTATTTTCTGTCTTGTTTCATAATGTCAAGCATAATATACATTCCATTTCAGAAGTTGACTCTTTCCAGTGCCAGTCTTTCCTTTTTATTGGCAAAGATTGTCTTCCATTTTACTTACCTAACCAGGTAATGCCACTCAGCCAAATAGGAATGGACTCTCTGTCCTACAAAGTGGAGTGTGAGAAGGAAAGAAATGTTTTTTCCTGTTTCCATAGTAATGCGTCCTGTTCTTCAAAAACAGACCCAAACCAAGCCTTGGCATGACACCTACCAGATTGTATGTTTTGTTTTGTTTTTTACTGGACTATGTAGAGATTGCAGTCTTTTTGCTCCTAAACCAAACTTTTTAATACAGCTAAATTTCTGCCATATAGTTAGTTGCCAAGATCTGTAAGAGAAAGTGCACACAAAAAAACTACATTTTTTCTAAAACTCAAAATTGAGTATCTATACATCTGGATATCCCAGGGTGAATTCTCTCTAATTAAATTCAGTTTACAGCTGAATTTTGACATGCTTTTGTACCAAAAAAAGGTTAAAGACATTCATTTATTGATATTGAATGTGCATATATTTTGTATGAGTATATTTGCTGTAAAGTCTGTTGGACAGGCATGACTCTTCATATTACCAGTGATCTGAACTTGATATTTGAAGCTGCGTGTTCCTTAGCACCTTTGGTCGCATAGAGGAAAAGATAAAAATTTCTTTAAAAAATGATATATGTAAGGAGCCTTTAAGATACTCTACAAATTTTAATTGTCATTGTAATTATGATTATTCAAAGGAAAAAGTGTACAATAAAACTTTTTGAGAGATTATTTTTAAATCAACCTTTAGTTATGATGATGTTACCGAATGTCACAGCCAAATAATAGGTGGATGTTTCCCATAAGTTTCTCAAGAAAGAGATTGTCCTTCAGAATTCAACACGAAGCAAATGTAACTTACAGACCTTTTCTTTTAAAATGTTTAAAGAAATGCTGACACAATATCCATTAAAATAGTTCTGCTGCAGGCAGTTCTCTGCTGGGTTAAAGAATGGCCTATTTGCAGTTTTCTGATACACTTTTAATGCATAAATATCCATGTTTATCTTCATGTGTGTGGAATGAATATAGTATAGGTAGAGAGAGGCAGCGTGGTGCAATTCCTAAATGCTGAGAATCTTTTTTTAAGACCTCTGTGATTTTTGTCATTAGCTTCTTTGAAAGACTACACTTAACTTAATGATAAAATCAAAGGAAACAAAACTACGCAACTAATTTTAAAAAGAAGCTAGTAACAAAACCAAAATTTTCATGAGAATTGAGGGAGGGATGAGCAAATAGGATCATGTAAATATTTGTTTATATTAAGGAGACATATGGAGTGACAAAATATTACATATGAGACAGAAACTTAGCTGTGAGATTTGTCAGTCATATCATAGCAAAAAAAAAAAAAAAA
>NW_022900917.1:28424896-28476782 GCF_012274545.1 Fukomys damarensis | reverse complement strand
GGTGATTTGTTAAAAAAAAAAAAAAAAAAAAAAAAAAAAAAAGGGAGCCTAGTAATGTACTAAAAGAAAGTACTCAAATATGCAAGAAGAAACTGGTTTTCTTAACACTCTTTGATGACGGATTCTTAGTACAGAGGTCTTGATATAAAACCATCTAAACAGCATGGGAGGGACCAACCTAAGTAACATTTACATAGTACACATGCGCACACACACGTATTTTAAGGCTGATGGCATTTTTCTCATGAAGTCCCTCAATAAATACTACTGCCTTAAAGCAAGCCACACAGGATTCCTTTCTACTGCTCCAAAGGACAAGCTTACTTTCCAATGAAATTCTGAGAATGGTATTTCAGATAGTTAGAAAATAGATAGGGCAAGCTGTGGCTCAATTACCCACACAGCTGCAGAGTGGGAGAGACAGAAGGTAGGTTGGCTGACCGAATGGTTGGCTTGTCCAACCAGTTGTAAGGACCCAAAACAAAACAAAACAAAACCATTTTTGTATATCTACAACACAGTTATCACTTAGCCTGTTCAGTTGTTTAATACTTCTCCTTTGATGTTAGAAGAAATAGAAAAGGAATAGCAAAACTAACATGAGACAAAGTAGGCTAAACTTTTCTTTCATCTTTACAGTTGGTGGGTGCAAAGGAAGACATGCAAGTGACTTCTAGCTATCGATTTTACTGCACTTTAGAAATGGCAACTTGTCTTGAACTAGTTCTTCACTTTTATACATGAAAACAGGGTTTTCTGTTGAACTAAAGATCTCCACTTCAGTGGGACTCATGCCATAGCTTTTGATGCTAATACTCCCAGCATCTCTCTCTCTTCTTCATGGTTTGGGTCCATAGATATTGAGGACGCAGCACAGAAAGTAACACTGCTAGGTCCCTATCAGAGTTTAAGGTGTGCATCTTACATTGCTCCCTGCATGAATGGAAGATGCTTCACAAGTTTTATCTTCCAAAGAGCAAGGCCCTTTCTTGTTCATATGTTGGAATGGTCTTGTTGTCAATGCTGATTTCATTTGTTTTTGTAAATCATTTTTGGTGATTTTTATTGTCTTTATACTCACTGATTTTATCTTGTTTTAGGACAGGCATTGTAAAGAAGATTTAAAGCATTGAGTTTCCAATTCAAAATACATTCATAAGCCAGTTGCTTTTTATTCTGCACAGCTATCTCATCACTGTTTTCCTCACCAAGCATTTATATCATCTCCACCTGAGTAGATGGAGCTACTCATTTATTCAAGATGCTGGCATGTTTTCCATTCTACAAGACTGCATGGGAGGGAGCATGAAAGAACTTAGAACATGTTTAAAGAGTTAACTCTAAGTAAATAATGAAAGACTAAAAAAAATACTTCATGCTAGAATGTTATGTACTGATTCTACTATTGGGGGATGTATAATTAAGTCAAAATCTTTTTCCTAAATCTAGAAATCCTGTCTACCAAGATGATAAAGAAGAAAATCATTTCATTATTAAGTAAACATTAAATCACAATGTGTTATACATGAAAGGCAATCTACTCAGCTTTTGGTCACATTGGTCACATTTCTGTGACCCACGATGTACCATCTGTTGCATACAGTTTTTTTCAGGATAAATAAAACTAGTTCTCCACTAAGAGAATTTAACAGCACCATTTCTCGTAGATCATTCATCTTAATTTTACTTGGTAATTGGGATCACAAGTTATGTTAACAAACTGATGTTATCCCGAGGAAAAGCAGACTTCTAAAATCCTAGGAAGGAAGGTAATTTCATAATTTGAAATAAATTCACCCCTGAGGTTCTCTCTCTCACACACAATGCGGGACAGGTGTGTGTGGGGGTGGGGTGCCGAATGACAGGAGTGCAATCGGCCTTGATATTTAAATTTCAAAGGTCTCTAAGTCCTTGACAAAGACAACCCTTGGTCATTCAGCCCCAGTTTCCATGTGCCAGCTACTGCATATTTCTCTAGTATATTCCAATCTACTTTTCAAAACAGTCCTCTTCTGTCAACTTGTCTTACCCTTACAATGTGAGCAATTGTTTTAGTCATACAAAATCAATTTAGAAAATTAGCTAATTCTATTCTCTTTATAAAAATTTATTTCCCTCCTCAATTAAAATTTGAAAATATGTATTACCTATTATAAGGTAATCGAACGTTTTTCTTAATAAACCTACTTTTAAATGCTAATTTTGAGCAAATTTTGTGCAGTAAAAATGTGAGGTTTTAGTTTTGGTTGGCTATAAAGATGTTAATTAGAAGATAGTTCACAATTTCTTTTTAAAAGTTATATAAAGTAGTTTTTTTTTTCTTGAGGCATAAATTCTGGAAAGCCTAGACAGAAAAGGGCAAGCACAGAAACTCATACCCACTAGATTTTCAGGTGGTAACATGAGGAGTGTTTCATATAAAAATTCATTCTTTGAGAAGTTAGTTGACTCCTTACTTTTCAAATTTTTTTTCTAGTGGAATAAAAACAGGGTTGATTTTATCATTATAAATCAGAATATCGGTGATATCAAATCAAATATGATTTAAGGATATTATATCAAATATGATTTAAGGACGTTATATTGCAGATGAAACATAGGCTGTACACAGCTTATGTTTTAATATTTGTTTCAAATATTCCTGCTTCTGGCCAAAATTAGTTACTCTTTGTGTCAGGGTTACTTAGTGCTGAAAAGATTTCAGTGGTCATTGACCAAGCACTAGATTAGAAATTAGAAAATCTGCATCCAAGTTCTGTATCCACTCTTCTCTGTTCTCACCAACTATGTAAATATAAGCTATTCAACTTCTTTTAAATCCCATTACCTCATATTAAAGTAAAGGCATTGGATTAAATTATTTGTTAGTTTATTCTCCAGTCTAATATTCTAGGATTCAGCTATTCATTTTTCCTTTCTGAGACTAAAGTCAGGCATCTATGATTCATTATTGAGTCTACTCCTTTTCTTCCTTCAATTTCATGCAACATCTTAAAATATTCAATTTTTTTGGCTAAGTAATTCTGTCTGTTGAAGTACATGCAAAGAGATAATCCTTAATATTTTGAAAATATGAAAAACTGAAATTATTCTCAAGATATCTTTGCAGTTTTATTTATAATAGCAAGGTAATCTCATCCAACCACAATATGGAGCAATAACTGGCAAGGTATATTTATTAGACAGAATATTCACAAAGTGTTTATAATGACATGGAAAATTATCTGGCATTTGATTATAGAAACAAATTTATACATAGAACAAGAGTAATACTACAAAATGTACAAAAAAAGAAAAAAGTATTATCTATAATTATCTTTGGATGGTGGGAGTATGGATAATGGTTCTCTTGTAGCTTTAATACTCTAGGCAAATTTTTCTTTACAGAGAATTTTATAACAAAAAAGAAATATATTTAAAGATTACATTTTTTCTGCTGGTAAGTGATACACATCATGCAGAAGCACTGATACAGGGAGCAATATGAATTTCTTGGTGTTGATGTTGGGCTAGTCAGTTAAACAGATACACCTTTTCTTTCTTTTTTTATTTTTTTTCTCATTGAGTTTATTGGTACATTTTAGGTATACAAGACAGTTACATTCATTGTTGGGATCTTGTACCTTTAGATGACAGGTCTTGGTTCTCATTTTTTCCCCTTTTCCCTGCCCTCCCTTCAGCCCCTTCACCCCTCCCCATATACAAACATTTTATTTCCATTTTTTCATTTTCTCCTATTTTTTTCCTTTCCCTTATTACCTTTCCCCTACCCTTCCAGATACACCTTTTCATCTTAACTAGGTTCCCCTAGTCACCATGGTTATTAGAAAAGTTAATTTTCTAAAAGGGCAACTTCATTAACATGAGTCTCACAGTTCAGTGCAGTCCGGCAGCCCTGTGTGGAGACAGTTATTGCCAGAGCTAACTGCCGGAAGTGACCTGTCATCAGTTAATGCCAGGACAGGAGAGGAGCTCAGCGTGCAGAGGAAAGTGCAAAGAGCAGGATTCCAGGGGAAGTGGGGGAAGCTGAAGTCATCTAATCTTCAAAATCGAAAAAGTCAAAATTGATGAGCCCTTAAGTGGTGCAATGAAATAAGTAACCATGAATGCATGGTTATGGCAGTTCTTCCAACTATAGATTAGTGAGCTAGTAATAAGACAGTGGGTCCTGTCTGACAATAGCTTCCCTTTATTGTACTTAAAGCTGCAGTTCACCTGCTTTGCTACTGCTTTGAAAGGTCGTAGCATACACTAGGTGCAGACAGCAAGGGAAAGAAAACCAGGTTGCAGACGCATGACAGAAAAAGAGGGTATGGGTGATAAGGTCCAGTTCACGGAGAGGCCCTATTAATATGGGACTGCTAATGGTAATGAGTCCAAGCACAGGGCTTATGAATGATGCACCAATCAATATCTGAATTTGAAAAGGAAATTGAGGATGATTCACAAAATACAGATAGTCACGTAGGAGACAGCATTATGAATTGGATTGCTTGGCAATTTTTACAGGTACGGTGAGTCCCATATTTACTAACCATCAGGACTGAAGAGGTGATTATGATCATATAATAATTCTAGGATAGTTGCAAGTAAGTAAGGTGAGAAAGAATCTTAGGAGAGGTTGGAGTAGATAATGAGGCATGGGACTGGTGATTGGTGTGGTTAGTTTGGGCGTATGTTAAAGTTGAAGTATCTATTAGACATCTGAGCAGGCAGCTGAATATCTAATCTGGACTTCCATGGGAGAGATGTGCCTATTTATGAGTCATCAATACATAGATGCATTCAAAGCCAAAGAAATGGTTGAGAACACCAAAACATTAAGTAAAAACAAAAAAAGAGAAGAATCAAAGTTTATAACACTCTAATATATTTGAAGGGAGGTACAAACAAAGTGACAGGGAAGAAACAACTATTGAGGTAGGTTGAGAGTTAGGGAGCCCAGGGAAGAAAATATCTTCAGTAAGAACCAAGTGGGTTGAGTATTCTTCAAAATTCATTTGTAACTTATGAGTAATCATTGCATTTATCGTTGTGGAGACTGGTAGCAGACTGTAACCAGACTTTGTATCATCTGCTTCGGGATCATGCACGGCTTGATTGTGTCTGGTTAACTCATGGAACACACAAGAAGGATAGAGACCAAGTTATAAACTCACATGTGTGAAAAGCAGCTACAGCTTCAAGATGAGAGGAACTTTAGTATGAAGCCGACATGCATCTCTGCAAGTTACATGGAGCTTCAAACATAATCCAGAAGTTGATAATTTTGAATAATTCAGGCAGTTAGTTAATATAACACAATTTTACCAAACTCTGCCACTTAAAATAATTAAATTTTAAAGTGCCAGGATTTATTCCTTTGGAAAAGTGATGGGAAGAGAATCTGGGTCACACAGGAACCCACATATTAATCCACCAGGCAAGTAGCAAGAAGGCAGAAACACACATGCAAAATGCATACAAAAATGAGCTGGGCGCCCCAAGCCTGTATCAAACATTAACCATAGCCTAGTATGAATGAGTTTCAATTTTCTCAAAGAGAAATGAGGAAAGAGTGAGATTGAACCTAGGATCTTCAGGGGTATGAAAGGATGGGGTGTAGGTGATGAGAGTGGAATTAATGGGGTAGGAGGAGTTGTGGGAAAAGACAAGTCAAGTGTTTCATGCAAACTATTGTGTTCTCTGAAAACATATGTGCTGCGTGGCTTATTATGACTGGTAAACAGATTACTGCAAAGAATGGTGCTCACTCTGATATCTTCATTTTAAAGTGGAAAAAAGATAAATGGCATCCGAATTCTGCAAAGAACAGGACTGAGGATTGAGATCTGAAACTGGATAACTCTGACTGATCACCTGCTTCCCCAGGCTGCAGTCTGGACAGATACACAATTTCTCCACAGGATTTAACAGCCGTTAGCAAGCAACTCAATAAGACAGTTGTATGATATGGCTGAGCAGCAAGTTGCTAGTTTTTCTTAAATTTACTTCCTTCTGGACATAGGTTTGGAATTGAGATGAGCAAATTTTTATACATAAAATTAATTGAGTTTGAAATTATTTTTGTTTAGAAAATTATTTTCCTTAATTTAATAGAAACATGTGTGGATTGGGGAAGTATGTGCACTCCCTTCCATTGTGAGGTACCATTGATCTTGGAATCACTTTGGAGAAAGAGTGAGATCTCATACTCTTGCCTCAGCCAAATATCTACCACCACCATTCTCACGGATCCTCTCAGGCTGTTGGACAAAGTGTTTCAAGTCTCCTAGGAGACTCTGCCAATGGTTAATGATCTTTCTTGCCAGGTGGTTCTTCTTTATCCTTTACCTTCATTTTTCTTACTGCAGTTCAGTCTCCTAGTGGCTTTATGAAAGAAGATTACAGCCTGTCCTAGGAAGATGAGCCCTGCAGCCTCAATTTCCAATGTAGCAAAAGTCATGACTGAGTGTCAATACTCCACTGAGATTCTTGGTTGATACCATAGCCGTCCATTAATCTATCCCTGGAGATAGCAGTACAGATAGTAGTAACTGCACATGAAACTTACCAAGATGCCTGATCACAGCCCTAAGCAGAGATTTCAAATGGGCATGGAAGCCCTTGAAAATGGTATCACAGAAAGCAGAGGGTACAGCTGCTGTTCAAAGAAATTGAATTCATTGTAGGAAAAATTCACTACAGAAATAAAAGACCTTGGTTTTCCTCAGCATTGCAGGTGAATGCTCTTCTAAGGGTCAACAAAAACATATTGGAAATAGTACACATATACTATAATATCAACACTCAGTGTCTTAGTTATACTTCTGGTTTATCCCATTCCATGCCCCTCTAGTTTTAAGATCTTAAGAAACAGAATCAACCATTTATGCCATAGTTTTGACATTTATAATATAGAAATTACAATGAAATTTAGCAGGAAGGTTCTAATAATTAAATGTGTTATAATGTTTAAAGTAATGTGTCAAATTCAAAATACTATCACATATGAGGCATTCAATATGCATTGTTATTTGTACATGTGCACATAGGTCTAGGAATCTAAGTTCCTTTGTGGACTCCATGCCTCTTCATTCCTTTGCATCCTTGAAAAATTTTCTATACCAGCTGTTAACACAAAGTAGGCAAATACAAGTTTGGGCTTTGTTCTTTGTCTTTTCCTTTTTATAAATGTGGCAGACACAGGTTAATTAGAGCCCTCTTACACCCTGAGGCCAAAGAGGGTTTAGAATTTTTGTCAACACCTTTTTCCCATCAGTCATCATCAATTAGTCATATTTGACATGAAAATTGAAAGATAGCTGACTTCTCAGCTTTGGAGTATACTGGTTTTTAAGGAAATGATTTTTCCCACTCAGCCACCTGTACTGTCTCACCACTGTCTTGCCCAGAGCCCCAGTATGCCACAGATTTTGTGATGTTGACAGAAGACCACAAAAGACTCCACCTGGGAAAATCTTGTGAATCCATCCCAACTCTACACCCTTGCCAGATCTAGCCCTTCTCCCCAGGAAAAGGGGCTTTCCCAGTTTCCCCAGCTGGAAAAGGTTTATAACTGCATGAATGGCTGCCGGGAGTGCCTGCTCATACTAAGTGTGCAACACTGTCTTGGACAACACTGTCTTCAGCCAACGATGCCAACCAACAAGGCATGCACAGCCTCCGCTGGGCAGAAAAAGGTGAGGAAGTCAATGCCTGAACAGATCAGTACTTTTCCCAAGCTGTTCTAGAAAGCTTCTTTCTTTCCACAGCAAGACCTCGGATGTATGCCTCCCAGGCCTCCTGCCCTGGGCAGTGAGCACAGGAACTTGGAGTTTTGTTTTATATTGTTTCTCTTCAGGTGAGGGGAGAAGAATAACTGGGGAAAATACCACAGACAAATTATTTCAGCAGATCTCAATGAGTCATTTATCGTTATCAGTCATCATCATTTGCTCTGATTTAATCATGTACCTTGAAAAAAGCCTATTTAAATCAGGCCTTGGAGTGGTGAAATTGTCACGTGGATGCATTTAGATTATAAGTGGTATGATGGGAGATAGAATGAATTTTATATTTCCAAAATAAGATTCCTATAATCCTCAAAAAGTATATTTATATTAATTTATTCATAAAATCATACATAAAAGTATTACATACATAGCAATCAGTCAAATAAGGACAACGTAAAACGACCCTGTGAGACCTCATAGACTAAAGTCCAGCCACGCTAGAGTTCACTGGATTCTTTTCCCTTTCTGACAGTGCAGAACTGTGATGAGGAGTATAAGCTTTGGAGTCAGCCTTGTGATTGAATCCAGACTCATCACTTTGCTGTATAACTTGTACAAAGTATTTGGTCTTTCTGAACCTCAGCTGTCTCATGTCATATTGTCAAAACTAAATGTGTTAGTGGACTTGACACTAACATAGGGGTTTGTGGGAGAGAGGTGGGAGAGACAGGATTCTGCTATGATGTTCTTTTCTACATAAAATATTCACATTCCTGATTGTCTTTAATATACTCTTTGAAATATATATATTTTTTTTTATATATATATCTCCCCAATTCTTTCCTACAAAATAAAGTATTCAGTTAAAAAGTCCTCTTATTCCTACTAAAAGATTCATTAGTTCATAACAACTGACAAACTACATTTCAAATATCACTGTATTTCAGCATTGACATTGGCTTATAGATCAACTCTGGGCTATGTGAGAAACCTAGTCCTCCTGGAATCCTGCTACTTCTCCTTCTTCTATTTTTTTTTTCTTTTGTTTAGTTTAAGTACATAGGAACTACTACTGGAAATAAATCTTTCCTTCTTTGTTTACTCCCATACCACAAAACAGATTGAAGCCTGGTATTATAGATGGAAGCTTGGGTTTGCTCAGTCAACATTTAAGAGGCATCTGGTATGTATTAGGTGCCAAACCAGTTATAGGTTAATAGAACTGATTAAAGAAGTCACCTTTCTCTTTCTTGTGCCGCTTTCTGGTCTTTGCTAAACACAGTCCTACTGATGATCCTAGATACTCCTTCAACCTTCCTTTTCTCAGTGTACCCTCTCTCTGAGTGCCTTATTCTCTCCCGATTCCACATACCAACTCAACATTGACGGTGCGACTTTGGAGTCTGTATTTCTAGTCCACATGTTTCACCTCAGTTTCCACCTGCCAGTCACTGCATATCTTCTCCAATATATGTCAACATGGCACATTAATGTGTAACCACGGTACCAGCCCACTCCCCTGTTTCTGCTAACTGGCCATGGATGCAGGAATTAAGATTTTGAGGAATAGCAATAGCAATAACATTGATGCTTAATATTTATGAACAATTTATCCTCTTATTTATTTGTGTATGTCCAATATGTGCATATATTTTTTTATTTTTCACAACACTGTGAGGTCTATTATTACTTTCATTTTGTAGGAGAGATAATTGAGTCATCAGAGATAAGTGCTTTACCTCTCCAAGTTACCTCCACTTAGAGTTAGATTAAATTTAGGCAATCTGATTCTTGAACCTATGACCCTAAATTTTTGGCACATCCATTTCTTTTAATGTGAGTTAGGGGCTGGACTGTCATTGCTAAAAAGAATAGATTGGATAACAGTATTTCTGTCCAGGGAATTTTTACCTACAATATTCGATAAATATAAAAGAGGAACTTTTTTTTTTTTTGGTACTGGAGATTGAACTCAGGACCTTGCACTTGTGAAACAGGTGTGGTACCACCTTGGCCAATAGAGAAACATCTTTAAAAGATGTTTTGGATTCATGACAAAGCTCTAGTCTTTCAGTAGCTTTTGAAATTATTGCTGTATAAAGAGTAGATACCAAAGTGCTGGAGTGTGAGAAAGCAAGATGTCACCCAGACAGTGAGAAGTTTGGTAATCAGGACTGGTGCTTGAAATCTGCAGGCTGACATAGTAAAAGACAACAGTTGGGCAGTGAGCTTGAACCAGACTATAAATGAACTTCTACAAGATTTGAACTTCATCTTTGGACAAGGTGTGGGGGTAATGCAGCGAAAGTTTATCCAACAAAATAATTACTGAGAGAACAGTGAAAATGGCATAATTCTAGGAACTTGAAACTGAGTGAGTCCATGCCTTCAAGGAGGGTACAGTCTTAGTGGGAACTCAGCAATTACAGTGGCAATTTTGTTTAGTTTATTGATACATTTTAGGTATACAGTACAGTTACATTCATTATTGGGGTCTTTACATGACAGGTCTTGGTTCTCATTTTTTCCCCATACCCATGCCCTCCCTTCACACCCTCTTCTCCTCCCCATTTGCAAACACTTTATTTCCATTTTTCATTTTCTCCTATTTTTTTCTTTTCACTTATTACCTTTCCCCTACCCTTCCCAATTTCCCTGCACCTTTAGCCCTTTTCTTCCTATTTCACATGGTCAATTATCTCATTAGGATCTTATGTACTATTATAGTTTGTTCACACCAGAGAAACTATTCGGTATTTACACATGTGTGACTTATTTCACTTAGGAGTATATTCTCAATATGTATCCATTTTCCTATGGATGAATCTAATTTCTCATTCTTTATGACTGAGTAGTATTCCATTTTATAGAAAAACGACATCTTCTTTGTCCAGTTTTCAACTGATGGGCAAATGGGCCCATCATTTTCCAAATTTTAGCTATTACAAACTGTGCCACTATAAACATAGGTGCGCGTATATCACTGTGATATGATTCTTTTATACAGTGGCAGTTTTTAATACCAATGGCCAAGAACTAGAGGGTAAACAGTTAGGGAGTAGAGTACTCCCATGCAATCCATCATTCCTTATAAGAAAACAACTCCTAGAAACATCTGTATTTGTAATGAGGGAAATACATGATTGTATTTGAATCTTACTTGTGTTTGAAGATATGGCTATTCCAAAGAAGAAGGAAATTCACTGAGGTTATTTTTTTTACTACATGTAACAATTGATAAGCACTTGAACTTGTGATATTATGAAGAACTCGGGTATTATGGCTTGTGTTTAAATGTCCCACTCAAAGCCTCATGCAGTTGAGGTGGGGTTTTCTTTTCCAGAAGTGTCTGAATCTGGAATGTGTGATGTTGGGATTAAGGGCATGCAATTACTAAACCACTACACGTGATTGGTGTGACACTGCCATGATCTCGATAGTCTTAATAGGATGAGAGGGGCAGAAAGATGCTGTTAAGATCCTCTTGTTGCTTTACTACCATTTATCTGCCATGAGTGGTTGCCACTCTGCTACCCTGCCTTGGAGCCAGCCAATTATGGACTGAAACCTTTACGAACTGTAAGCCGAATAAACCCTTCCCCCTTTAACTTTGGATGTTGGGTATTTTGTCTCAGCAATGAGAGAAAAGCTACTAACACACTAGATGTGGTGATGTCATCTCTGAAATCTCTGCACTCTGGAAGGTTGAAAGAGAAAGATGGAAAGTGCAAGCCCAGCCAGGGTAATTTAATCACCTGTATCAAAATACAAATTAGAAATAGTAAATTAGCGAGGCCCTGTATCAAAACACAAAGTAGAAAGGATTGGGGATGTAGCTCTATGCAAAGCCCCTGGGTTCAATCCCTGTTGCCAAAAAAAGAAGAAAAAAAGATAAAACAAGTGGTAAGAACTGAATGAAAAGACTTTTAGGTGACTGAAGCAGCTAAAATAGGGTCTTGTTAAAGCGAGTATTGTTGGAAAGGAGCTAATGGGACAGGCCCTAATCTTTGTAGTTTGGTCATTTGAGTGTCTGAATGTTCTGGGGTAAAGAAAAACAAGGAAGACCAAAATGAGGGGGAAAGACACAGCTTCACTTGAGGCATATTAAATTAAAGGCATATACCCAAGTAGAAATATTTGATGGGCAGTGACAACTACATGTCATTAAAAAGTTTCAGGATCTGTAGAGCATGTAGATGACATTCAAAACCAAACGAAATTACTCAGTAGAACACAAGAACTATAAATATGGAAAAGGTGACAGTGCTATACCATAAAAACATGTAAATGAAGCAAAGAAATGCGAGCCGAGATGCAGTATGCTATGTAAGACATGAGACATGAACTTTGGAGCCAGAATACCAAGATTGAAATTCTACCTCAACCATTTATTGGCTGTGTGAATTTGGACAAGGCACTTAGCATCTTTTCTTCCAAGTCTCTTCATCTGTAAAAAGGGAACTACTTCAGAGAGTATTCAGATGTTTAAATAAATCAATGCCTATACAAGATTTTGAATAATACCTGACTTTCAGAAAAACAATTTAGATTTTCTCTTTTTGATACATATAAAGTATTGTAATTCTTTTAGCCCAAAGTATTGATCTTCATTCTGTGTTTTATTTTATTTCTTTGCCATTTCTTATTTTTCTAAAGGCTATAGTTTATCTTATTCCACTCCTGAATTCTAGAGAGACCAGAATGAAGTATGATTAAACTCACTTCCCATTTCATGTCAAAAGTAAATCTTAGGAAAGATAAAATCAATTCCTTTCTTTATGAAACAATTATCATATAAATAATCTTAGGCAAATTCTTTCTGGGTATATTGCAATGGTAATCACCTGTTTCTAAGGACTAAATTGACAAAACAATTTTTCCAAAGGCATGTATCTCTTTCTTTTACATTGTTTTTCTGTTCTTAGAATTAAAATTACTAAAATTTCCTTTTCATACATTCAAGAAGTTTCAGCACTTAGAGTTAAAAATTTTTCTTTACTATAGCTGTTATCATCAGAAGCCACTCTATCTATGCTAAATGCTTGGAATACATAACCTCATATTCTTCCCCCTTGAGTGAGCTTGCTACACAATTGAGGGAAATGAATGTGGTCATATTCTCTGAATGATCTCAAGACTAGGGAACTTCATTCAATGTAATGAACCATGACTGAGCATGTAGTTACAAAACAGAGCATAACTCAACATGGGCTGTCCTTTCCTCTGCCTTATATCTTTATTTTGAGGCTGACATATAAGGTAGGATGCCTGGAGGTGGCTCCCCTCCAGATTTCCAGATCCCTTGCCCTAGTTCACAGGAGATGTTTACAAGTCCTGGTACCTAGGATTTATCTTCTGTGGCTTGCAGTGGGCAATAATTGATTCTGCTCTCTTCCAACTGGTTCCACGAAGGCTTCACACAGAACTGTTGGGAGTCTCTGGTCTAAACAGAGATCATGTTTAATATTTTCACTTGTCTTAATATGACTTGTCTTTCACTTGTCTCAATCCAAGATTATTGTCATGAGAATATGTCAAGGTGATTAAGATAATTATTAGAAGTTCAAAGACCAGCTAGTTCCTGTATGGTTAAGGTGACAGAGGGAGCTAGATTGAGATAAAGAGATAGATAGAAGACAGGAAAAAGGTATCCTGGAATAGAAACTGAACACCCAATGTTACCAAAGCAAAGTTAAACTACATGAATCTGGACAATAAATAGACAATAGCATTGGAATAAACTGGTTAGCAAGAGAAAGGGGAGAAAAAACAGACAACAGACACTGGAATAGCTGAAAAGCTTGGATGTCATACTGTGATTAAAGAAATTGTCACAAAAGGTGGTGCATAAAAGCAGCATTTGGGGGAATCTGTCATTTTAGGGAAAAGAAAGAATTCAATTATTCAGTATTTCTAAATTGAGAAATCTTTCCATATATCAAAAGAGTGCATATTTTGATAGATTATCTCCCTTTCTTCCAACAATATAATCATACTGCATCAGTTTTTACCTTTTTATGTAAGAGAAATATAGTAAATATTTTGATTGCAAACATATAATCTACCATAGATATTCACCTTGCTGCTATGTCATAAAAGCATCCTTAAACAGCATGTGCATGAAATTGCAGGGTCTTTCATGAAGAAATTTAACTTTCATATATCATAAAATATCTTTCTTTAATATTTTATAACCACTTAAAATGTAAAATCCATTCTTAACTTTTGAGCAGGATTGGGTCTATAGGGCAGATTTTTCAAGCTCCTGTGTTATAGGATATCAGGCAAGACTCTTAATCTGACATCATTTTGAAAACTTTTGAATTCTCCTCCAAAATCTTTCACTGGACATTTGGGAGGAGAAGTCAAAATATTGAATAAAATGATAAAAGAGAGGGCACTTAAGCAGTAAGAGTAATATTAACAGAGTAAGATCAACTGTATTAACCATTGGAGTCAGTGGGGCAACACAGGTTCCTATATGTGCCAGCTGCATATCTGAAACCTTCAGGAAAAAGAAAAGGAAACAATAAATGGTATTTCAAACACTCTGAAGTCAGCATTTGGATATTTGCAGGGCTAAGATAAAAGTGGTAGGCCTCACTTCAATTCAAGCTATTTATGACCCATAGGGAATGCAGTAGGATATAGTACTTTAACGCAGTTACTTAAATGGTATGTGTGTAGCTCCAGAGTGTCACCTCACAAGTTTATACAAGTATACACAAGGATATCACACACAGACGCTACCGCTTGACAAATGTTAGGCTGAGACTATCGACAAGTAGCGAGAAAAGGACTTCAATAGTGTTCACGTCGTCCACTTTCCAGGTCTTATTAGATGGAAAATAGGGACAGTGTGATATCATCATGATAGTCCACATAAGTAAACAGTCTCCTGTGCCAAATTATATAGAATCACCCTCTATTTATTTATATTTATCTTTGGTACTGGGGATCAAACTCGGGACCTTGCGCTTGCAAGGCAGGTGACATCCCCCTCATTTCTTTAAGGAAATTTTGTTTTGACTATTGACACTGGTTGTGTCTGAAGAAGCAAGCATAACCATACTTTTTTATTATGTATCTTTAACTATTTTCCCCTAGTTCTGTCAGCTTATCTATATCAGAATTGTATGAGAAAAATAAGCAAACACAAAATGACAATTTCCATGAAGGCACAAGTATGAATAAAATTGGAATTCACAAAGGGAAAACATTACATAAGTATACACCACTGAGCCCTTAGCACCAGCTATCACTTTTAATTTGCTCTTTCCCTACATCTGCCTTGCACATGGGATTCCTAGGAGGCTTGTGCCTATGTGTCCCATTCTATGATAATTGTGCAGCCAAATTGTACCAGCTCTGCCCACAACTTGCCAAGGTATATTTCTACTTATTTATATTTTTGCATATATATGGTAAAATAGAGATGAAATAGTGACTTGATCTAAGGCAGTCACTTTAGTAAGCATAGTCAGCTGGTGCTCAGTAACTTTTATAGAATTAAAATTTTCACCAATTTTTATAAACACATATTAAAAATGTTTTAAAACGTGAAACGTTATTTATTTTAAATGTTTTTAATATTTGCTTGTACGTAATATATAAAGGTACATTAAGAAACCTATAATAAAAATAATGTGATCAGTATACACCTATCAACTGGTGTATCAGTTATTGTTTCTGGAACATCTAGAAATGGATCCTCACTTGATTTCTGTACCTTTTGTAAAGTTACTTCATGAAATCAGAACGTTAGCTGGAAGCAATCCTAGCCCATTTTCTGCTAAGAGTGAGATCCAGAGATTATTTTAAGTGGCTTTCTCAAGACATTGAGCCAAGAGCAACTTTACATGAGATCTCATGTTTGATATGTCGAGAGCCACAAAAAGCATCCAGTTCTTAAGAATCCGTTACCTGACAATATAACTCTCCCATGGATGTTGGCCAGTAAATGGCTAAATGATAATATATGACATGCTTCTTCTTTCTTCATTACTGAATATTTACCCTGGAAATCAATTAGTCAGCCAATATGTAACCAAACATATTATATATTTCTTCACTATTAAAACTACAAATAGATACATTGACATTTCTATAAACAAATTACCATTCATAAAAAATAAATAGGTAGAGAGTATATATTAGTATTATGCTAACAGTATTATGATTTTAAGGTATCAAAATCTTGCATTCCCATTGCTGGCCTTTTTCTTCTTACTTAGTCTCTACATTAAACAAGCCAGAATGTGGATTACTCTGGATTAGGCTTTTATATATTATTTATAGCTTTTTACTGTTGCTTACATTTGTATTCACAAAGAAACATATATAATAATTTATCAGATTCATGTAAGAGTAATTTTTGAATGGACAGCAAATTGATATCTTAAAATATATTTTTCATATTTTTTACAGACTAGAATCAAAGGAGCCTTTCCTATCGGTTGGGTGAGTATATGTCTAAAAGTTTACAATATTAATTAATTCACATTAACAAGGTCCTCTTAGATTTATTTCTAGTTATTTAACCCCATATTAAAAATCCTAACATCTTATTACATGTAACATTTTAATCTAGGTTTTATAAAAAACTTAACTAATACCTGTTACATCTTGTATGAAAGCTAAACAGGATATGGTGAATATCCATATCTTATCATGGAATAAAATGCTCAAAATAATTTTTAAAATTTCCCTCAGGCCAGGGATTTAGCTCAGTGGTTTCACTGCCTGCCTCACAAGCACAAGGTCCTGAGTTCAATCCCTGGTACCAAAATAAAATTTCTGTCAACCACAGCTTCACACTTTCTAGTTTGTTTACCCACTTCTGTGTTATTTTGCTTTATTCTACTGTTTTGTTTCTTCCCTTTCCTCTAACGCTGTCTTTGAAATATATATTTGAATTCTGTCACAGTTCAGTTTTTTTCTCCAATTCACTTACACTAAGTGCTATGCTGAACACCAAGCTCAGGAATCCTGAGGCAGATTTGGGTCAGAATGATGCTTTTCCTGTCTGATGGCATTGTTCTGAGTTATGCTGTTGCCCTCATAATAATCTGTTGTTGACAAGGATGCACTTGTACTATTTTCAGAAATGTAGAATGAATTTAGAATCGGCAATGTTGTTTTCTATCTATCATATAATTTTTCAATACAATAAAATATCGTATGAAGGAAATTTGCATGCTCAGAATTATGGTAAATGTATCAAAACTGTTGGAATATGTGACCTCTAGTGTAAAGGCAATCATGCTGTGCTTGATGAGGAAAAAAATGCTACATACAGGTGGCCACGACCCTCAGGCTTAGTGACCAGAAACATGAAGTGAAATGGGACTAGATTTTTAATTGATCAGACAAATTGTCTTTTATGACTTTGTTCACAGTTCTGGAAACTTCCATCAGTCATTGAACAACGTGATTCCCAATTCTCTTCTACTCACAAAAGCCTTTCAAATCATGAAAATCAAAATAATGGTTAGCGAAGGTGAATGAGGAAAATGGAGTGCATGCATTTTACTGTAGGATTTCATGAAAAATGGAAGGCCAATTTGGTCTGGTCAAAAAATATATATCATTAGCACATACTTCTCTCCTACACATTGATCATCAGCTACTATTGTTAAAAATCTCTAAACCTGAAGGAATCTTTTATTTTGAATGCATATGTGTCTGCTCTTGAGTCAAAGGAGCTGAAATAGCTTCTCTTCATACTTCAGTTAATACAGTTTCTCCAGCCTTTTGTGTTCTCCTGACTACTTTGAGATGAAATAATACATTTTTCATGGTATACTTCTGTTGAACAATGGCAGGCCCTGAGCAATCTTTGTTTTAAACTTAGCAGAAGTTTAGCCCTCAGTATTAATGCCCTGAAAAAAAGCTTCCCCCAAAAGAAAAATATATAATTCAGCAAATGCTTCAAGTTAGAACATTGACACAACACTATTTAGATACTGCTTATTTTTATGTCTTCAAAATAAACTGGGATGAAACATACAACTGACATTGTTCTGCTGAATCATACTGCTCTGTTCGGCTCATGAGAAATGGGTACCCAAATTTCTCCATTCTTTTCCAAGAAAATTATGCCAGATAAAATCTTGCTTTTCACTGTTGAACAAAAGAATGGGGTAAAAGAAAATGTAGTGGGCTTACATAAACCTACCAGACCCCAGGAAGTCTACTATAAAAAAACACTATTCAGACTTACGACTTCTAACTCATAGTCAGGTGCCACAGGGGACAAGTGCAGGATCTGATTGTATGATATCAGGTGACATGTGAGGATATAACCTTGAGTTTGTCTCCTGCATGCTTCCTTTACATTAATTTTAACTATACATGTTCAGTAAAAAATGTGTGAGTTATATTATTGAATAAATCACTGCTAAATATTGCATTCTTTGGCCCATTACCTACCGATGTCTAAAGGTATTTATTAATATAAATTTCTAAATGTAACTTTTGTCCTCAGAGTGTTTGACAGTTATAAAACAGTTAGTTTACTGGGGATCGCAACCCTTTTAGAGATGAGTGGCCAAACTGTAACCCAAAACCCATTTATTTATTTATCACAAAGTGCCAGCACTACAGTATTGAGGTTTTAATGTAAAAAAAAAAAACCCTCACTTATGAGCATATTTGTCTTAAAATAAAAATAAGTAAAATGCATGCCAAAGGTGAGCCAAGACTGATTTAGGAATTACTGAATCCCCAGCCCATGCTCCAGGTATTTATTTGTAAAATAGAGACTAAATACAATAATTTAGGTTAAGCATTTAGCACTGTTCTTGCACATAAGAATTGGTCATAAATGTTACCTGTTATTACAGTTCTGGAATTTTGCTAGAAGCGCTCAGAGATCTCTGAAATATTTCAGTGAAAAAAATGCAATTTTTATAGGCAGTGCTTTAAAATATATGTGAAAAACAAAACAAGTTTTCAATAATAGAAAAAATAGGCAGTGTGCTAGAATGAGATAGCAAATGAGTAAAGCCATTGTTTCAGTTTTTAATGATGAATGCTAAAAATTAGCATATGATTTTTATAAATAGGAAATATTGATACATTTATGTGCATTTTTCCTTAGAATAACTGAAGTTTTTCTTGAGAAATGTGCAATATTCATTTTGAAATAAAAGTTTAAAATGTTACAATATAAACTCACTCTATATACCACTGAAAATAAACTTTCAAAAAAAGTTATAAACCAAAAAATATTTGCTTACCAAGAAAGATTGGGGATTTGCCAAAGTTGAGTGAAATTTCAGGTCTCAGATCTTCAACTTTATATTTAGGTAAGAAAAGTTTGCCCTCAAATATATGAAGGCAGAGTTAATAAAATAATGTCATCAGGAAAAAAAAATGTAGCCTCTTGCCTCAAAGAATTTTCCCTGTAACATAAGCAGAGCGAGGCATGAAGGCTCATCCCAGACTGATTCTCTTTGCCCATGTAGATGATCCACGTGGTTCTATCAGTAGCCACCCTCAGAAACCACTGTCTTTAACTGACACCCTCCTTCATCCTTCCCATACAGGAAGACATGTTCTTTTCATATACAATTACAGTCTATAGACTCTCTTCAGAAATGTTTTGAAGTCAACTTCTAAAGCCCCTTCCTGTTTCGTATTCATAGGATGGTGACCGCTCTGACCTAGGATTGTCTTAAAATTCATCATCAGAGACCAGGAGAGATGTAAGGAGTTCAATAAGGTTGTGCTGTGGAAGTCTCCATGCCGCCTATGCTGAAGTGTTTAAAATCTCATTCTGATGTTGCCGTAGAGCTAAGGCTGAGATTTTATTAAAATTCAAAATATAAAAAATATCATTTAAATATTAAAAACCTGATAAACATTTTAACTGTTAATAAATATAGTTAAATCATTACAGACGCATTTTGATATTAATTTATAAAGTATTATAAATTTATTATAAATATTTGATATTGAATATATGATTATATTAACTAAAATAAATTTAAATATTAAAATTATTGTCCATCTCAGTTAAGATTTTAAATATAAACTAAGTAACATTGTTTTAATGTAAGGCTTAAGCTTGGTGGCTAAACAAATACTAAATGGCTAATTATCTAATCGTCTTTGAAATGACATAGTTTAGAGTAATCTTAAAAAGTTTGCTTGTAAAAACTTCCTCTTATGAGCCATCAGATAGATCTCAATTTGGAAATGGTCTGGAAGAGGAAAGGCATTAAGTTTGCATTTAGAACAGTAAGTAAGAACAGAGTGTTCATCTCAATTAAGATGCTAAGATATAAATCTTAGTTTACAACCCTCTTGCCTGGAAAATGCTTTGTAAACTTTCTAATGAACAATACAGATGAAAAGAAGCTCCCTCTCACTGGAAGTTTGAGCTTCCTGTTGGAGAAAGACACGCGACGTAGAGCGGGGCTTCTCTTCAAATACAAGCGCGGGAGTGCTGGCGGGAGGCAGATGCTGAGCCACTTTTAAAACACATTCAAGGCACCAAAGGAACATTTCCATATGCATTATCCTTACCTCTCCAGCACGCCGTTGGTCTTTTTAAAGAAGACGTCTAATGTCAGTCAGCAGTAGTTCAGAAGTGAAACTTTGAGTTCCTTCTAGTGGATGAGTTTCTAGTGGAAACTTCTAGTGGATGAGTTTTTTCACGAGCATCTTTATTATGAGAATTGATTAGTACACGGGTAAAATATTTTTTTCAGATTGTTTTCACTAAATCAGCATAACTTAACTAATTCAGAGAAATCTAAAATTTCCTTTATTCACCTCTGTATATATTTCCCAGGCTTGGTTGGGAGATCTTCCAAAATACGTCAAGGAAAAAAAATGACTGTTATCTGTATTGTGGCACTGGCACTGAATAAGCTGATCATGGCTCAGCTAAGGCCCAGTCACCCAAGTCCCCTGAGATATATGAGACCCATTATAAGGTTACTTCACTTATTGTTTGAATCTTAGCTGAGATTTATCCCACTAAGTTCCTGTAAGAAGAAGTAAATATTGTCAGGACAGTGAAGTTTGGCCTGCATCAAAAACAGATCACATAATTTCTAACAGCTGTATTCTATTAAATAACTTTCCTTGAAGACTGTTTCTTTTGTTTCTTTACAGTTTTGAACCTGAGTTTGAATTTTCAGCATATTTCATCTGTTATGAAAAGTTTATTAACTTTGACATTGCTATTGGGTTGAAGATTTATTCTTTTTTACTTTTATCCAGGTTTTTAGGAGACTTTATATTTAATAACAGATGTTATGCATCGTTATACAATTATTCACCTGCTTTTATGGTCCAAGTTTATTGATTTGGTTGGTTTAATTTAATATTACTGTGACATTTCCTAGCAAGGTGGCTTGGGCAATTTTGTTTAATTCTTCTGAACATCCATTTTCACACCTATGTTAGCATCTAACTTTAATAGTTGTTATAAATGGGATAATACTCAAAGTGCTTAGAACAGTATCTTACACATCATTAGCAGGGAATAAATGTCAATTGCAATTAATATTCTGTACAACCAATCAGTAAGTTACATTATACAATTTTTCTAAAGAAGCAAGTTTCACTAAATCACAAAAATCCCATCTAGTTAAACCCGAGGGTGTGAATAGTGTAGAAAGATTGAATGTAATTGAATTCTGGGGAGAGAAGTTCAGAAGACAGTAAAATCAGTGCAGGAATGAAGGGTTGCCCCAATGAGGGAGATCACCGAGGAAGAGAGACAAGAAAACAAAGACAGTTCCCAAATGAAAGTCCTTAGATTTATATAAACTGTGGAATACAATATTATAAATTTTAATAGGAGGACCAATAGTGATTTAGAGATGATTGGTAGTAGAGCATTACAAAGCAAAAGGATTATATGAATTCTGTCAAATGATGGATGTCTACTAATCAAGTAGGAATTAAGCGGTTTTCTTAATTAAGAAACCAAAGTTTTAAAAAATAGACCACATTGTCAGAAAAAATTTCAAGACTAAAGGTGGATCCGTGTTTCTCCTCAAAGAGAGTTAAAAATTCAACAGAGAAGTATTAAGAGTGGTATCTCGGGCCAGGGATTTAGCTCAGTGGCATCATGCCTGCATTGTAAGTGCAAGGTCCTGAGTTCCAGTACCACACACACACACACACACACACACACACACACACACACACAAGAGTGGTATCTCTGGCAGAAGGCATTTGGTGAGTCTCAGCAAAGAGAAGGAACTGTATCAACCATATCAGATATCCCATTCTGAAAAGCTGAAAAGGTTCATAAAAAGACAAAGGAGAGATGAGATGAGATTCAAAAATTATGGTGTAGCATAGCATGCATTGAGAGATTATATAATACAAGAAGCTGACTCCTCACCCTCTGGCTGTAGTTGACACTGGACCATGTATGTTTAGCTGCTTGTCTGCTTTGTTTTTAACTGAATGGTGACACTGACATAGGGGTTTATCAGATATCCCATTCTGAAAAGCTGAAAAGGTTCATAAAAAGACAAAGGAGAGATGAGATGAGATTCAAAACTTATGGTGTCGCATGCATTGAGAGATTATATAATACAAGAAGCTGACTCTTCACCCTCTGGCTGTAGCTGACATCGGACCATGTATGTTTAGCTGCTTGTCTGCTTTGTTTTTAACTGAATGGTGACACTGATATACCCATTCTGAAAAGCTGAAAAGGTTCATAAAAAGACAAAGGAGAGATGAGATGAGATTCAAAACTTATGGTGTCGCATGCATTGAGAGATTATATAATACAAGAAGCTGACTCTTCACCCTCTGGCTGTAGCTGACATCGGACCATGTATGTTTAGCTGCTTGTCTGCTTTGTTTTTAACTGAATGGTGACACTGATATAGGGGCATTAGATATAACTCCCAAATCTGCTAAATATCCTGTTCTCTAAAATCAAAGACTGAATTCTAGGAATAACAGGGGTTAAGAGTAGGAAAAAATTATTGAAAAAAAATAGCTCCAAAGAGAGACAGAGGGGGACCAGAAAATTGATTGCATGTTCACTCTGCTTTTCAAAGGTGTTTCATGCACAAAGCCATGAGGTGAGATAGATACAAAGTGCAACAAAACTGTAAGACCCAATAAAAAATTACAAGGTGGGCGTGAGGTGGGACAAAACCATGACCAAGTAATAAGATTACAAGTACAGTCACCCAGGTAATATTGATTAAATTGGGGTCTAATGAGAAAAAAAGTCCTGTAGAAGAAATTTCCCCATTTAGAATATCAATTACTGCTATTCATCTCTAAGGAAAACATCACTTCTTTTCTTTTTAATAATGCTAATCAGTGAATGTGCCTCAGTTGTGCTCCTTGCTGGCTCTTTGTTTGTTCTCCATGTTGGCTCCTTGAGGGCCCGCCTCGTCTTACTGCCTACCAGATATCTAATTAACTTACCCATCTGCAAAAACACTACAGCATGCTTATAGTAAAGCTACTTATAAAGCTATTGCAATCTTTTAAACCTGACTTGAAAAGAAACAGACTTGAACTGAATAACAAAATTAGTGAATAATCCCTTCATGGTTTCTCAGGTGGACTGGGTAGGATCATGGTGACAGGGTGACAAGCTCAAATTATGATACAGCGTAGAAATGAAAGGAAGGTTAATACAAAAATGACCCTAAGCTTTAAATATGACCATCTGACATCACAGAATCACTAATAGCCAATTCAACACCTAGCTTTTGATGGTGGAATTTCAATTTTCTCTATATCTTCAGGGAAAAAGGGGGCTAAAGAGATAAATTTCAGAGTTCCCTCTTCTTTGTTGTTTTCACACTCAAACAAAGCTACCACAAAATTAATGATTTCTTTAGAAACTGCACTTGCTTCATATTTTTCCCTGGGCCCTTCAGGCTACTTCTCTGGAGAGTGCACAAAGTTTCCACAGCACTATTTTTGTAATCTAAAGCAGTTGTGCTTTCAGGCCTGATGCTGCAACTGTAATTTTAATTTATCAACCTGCCACTCAGTGAAAGGCTGTGAAAACATTTGAAAGCTTAACCCCATCATTTATTTCTGCACCTGTCAATGACACTCTTCTCTAGTTGTCAAAATCATTTAAACTGCACCCTGATGGCATATACAATATCACCAATAAATTGGGTAATCAATCATGTTTGTGCATATTTTGACAGTGGTGTCTTGAGCACAGAGGCTTTAGGATGTGTTTATAAGAAGCAGGAGCTCTCTACTCTTCAATAATAAAATACAGTATAGTCTTCAAGAGTTTTCCTCAGTCCTTATAAATAAAAAAGTCTCCAGAAACAGAGGGGCTGATTGTGACTGAAATGGTTTTTATTTCTTCAGCGAATTCTTCTCCTCGGGGAAAAGGAAATAACTGCAGCTTATAGCAGGCAGAAATATAGAGTTACATGGAGGGAAGAAAATGCATAGTATCATTAAATAGATTTATTTAAGCTCTTCTTAAAAAGGAAGCAATAGTGCAGTTCTTTATAGCTGATATTTAAAAAAAGTATTACCAGTAATTACACCACTATCTAATATTTTATAAGGTGTCACATTAAACCAAATGTCACACTTCATATCAATTGATATTAGGTTCACTTTGAGAATTGGTGTATTTATATATCATAGGCAACTTTTCCCTCCCCAAGATTTGGATGTCTAATCATCTCACTGGTCAATCATGAAACATTAAATCCAGTTAGCCCAATAATAAAACTCGTCATATAGGCTATTCATCTGATTAATATGAAATATTGCTAAAATTCTAAAGTTTAAATGATATTGGTGGAATAGTCTAATTGAACTCCCTAAAATCTTATTTGTAAAGATCCTTAATCTTTACTGCTTAATAATTTTAAAAGGGTGAATTTTATGAGAAATCCTTTAAAGTCTATTGAATATTTATAATCACTTCATATCACTTATAAGTCAATGTAAAATTTAAATAGATAAATATCATAGATAAATATCACATCAAATACACACAAGAAAATAAAGCACACTTGGCATGCATTAAGAATCCACTCATGAAAAGAGCTAATCAAATTTAAAACAACAAAAGTTTTGAAAGGTATGTTAACTTACAGACTACCATTGCTTCCTTATTGCCGCTAGTACTTTTTTTCAAATCATGAGAAAATTTCTTTGTTGTTATTATTGTTTTTCAGTGCTGGGGATTAAACCTGGCACATCCTGAGCATTAGACAAGAGCTCTTCAGTGAGCTATACCCTCAGTCCTTAATTATGAGGTTTTTGAGGTGTTATGTCACATCTGAAAAGGTAATCAAACAATATAACGGATGAAGGATACACATATTGAATATATTGAAACACACACAAATGTGATTAAATTATTTAGGTGATGTATACACAAATATATGAAAAAAAGTAAATTGATTCAATTTACTATAAGGCATTAACCCATATACTTTAAAAATTAACCATGAAAACAATCAACAGTTACTCACTAGACATAAGAATGCAAAATTAAACTTTATTATTTAATTCATTTTACTACTTTTAAACCACTCAAAGGAAAAAAACTAAGAACACTAGAAGATAACAAATTCCTTCTTTTAACAACGCAAAATATACTTAAAGCTGAGTTTCCAAGTGATCCTTTTTTTTTCTCATTGAGTTTACTGGTACATTTTAGGTATACAGTATAGTTACATTCATCATTGGGATCTTGTACCTCTACATGACAGGTCTTGGTTCTCATTTTTTCCCCTTGTCCCTGCCCTCCCATCACCTCCTCCTCCCCTCCCCCTTTACAAACATTTTCTTTCCAGTTTTTCGTTTTCTCCGGTATTTTTTCTTTTCCCTTATTACCTATCTCCTACCCTTTCCACTTTCCCTACACCTTTAGCCCTTTTCTTCCTATTTCACATGGTCAGTTATCTCATTAGGATCTTATGTACTATTATAGTTTGTTCACCCCAGAGAAACTATTCAGTATTTACACATGTGTGACTTATTTATTTCACTTAGGAGTATATCCTCAATATGTATCCATTTTCCTATGAATGAATCTAATTTCTCATTCTTTATGGCTGAGTAATATTCCATTTTATAGAAAAACGACATCTTCTTTATCTAGTTTCCAACTGATGGATCCAATTGATTCTTAATTGACTAAATAATATGTTAGCAGTATAAATAGACTTATCTTAGATAATTTAAGATATTGATTATTCTTTATTCTGTGTAGCTCCAATAATATTTACTAAGTATCATACAGACAAAATAAAAATCACCCTAAATACAGTACTAGCAAGCTGTCATCTCTATAAATGCTCATAGAACATTGGTAGCCATTTTGAAATGGAGCCTCCTCAACCCCAGTTTGGGCCATTTGTTGAAAGAGCTGGTAATTTCTCTTCTGAGTGTCATATTCATTTGAATCATTTTGAATGTCTAAACAGGAGCTTTAATTATTCAGGTAAATAATCACATACATTAAAAGTTATTTATTGCTTTCTTTGTGCAACGTAGATTTGCATTATAAAAGTACTGTGAAAGCTATAAATCCTCACTTCCCAATTGCATTCTCTTCATCCAACGAAGAATGACTGATCTTTATTTTATCAATCTCAAAATCTCAAAATGTGACCTTTTCAATACTGATAATGACATTTCAAAGTACAGAAATACTTTGTAATTCAAAGGGGTTTTCTACTTAAGTCTGCAGAACAAATCATTTAGCCCAGTATAATTGATAGCCACCAAATATTAGCAAAAGCCAGACATCACTTATTCTCTAATAGCTTAAAAGGAAAAAAAAATACATATTGAGTAGCTATTTTTTGGCATGTACCAAATAAGGTAGATATAAAAAGTGATAAAATATAAAAATGAGAAGTCAGCTTAACCTCCAAATGTTTCAGGATTTTAGAAACTGTATTATTTTCTTAGTGAAATTTTTACTAGGTCACATTTAAAACATTCCATTAGAAGCTGCAGGCCATGTCGCGCTTCAAAATGAAATTATGTGCCTGTGGTTTAATGCAATAGTAGGCAACCTTTGACTACAGTTTCATCTTAACTTTTGTGAAAAGCCTGTAAAAAATGAAACACTTGATGAGACATTTCTTTCATTTATTGGCTAAATTATCATATCACGCAGGAGATATTTCAATAAAGTACATGTTATAGCCCAATTGGATCCTAAAAATCTTGAAAACCTTTTAAAAAGTGAGGCTCTCTAGAGAAGCTGTTTTAAAGATGTCTTCTGTAAATCATGGCTCTTTGATTATTCACATTCATCTTAGTAGAACTGTGTCAGGCTAACTACTCCAAATTCCCTTGTAAGGCTTCCAAATCATAGAGTAGGAGGATATCCAGTAAGTCAAGGCTTTCATTTTAAATTTCTTAAATTGCCAGCTCTGAATTTTAAGCTCTGGAGAAAGGATTTGATAGTGCTGCTGGCCTTTTTGCAAGGAAGAGCTGTCCAATTTCATTAAGTATATCAATTCATTATTTGAAGGGCAACATGTGTGTGAAAAATATTGTGTGATAATAATATCCATTGGTATTCTGTGCCAATGTAGGAGACAGGGACAGTTGGCTATTAAATATTGAGCTTTTCTTATATATAGCAAAGATCACACTATCAAATCATCATTGCTGGAGAATTTAGTAAAATACAGTATTTTGACATTTATTTTTAACAATGTCACGTGAAGGAAGTACCAAATATATTTAGATTTTACTATCTCATATGTGCTGCCTATTCTTTTTGAAATCACTGTTAATTGTTTAAACCTGTAAAGTACAAGCCAAGGATTAAAAAGAAGAAATGATGTCATGCAATGCAATTTCATTCTAATTGCGGCTTCATTCCCAGGTTCTTGATCCTTATTTTAGAATATCAATTGAGTTATATATTTAGATAGGATTTAGTAAATGTGAAATTCTGGCCAAGTCATATTGGTAGATACAAAACAAAATGTAAAGGTGGATAAAGATGATGCTTTTCATGAGGTAATTCAATAAAACTGTCAAGCAATACATCAGTTTTTACCAGTTCATGACTGAATAGAAACAAAACAAAAGTAAATATTTAAAATTTTGTGTATCATTTTGACAGTTCTGTGATATTGAGGTATATGATATTTTACAGAAGTCTCAGACTAACCTGGTCATTCGTTACAGTAAGTTTGGAAGCTTTGGACACGACTGTCTTTGACTGCAAGGTAATAATTAATGAAGATGATAAAACAAATAAGCTGGTATCTATAGTAATACAAGGCATTCATTGGGACCCCTAATCGACTGAAGAATAAAAAATTTTACAAACAGTTATTTACAGCAGAAACCATAACTTCATAACTCTCAAAAGATTGGTAATAAAATGTTGTCGGACTGTTAAAACCAAGGAAGATTTGTTTTCTATTCTGGAGACAGCCAGTCGCACCACTGGGATGAACTAATGGGCATCTTAGAAGAGACACTGGAGGAAACACGACTGAAAATCATCAGTGATCACATCTAGGGAGACTGGAAAGCGCTGTTTCCAGGTTTCTTCAATCCTCTGTTTTCTCTTCCTCCACTCCCTTTCTTCTCTTCCCCCCTTCTCTCTCTTCTTCCTCCCTAGTATTTCTGTGGGATTCTGAATCATCCTTCAGCAATGAGTCCCACCAGCCAATAAACCCTGAACATAAACATATGTGCACACACTCACACATGCCCAGACACATACATATACATACGCAAAAATAAGCATAATAACTTCTATTTAGTTTTGGAGTTACCTTACTCAGAATATAATCAACCAGCAAAGAATCACCAGTTGCTGAGAAGACATTAAAATACGAAAGAAAAACCACAGAGAAAATTGCAACTCCACAGAAATAAAAGTATCAGAGCACAAAACTAAACAAAAAACAAAACAAAACAAAAAAACTCAACAAATAAAATCTATAATATTTATAGAAATAGAATGGTAAATATCTTGTATCTATTATTTTTAAACATTAAAAAACCAATATATAGAGAACAAGAAAACCTGAAATTAAACCATTTTAGCTTTAATTAAAAGTTGAATAAAACTTTGGATTATAAATTTTAAAATAGCAAAAAAAAGAGAAACAAACTGAAGATTTTAAGCCAAACGCACTAGACATTCCACATTTTGCTAAGTTGTTTTACTAAGATTAAATTAAACATGGAGGAAACATGAATAAGTACTGCAGAACCACGTCCTCAAACTGAAAGGGATGAGGTTGTATTCAACAAAGTGCTCTAAGCACAGTGAATCAAAAGAAATACTATCAATCAAACCATGAAGATACAGAAGGTTATTGTTTCTGTGGTATAATTAGAGTTTATAAAGACACTGCAGACACTGAATTAGCACACACTAAGCCACTGTTTCTAAGAAAAATATAGTATTGGGTTTCTGAAAACTTCTGCTCTGTTTTTTTTTTTTTCTCATCAGGAAACACAAAATCTTGCTTATGTGTCTTTCATCATAAAGTCACCTTAATTAATGTGTATTCTTGACTCACCAAGATCGAATTCTGGTGCAATATTCCACGTGAGAGCAAAGCTTATTTAAACGTGTCTTTTCTTGGTAAGAAATCTCACAATTCTCTTGCCCTTAAGAACTCTAGACAGCACTTCAGTACTATGTTTGGAACCATTTAAAGCAGGACTGGGAGGTGGAGGTGAAAGGAAATAAGGGAAAGAAAAAATGTGAAAAAATGATAAAGTGGAAACAAATTCTTTGTAAATAGGGAAGGGTGAAGGGGGTGAAGGGAGGGCAGGGGTATGGGGAAAAAATGAGAACCAACACCTGTCATGTAAAGGTACAAGATTCCCCTGATGAATGTAACTGTGCTGTTTGCTTTAATGTACCAATAAACAATGACAAAAAAGTAGCAAAATTACCAAGAAGGAACACAAAGAAAAAAAATGACAAGTAGATAACCAATAAAAAATTATTCTATAGGGTATGATACCTATAATAAGAGGCACGGTGTCACATGTTACTTTGTTAATTAACCCCAGGTTGGAACATACACTTGGTGATCTAACTTTTGTGACTGAATGGTTGAAAGAGCTTTCCAAGTTTTGATTGTGGGGTTAAAAATAAGTTTGCCAATTTGCAAGTATGGAATCCACAAATAATAGGGCTCAAACATAATTTTAGAAACCTAAAGATTCACCAACCCTAAGAAATCTACAGAAAGTTATTTCACCAAAATCATCAAATAAACAAAACATAAAGGGAAGGAGGGGTTCTTCACCCTGTGGTGAAGAGCAGGACCTGGATGATGACTTTGTAGCGGACCTAGAAAGGATCAGCCTGGGCTGCAGCAGGAAGATGAACAACTCTAGGAAGAATAAGAAAATGAAGCAAGTATAAATGCCAAGTAACCAACAATCTGTACAAGAAAATCTAATCACTGTACAACATATTTCTCAACTATAAATAATATTCACATAGTCATAACAATATTAACATTAAATGTTGACATAACTAAATCTGAAAAACAATTAACTAGGAAAAAGCCCCTGGAAACATGAAAAAATTACTCAGTACAAATAAGCAGCAATATTCTGAGGGCTCAAAGATAATTTATTCTTCTGAAAAAAGATTTAATTCTAGAAACTGGGAGAATATTATAGAAAATACCTGTTAGCTCAGTATTGCTCAAAAACAAAACACCTTTGAGAAATAGGTTCTGAGAAGAAACTAATCTTTACAAAACCCTTAAATCAATACACTGCTTCTTTTCTGGTACTTAATGAAAGATTTGATGCTACAGGGGCTAAAAAACCCTCTCATTAAAAGAGTAAAGAAAACCTTGACAACTGTTCTCTGAACAAAGTAGAGAAAAAGTAAAATGGCAAAATTGAGAACAAAGAAAAAGAGTTGAATAAAAGATCATTGAGTTCAATCTGTAAATAATAGATATTCCCAAAAGATCAATTTTACAGAACATAAGCATCAGTAATAAAAGGTAAAACATATTCCCTTACTATTTTTCACTTTTTAAATTTAAAAAATATAAGAAAATGTGTATGCATCTAGTCACCAATAAAAAGACTAGCATTAATATAAAAAGATAAAAGTTGACTCAGTTTTTTTCCTATGATGTATAAAACCATTTAGACAATAATGAATATCTTGGAGGAAAGGAATTATAACACAAAGAATTTTATGTTCAACCATGTTATTTTACATTTGTAAAGGTAACAGAAAACAGCAGAAAGTATCTTCTACAATGTCCCAAACCAGACAGATGTCTATAAAGAGAACTGCTACTCTTGTTTTGTCAGCCTTAGACATCAGTATCATAAGAAAAAACCTCATCTGCAAATATATTTTAGATAATTATTTAGTTATGTTAAGAACATCACAAAAGATATAATATGATTTATTGAAAATGTCGTGGAAAATGATAGTGGTGACAGGAAAAGTCAACATATCTAAAATTCAGCTAGTATGTAGGCTACAGAACAAAATTCTGAGGAAACCTAACCTGATATGGGGCATCTGACTCTTCCACAGATTTGCAATTTGGAGATAAGGATTGGCATTTTAATCAGCATGGAAAAATAAAAGAGCAACAATTAGCAAGGTTTATATGAGATGGTAATTTACAGAGTATAAATCAAATCAATAGATAGCATGGCACTTTTGTTTGTATAATGTTTGAAGGAAACACTCAGGTGATATGCAGTATGACTTTTTAATAAAAAAAAGAATGTAGAAAACTTTTATGAGGAGCTAATTGCAAAAATGACTAATCCCAACTAGCACATGTGTATAGTGGAACAATGAATTTTGGTATATAAAGATTTCCTAAAGCCTTAAGGATAATTTTATTATTATAATAATGGCATTAAAAGCTATTGTCTTGGTTTTAATTTAAATGATTTTTCTATTTTATGTTAAAATTATTTTCCACATTTTTTGAATCAGTCTATTACAATTAAGTAGTTTTATTATTACTATTTTATTTTACTATATTACAAGGAAAACTTTTTAAATTTATTAAATGCCTCTAGCATCTACTGATTAATTTTTTTTCTTCTTTCATTTGGCTTCTGTGCTAGATTATGTTGACTGATTTTCAAACTTGAACTTGATATTTCATCTTTCTGGTTCACTTTAGTTTATTAGGTTGCTCTTTTTCTAATGAGACCAGTCTTGCTTGCTTTCTTTTTTCCACCTGTTTTCATTAGTAATGAGGGCATCTAAGCTACAACATTTTCTAAGCCACGTGTTCTGTATTCCATAGGTTTTGGAAGAAGTACACTCTTTAAAGTAAAAGTTCAAATTTTATTTTTTAGAGCCTGTGTCAGTTTGATTGAAGAAAGTCAAAGAGACTGGAAAAGATAGTAAAGAAGAGACAGCCAAGTTCAGGTCACTAGCTTCCCCAAATCTGTCTGTGAATATCTACATGTTACATTTTATTGATATAACTGATTTTAATACAATTTTAAGCTTTAACTTGGAAGATCTCCTAGGGCTATGTAGTGCATTTATTCTCTACCAAATTTTTTTTCAGTTTCACCTCATGGTTTTATGTGTTACATTAAACCACACAAGCTCTTCTCATGGTATTTCTGTTTTGTGGTTCTCTTCTTTCCCTAAGCAACTAGAATATTAAGTTATTTGGAAATATTATTCTGCATTTTTATTATATTTATCAGTAATAGTCTTATAATTGCTATTCTCTTTTTTGAGTCACATTGACTAAATTCAACACCTACTCTACAGCCTTTCAAATATTTAAATATCACCCACTTTTCCTCCCAAAGGCTTTCTTCCCTAGGCCAACCATCATTATTTAATTCATATAGGGTCATTGTTTTCAGACTCTTTGCCACCCTAACTTTCTTTATCTGCAAATGTTTCAGTTTTTCAAAATCCTTCTAAAAGTTCAGAGATTTGTATTAAGCTAAATATTTCCAATGACGTCTGAGATGTGAACATCTAGTGAAATTATTACCTCTTTTAAAAAAGATACATTTCATTTAGTGCCAACTAATATTTCATTTCATATTCACACATGGCTTATATTGGACTTGAAATTGACAAAAACACCTAAATATTTCTTGTACCAATAATCTGTTAAGCATATAGAATATGGTTATGGACTTTAATTGGTCTTACTGATGCCTGATTTCTCTCATTTGTAATAAGATAATATTAATATCAACTTAACAGATTTCTAAGACAATGAAATTATTTAACATATTTTAACATATTTGTAAAGCACTCAGAACAGTGACCAATAAAAGTTCAGTAGTCAATAAATGTTAAATGCTAACATCATTATCATTAATTATTATTACTGTCATCCTTGCTGACATTGCTCTCAAATATTTGCAAGGTTGTCGCCATCATGAAGAATTGCACAGCTGTTATATTATGCTTGAAAAACATCTCAGAATAATCATTGCAGGGACAGAGATTTAGCTCAGTGGTGCTGTGCCTGCCTGACAAACATAAGGTCCTCAGTTTGATTCACAGTACCAAAAAAAAAAAAATCATTACTATCCAGTAAGTTAAATCATAATAATAAAAATATCAACTGTATAAGATATCAAAAGCATTTATTGATAAATAGGCAATTAGAACCCTTAAACTACATGTCATATATAGCCATTTTTAAATGCATAGAATAAAAAAAAAATACTTCAACTGAAGTGTTGAAAATGCTTAATCAGGATCCAGTTAGTAACTTGGGGAAAAAAAAAAAAAATCATACCAATGACATTAACAGCAAAAATGTAATGTGAAGAATTATGAACAATTCTTCTCAAAGAAATAAAAGCAGCAAGTAAATATATGAAAAAATGTTCCACATCATTGGTCATTCGAGAGATGCAGATGAAAACAACACTGAGATTCCATCTCACCCCATAAAGAATGGCTGCTATCAAGAAATCGCACAATAACAAATGTTGACGGGGTTGTGGGGAGAACGGAACCCTTCTCCATTGTTGGTGGGAGTGCAGACTGGTGCAACCACTATGGAAATCAATATGGAGATACCTCAAAGAGCTGGGACTAGAGGTTCCGTTTGACTCAGCCATCCCTCTGCTGGGTATCTTTCCAAAAGTACTAAAAGAATCATATCACAGTGATGTATGCGCACCCATGTTTATAGCGGCATAGTCTGTAATAGCTAAAACTTGGAAACAGCCCATTTGCCCATCAGTTGCAGACTAGATAAAATACATTAATTAAAATACAAAGAATGTATGTGGTTTTTCTATAAAATGGAATATTACTCAGTCATACGGAATGAGAAATTAGATTCATTCATAGGAAAATGGATACATATTGAGGATATACTCCTAAGTGAAATAAATAAGTCACACATGTGTAAATACTGAATAGTTTATCTGGTGTGAATAAACTATAATAGTGCATAAGATCCTAATGAGATAACTGACATTGTGAAATGGGAAGAAAAGGGCTAAAGGTGTAGGGAAGGTGGGAAGGGTAGGGGAAAAGGAATAAGGGAAAAGAAAAAAATGTGAGAAAATGTGAAGATGGAAATAAAGTGTTTGTAAATGGGGAGGGGAGGAGGGGTGAAGGGAGGGCAGGGACAAGGGGAAAAAATGAGAACCAAGACCTGTCATGTAGAGATACAAGATCCCAATGATGAATGTAACTGTACTGTATCCCTAAAATGTACCGATAAACTCAATTTAAAAAATAATTGACTTCTTAAAAGGATGAGACTGCAAAATAACACTGGAAGCGAAAATATATCAGACAACTACAAGGTATATGGCTGAAAAACAATTTCAATCAAGAAACAGCCTTGAAGAGCCATTCTCCCCAATAGTGACATTGGAGTTTCAATGTACAGGGTGTGGCTGCAGCCTGATGATTAATGGGCAGACATTTGTTGGGAGCTTGGTGGACTGGCAGTGGTAATACAAAACCTTCTGCTACAATGCCAGTGATTATCACTGAGTCTGGACACCCTACTGGTAACTGAAAGAAATCGAGACAAAACAGGAGCACCAGACGCAAGGTTTTATCGGCGGAAGGACCTGCAGGGCTGTCTTGAATAATGCAGAGAGAGAGAGAGAGGAACTGAGTGAGGTTTATAAGGCTTGTGTGACAGGAGAGCATCGTGGGGGTTGAGATTGCATAGCTGGAGCCGGTGACGGAGTCTAACTTTATTGGCAGATAAGGATGGGATGAGTGCTGGGGCGGGGTGGCAAGTTTGGTTTCGACCCCAGCCCCCTGCGACACTGTGTTTTGATTTCACCAAAAGGACCAGTTATGAGAAAAAGGGCGCCATTCTGAGTTCCAGACCTCGCTGCGGTCATTTTGTCAAACAATAACCATGCAATAGGAGTGAAAAGAAAGGCCCAAAAGAACGCGGAAAAACATGCGCCTCTGTCCCGTGGTTTTTCTCCAGTGCCCTCTGCTGACAAACCCTAGCATTGTGCCATCTGATAAAAAAAGAAATGTTTGTAAGATCCAGATCCGTTATCAGAAAGCGAGGTGACAGTACATTAATAAAAGGAAAATGGAATAATCCAACATGACAATTGTAATAGTTTATATCTCCCCATGTTTGTATTCAGATGTTTGAAAATTCTAATGTAACCATTGTGTTTTTTTATTAAAAGAAATACTATAGCAGAAACTTCCCCTGAAGTCTATACATTTAATTCACAAAATGTTTCCGGGGTGGCTACAAACACCTTGACCTGTGTCAGATCTCATTATCTAGTGAGATAGACTTACGGATGGTCAAAGACGATATATGCTTAGGTAGATATATGTGTAACAACCTTACAGAATGAGAACTTCCCATCAGTAACTAAATTTAAAGAAATGGATAAAATTTACTAGATCTTAGCAAGAGTTCTTTAAGAATATTTTACGGAAAAGTTCAGTATCACAAAACTCAGATAAATTCAAATAAGCTTCAAGAAGCTTTGGAGACAAGAATGTTAATGGAATGGCTTGAGAAGGGTAAAGGCTAAAATAAGTAAATCCATACAGATTAGCTAAGTGACAAGAACAGCAGAGAGCTGACAAGCATTAGTAAGATGTAAATTTAAAAAGACTGTTTAATGGATAGCAGAGCAAGTAGAATTTAATTAAACAAATGTTATATTTGAGGAAGATGTGACACTTGAATTAGGCCATTAAGAATGGTTACATTTGTCAATCCCTGATACAAAAAAAAAAAAAAAGAATGGATACATTTTCAAAAGGAAGAAGATACAACATATGTTGGTAGATGGAGCTGTAGCAGGAAACTTGCTATTGAGCAATCAGTGGAGCTAATGCAAATGCATACCCATGTTTACAGTAGCACAATTTATAGTAGGTAGATCCTGGAAACTGAATGTCCATCAGTAGATGAATGAATAAAGAAAATGTGGCATTTGTATACAATGGAGTACTACTCTGCCATAAAGATAAACTTGAGGCATTTGTAGGCAAATGGATGCAACTTGAGAACATAATAAGTGGAATAAGTCAGACACACAAGCTTAAATATTACACAGCTTCTTTTATATGAGAGACAGAGCTTAAGATAAAGAGCAAAATAGAAGCTAGTAGATAGAAGTACAAATAATTTCCCAATTTATCTATTTGATTGTTTCAAAAATATTTTAACATATATGCTAATTTGTTTCATTTATAATACTAGCTTCTCTTAGCTCATTGAAGATAAAGTTTGTGTTTTAATCTGTTTGTTTCTTCTTCGTAATAAGAGAGTCTTTTTTCACTATGTCTTGTACTCTAACATTTTGGCCATAAACTGTGTTATTCTCTATTTATTTAAAAAATTTTTGTTTTATTTTTCCGTGGAAGTTAGAAGGATGCTTTTTCATATATTTTAATATCTACTTACATTACATTAAAATACAAAGAATGTATAGAAATATAAGAAGGGCTCCACCTAAGAGCAAAGAGTTTTTCCCTACCAGAGCAATGTCAAACATAAAGAAAGTGCTAAAATATGCTGAACGGTGAGGGTTAATTGAATTCTGAGGGATGGTGGAGAAGGAAGCCACATGTTGAAAAGTTCTGAATGTTGGAGTCTGAATGATACCTTATGGGCCAGGGGGAGTAACCAGGGAGTTTTGTTTTTATTGTTCTACTTATTTGTTTGAGGATTTGTAAAAAGAATACTTTCAAGCTATTAGCAGCAAACATGACTGGAAGAAGATGTGGAGATAATTGGGACCAGGATTTCAGTTTGGAGATTTCTGTACTGGTCCATATAAAATTGAATGTCTTGCCGGGCGTGGTGGTGCACTCCTGTAATCCCAGCACTTGGGAGGCTGAGGCAGGAGGATCTCTGTGAGTTCAAGATCAGCCTGGGCTACACATAGTGAGTTCCAGGTCAGTCTCAACTACATAGTGAGACCCTCATAAAAAAAAAAAAAAAAAAAAAAAAAAAAAGCAAAACAAACAAAAAATCAAACCAAAACAAACAAAAAAACTAAAATTGAATGTCTCTAGGCCAAGCCTTCAAAATAACTAGATTTTTTTGAACGTGTAGTATCACATTTATAGTTTTCCTATCAGGTATCTCATGCTGCTCATGAAAAAGAAATGCTTAGTTCTCATTGCAGCTTTATAAAATAATTATGACTTCCGTCCATTCAAAACTGGAAAACAAAAATAAAAGCCAAAAACAATTTTAGAATTTCAGGTACATATTTAAATTTTCTCCCACAGAGAATGAACCACAGAGAAGACTCTTCCTCATTGAAGGCAATACTTCCAAACTCAAAATCCACAGTAACTCAGCCAGAAGAGGGGAAAATAATTCACCTTTTTTATCTTCTTTCTCTCTTATTTCTAAAATTCAGTCTTCACACTTCACATCACTGCTGTTTCAATTAGAGAAGTCACCCTCTAAACGTGTGAGACAGTGAGCATGACTCACAGTAAGTGAGATATCTGAATTCTTAAATGAATTGAGTAGATTATTTTAATCTCCTCAACTTCTTAGCCATTTCCTCTTCTTAAGGAGACAGTTTCTCATTCTCTCTCTTATTTCTAAAATTCAGTCTTCACACTTCACATCACTGCTGTTTCAATTAGAGAAGTCATCCTCTAAATGGTGTGAGACAGTGAACATGACTCACAGTAAGTGAAATATCTGAATTCTTAAATGAATTGAGTAGATTATTTTAATCTCCTCAACTTCTTAGCCATTTTCTCTTCTTAAGGAGACAGTTTCTCATTTGCAGTTAGTCAGTAACTTTATTAATATGTCATCATCCTGAGATGTCCAGTCACCTTCTCCACCCCATTCAGAAATGCTTAGGAGAAAATAGTTTTTTTTGTCAATGAAAGACTAAGTATCTTATTTTATTGTGTTTGAATTTTCACTAAGGATGTGGATATATATTTACTACACACACATTTGCACACACACTACAGTGTATTTATACTTTTATAAGTATCTAAAGTGAAAATGGACAGGTCATTTTTTGACACATCTGAGCAAAGCATATAATCCATTCAACTGTAAAAACTGTGAGAGCTGCAAGCGTATATCAAAGTTTCATATCAAACCGGAAGCAGGATTGTGTAGGAGCATCTAAAGACGCTTATCGTTTCACCTTAACAAATGCAAATGCAGCCAGTTATTCTATAGAATGTCTTTGCTTTCATGAGTCCCAAAACTAACGATACTTTTTTTTAAAATAATGATGTGAAAGAGAGAATAATTTTTATACGACAGTGTTCTATTTGCCTCATATTTTTCTACCACAGATTTTTTTTTCTTTTCAAAAGGACAAAATCTCTACCCTTTCCAAGGTCGAATTAAAATGTCATATTTTGGCCAGGAAGAGTAGCACATACCTTTGATTTCAGCACTCTAAAAGACTGAGGCAAGAGGATTATGAGTGCCCAGCCTCAGCAATTTAATGACATGGTAAAACCCTGTCTCAAAAGAAAAAATACACAAAGGGCTAGGGATGTAGCTCAGTGCTCAGGCTCTCAGTGCAATTCCTAGCACTGTAATATATACATAAATACATACACGCATGCATACATCTATTTAAAATGAAATAAGATGACACTTTTTCATGAAGTTTTCTTGGATCGCCACATCCCAATTAACACATCTTGTATCTCTTGCCGATAAGCTCTTACAACAGATCTTATTTATGTTTCTGCATAAATTTATTTATTTTATGTAAAAGTATTTAATGTAAAAATAAAACAGATCTACATAACAAAAAATATGAGAATATGAATAGTCAATTATTTCATTTATACTGCTAGGTTTTTTAATTCATTGAAAAGAAAGTTTTGTGCTGTTCGGGCATTTCTTAAATTCTGCTCCAAATTACAGTCATATGTGTATTTATTTAATCCTTCACACGTAGGTTGACATTTCTTGAGGGTCCCCAGATATCGTTGTTCACAACTCTCAGTTTTACACCTGACTTACAATAAGCACTCAGTAATTGGTTATTCAGTTTAATTTAGAGAACCAGATAGAGTAATTGAGAAGGCTGCAGTAATACTATATATCACCAGGATATCTGCTTAGAAACCATTAAAATGCTTCCTGCCAATGCTAGGGAGTTTGTTAATATTCTTCAGATTATATTTTAATGAAGTTCTGTGAGGCAAGATAAAAAGGAATACTTTGTGTATTAGTCTACTCATATGAAACTGGTTTTATTGATTCAAAGGGATTAGACAAAATTGATTGCATATATTATAAAACCAAATGAGTTGTGATTTCTTTTTTATAAGTAAAATTTTTTAATGAAATTTCAGAAAAGTTATTTGATTCCCATTTAATCTTCAATAGTAAAAGAAAGAACGTGGGCATTTGACTCTGAGCAATTGCTTACACAATTCTGATTTCCCACTAGATTTCAAGGGAATCTGAGCAATAAGAATAAAGGTACGCTGATGTAATTAAAATCATAACAGTACAGATTTTGGAAATAAATAATATGGAATATTATTGCATGCTCAATGCTCTAAACTACCATTCAGCTGCCTATAGTCCATGGACCAAACATCCAAAGCATTGGTATTTCCTGGATTTAGTTTTCTCCTGGAGTGGCCTAAACATCTAACTCTTTCTCATTTTTTTTCAGTGGCCTAGGAACTAGGCTGTCTTGTGGAGCTAGTAAAGAAATCATTGTGAAAGTTCATCTCTTAAAGGCCAGAATAGATAAGCCCATAAGTCTAATAGTAATACACTCAGTGTATGAGCAAAATACTGGTATGGATAGAATGGTCTTTTGGAACTGAAAAATAAAGTTTTCTTGCAGGGCAATTCTAGAATCTCTAAAATACCTTTTAAACTCAAATAGGACTGTGAACAATGCCATTAACTGACAGCTAATTCCAAATAGAAGTTCATAAAGAAAGAACATGAAGAGATGTTATATTAAGAAAAAGAACCTGGGGAGGGGAAGAAAGGTAAAAAATAAATAAGTGAAATCATTAATGGGATGCCAGGAACAATGAAGAAATTTAACTCACATGAATCAGACTTACCATGAGTTTCTTCCACTTTGTTGTAAATCCAGCTTAATTTTACATTTTATGACCTGAGCCAAGTACTGCTGAGGCATTTCTGCTAAAATGCCAAATCTTTAAAACAAAAGCAGTCTTGGCATGATTACCAAGACAGGTCTATTTTGCATTTTATTTCATTTTTAACTTTGGCAGATAAAATTGAGTTCACAATGGCAGGGGATGGGATATGAGGAAATCAAATAATTCAGATGCTTAGCTATTACTGCTTCTTGTAAATATGTCTTTAGTAGTCAGGAATGAAGAAAAAATAAGCAGGTTGAACACGATAATTTAAGCAGCAATTTAGAGAAAAAATGCAGATAAATTGTTTTTTCCTATGCTTTCAAATTTCTAAAAATCTGTGAAATTATAAAAGTATTTTCTAACAATATAAGACACATTAGTTGAATCACAGCCATTATCCATATTAATATCACTTTCATTAACTGGCCATTGTATTAAATTTTCTCCTTTCAGTTAAATCTATGTGCCTGAGATTATAGTATTAAAAAGAGTCTCAGAAAACAATAAAAATAATTTGATCATATATTATCACACTGAACTTATTTGGAAATAACTTTAAAAACACCTGAAAACACTGAGAATTTTCATTACAGAAAAAAAAAATTGTCTCACCAATCAACAGTTTTTCAATGCATCTGGTATGCCTAGCATTCGATCTAATGCATAGAACATGCTCAAAATATCTATCAGAAGTAGTAACTGTTTAACTTGGTAGTAATAATAACTGGTAGTAGTTATTACTGTTATTATAATTTCTGTTTTCAAATTTCTGATTACTAGATACTACCAGCAAGATATAACCAAGAAAAAAAGATCTCTAAGAGGTCCTTGCTACTCAGGGAGTATACACAGAGAGAGAAGACATCCATAAATATTAAAATGAATTTACACATCATAATGAAATATCGTCTGTTATGGTTTGTGTCCAGGTTTCTCCCCTAAGCCACATGCAGTCACAGACAGGGCTTTATCAGAGGTGACTGGATCTAGAGTGTGATCTAGAGAGATTCTGGGATTGATTCACGGTGCAATTCTAGGACCAAGGGCACTAGGATTCAGGGTGTGAATGCTATTTGCCCTAAGTAGTCTGGATAAGATAAAAGGGCTAGAAACAGCTGTGGTCATCCCTTGCTTGCTTTGCTATCTTCTGCTTGCTATGGACTATTTCTCCTGTACGATGCCCCTCTGCTAGGCCCTCTGCCACCCTGCCTTGCAGCCAGCCGATTATGGACTGAGACCTCTACAAACTGCGAGCTAAATAAACTTTTCCCCCTTTAACTTGGGGTGTTGAGTATTTTGTTTCAGCAACAAGAAAAGTAACTAAGACATCAAGTCAATCATCTGCCTTAAAAGTACTCCATGTAACACTTCAGGTAAAGAGAGAAGTATATGAAAAAAACCTGTACTTCAAGTCAGGGATTTAGCTCAGTGGAGCTACCACCTGCCTTGCAAGGTCCTGAGTTTGATCCCCAGTACCAAAAAAAAAAAAGTATGAAAGGATATGTACTAAAACATTAATATTACATTACTAAGCTTATAAAAGTTCAAAAATGTGTTGTGAAATGTGACAGGGTAAAAATCACAAACTCTGGATTCAAAGAAATCTTAGCTGTATAAAAACAGATTTTTTAAAAAGCATTCGTTAAAAGTAGAATGCGCTAAAAAAAAAAAAACTGTTCTCAATGAGGTTATTCCTTGTAGTATTCTATTAAACAGAAGGTCCAGTGTTCTACCTAGTAAGTTGCCAACTGGTGTCCTTTGAAAGATATATGGTTTTCAGCTATATGTCCTGTACATACCTGATCTACTTATCTTGCTGTCTTCATCTCTCTCCTTGAACTCTGAATTCTGAAACCCACGTGACTGGCCTGCTTGGTGTCAACATCTACTCTTAAGGAAAATCTCACCTTTTTGATAGCTTTATTGCTATCAGTGTGCTTAAAAATCCTAGACTTAGTTTCCAAGCAAGTTCCAATGAAGTAGTACCTAATTTCTCATAAAATGCTTTCCTGACTATATCACAAGCATCTGAATACTGTTATGCCCAGTACTAAGTTTAAAAGTTTCTGTTGAATCTCTTCCCCATCTTCCTACCTCAAAAAAGCATAATACAATCTCCAGAGTTTCCCAAGATGCCTCCAAAACATGCCTTAAATCTACGCATACTCTATCTGTTCTGCATCATGGCTACCCAGGACATTTATTTATGGTCTGCGTGAGAACAGTACTTGTTGACTGCCTTCTTACATTATTGAATGTCTCAATATCATTCCTGACTTGTGCCTTTATGCTTACTTTTCCCCTTCTGTCCCTTTTTTGGTTCAGCTCTTGGTAGAACCTGTCATGTCCTTCAAGACTCCAGTCACATGTCACCTCCTTAGAGAGTCCGACCTTCAGCAATATCCTCTAATAGTTCTCCCAAATTTCTGCTTTTATCTATTTTACTTCCTTCTGAGTATTATCCATTTCAAATTATGCTTCTTAACTGACTTTTTGTCGATACAAATTTCAAAGAAAAACTGCACAAAGAATGTCAAAAAGTCAAGAAAGACTTGTTTCAAGAACATTGAGGTGGGGGCAGAATTGAACCAACTCCATTGAACTAAAAGGAGTGAGAGTTTTTAAGAGCAGTGGAAATAGAAGTATGTCAGTGTGATTGATCCTCTGTATTTAGTAATTGGTGTTTCTCTTAAGTTGGATTCTTGCAAAGGGGTTTCTTTGCTGTTAGTCTCCTAAGTGCCACAAAATACTTGTATGTATTTATGGAGTATAGTGTGATATTCTGTTACATGTAGACAATGTGTAGTCATCAAATCAGGGTATTCATCATATCCTTCACCGCAAACATTTATCATTTTTTGTCGTGACAGTATTCAAAACTCTCTTTCAGCTGCATTGATAGTAAATTACTGCTAACTCAGGCACCTGTGTGGTATAGAACATCAGTACAATTTCCTCCTACTATAGGTGGAAGGTTAAAAAGTTGACCTCCTAAAAGTAGAGAGTACAACCAGAGGCCGAGAATGGGAGGAGTTAGGAAGTAAAGATTGGATGCTAAGAGATATGTTCCTTGATAATTACACTTTGCACATCCTTAAGAGAAATGTTCCTGGGCTGCAAATGTTCCGGTGGGGGGGGGTGTCTAAGAGATTTGCTTCTTAATAGAGTAAAGAGATTTTACAATTGCAAACTTTCTCAAGTCACTGTTCCAAGAAAAGTGCAGGGAATCAGGAGCTTGTATAGTCATGAGAAACACTTGTCTGAGTTTTGGTCAAAGTGAGAGGAACATTGAAATCATGGTACACAGGTAGACTGTGAATTCTATACACAGAGAAGAGAACATAAATGTTTTATTTCTATAACCAAGTGCCTGGTACAGCCCCTGTCACACATGTTCTTAATCAAATTTTGATAAATAGAAATGTAACGAGTATGCTACCTTGTAGTAGTTACCTTTGTTGTGTTAGGCATTTATCATCTCTGGGACCCAATGTCTTATAAAATTGTGAGAACACTATATATCTTATAGGTGATTGTTAAGATTAAATAGGGTTATGTTTACAAAAGCAGTAAGAATACTTCAAAGTAGACTATTTTCCACTTCAGATATCATAGTTTACTTTTAAAAATGATTCTATATTCCTAAAATGATATATTGCTTTTGGTTATTTTTCCTTTGCTTTGACTGTGGGAAATCTCATTTGTGCTAAGCAAACATGAATGCTATTATATATACATTTGTATTTTACAACATATTCTTTAAAATAGTCAAAATAAGACACAGTAATGATTACCTATAACAACTGTGAGTTAGAAAAACTTAACTTTAAACTCTAGACACCCCAGGAAAAATCTGTGGCAAGTGTTACTATATGGGATGTGATTGAAAAATACAGTGTGTGTTTAATAATGTTTATCACAGTAAAAGATATATTGTCATTAATTCCCTCCAAAATATCTTCTCTGGTTTTAAACACACCTATCACTAGTCCTTGCCACTTTCTGAGGCAGTTCTGGAAATTCTTCCCATGCAAGTAGTTTCACTATGTTGGCTTCTTTTATGGCTTGAATTGATCCGAACATTAACCTTTCATGGTAATTTGATCTTCAACAAGCTGGAAGTTGCATGGTGGCAGATCCGGTGAATAAAGTGAAAGAGGACACACTGTAATGTTTTTACCAAGTCTCCATTTCACCTAGATGTCACTCGGCAACAGTTTTCACCACCGTTTTAAAAAAAAATCACACCTATAAATACATGAACGAATACTTACAGAACTGCTTGAGAAAGTGGCATCAACAATGGGACAAGTGTGTTCCAAGGAAGGGGAATTATTTTGAAGGTGATAAATGGCAATGTGTCTTTCACGGTAATAATTTTTTAAATTTAAACATTCACTGCATTGTTGATCATCCATTGTACACCTTGTTATCAACAGAAATCAATGAATCTCAAAGAAAGAAGCAACCTGTGAATCAAGAGTTTTGAGGGGATGTTTGTATCTTAGGGTTTGGTAGTAACCAATAGGTTTGCTCTAAAATCCCTCAACTCAACATTATAATCGTGTCTATGCCAACAATGTAAGTTAATCCCTATTTCACTATGGCAATAACAATCTGTGGCTACCAGACCAAAGTGAGTATTTTTGTTATTACTTTTCAGACAATGGTCTCATGGTCCTCCTTAGTTGGCATAGGTGGACACAACATTACACTGCTCAGATTGTACTGTCTTCCGTTCACTCACAGGGAGCAGTGCCCACTTTACATTTCAGTACTTGGATTCAGGCAACGTGCATTCCATTAGACGATGCTGGAGGCAGAGCTAACTGTCATAGATTAGGTATGTTACATCAGTCACTTCCCTCTGTACGTAATGGCTCTGAGGAAATATAAATACATTTATCCTTCAAACCAGGAACAAAAATCCCTTCCTAGCACAGTTCTTTCAGTTTTTGTAACATAAGAATAGTTACAAATATAGAACTTGTAAATTGATTTAGAAATTTAAAATTAGTTTTCTGTCATGCAGTGGTTCTTCAGAAAGTTAAACATAGATTTATTGTCTGCCCCAGCAATTTCACTGTAGTTCTACACATAAATGAAATGACTTACATACTTTCACATCAATGTTCAGAGCGTCATTTTTCACAATAGTCAAAAAAAAAGTGGAAGTAGGCCAAATGTACTATATTGAGAACCAAATAATCAAAAAGTAGCTACTCAAACTTAAAACAGAATGAAATTCTGGTATATGCTACAACTCGAATAAAGCTTGAAAATATCAGTCTTAATACAAAAGCCAGACAAAAAAGAACAGATATCGCATGATATATGACTATGGTTTGTAGCAATGACTGCATGATTTGTGAAGTATTTACAATAGATGAATTCGCCTGGTGGAAGGTGGGAAGGAGGAGCTATTGTTTAATGCATACAAAGATTCTGTTTTGATATCTATACAGCACTGAGAATGCGTTTAACATTACTGCAATCTATACTTTAAAATAGTTACAAACTTGATGATCTATGTATTTTACCGCAATAAAAAATGAATAAATGAATATTAAACATATTTATCACTCCTAAGTACAGACACTCTGTTAGTCATAAGATTTAGATTTTTTTTCAGGGTTGTGAAGGAAGACAAGTGTGGTGAAGATAGCTCCAAATGTGAATTCAGAAGACGTTTCCTCTAATCTCAGCTCTGTCACTTACTAGTGACAAAAATTTGAGCAAGCCACTGAAGTCTTTTCACGTGTTTCTTACAGTTATGTTATACAAGAATTGCTTTAATGACCAAGCTAAAATGTATGTAAAGTGATTCATAAACTTGAATAATATGGAAGTGGGCTAGGCAGGTATTTTGGAGGGGGTACAGGAGATTGAACTCCGGACCTTGCGCTTGCAAGGCGGCGAAACCACTGAGCTAAATTCCCACCCCTAGGCAGTTTTTTATTATATATTATTTCCGGGAGTTGAGTCATAATAATGTTATCGTTAAAATGCATTTATTAATTCCCATTTAAATACCCTAGAATATTCAGTTATTAATGCTAAAACTCAGCCAAGTTTTTAGAGATTTTTCTCTATTTAAAGTATTGAATTTACAAGTTTGGAATGGAAAACTAAAGTTGATTTGCACTTATGTTTACCATTCTTATAATAAACAGAGTACTGGGCCTTTATAATTATTTCAAATTTATTTAAATGTTTTTTATTCATCATTTAGCCTCACTGTGCATACTTTAGAAAAAAGAAAGAACTTTTTCCCTTAGAAAGAATGGCCAACTGTGTCATCATATCTTGTCTGGGGGCAAGGTCTTTTTCATATTTAATCACAATGATTAGAAAGTATTTACTTTGCTACTTGCTCTCAACATCCATTGCAAAACACACAAATCATTATTAGTCTCCTTATTATCAATGTGTAACAATAACTTTATGTGGCATTCTGTCAAACTAGATATTATCTTGTAAAGCCATTTTTGGAAAATTACATTGAAAAAGTAAAAGTAATAAATTTATTGCTATGACATCATAAATTAATACAAAAATAATGTGATTGATTCCAATACCAACTAATTTTTTTATTTCCCTTCTTAGTGGTTATGTCTTTGACTATGATTACTACAGAGATGATTTCTACAATCGGTATGTACATTTTTCAACCTTATTTCTCTGTGATTTAAATTTTGACTACTTTCTGCACTTCACATATGGGTGGTCTTGATTTAAGTTTTTAAATTAACATTTTTATAGTTAAAATAAAGGAAAATACGAAGTCCCACTAAAACATAAGACAGATTTTCCTGTTTTAATTATACTTACTGAAGTACAATTGATTTTGAAGCTTTAGGACTTTAGACATCCTTAAGCCTAAAATTCCTTTTCTAATATTTGGATAATACTCTAAAAATGTATTATTTTCCATATCTGTTGTCAATTTAGAATTCTCAAGATGGAGAGTCCTGTTAACTCTGCAAATGACTCCTGTCTTCTCAAATTTATCTGCTTTCAAGACACATTGAAAATGTTGCATTGGTCAGATTCAGTAATATTTGCAAACAATATCATGGGACCATAAAAACAACCAAATAAGCTGAAACAATGCAAAATATTAATAATTCAAAAAAACAAGCTTTTTCTATGACTTTAAAAAATGCTGGCAGAACATTTAAAACACTTTTAATCTCTGCCTATAAATACAGAGGTATATATAGTAAAGCATATAGTTTTTTAGCACATTATAAGTTTAAAACAATACAAATATTGAAAATTAATTAGTTTTATTTGTTTGTATAATAACTTATCAAAATTAGTTCAAACCATGCATGCCTGCTTCACATTGTATAACTTAGGATCTGGAAAAAGTGCCCATTATATGCTTTAGTAAACTGTCATACTCCTTTCTAAGGTTAGATCGATATCAACATTTTATCTATGCTGTGAACTCTGTGTACGAGTTCCTTCCATGTGTATTTCTTTGTCAGTATCGCTTCTTCTTGATTTCTAAATCCCTTTTTGTATATTATGTCCACTTTTTCCATGTATGTAAATATGTTTACCTTTATTAATTTTCTTTACCTCTGTATCTAGAGTCTCTTAAATGGAAGTGTCAACATGCCAATGATCAGGGTTTTTATCAAGCTTTTGTGATAATTACATTTACTTTAAATTTGAAGTTCACTTTCAGCATCACTCTTCAGTTATATGCTAAACTTCATCTTTATTGATCAGTTCTCTGTCTTGATTATCCATTTTTGAAAAAAATGCCACATGGGTTTGTGCTGTGATGACAAAGAGACATTTCAAATGCCTCACTGCTGTCTGGGCATTAACTCAAGGGGTAAAAAGCTACCCATCTTGGACAGGCTCTAAAAGAGTGATGCCCTCATCACTGATCACGAAGCACATTTGTAGGGCAGGGAATTTAGCTCAGTGGTTCCATCACCTGCCTCGCAAGCATAAGGACCTGAGTTCAATCCCTGGTAACAAAAAAGAAAAGAAAAGAAAAAGGTGACGAAGCACATTTGTTATATACAAAGTCATTTGTGAATGGAAATGCCAGTGACAAGTTTTTACTTTATGAAATTACTAATGGTTTATATTTTATAATAACTCAAATTTGATTTTGGTGGTTGAAGTGGTAAAATTCAACTAAAGAGTGACAGTCAAAGTGCGTATGTATCCAGGGTGTCCAACTGGAGGACCAGCTGTGCATAAGTACATCATGGAGGGAGCAGGGAGGTAAATATTTTTACATTTTTCAATTAAAAGTATCATTAAAACAAAATTCCAAGGCATAAAAATGAAAATCTGAAAAAAAGTTTTCAGTAGACGTTTTGAGGAGGGATGAAATCCTGTGGTCCCTTAAGAGGGTTTCCTTCTGTCTGCTGCAGCTGCCGTGGTCCCTGCTCAATTCCACAGAAACATCAGGAGCCTTCCTTACTCAATTCCTATCTCTGCTCTGTTCCATTCCTCGGCCTTTCTTCCTCCAACTCTATCACTTTGTCCTTTAGGTCTCAGCTGGACACTGCTCCCAGGCTCAGTGACGGGCCGCTCTCTCAGCACTTTTCCCTCCCAGAGAACTTCTGATTTGTATACTTTCTTTCTCCAGGGACAGTATTTTATTTATGTCCTCCTACCTTCCTGCAGGCTGACCACAATTGTAAACTTTTGCCAATCTTTATAGTATTTGAGGGTTATCAGTAAGCCTTGCTTACAGTGTATACTAAATTTGGGTTAGAAATCCATACCCTTAAAGACATAGTCATTTTTCCCAGGATCAACCAGCTAATTACAGACAGAACTACTGTTGTAACCTGAGCATTCATTGTGATTCAATAACCCACTGTGTGTATATACAAAACCAAGAGGCAGAACAGGTTCATGCTGTAAAATAAAAGGACACAGTCCTGCCTTCATGAGAATCAGACTAACAACCATACCTGCTATTAATATGCCCAAATTGAGTCATGCAATTTATTTCACTAGTTACTCCTATAGCCCAAAACTAACATTCAAGAGTCATTTTCTCTGATCATTTTCTAATTTCTTAAAATATAAGGCTTTATTTTAAATATCTTAACAGTTTATAATAACTTGTTCTTAATGTGATTTGAACATCTGGCAACATTAAAATGATCCCATTTACTATTAAGAAAAGATAGCATGGAAATAGTCCTTATACTTTTTGAAAATTTTAGTGTTAATTTTAATGTCATTTTTAACTGTAGCACTCCTTTTTCAGGATGTAGAATGTTGTCCTAATTGCTACAAATAAAGTTTCAATTGCTAAACATTGTCTTATAGTCTGTCAATATTAAATTATTTCAGTATCTTCTCTCAACTATTTTCTATCATGTCCTTACATATTTAAAGAATTTCTGTCTGAAAAGAAGTTTTGCTCTAGAATAGACTCAAGTTTTGATAACAAGTCCTTGAAACTTTAGGCAACTCAAGTTTTCAGTTTTCTAGTCTTGAAAGAGACACTAAGATATGCATTTTACTATTCATTAATGACATCTCAATAAAGTAAGGAAAAAGAGCACAAGGTAGAGAGAGAAAAAGGAGGAGAGGAGAGACATTACTTTCTTTTTTTTCAGCTTTAATTGAGTTTATTGGTACATTTTAGGTATACAGTACAGTTATACTCATTGTTGGGATCTTCTACATGACAGGTCTTGGTTCTCATTTTTGCCCCTTGTCCTAAGAATTTTAATCAAATAACTATAAAGCCTGAAGATTTCAGATGACTACATTGCACATAAAAAATCTGACTGAACAATTTTCAAAATCATTTGTCTAATATACAATCTGTTTGACTTTGAAGTGAGCAATAGATCAGCATGGTTGTATTGCTAACAGACTATCTGAATAGTCTGCTCTCACTAGTTTATTTTTCATTTTTTGCACTTGACTAAGAAAGACATAAGCATCTGTTACTTATGGATATACTCGAAAGCTCCCTGTAAACATAGAATCCCATGAAAGGAAAATCAAATAGAGGCTGGACCAGATAAATAGCCTACAGTTACTAAACAGCTTCATCCATGGTAATTCTTCCTAAATTGCACTTGAGTTATACCTATGGTTAAGTTTTTTAAAATCTTGTTTAGTAGTGGTGCAAAGTTGGGCAAATTATATATTACAAAACCTGTTATCTCATCTGTTAGGGGAGCATGAAATTGATTTTTAACTCATAAAATTGTGCTGGGGATTAAATGAGGTAACATATGTGTAATGATCAGCATTATGCCTGATGTATTTTTAGTGCTTATTCGATGTCAGTTTCTAGTAACAATTAGCAGCAGCCATTAACAGTGTGATTGATGTGCTTCTTTTACTGGTATTCACATAGTTATGTCCATATGGCTGAGAAATAGTGGATTGGCCAGTAGTCTTTCCCTACTGGTTCCCCAGGACACCTCTGGGTTATCCTGTTCTTACTGTTTTTCCATAACCTACTTATTCCTGATGCAGCTGAACATACTGCATTTCCTTTAACCCCATGCTGCTTTGTTTAGATCAGGAAAACAGAAGTCACACTCATTATGTTTAGCAAGGATAATTGCATATAAAACTTACTGACTAGTTATTAAGAAAATTAAGAAGAGCAAAAAGAAAAAAGCACCTTATTGTGGATTTAGCAACTGTAGGAAGCAGTTGACAACTCTAGGGCTGCAGAAATACAGGAGGTTGGGATTACCAAATTTTACTGCAAGGCTAGATGTGTGACCTGTTGTCCCAGTTAGTGGAGAAGATCAAGCAGGAGGATACTTTAAGCCCAGGAGTTCCACAGCATCCTGGGAAACATGGAGATTAGGTATTTTAAAAATATAGTAGGTAAAGGGCTTTGGAGAGCTAAAATTTTCTTTTTCCCCCTGGCTAAAATTTTCAATAGGAGGTAGTGTTCAGTGATGCTGCTGTACCTGAGCGGAGATGGCACCCAGACCTCTGAGGAAGGGCACAGGCTGCTCTTGCAGCCATTCTTTGTGGGGTGAGGTGGAATCTCAGTGTTGTTTTCATCTGCATTTCTCGAATGACCAGTGATGTGGAACATTTTTTCCTATATTTACTTACTGCTTTTACTTCTTTGTCTGAGAAATGTCTGTTCATATCGGATGCCCATTTTTGAATCAGGTCTTTATAGTTGGAGGGGCTGATTGTTTTGAGTTCTTTATATATCCTTGATAATAGTCCTTTTTCTGAGGAACAGCTGGTAAAAATTTTTTCCCACATTGTAGATTGTCTCTTTGTTCTGCTGATGGTTTCTTTTGAAGTACAGAAGCTTTTTAGTAAGATGAGATCCCAGTTGTTAATTCTATCTGCTAGTTCCCGTGCTACTGAGGATTTGTTCATAAAAGGCAAAGTCACAACAGATCCAAAAGAAATCCAGAGGATCATGAATACCTACTTTGAGAACCTGTACTCCAATAAAATGGAAAACACAGAAGAAATGCACAGATTTTTAGATACTTACAAATTACCAAAGTTGAATGAAGAAGATAAAAACATTTTAAACACCCCAATTACAGTCAGTGAAATTAAAAATGTAATTAAAAATTTACCAACAAAGAAAAGCCCAGGTCCTGATGGATTCACTGCTGAATTTTACAAGACATTTAGAGAAGAACTA
>NW_022900917.1:28322731-28423682 GCF_012274545.1 Fukomys damarensis | reverse complement strand
GGAAAGATAGCCTCTTTAATAAATGGTGTTGAAAAAACTGGATGTCAACCTGCCACAGATTAAAATTAGACCCTTATCTTTCGCCATGCACTAAATTAAAATCCAAATGGATTAAAGATCTAAATATTAAAACAGAAACATTAAACTTGCTGGAAGGTAAGTTAGGCAGAACTCTGGAAGACATTGGTATAGGAAAAGACTTTATGAACAAATCCTAGTAAATTTTTTAATAGAGAAAAGAAAATACCAGTGGTGTTTTATCATATAGAAAATGTGTATACATTTTTCCATTAAGTTTATTGGTACATTTTAGATACACAATACATTTACATTCATCACTGGGATCTTGTACCTTTATGTGGACTATCTTGATTCTTATTTTTTCTCCATACCCCTCCCCTTCCTTAACCCCCTCCACCCTTCCCTATTTACAGAGACTTTGTTTCCATTTTTTCCTTTCCTCATATTTTTCTTTTCCCTTCTTTCCTTTTCCCTACCCCTCCCAAATTCCCTACTCCTTCCAACCTTTTCTTCCTATTTCACATTATCATTTATACAATTTGATCCTTATTTACACATTTAGTTTTTCACACCTGAGTAACTATTCAGAATTTACACATGTGTGTCCTACTTATTTCACTTAAGCGTATGGTCTCAAGGTTCATCCACTTAGCTATAAATGTCTCTAGTTTCTCATTCTTTATGGCTGAGTAGTACTCCATTTTATATTTTAAAAACCCATGGACAATTGGACTGTTTCCAAGTTTTAGCTATTACAAACTGTGCTGCTATGAAGATAAGTGAGCATATATCACTGTGGTATGATTCTTTTAATTCTTTTGGGAAGATACCCAGGAGAGGAATAGCTGGGTCAAATGGGACCTCTAATCCTAGTTCTTTGAGTTATCTAAATGTTGATTAATACAGTGGATGCACCAGTCTGCACTCCCACCAACAATGGAGAAGGGTTCCTTTCTCCCCACAACCTCACCAACATTTGTTATTAGTTGATTTCTTGATAGCAGCCATTCTTTCTGGGGTGAGGTGGAATCTCAGTGTTGCTTTTATCTTCATCTTTCAAATGACCAGTGATGTGGAACATTTTTTCATATGTTTGTTTCCTGCTTTTACTTCTTTGTCTGGGAAATGTCTGTTCATTTCAGATGCCCATTTTTAAACTGGGTCTTTTTATTTGGGGATTCTGAGTTTTTAAGTTCTTTACACATTCTTGATAGTAGACCTTTGTCTGAGGTAGGGCTCATAAAATTTTTTCCCACGTTTAAGTTGTCTCATTGATCTGTTTGGTGGTTTCTCTTGCTGTGCAGAAGCTTTTTAATATGATGAGATCACAGCTGTTGATTCTTTGTGCTAGTTCCCATGCTACTGAGGTTTTGTTCATAAAGTCTTTTTCTATGCTGATGTCTTTGAGAATTCTACCTAACTTATCTTCCAGCAAGTTTAGTAAAACCTATATACATTTTAAATGATTCAAAACAGACACTATTCAATTCTCTAGAAAATTGGACCTTGTATTAATTAACCAGGGAAAAACTATTAGTTTTGCAATTGATGGAAAAATCTATAACTTCCATTTTTTTCAGATCATTAATTATATAGAGCACAGTATACATTCAAGATGCTAGAAAACATAGTAGAAGAAACAATATCTGTTTCATTACACAAATTTAAATTATCATCTAGTAGAATGGTATTCTTCTTAAAAGGCTGGAAAAAGAGGGCTGGAGATATATCTCAGTATTAGAGTGCACTAGGGTTCAATTCCCGTATCAAAAAATAAAAAAAAAAAAGCTGAAGTTGGAAATAATGGCATTGTACATGTCACAAAGGGGATTATTTGGAGTCAAAAGATATAAATTTCAAACCCTTTTTTAATATAAACCAAAAAGAACTAGCCAGAATACAGGAATATGTTTTTCAATAATGTGAGAAAATATGGATTCACACAGAAAAATTAGAGGATGATAATAGCTATTTTAGGGTATAAGATTGAGCTGTTTGTTTTCACATATTTCTTCCAAAACATTATTAAAGCTTAGTACAGCAAATGCTTCAATTTAAAAAGCACTCAAAATTGTATTGATTTTTCTATGTTAATATGTTAGCAAATTGCCTTTTCCAAAAAACCTATTTTTGCTTTTGGAGACAGTCTCACCCTATAGTCAAAACTGGCTTCAGACTCATTATGTATCCCAGGCTGGCAACGAACTTTTGATTCTCCTGCCTCAGCCCCCAAATACTGGGATTACAGGAATTCAGCAAGATATATAGCAGAAACATCCTTATTTTTGAGGATCGTGTATAAATCTAATATCCTTATTTTTCTTAGTTATGTTTTGTCTTTTATCAAATAAATTAATATCAGTTTTTAGCTTTTGCTAAATAATAAAATTGTATATCTCAGACACTATTTAAATCGAACAAAAGTTGAAATAAGAAAGATACCTGGTAAAATTAAAAAGGTACATTCTTACATGAAGTTCCCATACTTTTCCTTAGTTTTCTTAACATCCTGATGCTGCCTACCTTCCTATCTGAGAGACAAACAGAATTGATACAATTTTAACTGATTCCTAGTCTGAAAAATCATCCTCCATTAAAGCAACTCACCAAAATATTCAGATAACAAGGGCTGCTATCTCTGTAAGAATTTGCACCAAAGGGCACAACACATACTAAGTATGTCACTAAAATGTACGTCACCTACTGGAAGTATTGTCACAAATGCAATGCGCACATGTAGAACTCTTTTCTCAACCTAAGGCCAACTTAGGCTATCTCAGGAGACTTTGGGATCTCAGGCTGGGGAATGCAACAGAAATATTGACAGGAATTCCTGGCTGGGAAATGCAGTGACAATGACAAACATTTCAGCCCCTTATAAAATGTTATGGAAGTGCATTCTAATTGAAGTAGCAAAAACTATGGTGGCTTTCTTTGGTCTGCATTTCCATTCTAACTTTCTGTAAATATTATTGAGTGAGCTTTAGGGATTTTCTTCACTCAGTTTATAAATTAGTATACTTAATGAACCTGTTAAGTTAGATATTAACAGCACAGGGAAATGGTCTCCAAAGAGCTTACCTTTCATCTGAAGACACAACTTCTAGGCTGAGAGAGATGAGTGAATTGTAGTATTTCCTTTTCCCTCAATAGTTTGGGGTATCATAGCTCATGCAAAATGCCATCGTATTTTGGTTCACTGACTTAAAGAGCTCTGTGAATTCAATTTATAAATAACTAATGTAGACCTTGTTTTGTGATTGAAATGAGGGGCAGTTTTCCTTGACCCCTTTGATTTTAAAGTCCCTGGTGGTATGGACAATATTCATAACCCTTTTCAGCCTCAGCCTGCCTGCACCCTTTGAAGTAAACTATAATGTGTTGACACTCGTGACCTGCTCTTTGCTGGCAGTTCTTGGGCTCTAATGCACTTTGCTTATTCACAGAGGATGGCACCTCTTTGAACTCTGTCTCATTTCACTGCTTTTCCTTGCCAGACTTCTCCCAGTTTTTCCCCTAGCAGGATTCTAATTATTTTTGGACACTTTAGCTCTCAAATGTAAGTGATGACTCTAGTATTAAAGAGTTCTCCATTGAATTTGTTTTAAATATTCCTCCCCCAATAGTGTAATGATTTTGAATGTTTTTGATTATTTGAAAAACATTCTATCTTAACTTGGATTGTATTTCATCTTGTTTTCCAAAAAGAGATCTTCACGTTTTCAGATGTGCATGTGAAGTGTACTTCTATGAAATAACTTCTTAGAGAATTTATAAATTATTTTCTTTCTGCTCTAGTTTTTTCAGTTTTGAGTTTCATATGAGTTATTTTTACTGACTCCTTTAAATCAGTTACAAGACTTGAATTCATATACTGGCATCAGTAAAATATGTAACAATCATAATTCTAAACCAGCAATGCTATTTTCTTTATAGAGGATAACACAGTTAGACATCTTGTAATAAATAAGTAAATGTAAAGCAGGATTTTTTTCCTCTGATCTGATGCTTCTTAAATGTGCTGTCATATAAAAATCTGTTTTGTACAAGTATGAGGTGCAAATAATATAATAAAATTTTGAGATGTATAAGTCACCTATTTTTATAAATGAGCCAACATTCTCAGTTTCATTCTTTTCATTGTTTAATAGAAATGCATTGCTTCAATGAATATCTTTTTCTTGCTCTTTCGCAAAAGTACATTAATTTATATTCTTTTTGGTAAGAAACATTTGCAAAGCTAACACTACAGTTATCTCTATTCTTAATTTGAACAGCTGGCAAATGGTCAGAAAAATCAATTACATCCTGATATTTCCCATCAGAACTATACTCAACAAAAATGTGTCCTTCTGCTAGAGCCATTTCATTCAAAAGTAGTACGCTTTTTTTCTACAAACAGAGGAGGCTTTGATTACTTTATATGTCTTTAGAGGCAGGGCACCATATTTATTTATCTCTCACAGTTATTTTCTTCAAACTGATTTTATTTCCTTTCTGTTTGGTTGGGTTTTGTTTATTTGTTTGTTTGTTTTCTTTCCTCTGAGCTCTGCTTTCTGATCAGGGAATCATTTTCTTTATTATGTTTCTGGTTCTGCCTGATCTCTTTTCAAAGCTAGTGAGATAATAAGTGTCTAATATCTGCGGGGAAAAGTTCTATTCCTAAGAAGAGTAAATCTGTTTATCCAAAAAGAGAAATATAGTTGGGGACAAAGGTCAACATAATTTCAATAAATTGCATGGTGCTGCTGGAGCAGAGCTCCTTGCCCTTTCCTACCTTACAAATGAGTTCATAGTGAGGGTTATATTCTAGTGTGTGAAAAGCATAAGCTGCATTTGCGTCCTGTTTCTTTAGCAATAATAAATCTGCCCAAATAAACACTTTCTATCACACAACAGCAAAAACATATTTATTGTAAATTTTTACAGGGCCATTCTCTTAATCATTTCACAATTTGACAGAATATTTAGGCATCAAACCAACTCATCTTTTGTGTTTCGTGAAGGTTGTTTGATTACCACGGGCGAGTGCCTCCACCTCCCCGCGCCGTCATCCCACTGAAGCGTCCCCGGGTGGCGGTCACGACGACTCGCAGGGGCAAAGGAGTCTTTTCCATGAAAGGGGGATCAAGATCTGCCAGTGGGTCTTCTTCTTCAGGGTCTAAATGTAAGTCGTGTTCTTTCTTTCCCTTTAAAGGAAAGTGACAATAACCGTGATTGAGTGAATGCCTACCGGGATAAATAAAGCAGGTAATTATCAGAGAATCACAAAACGGAGACAAAATTCTCTCTGCTTCCCACCACACTGCAGTGCAGTAGATTGCAGACACACACACGTGATTGACAAAATCCTAGATCTGATCTGGAAAGTATTTTTACAGCAAATAAATGTGCTCTCAACCTACTTAGCTTGTGATCTATTAAAGCCTTAAAATAGAGCACGTGGCTTTCAATGAGGAAACAATTTTACTTCAAAAAGATGTGCATACACTGTGTTTTCAGAGAAACATTATGCAAAATTAGCTTGTTTCGAGCTTTTGGATAATAAAAGATAGGCGAACTAGATCAGAAATGATTTGGAAAAACTCTTAATTTGTTATTAGAATATTATTCTTAAAATGGATAGCAAAGTTTCCTGAATTCCTTGAATGGTTGTGTTCAAGCAGAGCAGAAATCGACAATAAGCCAATATATTATCAGTGTGTAACAGAAAAAGATGTAAAGGAAGTCAAAGTGCTGTGTTTCTGTCATAGATGACATCTGACCCGAGTCCTAAAGGAAGCAAAGGAGCAGGAGAGTGATTCTGAGGCTACAGGGACAATGTTCGGAGCAGCAGGAATGGTCAGTGCAGATGCCTTAAGTCAAAGGACAACAGAAATCTAGAGGAACCGCAGCCAAGAAAGGAGGGGAAGGGTCAGGAGAGAAGATGAGAGGGCATGGTTCGTGGGGCTTGGTAGGCAGTGCCGGGATTTTATGTTTATTCTACATTCTAGCTCCGTAAGACAAGTACAGTGAATAGTTTTACTATCCTTTTATTCATGAGCAAGCACAGTCAGTCACGGAGCTAGTAAGTGGCAGAGTCATAGCTAGAAAACGGTCTCTTAACTCATACCCAAGAGCTATCTGCTATCAGTAGTGAGTCTTTCCCCCCTCAACATCATCAAATGATCATTCTCAAAATAATTTCTTTCTACATGAGACCTGACAAAATATATTTTAGGAGACAGAAAGGTACTGATGCTTCTAGAAACTAAAGTGTTGTGTGCTGAGAATTTGAATTAGCTAATATAACCTCAACAGCAAACTAAATAATCGTTTTTCTATGTTCTTATTTATCTAATCTATTCTGAAGATAGATAAATGTGAATTCCTTTTTCATTCTCAGTCACGAGACGATTACTTTCTGCTGCAATCTCTAAACATTTTAATATACTTTCAGATTATTAAGAGCAGAGACAATTCTTGAACTTGATTCTTTTTTTTGCTCATTGAGTTTATTGGTACTTTTTAGGTATACAGTACTGTTCCATTCATCATTGGGATCTTGTACCTTTACATAACAAGTCTTGGTTCTCATTTTTTCCCATACCCTTGCCCTCCCTTCATCCCCTCCTCCCTTCCCTCTTTACAAAAACTTTATTTCCACTTTTTCATTTTCTCATATTTTTTTCTTTTCACTTAGTTCCTTTCCCCTTGAACTTGATTCTTATTGTGAAAAACTGAATACTGAATTGCCTGCTAGGTTTGTAGAAAACATTTTTATTAGTAATAATATTAATTTAATTTCAAATAGAATTACCAGAAGCATTGCGAATTCCTTGCCCTGTGATCCATTGGAAAGCAGTGTTTATCAATGGAAGCATTGTTGGTATTTTGGCCAGGATAGTCCCGCATTATATAAGAAGGTCCTTAGCTTTGCAGAGCATTTAATTATCCTGGCCCCTAAGTACCAGGAGCACTTCTCAGTGTTGGTAACTACAGACCTGCTAATATATTTGTAAGGATGTGGCTCTAACCTCAGGTTAGAGCCACTGACTTAGAAAAACACTGGGTTTACCTTGTGGCCATTCCTGGCAGGTGTAACGATATGGCGCTCAAGCATTCTGCTGCTATTAGAAGATCAGTAGGTGGCCAGGAGTTATTTTGAAATAGATATCTTGATATTCAAATGGTTAAGTCGATTTTCGTCTTTTTTATTTTATTTTTTATTTCTAGTTATATCATTAATAGAAATTGATAACTTTGAAAATCCCCTTTGAGCATCTTATTAAGAATTTATTTTGGTTCCATAATAATCAGAATTTCTAAATGGACATACAAGCAGAATATATTTTCTGCTTTGAACTGTGAGTAGCCTTAGTTTATTGATTGTAGTATCCAAATCCTCTTTAGGCTTGCTTTTCTGGTGGCAGATTTATATGTCAAGTTCCGAAATTGAAATCTTGCAATGTGACAGTGATTTTATGGAGTTGTTTTTTCTTGAAATTATGTTTTATATCCAGGTATTTCTGGTTTTGTTTTTTTATAATATCACTTATATAATAAAATAGTAGAAAAATAATAGCTAATGCCCTGCAGTGTTTATGTCAGCTATTGTTTTAAGTACTTTATATTTTAACTGAGTTATTCCTCATATTTTTCAATGGCCTATGACTTCTTGGAGAATTGTAACTTTTCAATCATATAGTACCCCATTTACTAATTTTGACCTTGAATTTTACTTTGTCTGGTAGTTTGATCCTTCCTTCCCATATGGCTTTGTTTCGGTATTCATTTCCTCTATACAAAAATTTTGTTTTTATCCTTTCTGTTCTACTTTCCTAGTGATGCTAAAAAAAAAAAACTATCCTCAAACGAGTAGTTTAAAACAACAGGAATTTAGAGGCTGGCGATGATTAGCACTGCTTAGCGTGAGGAGGTATTACTCCAACCTCTGCTCTGTGCTCACATAATGCTCTCTCTGTCATTTTTGTGTGTGCCTCTTCTCCTTGCAAGGATACTAGTTATGTCAAATGAGGGCTTGCTGTATGACCTGATTTTGAATATGTTTGCAGAGATCTATTTCCCAATAAGTCCACATTCACAATTGCTGGGAATTAGGACTAATTTGGAGGGACTATATTTCAAATTGTAACACTTTGTCACTTTATTTCTGAATATTTACTGAAAATAACATACTTTTTTAGTTTGGTTAGGGGAAGAATTTCAAAGATTTTTCTTTTTTATATACAAATTTAAGCTTTTTGTGTGTGTTTGATTAACTAATATTTTTCAGCTATATTGCTTGCATGTTTATTTCATGTGTGTCATTGACTCTGAGTAAGGCATTTTCATTGACATTTTTTTCTAACATTGGTTGTACCTTCCTGACATCTACCTGCTCTACTTGTTTGTCTCCCCTCTCACCTATGAAAAAAATTGTGCTGTGTTTATTCTTACACTTTTGGAGAACCCCTCAACATCTGTGGGTATCAAGCTGTTTTTGTCTCACAGGCAGTGAAGGACCAAGACCCAATAGGATATTTTTGTCTGACAGTTATCTTGGACATCTCTTTGACACGTGAGAAGGGCCGTTTTTCTCAGGTGTGAGCTGAGATGCACGGTCCACTCAACAGTGCGTCTGCTTTCTGCAAACCCCTCTAGAGTCAGTGGAACCCTAAGATTCCCTAAGGATTACCTATGGCAAGGTACTGGTTATTATCCTTCTCCTCACTCTAGGGAAATATTACTGATTCCCTCTCCCTCAGACAACCTAGGGGTCAGCATCATGTTTCCCTGGTTTCTAGAATACTCTTTTTCCAAGTACTTGCAGTCTCAGACCCTCTCCTAGCACCCCATATACAAATAGTGTAACTCTGAATTTATGCCTTTAATCAAATAAAACAGGATCATAGCCATATGTTGATAATTTTACAGGTGTGTCAATGAGAATTTATTTTATTTCATTGTATAATTTAATATAATTGTTTTTTAGAAGGAATCACTCAAATGTGGAATACTCTCAATTTCTATCCTTTAGAGCTGGGGAGATCCATTCCCAGTACCAAAAAAAAAATCTATCCTTAAAAAATTGCTAAATATTTATTTATTTATTTTTGGAAGAAATAAATAATAAAATTACTTTTATAGAAAAGCAGAGTGCTAAAGCCAGCTATGTGGAGAAATAATCCTAATGAGCTTTACAGTTTTTCACTGAACTACATATAAGAATCTATTCTTAAAAGTCCAGTGGTAGATCACACATAAAGTTAATTTGGTATTCTCCATCTGATATTCTGTGACAGATGTGACAGTCTTGATAGGAGGCTAAAATTGGACTACTAAATATAAACCAGAGATGACTGTCAATCATAACTAGAATTATGATTGCGTATATCTCTAGGACTGTGTTGAGTGATCATATTATATATACTTATAGACATAAATATATATGTGTATAATTATTAGTTTGATAGTAGTTTTATAATTAGCCTAGTTTCTGGGGTAACAACAATTTTCAAACTCAAGTCACAAAAGAAAATTTTGAGTGAAATATAAAGTACACTGTGTTAACATTGGCATAATCTGAATGAATATGTACTGAGGCGTATATGTCATGCCATTTTATTAAAAGTTTTTCCTCACTTTTTAATGATGTGGTAGGTTCAGAAGAGGAAATAGATATTAGAACTTGGATAATTTGTCCTTCCTTAGTTCAAATTTTTTTAATGCAACTGAATTCTACTAAGGAGAAAACTATATAAAGAAAAATATATTAATGACCTGATTTGCAAGAGATGAGTACTGATAACCATTTAAAATGAATTGCTCTTTTTAAAAAAATAGAATACCACCAGTATTTCTGTCTCTATAAATCAACTGAAACTAAAACTATAATCAACTTGTCCTGACCCTCATCGTGGAATCATAAAATAAGGATCATGTGATGTTGTAGATAAACACTTTACAAAAGAGAAGACATGAATATCTGTGAGGTTGGGCTGTAGCTTCTTAGGGGAAATAAAAGTATTTTTCCAAAACTTCTATTAAATCAATTTCTCTAAATAACTAATTTAAATTATAATGTGTAATAGGAAAGATCCTAAAAAGTTTGAACTTGTCAGTGCACTTTTAATGACAAAATGGCAGGTTAATATAAAAGCCCTGAAGCATCTAACAAAAAATTAAAGCTAGTTCAATTCAATTTAAGAAATAGTTACTGGCAAATTATCCCCGATACCAGGTGCTACATTAAATCCTGCCTGAAAAAGCATGTAATTGAAATACAGAAATAAAGCAGCTATTGGAGAAATATATTAACATCTGCTGAAGTGTCATTAAACATTCCCATGCATCCATTATTTCTGATAAGGTATTTTTAAGTGTTTTGCTCTTAAGGTCTTAAGGAAACAAAGTACTATTGGCCAGAGGAGTTAGAGAAGGCCTACTAAGGGACTTTGATCGAGTTTAGAAAAGCACATGGATTTGGAAAGATAAAAGCGAAGAGATTCCTTCCTTCCTGGAGGTGTCGTCTGAGGGAACAATAGAGGCTTTGCTGTCAGATTCCTGCTGTGGACTTGGTGTTCCACAATAAGCTACCACTGTGGCCTTGGGAACATTGCTGAATCCATATTCTCTCATTTTCTATCTGGAAAATGGACATGATATGCTGAGTATCCAATAGTTTTAAGAATTAAATTATTAATGTATATAAAGTTCTTGGACACATGGTCATGCTTGATGGAGTTATTAGTACTGCTGTTATTACACCAAAGCATAAGAGCTCAAGATAAAACATGAACTGCCTGTACCTGGAATACAGTAGGTGACTCTGCCATTCCTTAGCTGTGTGTTATAAAGCCAAGCTCCTTTACTCACTATGTCATAGTTGCCTCATCTCTAAAATGGAAATGATTATCCTACTACCTTCTCCATAGCATGGTTGTAAGGATCAAACAAGCTTACATATACGGTGCTCTTAGACAGGATCTGGTATTATGAAACTCTTAATAGATAATGAACCACCATAGGAATAACACTCATAGCCATCACTATGAGTATCTACAGCAAAGATTTAGTGCTAAAAATGTCATTAAGAATAGGTAACTATGATTAAGCAAAATAAAATGTAAAATTGGTAATATTACTACAGTGAAAAATTGTGAAGACTGTTGAAAAGTTTAGATTTCATTCAATGGAAAGGGCTCTCAGCAAAGTGCTACATGATCAAATGGACATTTTAAGAAATTTATATGATGAATATATGGTCAGCATGCTAGGACTGCTGACAAAATACAGCCAGGGTGGCTTAGACTACAAAAATTTACTTTCTCACAGTTCTAAAAGCTGGAAATTGGAGATCAAAATGTCAGAAGTTTGATTCCTTCTCATAATTGAAAGACAAAGATCTATGTCAGGCCTCTCTTTGTATAGCTGACCTTCTTCTTCTGTCTTCTCATTGTCTTCCCTTTGCATATATTTTGTCTAGATTTCCTCTCCTTATAGCAACCCCAGTCATATTAGATTAGAGCTCACCTTAATGGCTTCATTTTAACTTAACTACCTTTTAGCAGATCCTATATCTCAATACAATCATATTCTAAGGTATCAAAATTTAGAAACTCTACATGTGAATTTTTGGGAGCGCACCATATAACACATAATGCAGAGGTTATCAGCAATACATGTCAGACCTAAAAATATGTATCCTTCAGCTCCATCTATTTTAGTAGGATAGGATTTAACTAAATAATTAATTGAATGAGGATGAAACAGACCAGTTGGCTCATCCTGTAAAACACACTGATCATTGAGCAGTCTCTTTGAGCACGGGTTAGCACAATGCATGAAAATGTAAGATTACAATTTCATACGTAAAGAGAAGCCCAGTCAGAATTACAGTATGCTGATAATAAATCTATACATTTGTTCTTATCTCTGCTTGGTTTGCTTCACTAAATGTGTTTGTCCTAGTTTTTATCATTTTCAATTTTATTGTTACATTTAGATTTTCATAATGATCGCATGCATCATAAGGAGTTTGTACCTTTATATGATGTACTTGACTCCTTTTTTTCCCATCCCCCTTCTCTTCTTTCAACCTCCCTTCCGCTTCTTTATTTACAAAAGCCTCGTGTCCATTATTTCCTTCTTTCCTCTTTTTTTTCTTTTGCCTTCCTTCCTTCCTCCTCTGTAGTTCCCTCTTCATACTGAATGATTTTTCTTCTTATTTCACATTGTCTATTATACCTTTTGGTCCTTATTTACATTTTCAATTTCTTACACCAGAGAGGCAGTGAAATATTTCACATGTCCGATGTTGTGTTTTGGTAACTGTAACCGGATTTAGAACCTTTTGATTAACGTGGTTAGTGAGAATTTGAGATATTTCTCAGTTTTACTATAGAACTTACACTTTTCTACGATTTTTACTAAGAGTTCAATCTTTCTGAAGCAGAATGACAACAGCGTGGGAGCATAGTCCTATTGATAAACTGTAATAGTATTTCTTACCTCTGCCTCTTCTTCTTCTGCTTATCTCTTAGATCAAGTCTTAATAAGGAAAATCATCAATTCTCATAGCTTCTGGCTCCTTTGACTTTATCTCCCTCCTTAATCTAATTAATTCTATGTCTAGCCACAAGACTATTCCAAACCAAGTGCTTTGTCAATTCCTCATTCATAACTCAAAATTTTTTATTGTTTGCAAATAAGAATCCAAGCTCTTCTGTGTACTTCTCAAAAAGTATCTGACCAGTATTTCCATCTCTAACCCTTCTACACATTATTCTAATAGCTTAATGGAACACATATTTTAAAGTATCTAAATTCATGTTTGTGTCCCTCCACTTGAAAGCCTTTCTTATTTTATCAGCTGAATTATCACATAAAATACACAAAAAAGACACTATTAATAATTTTACCAGCCTGACATTGTAGCACATGCATGTAACCCCTGCACCCTGGGAGGCTGCGATAAGAGGATCACAAGTTCAATCCCAGCCTGAGCAAGTTAAGAACTTATCCAGACAGTCTCAAAAAAAGAAAAAAGAAAAAACAGATGAATAAAAATGGCTGGAAATATAGGTCAGTGTGAAGGCCCTGGGTTCAATAACTAGTATGGAAAAAAATTAGCTGTTTTGAAATCTAATTCAGGTAATACTACCCTGGTATCACCAAATTCAGACCCCTATGTACTAAACAGTTTTCTAGTCCACTAGCACTTCTAGTACTACAGTGTCTTCTAGCCCCATGCCAGTTGTTCATCTTTAATTTATGGGCCTTAATCTCTTCTATTTCACATTATAGTTATTTGTATGCACATCTAATCTCTTAGTAAGTTAGTTGTTCGTCATTTAGTGTGTCTGTGTTTCTGAGGGTTGAACCCAGTGGCACTCTACCGCTGAGCTACATTCCCACTCTACATTTTTTATTTTGAGACCCAGGCTGACCTCAAACTTTCTATCCTCCTATCTCAGCTTCCCAGGTAGCCAGGATTATAAGCATGCCTGCGGTGCCCAGTTTAATTTTTAAAAATGACTTACATATATTTAAATTAATAATGTGTTGACAGAGTATACCCTTTAATATTTATAAAATGTGTCACCACTATTTATTTTTGCATTTTGCCTTTTGTTTTTCATACATTTTATAGGTATGGACCTTACCTTTGGAAATGCTACAAATCAGAGGGAATTAGTTACAGAATATGTTGAATCAAACTGAAACAAGGGGACAAATCTGGCCCACACTCAAGGGTTTAAAAGAAATTGGGGTTTCATCTGCATTTTTAAACTCTGTAATAAGATTTACTATTTCCTTTACTTAACCTTTTTGGCTTACTGAAATCCAAAGTCTCTTTCTAGTCAGACAGTTTTGTAAAGCTATTTTCACAACCAGTTATCAAACCTCATTAAAAACAATTTATATTTTGTCTTTGCCCATGTTGTTGGCACAAGTTCAGTAATCAGCACACACGCATGACAGGTACTAATTTTCCATAAATGAAGCAGACATGATCTGGGTGGCTAATATTCTATGGACAAATTAGACATGATTCCTCAGGAAAGATCTTAATAGCTGATGAGAACAGCAGAAAACAAATCATTTCAATATCAAATGATAGATTTTCACTTATCCCTCCATTATTTGATGTATTTTATGTTCCTATTTATTATAATAAATTATTACTTTTTTTCTCCACTAACCTCCCTGGGGCCAGCAAGGAAATTCCCTATGAACCATGAGAAGCTTATGACTCAGAAGTGGGGGTAGAAAATCACACAAAAATAAACCATGGCTTGGATTCAGAGAGCCCTCTCTACACTGGATTTTGTTACCTCTTTGCTAAACAATCTTAAACACATTATTTAACTTCTCTAATGTTCACTTCTTATCCATGAAGCAAATTTAATAATACATGATTTGTATATTTACCTTAAGAATTAAATGAAATTGTAAACAGCAACTCTATGGGAAATGCTAGATGAATGGATGCATGTAGGAGGCAAATAATAGTTTTAAAATAAATTATTCTCTATTACTTTTTTGTTCTAATACATATAGATTGAGTATGGAGAGATTGAGGCATAGATATTATGAATACATGTATATATATATATATATATGCACATACATGTAATTATTCTAAGAAATTCTATTGGAACAGATGTAATCAATTGGTCCAATTTATTTTAGCAAAATCTTTTAAAGTCTGTCATTTGAAACTGTTTGCAAAACTGCAAATTAACGTCTGCATATTAAATTTCTGTGAAATGTATGAATAAGAGGAAAGGGGTAGACAGATGCATAAGAAGATGAATTGAGGTGATAAAGATTTCCATACGTCCACATTACAGAAATTAGTAGTTCTTATTTTATTCTGGATGATGACAGAATTAAATGTTATAATTTCTTTACTTATCTCCAAGGAAAGCACTAAAACTGACAATAAGGTGTTCACATCAATTGAAGTTGCACTATGTAGTAAACATGTGTAGAGTGTGTGACCTTAAAACAATAGTGTAAATTATCTTTATTGATGAGACATTTTATAAAAGTGAATAATAGGCTCGGACAAGGGGGAAAAAATGAGAACCAAGACCTGTCATGTAAAGGTACAAGATCCCAATAATGAATGTAATTGTACTGTATACCTAAAATGTACCGATAAACTCAATAAAAGAAAAAAGTGATTAATAAATTAACTTTCATGCAAATTTCTTTTATATTTACATAATTTATTAAAATAATAAAATAAGTTAAAAATAACAAATGTAAGTTATTGTTCAAGTTTATATGATGATCAACATTTCTAAATTTTCTAAAGAATTGATTAAAAGCATATTGTTGGGGAGAGAAGGTACATAATTATCTAGAACAATATAGTAGTCCATTTTTCATTGCTACACTTGAGTACCACAAATCTGATAATTTTTAGATAGTAGAAGTTTATTCAATTCATGGTTTTGGAGGTTAGAAAGTCCAGAGTGTGATTCTTGCATCTGCTCAACATCCAGCGAGGGCCTTCCTGCAGGTCATGACATAAGGCAGGGCATCTCGTAGGGAAACAGAAAGCTTAATATCTTGGTCTTTTGTCTTCTGACTCTAAACCACTCATTGCATCTTGATGACGCTCCCTCATTTAATTCTGATTATCTCCAAATGGCCTCATCCAAATACCATGAACACAGATTCTGGGGATTAGGGTTCCAGTACATAAAATTTGGTTAACACATTCCAACCAGAGCACCCAGAGTCTCCAAGGCTTTGCACTATTAATGTTTTGGCTCAGACAGTTCATGATATGATGACGGCAGCCATCCCATGCCTTGTGAAATATACAGCAGACCAAATGTCCGTTAGATACACTAGCACCACCCCTTCCAAGTCATGACCCACAGATCTCTCTCAAAATATTGCAAAATGTCCACTGCAGTGCAAAGTCACCCTCGTTTAAGAACCACTGATCTAGAAAATTTGTTGGAAATTCTTTATTTGTCCCTGAATAGATTAGACCCAAGTGTGATTAAGATAACTTGAATATTTTTTACCATACAAATCACAGATGTGCATATTTTTTGATATAGGCAGATGGTATCATCCCACAGCCTAATTTCCTTTTTAGATTATATCTAAAAAGGTTGCAGCAAAAGCCATAATTATCATTTTGGTGACCATATCAGAATGTAATAACATTTATCACTCAATCAGTGGACTCTTTAGAGAGAGCAGGTCTGTTATGACTTATCTTTTTTTAACAAAAATACCGTGTGATACTATGTGATGCAACTGTCCCGAGTTTCTCTAGTGCCTTCCTGCCTGAGCTAAGGTAATTTATCGTTGAATTTTATTTTTTCACTCATCGCTTTGCTGATCTTGTTCAGTAATTCTAAATTCCAACCCTATAATCACTCATGGAAGAGTATGTTATGCTTAATAGAACAAAATATTTTTACCACGTTATATGTTTGCTTTTGTCTGTAACTTATTGAAGAGGCTTTTGATGTTGAATTTATAAGGAATGAATGAAAGATACACTGACGGTTTACACTTTTAATAAAACTTACTACAGTAAAAGATACATTGCCAAGAATGATGGGACAAATTTGAAGAAAGGGGAAATATTTTGATTACTCTAAGAGGAATTAATAACAATGTCTCTTTTACAGCAATACATTTTTTGATTTAAGCATTCACCCTATTTTATGATCTCTCAGTTATGGAAATTTCTGTCCAATAAAAACGTTGTAGTATGTTCTCATCCACTTTATTCACTGTATCCTGGCACTGTGCAATTTCTGGCTCCTCTCACTCTTTCCCAAAGTGAAAATGACCATGAAAGGTAAAGGTTTTGAATTGATTCCAGACACTGAGGCAGCCACAACAGTACAACCAAAGACATGAAAAAGGACTTCCGTAACTTCTTCAGAAAGTGGCAAGAATGGTGGCATGCGTGTTCAAAGAGAAGGAGTTTTTTGTAGTTAGTGTCAATGTGTCTTTTTTGTAATAATTTTTTTTAAATTCAAACATTCAATGTATTTGTTGGGCACATCTAGTATTTAGAGAAAAGGAGAAGTTTCTATTTCTTTTATGATAGTATGCTGCTGCCTTATAAAATACCTGTCTTATAAAATACCTTCTGCTAAGAAATACTTATGCTGCATATGAACCTAAAATGCTGTCTCTAACTGGAAATGCCAAAATGTTTTTACTTCTGATTTCTCCCATATGCTTTATCTACATGTGCCCAATTGCTTGATATTCATTTGTATTTGGATACTCATAAGCATCTACAAATTAACAAAACTTTTAATCTTCACCCTAAAGCCTGAGCTTCTAGCAGTCTTTCTTCCATGTTTCAGCAAATGGCAATTCCATCTTTCCATTTATGTCCCCCAAATCTCTAAAATATGTGCAGAACATAGCTACTCTTCACCGGAACTAAAATTATCATCGGGAAGAAATGTGAGCAGAAGAAGCCTGAGTTTGCTGAAGATGAGCATCAAGGATTGAGGATGACGTTATAGTGTAGGCAATCAGAACTGAATGTTGAGGATTAAATGGCATTTGCCAGGTAGAAGAGATGAGAGTGAGGGTCAGGCAAATAAGGTATGGATGTGTGAAATCATACGAGCAACTTAAGGAGTGACAAATAGTTGTCACTAACACGTCGTATAATTGGAAAGATCAGCAGAAGATTATACAAGGAAAGATAGTTGGGAGCTGACTGAACAATAAAGCAATTTTCTCAAATTCATAATTTTTAGATCTATAAACTTTGCATTCTTCAATAATTACATTTAAATTTATCCAACTGCTAATGCATCTACATAATGACTTTTATCTAACAACTCTGGAACAAGTTGACTAAGTGCCTTCAGTATTATTCTTAGAAAAAATATTCATGAATTCAATAATGCTTTATAGAAATGAAGGCATTGTAGCCTATACAATGTTTTCCTAAAGCTGAGGTCTATGACCTTTGGACAATTCCAGTGCAATTCAGAAAAATGCAAAAAAAAGGTAGCTGACAGAGTTGGGTTTTTCTTTTTCTTCCATTATAATGTTTCTGATAATAACATAGTTTCACAATAATATTATTTTTCATCCTTCTGTTTGTTCACCTGTTTCCCATTCGTCAGTGAATTCCTAAAAAAAAATGTCTTAGGAATTTAGTGGCTGGAACATGCACAGAACTTCAAAAAAGTGTATTGCCATGGTTGAAATTGGTATGAGGTGACATTTATACCTACATTTATAGATACCTGGCATCAGATTTTCTGTATTCATTAATTTCTTATCCCATTCAATACAGTTTTATCAATAATTCATCAATAGAAGGGAAAGAATCTAATGTATTCTGTCTATACAAAGGAGACTGGTGCAGAGAATTGACAATAGAGCACCTCCATTCGCAGATGCTGATGCAGACAACTGCTCAAATTCCTTCTTTAAAAATGTGATATTGTCAGAAATTTGAAAAATGTTTCAGGAATCTGAGAAGACAAAATGTTTTCATTAGATCACAATCTGATCTTCTTAAACTTGTTGATATCATTTCTAAAAAATTAAATGGAGTACAAACTTTTTTTTCCTGGGCTGGGCATGTTCACATAGTATGAATAACTTAAGGTCAATACACAAGTTTTTAGTTCAATAAAGTTTTTCTTAAAAATAAACAATAGAAACTTCAGCTTCTATTATCTTATAGGTCTGATGATGTTCTGGGAATGGTAATAAGTAGTTTATGTTCATTACTTGATAGATTCTCATGATACATTCCTAGGACAGAGGGTAGAAATTACAGAGATAGAGAAACTTAACTGAGGCTTAGTGATTAGAACCAACCTCGCTAGGGAGGAAATATCAACTAGAGTCTATCTAGTTCCATATACTATTGGACTAAGCACTAATATGTTTTATTCAGATGGAAGATGGTATATCCACCTTCATGAAACTATACATTGAGCAGAAATTAAATACCATTTTAAGAGTTTGATTTGTGCAATAGAAGATGGAGATATTCTGGAAATCTTCAGTGAAAACAGACTTAGGGTTTGCAGATACTACTTTGAGACCTCTGTGCAGAGGCCATAGAAACTTAAGGCAGACCTCCAAATAAGAGAGCCATCCATGGAAGAAGGAGGCAAAAAAGAAGGAAGGGAAAAGAAAGAAAAAGAGAACAGAAGGGAAAAAATGAAAACAAAGCTTTTGTAAATTAGGGAAAGAGGGATTAAGGGAGGGGGGAAAAAAAGAAGCATCAAGATATATCATGTGCAGATACAAATTCCCTATGATGAATGTTATCAGTATGAACATCTAAAATGTACCAATAAAATGAATCTTTTAAAAAAAATAATGCTATGGAAATAGTGATACATTGGACCTAAGTCTGTCCTTAATTCTGAACTTTTACTTTTAGAAAAAAGAAAGCAAAGCTGCAAATTCTAAATTAAAATTCGAAGTTTAGAAATATGTATTTGTAAAATATGCATCTATTCTGATTGTAATCTCTGTGCAATAGAGACATTATTAATAGGAGAGGGAGTAATTTAGAAAATTAAGCAAAAAGGAGAGCAGGAACCATCAAGGAATCTAGTGTAACAGCACAAAAGCAGACACCATCTATGGATGTCTGGCTGAATGAAGAAAGCAGAAAGAGGACCACAACCAGCTGCCCCTGATTGAGGTCAGGCTTTCTTCCAAGGACATCTCTGAGATGTTAAAATGCTGTATGGGGCTGGGGATTTAGCTCAGTAGTTCCACCACCTGCTTCACAAACACAGCGACCTGAGTTTGATCCCCGGTACCAAAAAAAAAAAAAAAAAAAAGATAAAATGCTGTATGTAAAAGACTCTCACAATTAGTGTGGAGTAGCCTCAAATCTGTTTTTTAAGGCTGCTAATAGAACCTTGATGAGCATCTGTTGTTCTCTCTTCTAAGGGAGAAGTCACATAAACTATACAAGGCTACAAATTCATTTCTACCTTTTCTGGTATGTATTAGGAAAAAAACTAACAGAGCCTCTCCCAGCTGTCCTTGTTGTGTTGAATCTTGAAGTACATTAACTTATTAAACTCAGATTGTATGATAATCTGTCTTTTTAAAAAAAAAATAGTAACACTACAGAGCTAGGCATGAGTCTAAACCTCAGTTACAAAGTCCTACTGAGTCCAGATTTCTACTTCTTTTCTAATGTAGTTCACATAATGTGTTATATTGACAATTAATTGGCTTATGTTTTTCTATTGAAACAAATAAAAAAATTTAAATTAGTCAACTGCATTCCTATGTTAAAGAGTGGCCCCCCCACACTAAAAAAATATATCCTATTAGTTTCCAGCCACAATTTTATTTTCCTACCTAGAAATCTGTTATAAAATGAAAGATTTTCTATAGGAATCTGTTGTAAGATGAAAGATTTTTCTATTAAATTTGATAGGTTTAAGTAAAACTACATGATGTGCTTCCTTCAAAGGAAATGAGTATCGTTCTTCACAGCAGAATCAATTTGTGATTGTGACAGATGATGTTTTTCAAATTTAGCTACAATTCAACACTGCTACTTTGATGTCTTTGAAATAATTGACATGATTCTTTCTCTTAAATTGTTCTCTACTTGTTTGGTATTTCACAAGAGGAATATTCTGAAGGGGTCTTTTTTTGTATTGTTTCATTTTGTAAGTTATTTTGCATCATAAGTAAAACTCTGCCTTTTAAAAAATATGTAATGTTATAATGAAAAATGTTTTCTCTTTTTTATTGGAAAAAATATTCTTCCTTTGTAATTTAATTGTATGATGCATTTATATATATATTGTAAATGTTATTTCACATATCTTAATCGATAAATATCTTTATTCCATTTTGTTGTTTGTTATTTTTTCAAAAGTTCCTAAAGGATAAACAATTAAGTTCCGTGAGGAATTTTCACAGAATATCTAAGCTAAGATCATTGTAAGCTTGAAGGACAGCGACCAAAAAGAGAAATAGGATGTAATCAAGCTATGTGCCTCAGATCTGGAAGAACAGCTCTCTGCTGAGCGTGGAATCCTAAAAGCCCCTGAAGGACACCTCAGAGACAGGTTGAGCTGCTCTGCAGTGATAGCTTTAAGGGCTTCATCTCTGTTGTTGAATTAAGACGGAATTGCCAGTAGTTCTCAGAAAAGACAATGCAGTGAATCTTTCATAAATTAACTATATTATTAATAATTACTTATATGAATACTTTTCCTTTAAATATGAAACTACTGTTTTCTGAAGTCTTTTCTTTAAAATTATGAAATAATTATGCTTACTAAAGGATGTTTGTTGTTTCTAACAACTACACTTGACCCCCAAAAAAAGATTATTGCCATTTTCTTTGTTTGAAACTAAACACTGAAGATCTAGAATGGTAACCACAAGTGTAGAAAATATGAGTGAAAATCTCAGTGGTCATCTTTTTCAATGAACCCCAGGGATTACTGAGAGGTATGCACTACCCTTTGTTTTATTTTTTTAGAAAGAGGAGGAGAAATAACAAGTTAGGGTTGAAAATAATTTTCTAACATCTAAGACATTTTCTTTAGAAAATAAATGTTATATCCTGATCTCAATCAATCACCAAAAAGCTAGATTAAGAATATCAATGACTGCTGAAATAAATTATTATCGCAGAGTGCTTCAAATTAATTCAAGAAATTGCTGGGGAATATCTAAATTGAGATCAGTATAAACATATACCAGTCATAATTTAATCATTTATTAATCTGAATCCATTGTGGATACCATATTTATTCTACTGTTTGCAAAAACTGAATTTGGCGTCATTTAGTTGTTTCATAGAATATTTCTAAACTAATTATCTTGTTGCTTAACCTTCAGTTAAGAGATTTAATATAAAATGTTCATGGAACTAATAATGTACATTTATAATTGGCAAAATCACCCACTGTTTCATGATCACTATAAATGAAAAGAAGCTGATAAAATTGAAAAGTATTCTGTGAAATTTGACACAGTCTTAAAAAAAAATGCATGGAGGGTCTTGAGGTATGGTACATTTGATGTTCTATTTTCTTTCCCTTCAGTGAAATCAGATGAGTTACAGACAATCAAGAAAGAATTAACTCAGATCAAAACTAAAATTGACTCCTTGCTAGGACGTCTGGAGAAGATTGAAAAGCAGCAGAAGGCAGAGGCAGGTAAGTGGAGAGAATCTGTGGCCAAAAACAGGTTAGAATTAAACAAGTGAAGCATCATCAGTCACAGAAGCTGCAGGCCAGGGAGACATAGGCAGTGTTCTGAGAGTTTAATACAGACAAACAAACCTGGAAGGCACAGAATGAAAATATGGAATATGATTCTGTATTTTTACAGAGTATGAACCAACTTTTCTAAGATTTACAGAGTATGAACCAACCTAAAAGAGGAAAAGTATTTTGATGGAATAATTAGTAATAGTGAAATCATAATTGAAAGTTTATATTTCAGTATGAAATAACCTTGAAGATAATTAAGCCAGTTAATGGGATAAGGTTATCAGGCTAAAATGATATTCATATTTCATCAAATTAACTACAGCAAAATTTGAACAATCTTCAAAAAGCATTATTATAAAGCTCAACTCCTGCCACTGCTTTCACCCTTAAACACTTCAGTTCCCAATTTAGGAACCTCAGCACCAGCAGCTCCTGGCCACCCAAAGGCCAAATTGTTTGACTTTACAACTTAGCGAATGGCTTTTGTCCTGTGAATTACAGGCATTGACCCTAGCTGCATTCTACCACAATTCTAACACAATTTTCATGTAGCTATACGTTTTTAAAGGCATAGAATATGAGAACTGGGGTGAACACAAAGCTAGCCTACAGTTTGATCCTTGTGTTCCACAAGGAAATTGGATGCATCACAGACCTTCCTGGAGAGGAGATGGGGTTGAAAAGGAGACAGTTTGTAGACTAACTCATACCTCCTCCAAACCCAGCCCTTACTCCAACCGGTATAGTTCACCTGAATCTATCTAATATATTGGGATTCCACATAAGCTGTAACTTACTGAAAGAATTTCATTTCTTGAAAAACAAACAAATGAACAATGCAATTTTGAAAGCTACTAATAAATCCACCCTTCTTCTTTTGTAGAAGAGAACACAAAGGTTCATGAAGGTCAATAAATTGATCTATAGTCAATATCTAATTGGTGAGTCCTGCATCTCAAACCCTTTTTGCCCAATTCAGTGTCCTTTCTAGTTGATAGCCTCTATCTCAGATTTTCCCAGTGGTCTAGTCCCAGTATTTCACTGAAGTAAGTCTTCCTAGGTAACACCCAACTGGTGGTAACTAGTTGGAACCTAAGGACCTTAAACTATAACACACAGGAGTCTGCATGTTTGTTGACTCTTATTGCTGGGGCGAGGACCAGATCTTACCTCTGGTGGTAAGCCTTACAATGCTCAAGGACAGGAAGTCAGATGTGAAGTGATGAAACAGCATAATAGATGAGAGAAATAAAATTTGATTCAAACTCTCACTCATCACCTACTTAATTTCAATTTTCTCATTTACGAAGTGAGGAATCCTAACGGTTAACTCACATTGTGGCAAAAAAATCAATTAGCATATGTAATTTATGTACCATGGTCACAGAGAAGTGATAGGTTAAATGGGATTGTTTCTATTAAATTTTCTATGACAATGTATTTTTCACTGAGAAAAGATTTCTGCCTACACTTCTTTGTAAAAAATTTACATTTTTAGAAAGTTTTTATATGTAGTCTATGACATTAATCTAAAGTGTTGCTATAACTGAAATATCCTGGGATGTTGCCTAAATCAATATTTCTTTTTGAGGAACTTCTGTGAAATTCATCATTATGTAAAACAACCCTTACAGCAAAAGACTTTGATAACCAATTTGCACTTCAGTTTAAAGGATTATGGAGAACTCATTTAAATATAAATCACCTCAAAGAGAAAAATGTGATCCTTATTCCAACATATTATACCTTCCAGTTTCCTGCAATGAATATACCTTCCACAAATCTTCTTGGAAGACCATCTATAAATGTAACATTAAAACTCAAGCCTTAATTTTCTTTTTATGAAACCTGTCATCTTACTTTTGCATGTTCAAGCTTTCTCAGTCGTGAGACAGTGGTTTTTGAGACGATAGGATTAGTCCTTCAATGCTCATGTTTTTCTTATTCCAACAAGCTATAAAGAAAATGAATGTATGTAATATTCTCCTAGTGATATTATTTTATATTCTCTTGATGATTTTCTCCTGAATAGTATGTATATTTATAGAGATAATATAATCATCTTCTATATTTTTCCATATTTTCTTTATGAAACTAAATCAAGGTTGCATGGAAAGAGTTAACACTACTTTATAGAAAATGAAATGAAATGCATTAAAATTCACTAAGAAAATGAAGCCTCCTTATTAAATTTAAGGGAGCACTCATTTCAATGCTTAATTACTAATTACTAAACTTAATATTTGGTAGCTAGCATTTGCTCATAACTATTGCTTTTTTACATATCTTTCATTTCTGTTTTACTATTAGCCATTTGATAATAAAAGTTTTCAACATAAAAATAGTGTTAGGAAGGAGACAAGGGACTAGGAACAAAATGCCAAAGAACATGAAGTTTGTCATGAATTCGAGTTCCATGTTGTTGTTGTGGGTTTTTTTTTTTCTTTGAAGTAAACTCCAAAGCTCTCAGAGATGATAACAATGGACTATGATTACATTGATTTGGATTCTCTATAACTTTAATTACTTCTAATAGATGTTTGTGTGTTGTCCTGTGTCTTCATTTGAGATTGTAAATTTCCTAAGATCAAGATCACATCTTTACTGCCCTAATTGTTCTGCACAACACCAGATACCATGCACCAGTCATTTAGCAAATCTCTAGATCCTCAAATATAAAAGCCAGAATGATTATGGCTTCAAATGTAAACTTTACCATTTAAATTTAGATTAGTGGCATTCCACCAAGCAATTTATTTGGATATATAGAGACTATGTATACTATAGAAAACAACAAATAATATCATTTTAGCCTACAATTGTGTCTCATTCCTAGGCAGTTCTTTTAAAAGAGCCACATATAAATTGCCACATACGCATAGCACAACTTATAGGGCTTACACTATGATGTTAAATGGATGGAAAGGGTGAACTGTGTGAGAAAAAAAAAGAATGGGTATCACAATGACTGCACAGTTACTCTAAAGGTAACTGTATGTTTTTAAATGAAATTTGAAGTAGAGACTCTAGAAGAATAAGAGGGCAATTAGACATTAGTTCAATTTTTTCTCAGTGGCATTTATGATAAATGAATAGCCATTCTCACTTGGACAATTCTAATTTTGGAGTTGACTTTGGAGTGTTAGAGCTAAGCCTTAGAGAGGTTACAAACAGAACAAATACAAGACAAATTCACCCTACTCATATATTTTAAAATGGCATAAACCACTTATAAAATTCAATTAAAATTCAAAAACTTACAGCATTACAAATAAATATCAAAATATATGACTCCTTGCGAAAATTTAATTTTTCAATATTGTTACTTACTCTAAAAGGCATGCATTTTCAATTAACACCTTTATCCAGCTAGATCACATATTTATGTTGTTTACTTTGTCCCTGTTCACATCAGTGCTTTGACAGGTTCTCCTTACACTGACCCCAAATGTGTTTTGTTTTCACTTGGTTCCTTTACTCTTTGTACGTCTTCTAAAACCAAGCTTAATTTTTACTTTCTTGAGAATTTAACCATCAATGCAATATTCAAGAAGAACTAGAATATTTCCACCTCTCCATAAACTTTGAACAGTTAGTCAGCATTAGTCCATAGACATTTGCCTTCAACTGCATTCACATTTTGGTCAGTGCATTTCTTTGTCTAAAGGAATATGAATAAGTCCTTGAACTGCTTTTTTTGTAAGTTGGTTTTGTATCTTGAGCCATTGTTATCTCTCTTTTCTGGTCAGTCTGTATTTGGACAAACATGGATTGCCATACTTAGAATGGAAAATGTTGCTTCAGTTAGGATCTGATGCCTGCAACCTATGATGTGACTACCGCTTCTGTCCTGAATACCTTGTAGCTTTCACTGCTACTTTGGAGTCAATTAGTGATGCTTCTAGTTACAGATAATGGAGTAAACACATGAGATTGAGCTCCGTTTGCTCCTTAATCTGCATTACTGCAATGATGGGGTTTAAATAAAAATAAAAATTCCTTAAGCAAAAAGAACACAGAAATAGACAATGGAAAATAGGAAGGGAAGGCTACGAAAATTACAGGATGAATATTGGAATAGTAGGGATCCAGAAAGAATGAGAGAGTATCTGATCAAAAATGTCTTTTAGAAAAAAAATGAAAGTAGTTAATTAGATTGAAAAGATTTACCAATTGCTTGAAATAGGGAATGAAAATAAATGCACATCACAACATGTCATTGTGATATTGTGAGATCCTCTAAACACCCAGGAAAAGACAGAAAGGATAGTTTTACATAAAGAAATGAGAATCAGAAAACCATAGCATAGAGCTTCTCAGCAGTCACACTGAAAGCTACAACATAACAAAAACATGTCCTAATAATTCTTACAGAAGATTATTTACAACCTAAGATTCTATACATGGTACTCAAACTATTAAACATGAGGATAGGGGCCGGGGATTTAGCTCAGTGGTGCTGCTGCCTGCCTTGCAAGGGCAAGGTCCCAAGTTCAATCCCTGGTATCAAAAAAAAAAAAAAAAAGTGAGGGCAGACTATATGCGTGCATGTGTGTGTGTGTGTGTGTGTGTGTGTGTAGTTATATAATTATTTAATCTATGTGCCCTTGAACTCAAAGCAGTCCTCCTGCTGTTTACTAGTCCATGTTCATTCTCTTTGACTTGGGTTTTGGCTTACATATTATTACTTAGGACCCCAAGGTGCAGGAGTTGGCTCAGCCTAAAGGCTCCCAATTCATTATTTTAAGACACCCAGTATTGCTCATTTTCCCATCACTAGGACAAAATACCTGGTGCCCTCAATTTAAAGGAGAAGTTTATTTTGTTATCTCCAGTGGGTTCAATCCAAAACTGACTGGCTCTAAGGCAGAAATACATAGGGGAAGGGCGGGGTAGAGGACAGCTGCTCATTGCATAGTAGTCAGGAAAAAGAAAGAGAGGCAGGAGAGGGAAACAAGAACACATGCTGCTGGGTCACAGTCCCAGACCTGCCCCTAACCCCCCACCTCCTAACCAACAAGCAGCTATGAATTCATTAATGACCTAATGCACTGATGAATAGAGCACCTCCAAGATCCAGTCACCCTCCAAACACATCAGACTTGGGGACATTTTGATATTAACCATAACACACCCTTTCTCTGAAAAGTAGTGGGAAAGGCGCTTCATCAGAACAGGGAGGGTAACCAAGAAAGGACAAAATGAAGCTTTCCTTAAGGAGGGAATCCGAAAGCAAGGGCATAAGAAATCCTCAGGATGAAGACGAAAGAGATCCTAGGAAATGAGCTGTGCAGGAGACCAGGAAAGAGAGACCAGCACTGCACATAAACTTTGCAAGAGTCTCTTTTAAGATAAGGGAATTGATGGGCCGGGGATTTAGCTCAGGGGTTAGGTGGCCTGCCTCGCAAGTGCAAGAACCTGAGTTCGATCCCCGGTACAAAAAAAAAAAGGTAAGGGAATTGGTAGAATAACTACTACATAACTACTACATGGGAATGTGAATTGGTGAGAAGAGATTTATATATCTTAGTGAGGGAGGGATAAATCTACTTAAGCACGTAGAAAATTATCAAACTTTTTTAAACCTAAGGCAATTTTTAACTCTAAAGAAAACATTATTGTTGAACAAAGAAAACTTACTCATTGCATACTCACAGCTTTACTGTGCAAAGAATTACATAGTTAAAATTATGTAAAAACTAAATTGATTTATTCCAGTTTACTTTACTCTTTAGAGTAATGGAAAGTAAGTGGGGATTATATGACCAAGAACTAACTCCACTGCTTTCTAAGAATATCAATAGAAAATGAACAAAACGGAACAAGAAGTACAAATCTATGCATGTTATTTAAAGATAGAAGCATATAGATGTAAAAGAATCAATTAAATGAACGCAAATCACTTAAGGAGCTGGAAATGGTGAGTAGTTACAAACAAGAGACTGCTTTTTGTCAACACAAGCCTTGTGAAATACTTGGCTATCATATTAAGAATTTTTTAAAGAGACTAAGTTTAAGGGAGAAAAGATGGAATCTTTTCTTTGCATGTCTTTTGCAACTGGATAAAAATTCCAACTGATTAATGGAGAGCTCCCTGTATTTATCCCTCATTTACCTGTAAAAGCAGAATTGCCCTTGACACTTACTTAAAACAGCGAGGAAGACTTTATTCAAGACCATTACAACAGGAGATGGAGACAGAGCTCTACTGAAATAAAAAGACAAAAATTTTTAAAAACTAAGTAAACTAATGGAAAAGGACTAGAGGACATAAAGGGGACAGTGAACCATGTGGTTAGGCAAGTTGTGTTTGCTAACTGGCTTTTAACAAAGTTAGACTCCCATTCTCTATGGAACCTAAGCACTATAGGCTCTATGTTTCTTGGTAGTTATATGTCAAAGGGGTGACTCCTAGGTCTTAAGAAGAACATTCCTGGGTTGTAAAAGATATACATCCCAAATAAAAAGAAAAAAAAAAGAATTTGCAAGTACAAGTTTTGTAAAGTACATATTATAAAAAGTAGGAGTTCTGGGACCTAAGTTTAGTCAAGCAGAGGGTAACATTAAAGCCACCTTAGTAATAATAAGTCAATTAGATTTTTAAAAATTGAGCTCTGTCTCATTTAAATATGCTCTTCTCTCTGTGTCCTGCCTCTCTTACATCACTCTTCTATGAAACTTGTCAATAAAATTGCCAGCTTTGGGCTGGGGATTTAGCTCAGTGGTTCTGCCTCCTGCCTCGCAAGTGCAAGGACCTGAGTTCAATCTCTGGTACAAAAAACAGAACAAAACAAAAAAATATATATACATATATATATATATACATGGCCAGCTTCAGCATTATCTTCTATTTCAACTGTAGTCAGGGTTTCCAAATCGTACTTTTCACATCTTTTCATTTCACCTTTTCCTCTGTTTTCCCAACACCAGTGACAGTACCCAAACTTTCATCATCTCTCACATGCTCTGTTGCACTTACATAATATTTGTGATAACTTTACTGAGATATATCTCACATAGAATAAATTTACTGATTTCAAGGATATAATTCAATGACAATAATTTTGCTTAGTAATGTGACCACCATCACAATGCAATTGGGGCATTTTCATTCCCCTAAATATTGCCTTTGTAACTTGTCTCTCCATGTCTTGTTTCCTTTCCAATTAATCTTTCTTATAATAAGTAGATTTACATTACTAAAACATATAAGGGCAGAGAGAAATTAAATAGAACTAGGTTCACATCTCACTGAGACTTAGGCAGAATACTGATTGCATGAAATTTGGAAGAGTACTTATAAAATGTATAAAGTAGGAGCAGTGATATTTTTCTCAAAATTATTGTGAAATTTAAATAAACATAGTATCGCAGTAATTTTATAATGATTTATATTGAATTTGTGGTCAATTCAACAACTCAGACTACTTCACGTGAATAGTTTTGAGGTTATTTCCTCCAAGGATGTTCTTACGTAATTGATATCTTAATCTAAAAATAATTCTTCCTATGTAATTTTCCTGAAATTCATTTCTGTGATTGTTCAAAATATTATCCATAATAAATTGCATGTTTTAGGTGATATTGTTTGGAATCATTGAATTAAATTCATATTGCATACAGGTGTTGTAATGGGCAATATTTTAAAAATACAGTTCTCACTGATAGGCAAAAACAGTGATTCCAGGATATTAACTTGGCTGCAATAAATAAGGGGACTGTTTTTATATCAACACTATTTCCAACCATCTGCTAAGTACAATTCAGCTAGTAATTATCTAGCAATTAAACCAGCATGTCAAAAAACTTAATTGCCAACTCAACCAATTTTCAGAGCTGTATTAATGATAATCACTGTGCAGCAAACTCAGTTTAATACAAATGCTTTGAAAACAAATCCCAACAACTCTTTTGAAGTAGAAATGTCATGTTCAGAAAAATATTTGAATATGAGAATTGAAATTTAATATCAAATTCTTTTCTTTTATGGCCTTTTAAAGCTTTAGGCATTTTACATTTTAATATCATTTATTTCCACATCTTTTCCTTTAGTAGTCATTGTTTCACTAAAACATGTGCCTCTAACTAAATAAACTTTTGCATTCTTAAACTTGAAGATTGTCTGCTTTTTGAAGAAACTTAAAGCTTTCTCCTGTGATGTCAAATAAGACTTATTTTTCTTGAGATATATTATAAAACAGCCCAGCTATGCAGTCAGATACATTTCAAGTGGAACTCTAGCTCTAGTACCTATTATTACCTGACCAGGGGCACCTTACTTAACTTATTTAAGGCTCAGTTTTCCTGTGTGCGAAGTGATAAACAAGATGATGCTCCCACATGTTTCAAGGACTGAATTTAATAAATGTTAAATACTTACTAAGCATTAACACTTACTAAGCACTTACTAATTTGTATCTGTCATAAACCTTTTATTCTGCCAAAACCCATAATTTAATAGTAGAATTGTAAATTAGGTATAAACCACTGATTTTTGGAATTCTATTCCACTGTTTCCAAAAAAAACATCAAATACTAGCTGACGTCTCTGCTCACAACAAAATACTATGGTCATTCATCACTTTGACTTAAAGAAACCCACAAAGACTCCAAAGGACGCCAGTGATCAAAGTCAAGCATTCTCCATGAGCGCTTGAAGACTTCACGTTTTATTTTTCTCTTGACAATTTATCAGTATATAAACATGAATGATTTTCCTCCAAAAATACTTCAGACCCCACATTTCACTTGACTTCATGATGAGGGGCTATTGTGTAAAAAGTGGCAAGAATGTTTCTTTCAACTTTTCTTTGAATGCATACTTTCTGCTACCGTGGTGCCAAATTCACCTGTCACTGTATTGAAAGAACGTGACACTCAAACATGTACTTTCATTATTTGGTTCTACACAGCTCATGAATATATTAGAAAACACTTAATTTGTGCAATGGTGTGGGTTAGCTAAGATGGATACAAGATGAACAGAAATATATATACCCCAAAGAAACTCTGATACCAAACATAAATGTACACATGCACGCACATACACACACACACACACACACAAAAAAAAAAACCTACTCGTGCATTCACACACACAATAAAAAGTAAAAATTATAAGTAGGAAAAGAATATTACAACGTTTAGAATAAACTAGATAATGTTACTCATTTTATAAGAGGAAAACTTAGATAATTATTCATAAAAATGGAACAAATCACTTTGTTTCTTTATATCAGTAAGACAATTATTGGGTCAAATCTACTTTTTAAACTATACAGCAACATTTTTATAAAGAAGATGTGCTTTCATGTGTGATTTTATTCATGGAATCTATCATTGTTTAGTGGCTACAACATTTTGTACTGAGACATTGACAAATGTCTATGCTGACTACATAGTGCTGAAGTTTGGGCTGATTGTATTTTGGTAAAAGTCCTGAAAATCAATTACCATTATAATTAAAGATTTTTTTTCTAAGCCTAGATAATGTCTTCCAAGCATTTAACTTTCAAGTTAATGAAAAAGTGAAGAAATGAGTATAAGTTAGAAGGTGTTTGCTTGGAAATGAACTCTATTAATAATGCTACTGCATTTGAAATATATTATCAAAAAATGTCATGCATGTTGTATGTTAATACAAAAAAGGGGACTGACTTAATATATCTACCTAAAAATAAAGAGGCAAAGTCAAAGCCAAAATCCAAAATTATCCTTAAAATGTATTCTTAGGGATCAGAAATGGTGAATTACTTTGACATACACACTTTGTCCATTATAATCAAGTAATTAACTCAGATTCAACTCAATAACTAATTTGATTATATTATAATAATTATAATATTAAAATATTATAATTAATATGTATGGATGATCTTTGCAGTCTAAAAACACACACATAACATTTTTTCTCATTTGAGGATGTACTAAATCTCTGAAGATATTACAGTTTTGCTTCCTTTTAGAAAAGAAAACTAGAATAATAATAGTTAGCAATACTAGAAATTAACAGAAATTTGGATCCAATGAATTATATCCTTTCTAATACCTTACATATACTGTAGGGTATTTGGTGAGGAGTCCAGAGCACATCACAATGATTCGTTTTTTTTGTTTGTTTTTTTTTTTTTGGTTCCAGGGATTGAACTCGGGTCCTTGCGCTTGCAAGGCAGACTACCAAACTGCTGACCTAAATCCCCAGCCCTACAATGTTTCTTGATGACTGAATAATATTGTTCTTTTTAGTTTACAAAAGAAAATCATCTTGATTAAATTGTACAATTTCCACTTCATTGGACTTTCTGTGTAAAATTACATTGATATCAGAGAAAGGGGAGGAATGTACGCAGCCACACATGCTGCTATCAGCACACTTGCACATGTGTATGAAGACAAAAATATAGCTTTAAAATCAGGATTTGCTTCTTCACATGAGCTTTGCTGTTATAAGGAGAAATATGAAGCTGGTAAAATGATAGAAAAACACCCAAGGACATACCCAGTTCGAGTTTATACGTGTGACTTAAATGACTTCTTCCCTAAAGCAAAAGACAACAAAGTTTGATTATTTTAAGATATCCACAGTAGTTAGTTTTAACCTTCACTAAATCAACCAATTCTTTCCTCTTCTGAAATAGGGCCTCATCTCCACAAGTTTTTTTGGAGATCAGTCCCTACAGAGACCTCCCGTTCTGTGCTTGTACTTGTTATTGTTATGACATTAACGTATTTCCATTGAATTCTAGTACACATTTATGCAGTCCAGCATAGTTCATAAAATATTTCCCAAATATAAGCTTTGCAAATCCTCATAGCAAACTTCAGATATAGGTATTATGATGAATATTTTCATGTAGATGAGAAAAGAATGACTTAATGTGCTTAATGACTTGTGGCAAAAACAGTTTCAAACCTAATGTTTGTAGTTCTAAAGGTGAATGATCAATTTAGGGCTAGAATTCTGTCTCCTAATGGCAAGGACAACCACACCCCATCCTACTGCTTTATTTTCAGGAAATTTTATTATTTGAATACTTAATAATATAAGCATCAATAAATACAGTTATTTATAGAAGTAATGATTTTTATGATTTCAAATAACTTACAGGAAAGGCTATCTTCTAATTTATACACTACATTTTTGTCAGAGTTGTTGATCTACATATTAGTTATGTTTGAGGTTTTATGCTGATCAAGGTGTATTGTATTGATACTTGTTTTCCTTTTAAGTCACATTATTAAAAAAAAATGAGACTATCCCAGATTCTTTGGGCTCAATAAACTATCTTTATTGTCATAAAATATCAATAAGTAAACTCAAAATGTAGCATCTTTTAAAATGATATCCTGACAAAACAACCCAGCTTTCAAGATAGATATAAACACATGGGAATGAGTCAAAGAAAGAGAAACATAAGATGATCTCTCATTTATTAAGTATCCAATCTTCCTTGATCCTTTCACAGGAGTTGAAAACCAACAAAACAACTAGGAAAAATAATTCCTAATTTCTCATTCTTTATGGCTGAGTAATATTCCATTTAATAGAAAAACCACATCTTCTTTATATCTAAAATGTACCAATAAACTCAATAAAAAATAATATTTCCTATTCCATCTGCATAATTTTCATTTGGGTGAATTTCTGTAAATGCAACACATAGATTCTGACAGAGGATATCCTGAAAATGTAGAATGTAGCTTCAGTTGTTGAGCACTTATTATTTGCAAGTCTCTTTGAGTATTGGCTCCAAATCTGAAGGTTGAGGCAGTTTTCTCATTGCACAAAAGAGAAAACTGAGGCACAGGAAGGTAATTTATTTCAGCTTTGCACAGCATCACAACTAAGTGCAGATTGCCTGAACCAGGATTTATCTTCTTAACCATGGCAGTTAAACACATCTGCCAACACAATGTAAACTTCACAATTTTAAAGGATTGTCCTTTTATCATCTGAAAGACAATATATCTATTTTGTACCTCTTTCTCAGTGAGATTTTTTTCACTTAGTTTGGAACTTGTCAATGCAATTTCTCCATCTCCTTTCCTTACATCAACAATTTTTGCTACATATTACTTTTACCCTCTGTTTTTTATCCATTTTCCTTTGAGAGAATATCCTGAAAGAACTACATATAAAATATCAAGAAAGATCAGTCTTCATATGTAAATCATTATTTATTTACTATTACCATCTGGATTTATTTTTGCTAATTCCACTTAAAATGATATATTTACATGTAGATCTTCACAGATACATGATTAAATCAATTCAAATAAAAACATTTTACCTTATCTTTTACATGTCTTTATCAGTACCCAGAGTTTATCCATTCATGGACTGTTGTTTCATGGTTTATCCAAGTGACTCGTGAGCAACCCAAGGTAGTAGTCATTTGCTTTTTCCCCCCTAGAAGCTCAGAAGAAGCAATTGGAAGAGAGTATAGAGCTGATTCAAGATGAATGTGTGTCAGAGAATGCAGATCACTCTACAGAGGAGCCTGCTGAAGGAGGGCAAGATGCGGATGGAGAAGAGATGACTGATGGGATAGAGGAGGACTTCGATGAAGATGGGGGTCATGAGCTGGTAGGAACTAAATGTTTGGTGTCCACAGTCCACTGGGTAACAGCATTAGCATGCAGCAACACATTCACTCTAAAATGAAGACTAAATCATTTGGGGCTTATTTTTTTCTTTTATACATATATTTAAGGAGACATCAATATAGTGCTTTGCACATAATAAGTGCTCAATACATTTTGCTAATTTAAAATATGAATGCCAATGAATGAGAAACAGAAATACTATACATGAGATTACATATACCTAGAGTTCTAAATGAAAGACTTTCTTTCACACGTGCTCTATAATGAAAAGAATCTTGCATTTGTTCAACCCACATAAAACATGCTGGTGACAAAAGACCATTTTCTGGAAGATACATGGCTTTCTCCTAAGGGTTTCACTCTCTGATAGTAATTATTTGTACTAGCGGTGTAGGCCACAGTTCTTTCTATAGCCTGCTAAGTAAGATGATCCATTGGTGTGTGGTCAGCTACCATTTTTAGTGCCTACAGTGCTTGTTGTGGTTGGAAAATTTAGCCTGATTCGTTATATGTTTGAATTTCCCAATGTTCCTACTGTACCACTCATTTCCAGACATGGTTTCCTGAATAACCACCCCAGGACTAGATAAATACATGCTGATGAGGCTATTTCTCATATTTTATCAACCATGAAATTAAATGTACTATCTCAAAGGATTTGATTAATAGAAATGGGTCAAGGACAAGTCCGTATGTGTGTATGTGTGTGTGTGTGTGTGTGTGTGTGTGTGTGTGTTCATTTAATATGGACAGGTTAGAGTAAACTTGGATTACCTCAGATTATATCAGATTCCAGTTTGTTTCAATACCTGTTGTTACTTAAGTAATTTTTTGTGGTGATTGTCATTGTCATTGTTTGGGGATGATAACAAATTTACCAATACTTTGAAAGATAGCTTAATTTTACAGAACTTAACATTCCTGCTCTGTTTAACTTTCATGGCACGTTTATTTAAATTTTTCAATTATGAGCTTTCAATATACACCCATCTCTACAAAATTCTTCAATTTGACAGACTTGAGTACAAGTTTTTAGAGCTACAGTATACTGATATCAGGAATCTATTGGAAAAGAACTAGGATTAAAGACAAACAAACAGAGCATAAATTAAAACACATGATTGTCTCCTTTCACTCTAATCTGTCTTCTGTTTCACCAATCCATTGTGACTGGCTTTCCAGGGGAGTTTATTTTACTAATTCTAATAATAGGGCTGGGGATTTGGCTCAGTGGTCCTGCTGCCTGCCTCTAATAATCACCAGCCTGTTCTTATGTTAATTTGCTTCTCAGCAGAACTCTTCCTCTTTCTGATAGAATCTCTTGACTCATCAGTTGCCCATTCTTTATTTTTTGGTGCTGGAAATATTCCCTCCATACTGCAACTAAACATTGGCATGGCTTGGGGCTTTGTTGTAGTCCACATTCTCTTTCTATGCACTTTCTCAAGATGACTTTCTCGTGTATCAGAGAAATGTTACCTATTTTAATGTTATCTATAGGTCAAAAATTTCTAAATCTGCATTTCTATTTCCTAATCTATTCCTGGAACTCAGGAATCTAATACTCAGCTACCTATTGCCACATGTACCTCCAAAAGACAATTGAAACTGCATGTCTGGAAACATTCTTGTTTATTTTATTTTATTTCCAGCTAGCTTATCCTTTCCCAGTCTTCCTCATTCTGGTAAATAGAATCAGCATCTAGTTGTTAAACCCAAGAGACTAAGAATATTTTCAACCTTTGCTCCCTGTTAATTCTATCTCCAAATCATAGCTAAAAGACAGTTACAACTCCCCTGCAAAATTCTAGGCTAAGCTCCCATTTTTTCTTGTTGAACTCTTCAATAACTTTGAACTTAGTTTTCTTGCTCAGCTTCTTGCTGCAAGCAACCCAATTTGTACAGAAGGAGAAAAATCTTCATAAAGTATATATGAGATAATGAATGCCCTTCCCTTACCTAAAACTCTACAGGGCTTTTCGTGACACTTAGAATCAAAATTCCCAAGGGTAGGAATGTAAATTTTGATAGTGTTTGGTGAAAGATGGTAGCAGAGAGAGAACTTAGTAAAGAGAAAGAGATAAAGTCCCAGTACTAAATGGAAAGAAAATTAAAATGGAGTGATATAGAGTTGCCTTAGACATTCAGAGTCTTTCACCGCAACTACTATAAGTATAATTTAGTGGCAGATGTTTGAGAAAGGTCAAGTTAAAACCACAATAGTTGGTGATAACCCCTGGAGAGTGAGAATCGATGTGAAGAATCATTGATTTGGAGAGGCTGGAAAGGATTTAAAAAACAAATATGGAAAACATACAAATTACTAATTTGGAAAATGTGTAAAAATTGATAGCGTGGGTAGTCATCGATGTTATGTTTTAGTAATTAATAAAATACTATTTTGCAAACTAGTCTACAAGGCTTACCTGAGTAATAGTTAAAACTGATTACTTATTGTTTTTCATTCTGACATTCATTATGGTTCCATATGCTAAAGAGAGACTAAGAATTGCATTTTTAAGTTCCCAAATCATATTGATGCTGCTGGTCTCGGGCCCACATTATAAGACTCATGTTAAGAAGTTAGCCATCGGTCTAGCTGTGGGACTTTCTCCAGTGAATTTTATCAGCTCTGGTGGAAGCATGGAGAAAGCAAACAGTTTCAGAGTTGGTTTCTCATCAGATAAGGACAAAAGAAACAATAAAAGGATGACAAAGATATTAATAAAAGGAATGGTTCACTGGAAGGCTCAAGGTATCTACCTTAGCAGAGAACGAAGGGTACCCAGGAGGGAGCTGAGAAGGAGAATATATGGGAACAAAAGGACTAATTCCATATGCAGTGAGGGCCAGCAAAAGGAGAGCTAAACAAGAGAAAACCAAGAGTTTAATGAGCTATTTCAGAGGGATGACAAATAAAGGTGATGACATCATCTATGAGAAGTGGTCATGGAGGAAGAATCAGAGCAGCAGATAAATAACTCAAAATTGCAGAGGCCTGGATGGAAAATGGGTCATCTACGTGGGCAGAAATCTTCCAAATATGGGATGAGAAGTAAAAGAATAAGGCAGTCACCAAGTTGTCATAAAAGAATTAGCATGTTTAGTTCCAGGTCTGTCAGTATCCAATCTGATTGAATCACTGTTAACAGACACTTTCTTGGAGTCGCAACTTTCTTACCTGCCAATTACAAGGGTTAGATTTGAAACTTCTAAAATCCATTCTGTTTTATTTTCCCTCTGGTTGAGCATGTATCCCAGGAGCAACATGTGTCCCATGCAACTGTGGGAATACGACCAAACCACAGTGTTTGAATAATGCTCCAAAGGCACATAAAGTAGTTGATCAGAGCTATTGCTGCCTAGGGGTGCTGAGGTTTTCTTCCTTTACACTTGCTTAGGAAGCTAAAGAACTAAATCTTAAGTATACTATTTTGTTCCAAGACTTGGAAAAAAATGAATTTAGATGAGCTGAATATTTCATCCTTGAAATATAAATAGAAACTAGTGAGTCCCTCATAGTGATTAAGAAAAGTTCCCTGATCTAGTATCCACTGTTTTCCTTTCCAAACCACACAACAGAAATCTTCTTGAATTTTCAAAAATTGGAAATAGAATCACAAATCTCTTTTTGTCTTAAAAGAGGGCATTATAGACTTGAGAAAGTGACATGATACTGTATAGTACGTGGTAGAAATAAAAAAGTAGAGGTAGTATCCACAAGCTCAGGTGATGCTTAAGGCAAATGAGAGTGTAACTGTCAGAAAACAGGAATTGGATAGGAAGCAAGAGGATTTCCAGAAAAGTGAGCTGGAGGGACAGCTGTAGGAGGTAATGCCCTGTGATGTCTTCTTCAGCAACAAACTGAACACATGAACACAGGCTGTCCAAACATCTGGTTCTCAAAACCCACATAGTGATGTTGACTTCCATGAAGTAATCTATACAGCTAACATTGGGGAACCTAGTATGTGTGAGCCAGGTGCTGCAAAGCAATGCAAAAATACCTAAAACAAGTGATATATGCAAGGAATGAAATGTGTGAGAAAATGACTTCTTTCAAGTAGCTTAGGGTCTTATAGAAAGATGACTGATTTTCCACATGTATGAAAAACATTCTTGGACTTGATAATTCAGAGAGCTAAAATCTACAGTTCTATAGTAATCTACATGTACATATTTAATTAGTGCACAAAATTAATGCATCAATTTGAGATTTTTAAATTAAGTTTATTGATACATGTTAGGTATAAAATACAGTTACACTAATCATTGGGATATTGTACCTTTATATGACATATCTTGGTTTTTATTTTTTCCCCATTCCCCTGCCCTCCCTTCACCCTTCCCTATTTATAGACTTTGTTTCCATTATTTTCCTTTTTTCATATTTTTTCTTCTCCCTTCTTACCTTTCCTTTAACCCTCCCACTTCCCCCATTCTTTCAGACCTTTCCTTCCTATTTTTTTCCTCATTGAGTTCACTGGTACATTTTAGGTACACAGTACAGTTACATTCATCGTTGGGATCTTGTACCTTTACATAGCAGGTCTTGGTTCTCATTTTTTCCCCGTACCCCTGCCCTTTCTTCACCTCCTCCTCCCTTCCCTATTTACAAAAACTTTGTTTCCATTTTTTCATTTTCTCATATTTTTTCTTTTCCCTTATTTCCTTCCTATTACACAGTATCAATTATAGATTTTGATCCTTATTTACACTGTTAGTTTTTCACACTAGAAAAACTATACAATATTTATACATATGTGTCCTATTAATTTCACTGAAGAGTACGGCATCAATGTGCATCCACACAGCTATAAATGTCTCTAGTTTCTTGTTCTTTATGGCTGAGTAGTAGTCCATTTTATAAAAGATGTGGTTTTTCTATAAAATGCACCAATTCGGTTTTAAAATTGAATTCTCAGGCCAGGCATGGTGATGCATGCCTGTAATCCCAGCACTGAAGAGGCCAAGGCACGAGGATTTCTGTGAGTTCAAGGCCAGTGTGGCCTACATAATAAATTCAAGGCCAGCCTAGAATATTTTATTGATACCCTGTCTCAATAAGTAAATAAATAAATAAGCTTGAATTCTCTATAATGATTTGCTATGCACATACTGTTAAAGTACGACTATATTTTTATTTCTGAATAAATCTACTAACAAATAGTTATTAATGGATTAGTGAATGAGTGGCACTGAGACTTGTGTTATGGGACTAAAGAAAGAGAACCACATTTCTTCCCTGGAGAACGATATGAACTCACTAAGACCACAGACCACAAAGATGAAGCAGGACATGTATAAGAATAGTAACAACAGAGGAGATACAGTTTACAAGTGAGGAATCACACAGACTTGTATGCTTAATGCAGACTTTCAGCTATAAGGACACTAGAACTTTACCTCAAAGGATTCTAAGTTAAAGAAGTAGCAAATGTTTACATCCAGGAAAGAATATTCAAATCATCCTTTATTGTTCTCAGATCTCTTTATGGAAATCTAAAATATATTAGCTATTTTATATGATAGGTATGTACAGATAAGTGGTTTTTTTTTAAATAGATCTACTAGTAACAACAAATGTTTATTTTCAAGCATTTTTATTCTCTTTATTCATATGCACAAAACTTTTGTTCTCCTTTATATAAAATCACATAATCCTAAGTAAAAGTGGTCTGTGCTGTAATAGAAAATACTATTTAAAAAAAAAAACAAGTGCTTAGTGTCTTCTTACTTTAAAAAAGCAAATGAATTCTCCCCATTTTTTTTAGGAGAGCTTTCTCTATGTACTCAAGGACATTACAGAGTTGCCAGGTGTGCTGTGGAGACTCAGAAAGGCTAGTGTTTCTCAAAGCAAAATTTTGGTTAACTTACATCCAATTTCTAGCATCTTTATACTATACTCACATCTGTACTTTCATCAGGCTGAAGTTTGAAACTTCAAAGCTAAACCACCAATTCCCAAAGGAAGCTATAATAGATAAGCAATACATTTAAATGGATTAAGGAGAATCTGAGTTCTTTTGAATTATACTTGTAATGACTTTTGCCTTTGATGACTACACTCAGTCAAAATCAGGCAAATCAAGTAAGAATTCACAGTACAATTACCCAGCTGGATTGTGTATTTAAGGTATGCAAGCCAAGTACTAAGTAGTAATACCTCTTTTAGGGTTTTAAAAGGCATTCACCTAAACAGTAGGTCACCTGAGTTTACCACTAATTGAATTTCTATTCACATTGGGGAAGGTCTGGACTACAAATCTAATCCCCAGTTGAAAAGAACTCAGAGTAAGCATTCTGGTAAGCCATTGAAAAACTGGAATGCATAAAACATTCTGGTCAATATTCTCAGTCTTTATGGACAAGAATGAAAGTGTCTCCTTATTAGAAATGTTTGCTCCTTTGCTACTGAAATCCTTCACCGGGATGCTCCCTCTTATCAACTGGGTTTCCATTTCGTTTTCCTTATCGTTTAGACTGAATGGCTAGAGGACAAATGAGAGCTCTGTGACATGATCACCTAATTCAGGTAGCATCAACTGGATGAGAAGTATAAATCACAAGGAAGCAAACACAGTGACTGACTCCTTAATCTGTTTGGTTGGAAGCATATATTTCAGCACAACATCCAAAGAGCATTGATTTGAACATTGGCGATCTATTGTATGTTATGTTCTGTCCTCCTTAGAACAAATACTGAAGATATTAAAGATAGCCATTTCATAATTTAGATGAAGTTAAACATAGGACAAAAACCAAAGTCTATGTGTCCTATAACTACTCTGATCTGTATGATTGGCTGCTGAGGACAATGACAAAGAGGAGGCCAGGTCTCAACAGAAATGGAACATATCTAAGCTTTAACGTGAGACACATGGTGATAGACAGACCTCTCTGCTTAAAGCCTTCTACTCTGAAATGCAATCCTCTCTTTAAAGCTCTGGTCTCCCTGTATTAATGCCTCTTTATAATGAAATTTCACACTTTCTACTTGGCATCTCACTTTATTTCAATCATTTAACTTTTACTAAACAACTTTACCTACCTCTCTAGGACAATTCCTTTTTCCTGGAGGTTAGTTAGATGACCGAAGTTGTAAGCAAGAGCTCCATCTGCAGTCTGAAGAAGTGAGTTCAAATCCCCATGTCTGTGCAAGCTGCTTACCTGTGTTCTCACTGGCCTCAATGTTTGCATCTGTAAAAGAGAATTAACAGTATGTGTCTGACCAAAGGTTTAGGTAAGAAAAGATAATGTCTAAAACACTCGCCATGGAATAGATACTCAGTTAAGCATTTGCTAAGTTTTTGTGTTTTGTTTTTTGGTACTTACTTCTTTTTGCATATTTAATTTTATTGTCCTCTTTCTTTTTTTCTTCATTGAGTTTATTGGTACATTTTAGGTATCCAGTACAGTTACATTCATCATTAGGATCTTGTACCTTTACATGACAGTTCCTGGTTCTTATTTATTCCCCTTACCCCTGCCTTCCCTTGACCCCCTCCTCCCTTCCCTATTTACAAATACTTTATTTCCATTTTATCATATTTTTTTCTTGTCCTCTTTCATTTTATTTAATTCCCATAACTCTAAAATTGCTATGCCTCTCCAGGCATGGTATGTATAACTTAGTTTTTATTTATATTAATAGTAAAAATGGCTTTATATCAGCATACTTGTATACCTATATGTAGTATACCTATACATATACATAGTTATATTACCTTGCTATAGTTGTATACTTGCTATACAAGGTACTTGTTATAGTACCTTCTTGATACCCTTCAGACTCTCCTGGTTATTTCTAAGGGTTGCAGGTAGTATCTCAGCTATGCTTAGGGACATATAAGAGTAAATGCTTCTCCTACCTGCTTACCACCTACTTTCCTCTTGAAGATGCAGCCGTGTTGATATCTTTGCTGGTGCTCTTTAAGAGAAGACATTGCTCTCTACAAATAGGGTTGTCTCATCATACCCAAAGATTCAACACCTACAAGGTGCAGCCAATGCAGGGACCCCTCAGGGCTCATTGCACCAGAGAATCCACACTAGGTTCCATATTAAAGTTGAGAGGAGGATGATCCTATCCCCATTCCATGTTGGAAATTTTTACCCAGAAAGACACAGGTTCAAGCCAAAAACATGAACTCCACCATTGAGAAAGAGGCCTAAATGCTTTATAGTAGCTCCCTATTCTTCTTTATTTCTCTAGAAATCCTGCACCAAAGAGCTGCAGTTCAGTGTTGCAAAGCTTAAGCCAGGCCGTGTCATTCTGCAGCATAACTCTCCAGTAACCACATACCTCATTCGGAGTAGAAACAAGTCCTCACAGTGATCTGCAAAGCCTGTGTGATCTAGACTCCACTGCCTCTCTCTCTGGACTCCTAGTTCTATCTCATTCACCCCATATAAACCATGTGACCTCCTGGCGCACACCATTCAGCTCCTGCCTCTGGGTTTTGGCATGTGTTACACCTATAAATGTGAAGAGCAGAAAGGGAGAGGCCACATCACAAAAGGCCTTGTTGTTGTGCGCAGCTTTCAAGTTTAGCCCACAAGTTTCGGGTCAGTAAATTGGAAACTACTTGTACATCAGAGAAAATTAGAATATAATACAGCCAGTAGTCTGGTCATATGTTTTGGAGTGAAGTACAAATGGGGTGTACAAATGCAAGACATTTATTTAAATTTGCATTTTAGGTAAACATTGAATAACTTTCTAATATAATTGTGTTTCATATATTACATGTGCACAGGACTGTATTATTGATTAAGTCTAAAGCAGGCTGTGAAGAGTTAACCCCACAATTGGCTTGTTTTGAGAAGTGAGTCTGGCTGAAGCCTACATGCCAGGGTTAGAGAAACTCACACTCAAATTTTGTTTTTACAACTAAAACATTGTTATTAGATGGACAATGTTTTCATTTTAACCATATATTCTGTCTATTTTGTTTTTAATTTGAGAATGTTTTGTATTGTCTTTTATGAGTCTTGTTTACATTAGTTTTTAATAGAAACTGCACAACTGTGCATCTTTCTGTGTATTTTTGCCTTTGTAAGTAGTTTATTTTTTATCTCAATTGATTATTAATAAATTGAGTGCATTGGGCCAGCGAGCACCTCTGTCAGTTGCACCAGATCAGTCATCCTAGCATCCTGGGTTTATTTACTTTGTTTTAATTTTGTCTTTTAGCTTTTTAGTTTTTTGTTTTTTGTTTTTGTATTTTAAGTCCTGTGTTGTACACTGGGCAGGATATTGGAACCTAATTGCAGGATTCTCGAGTAACTGGCGCAGGGGACTATAGCTGCAAACTGCCCTACTCGAAGTCATTAGATTAAAACTATGTCTTTTCTTCCCTAACTGCAGTTGGGAATGCTCTTTGTAGAGAAAATTATTATAGACAGTTAAGTCAGTTAAATATATTATAAATACTTATAAGCCACAGAGGCAAGCCATTAGTAGGCATACACACCTTTCCGTAAAAACACAATTACATAAACAAAAAGGAGGGATACAGCTACCTCCACAAGCTCAATGAGATCTTGTTACTTTCGTTTTAAATTTTTTAGATCCATTAATGAAAAACAAATATACTGCATCAAAACTCCATTAATACAAAGGTAAATCTCCAGGCATGTCCTAGACACAGTGTTGTCAAAAGATGTCCTAACTAAAAGATAAATGGCTCAATGCAATTAATAACAAAAGGCCAGGATATGCTTATTTTTGAACAGAATAAAAAGATGCTGTGGCCATCATCCCAAAACATAGGATCATGGGCCAAGATGATAAATTCACTGCAAGCAGCACAATGTGACACCTGGTTAACAGCCATATAAAGGCTGTATTTGAATGACTGCCCTGGCTTACGATGGCCCTTAGACTTCCAGAGATCACCAGACCTGATACATTGCCCGCAGATGAGACCCAAGAGCAAACAGGCCCCAAAGACAATAGCAGCTCACCGTGATGCAGCAGCCATTTCCAAGTATAGTATTATGCTCAAGCAGGCTATGAAGAGTTAACCGCACAATTGGCTTGTTTTGAGAAGAGAGTCTGGCTAAAGCCCCCACAACTAAAACCTTTTTGCCAGTGTTCTAATATTTTGTCTATTTTGTCCCTATTTCGAGAATGCTTTGTCTTATCCTTTATGAGTCTTGCTTACATTTAGTTTCCATAGAAACCGCACGATTGCTCATCCTCTCATATATCCCTGCCTTTGCACATAGCTTACCTTTACCCCAGTTGATTACTAACAGAAACGAGTGTCTTGGACTGGCCAGCTCCTTTGTCAGTTGCATTGGCACTGTTCATCTTGGCACCCCAGTTTCCCTTTTAGTTCTTTTATTTTTTTCCTCAGGCCTGCATTGTACACTGGGCAGAATATTGGAGCCTAACTGCACAGGTCTTCAGTACCATGGGACATAATTCTACCAATTTTTCTTTTCTGAAATTCGAATTCACCTGACTTGCTATTTTACTGGCCTTGAATAAATCATTCAACTTTTTTCAGCTTTGGTGCTACCAGCTATGAAATTGAAAATAATAGCTACCTCGTAGGCTTTTTTTTTCTTCTTCTTCAGTTCTAGAGCTGAGCCTAAGATCTGCCACAGCTTTTTACCACTAAACTGCATATGAAACCCTTTTATAATGCATGGGCTACGCTTGACAAAACCACTGGCCCAAAGAAAGTTAAAAAAATGTACCAGCCTCTGCATAAAGTACCTTTGTACACCCTCAGACTCTCTCCTGGTTATTTCTGAGGGTTCAAAGAAGTCTCTAAATTAGGCTTAGGAACGTATGAGTAAATGTTTCTCCTACCTGCCTAGCATCTGCTTTCTTCTTGAAGATGCAGCCTTGTTGAAATCTTTGCTGGTGGCTTTTTCAAGAGGATATTACTCTCTCCAAATAGGTTTTCCCCTGTCAAACCCAAAGATACAACGCCAACAAGGTGCATTGCCCCAGAGAACTCACACCAGTTGGACCTGCTGTTATCCTCTTCACCTGGTTTCAGTTGCTGTAATAAAATTCCAGACTGGAAAATTTATAAAGGGTAGAGGTTTGTTTGGCCCATAGTTCTGGAGACTGGGACATCCAAGAACACAAAGGCAACATCTGCTCAGCATCAAGTGGGAGCCTTCTTTCTCATCATAACATGGTGGACTGCATCAGTTTCAGAGAAAGAGCAAGCTTGCTAGCTTGTTTCTCTTCGTCACTGATGCTATCATGAGGCCCATCCTAATAACCTTATCAAATCACCTTCCAAGGCCCACTTCTGGATGCCACTGAAATATGAATCTGGGGATTAAACTACCAACACAGAACTCTGGGAACACATTAACGCCATAGCAGTCATAATCATCTCATTTTGCAAATGAAGTTTTCACTAAAACATTACATTTCTGTCACCATAATCTTCACATGGAACTTTATGGCTTTAAAGGATCTGGAGTATTCATATTTGCTTAAAAAGTACTTATTTAATAAGAAAGCCCTTGGGATACAAGTGTAATATTATGAAAGATTCATGCTTTAATTTAATCTTGTTAAATTTTTCTTTAATTTTATACTTCCTGGCTTATTCAAACCAAAAGAATGTATTGTAAGTCCCCTTCTTGTGGATTTCTTTTTTCCAGATAAGTCCAACCATAGCTTGTGATGATATATAGATTTTATTTTCATTTCTGCTATAGGTTTTCTCTGTAGCTCAGTTGATCTAGTAAAAAAATAGTAAATTGTGTTTTTAAGTAACCTGAGAACCCTTATATATCACATTTTCTGTAGCAATCCAACCAAATATTTATTAAAATAATAACCAAAAAAATCAATTTTAATGAGATAATGCCAACACATTAATATGCCAAATAATGTTAGCTACTAATGTTTCAAAGAATAAGGAAGGCATAGTTTCTGGTTTTATGGAGCTCTCACTACATAGAAAATGGGAGGATGGTGCAACCTAACTAGGGTGCAGTTATCACATAGATTTTGTATTAAGGTGTAAAATTGATAAGACAAGTGAATATAAGCATCATAAAGGTTGTGACTTTCAAGTTGTTTTTTGAAGAATGCAAAAGCTATGCAGGAAAGAAAAAAGAGTTACATGCATTTCATCTAGAGACAATGGAATATATGCAAAAAAATATAGGCAAAAGCAATGGAATTCCAAGGACGGCCCCAGACCAGCAAGCATCATATCATGGAAAAAATTCTTTGAAATACAAAATTCTCAGGCTCTAGATGAACCTCTCACATTAATAATTCTGAGTGGACTCTAGCAATCTGTTTCAGCAGGCATTCCAGACGATTCTGATACCTAAACTTGGTTGTACATAGCATCATCAGGCGCTTTTTTATAAATAACAGTGGTATATCATAAATACCATAATAGCCACAAGCCATATGATTAAATCATAGTTTTAGGGACTAAGCCTGAAGATGTTTTAATGAGTCTCCAGGGTTGAGAACCAGAGGGATAAAGTATGTGGTAGGTACATGCAGAAGGAAAAGCAAACAGATAATTCACCAAAGTACTTAAGAAAACACCAATTAAAAACACAGCTAGGTAACACTATATCCCTCCCTCTTCAGAACAGTCACCATTGACTGATATCAAATGTTTTCAAAGACTGAGAACTGGAACAATACCATGCCTTTAAAGAAACAAGGGCTGCCTAAAAGGTAAGGGGAAAAGGGAGGAATTGACTTTCCTAGAATGTCATTTTGTTCTTGACGAACATCCTCTTTTATTTCAATACTCGGGACTTACAGTGCACTCTTTGGAAACCTCCCCTCTGTTCTCATTGGAGATAAGAGCTTTCTCTCCAATTCATACAAACCTCCCTTAAGATACCTGCCACAGTGCTGCCACCAGTTCTTTAAGTGTCTGTTACTTCAGCCAAACTGAAAATCCTCTGAGGGATGGTGTTCCATCGTACCTAGTACGGTATGCAGCATCTGCATGAGGATGGCTAGTGGATGGATACAGATGCCAGATTACTGGATGTGCCCTGACACTATCTTATCACTCTGTGTAATTCCATAAGCTGTTCTTTCTACCTTGAATAACCTGTCCCCTCTTTATTTTTTCTATCTGGCAAACACCTCTTTACATTTGAGATTCATCTCTTCTGTGAATCTGTCCCTACACAAGGACATATTTATTTGAATTTGCTTCTTCCTTCAGGCCCTCATCATACTTAATTTGCTATTTTATAATTAAAGATATCCCTCCTTCTGGCTCACTGATTTGTCAATTTCACAACGCTTACACTGTTTTGTACTTTTCCTTAGTATAGTGCTTACCATATGCTAATGTCAATAAATATTTGCTAAAGAAAGGGAAAGGAAAATGTCCTCAGATTACCTCAAACACATTATGAGCGTTTTAAAGCATACTGTATTGTCTGATGTGATCAGATTTTGGTATAAGTTCCCTCTGTGACTTAGAGGATTATTATATAAAGCATAGAAGCAAATAGTTTTCATTTTAAGTTATTCATGAAGTCATTCAGGCAACAGTCTTTCTCTTAAAGGCACTGAGGAGGAACAGAAGGAGGCTTAAAACCAACACATCAAAGTCAGCACAGTAGTCTTGACTCTGTTTTGTTGCTTTTCAGTGTTGCCGTATTATTACTTCCCATGAGTGATCAAAATGCAAATCGGAAGCAACCTGAATTTAGTTAGCAAAGCTGGAACACTGAGTTATAAAACAAACCAGAAAATAAATTTCTGCCTTACTTCTATTTTTAAAGCCCCAAGGTATATGGAACACAGAAAGTCAGAAGCTTATAAGAAAATAACTGTCAGAAGACTCAAGACTGTCGTAGGCCCAGAGTAGGTAGATGCTTCGGGATCAGCTGCAGCTGCAAGAACAATGTGGTCATCAGAAAACAGACTTTGGAGCTAAGAGTTACTGAGATGTAGAAAGCATTGTGATAGACGTGAAAATTTCAGACTGGTTCTAACGATATTAAAAGGCACAATAGCGAATCTAATATATAGATCCATATAAAATAAAATATTTATTCCTCTTGTGAGTTTCTGTACATTGGGAAATAACAGAAGAGCATAGAAAGGTTCTGAAGTCCCTGGGAATGTGACAAAGTACAAAAAAAAAAGGCTTAAATATTAAAAAGGGGAGATAACTTTTTCAGAAATACTATAAGGTAAAAGAAACAAACACACCAATCTAAAGATTCTGTCAGATTGCAAGACTATTTTTGGAAGTTTTTGGAAAAATAACTAATCCCCCAATATCTCTCTTTACAAATATAGGAAAATAATCACTTTTTTAAAAACTCAGAAACCATTAACAGATTCAAGAGGATGTAAGGGATGGTGAAGTGAACAGGATACTAGTGTCAGAAGAAATTTGTACTGGATGAAATTATACAGGTGAGGAAGACTTTATTTAAGACTTTCAACGGAAGTCAAGTCTTACAATAGGAGAGAGTGAACTTACCTCCTAATACAAAAGGCAGGAAAGTTTTTACAGCATGGGTGAGCTAGTGGAAAGTGTGGGAAGATGTTAGAGGGGAGTTGGCCAAACTGCCTTTTCTGTTTGGTGCTTATGAAATGTAGGGTTCCTACTCTCCCACAGAGACTAAGATGTTAGGCTGCTTTCCTTCTGGATGACTGAGGTTCACAGGCATTTCTCCAAGGTTCTTAGGAAGATGGTACTGGGTTTGGAAAGCTGGAAAGAACCTGGGAGATTTGCATATCAAAGAGGCAGAGAAAGAATATACAAATACAAGTTCTCTAAAGTAAATGATCTAAGGAAAGGAAGGGCAAGAGCCTGAAAGTAAGAAGAAATCTATTAATTCTATCAAACTGAGTGGTCATTAGGACAAGAATCACACCTTTTACATACCAAGGCAGAAGAAAGGACAATTGACTTTCTCCAAGAGGCAAATCCTAACAGTCTCCCATACAGCTCTTGAGAGACTGCAGACCTAATTCTAGTGCTTTGCTTTTACATGTGTCAAATTGAAAATAAATCTGGATTTACAAAGGAGAGTCTTATTTGAAATGATTATTGCAAGGGAGGAAAGGGAAGGGAGGACATTTTAACCGTCAGATCTGTAATCATCTCAAGGGATAGGTAAAAGAATTTTCTTTTATTCAAAGTACAAACTAAAACCTGGTGTGAGTGCATATTGAATAGAGAATGTTTTACCCAGAGCTACCCTTATTGTCCAGGAAGGTTCCCAAGGAAAGTGTAAATGCTGAATTAAGTTGAGCATGAGCTAAAGTTCAAGATCCTGGGGATGGAGAGAACCTACAGCCAAGTTTTGGTTAATACGCATTTTATTCTCATTGACCGGTAGGGACAATACTATTCAGTTAATGATTTATGAAAGCAAGAATTCAGAGGATCTGTGCCTGACCTTGTCATAGGTAAATAAGCAGGTCTGAGTCTTTTGAGCTCTGAGTTCTTTGCAGTAGTCATCTTCCAGAACTGGCTTCTTCACTGTTTTTCAAGATCATAGGACTAACGTAAAATTCAACATTATCCATACGTAGAGATTTTGTTTTCCTCATAATCTTGGAGATACGTCTACATTGTAAGCCCTGGAGAATGAGCTTAATCTCTAATATGATTTATCAAAAATAATAATTATGCAAACTAATAGGACACAGATTCATAGGCTTCCAACTACACACTCTCCCAGTAATGAATGTAACTGCACTGTCTACCTAGAATGTAACAATAAATTAAATTTAAAAAAAAAGAAAAGTCAATGAGAAGCCTTTTTTAAATGGAGAAAGCATTTCCATTTCCAGTTGTCTTTACAAAGGACAGGTGTAAGTATATCCATTCAGTTCAAAGAAGAGATTGTGAATTTTAGGTTCCCATGGAGAAGGCTTTTATTGGCTATCAGACCTTAAGCAAATCACTGACTCTCTCATTTCCACATGTATTAAGAGATGTGCTTGTGGGTTATTGAGAGAATTGAGTAAAATCATGTCTATGAAAAGTTCTCCTGGGGAATTTTATATGACAAACTTAATTATCTCCCCTAAAATTCTGTTATTTATTGGGAATCCAGTTGTAGGAAATTTTAACTTTGAAATAATTTAATGGTTGCTTACAGTGTTTATAGATATCTCACAATTTTCATTATCTTACATTCTCAGCAGATTTTATTAGTAATCTTCTCTCTCACATCAAAACACGCTTTTGATGCTCAGCTCTTTTGAGCTAAAGGATTGCCCACCACAGAACCATCTGACATCTGAGGGAAAAATTACAGTGATTTCAAGTTTTCAGGAAGCTGTTTTCATTTCTGTGGGTTAACTAAGAAGAAATGAAGTGGCCAAGAAATAAAAGATATATGTAATTATCCTACCTGGGGAGGAGGATTTGTCTAAATTTATTCAGATTCTTGTGTCCAGATTTTTGAGTCTGGGCGTTTTCAATTGCAGTCCCCTTCAGCCTCAGCTCTCTCCTTAGCCTCTTCACAGTGACCTGGAGAGAGATGTATTACATCACTCATAGGAGAGACTCCAGTCCCAGTGACCAGACACGCACACCACATGTAGAAGGCAGTTCTGTGGAGTACAGAGGTCATCTTCTAACTTCTGGGAGGCGACTGCAATTGTTCCATGACATAAATAAGATGCTAGCTATCCCTCTAAGAGACGTGGGTTTCTTAGATATCGCATGCACAATAGATTATTCTGAATCCCTGTCTCTTTGTCACAAATACTTTGTCATAGTTCTGTACTGTACTGTAGTTCTATGTTGCCTCATCAAGCAACATTAAATCAATAAACTCTTCCAGAATTCTTAGAAGCAAACAGGTCTTTCATTTTTTCGAAATTCTCAAAAGGTAAAAGCTCTTGGAAAGAATTTCTTAGTGATGTTAAGAGTTTTATGCGACAATAACTTACCAAGATACCCTTTAATGTCATTTTATTCAGTCAGCCAGCCTACATTTATTAAATGATTATTATATGTAGGGCTCATTCTAAATTCTGAGTAGAAGACAATGAATAAGAAAAAAAAACTATTCTTTTTCATGAGGAAGGGTATTCACGTAAGCCGTTTCATCTCAAATGGGAACTTACATTCTGAAACATATTAGAGACACAACCTCTAAAATGTTTTTCCCAAACTAAATATATTGTATTAAACAAATATAATGATTGAAGTATTAAATTCATTTTAATTGGTGGCTCATTGAGCTTCATTGTCATTTGCATTCATACTTGCTGATTAAAAGGTCTATTTAGAATTCACTGCAGAATACAGATGATATGATAGCTAGTCTAAAGAGAAAGTCTATTAGATAAGATAGAAATATAATCACAAGGTGAATTTTTAATCACTACTAATTGACCAGTGCTTTCTAAATTTCTATCTTTAAGAAATCCATTATATAATTTTTAAATGTATTCATACAATGTTCATAAATAAAATATTATTTGAACATTATTGTAAAGAATAAGAGAAGCAAAGGAAATAAATTTACTTCTATAAGAAAATAATTCCAAAATACATGAATTCATGCTTATGAATATGTTTACCAAAATTTATTATGTTTTTAAAATGTTTTCATCTTACTGTCAGTCACTCATAGGAAACAAATATTTCGGTGACTGCATACTAGTTGTTCTGGATTTGCATTGACTTTTAAAGAATCATTTTATCTAGAATAACCTCTAGGATATTGGAAAATATAAAGACCCCACAAGCTGCATTTGTAAAAGGCATTTTTTAAATGGCACAATTACCATGAAAATATCTTTTAGAGTAGTAAAACTTTAACCACATTTTTCTATATTCTCGAAGTTTCTAATGTTGCCTTTTTTCACTGTGGCGTTGTGTATGCATATTCCATCCCTTTTTCTTCTGAGTTTTTCGTTGTCTATATGTTTAAATTTAAAATTATGTGTCAATGAGGATGGCAGATACGGAAAGGAAGAATATCCAATAGGCAATTTTCCATTTTAAAAATATTTTAAGTGTACCTACATTGTTATTGACTATACAGTGCTGTGAAGCAGACGTCTAGAACTTACCTGGTCTAACTGAAACTCTCTGCCGATGGATTAACACGTCCTCCATTTCCCTCCCTTCCTTCCCTCTGGGAACCACCTCCATTCTTGGATTTTGATGGTGACTGTTTTAGATACCTCATCGAAGTGGAAGCACGCTGAACATATTCTGCTTTCTGTGACTGGCTTAATGTCACAACATAATATCCTCGAGGCTCATCTCTGTTGTCACATATGACCGAACGTCCTCCTTTTTAGGGCTGAATGCAATTCTGTGGAGTAAATATACCACTTTTTAAAAATTCACTCATTTGTTGGTAGACATTTACCAACAAGTTGTATTCACAGCTTGACCACTAATTTCTTCTGGATAAATGCAGTCATGAAGTTATGGATTGTATGAGAGTACTAGTTTTGAATTTTTTCCTAAAACTTAATACTGTCTAACACAGTGGATGCACAATTTTCATTCCTGTCAATAGTGTACATGGCTTCAGTTTCTCCAACTTTCTGTAGTTTCAAAGAATAATTCCCTTCATGCTATTAAAATATGAATGTTTGATCCCTGATGATATATTACTTAAATTTGGGGGGACTAATATTAAATAAATATTAATTTGAAAAATAGTGTCACCATTTTCTTTTTCTAGATCTGCATTATAATATTATTTTCTATACTACTGTACCCATAAAAACACTAAAATGTTTAATTTTGTGTTTGAAGCCTAAAATGTTACAAGAAAATAAGATATTCTAAATGGAAGTTTCAGAATGTATTTTTTAACTGTATCCAGACATTTATTCATATAAATAATTAGATAAAGAATATTCAAATGACACAAACCAATTTTCCAACATTGTATTTACAGGATAGATTAATAGGCTTTATAGGGGAAAATTAGTTAATTATTGATACTGACTTCTGACTGCTTTTTCTAGGATTGCTGAACTTAGTGGCCTAAGAATTTTATCTGCCAAACAACTACTAGCTTTACTTTTCTGAGTTTCATTTCATTAAATCCTCCAAATATGATTGATTGTTTCACAGTATGTTACATACATAGGACTCTGCATTTTCCTAGGTAGTTTTAAAAATATTAAGTATAAAACTTTCAAAATAATAATAGTAAATGAACGAATAAAAGATAATGATTCCATCAATATCAGGACAAGAAATTTATACTACGACAAACTAAAATTGTCATTGACAGTAACATTCTTGATGGAAACTAATGCCATACCTGCTCAAGGTACACTGAACCTCGTCATCTGTCATGGAGTAAATGGCAACAGATATGAAAGCATTTCATTAAATTTCAAATTGAAAGAAAGTGTAGCGCTTTTTCCCCTCCATCTTATTCACAGCTCAACAGAAAAAATCACAATGGAAAACAATTTATTGTCTAAGTGGTACTGACCTTTTTTACAGTTATTTCTCCGTATTCTGGAAGTTTTCTTGTACAAAGTGTATTTTCATAAAATAACACAAAGTTTATATTCAGGCAGGCTTTGAGTTGCAAAGGGATATTCCTCGGTTCTGCCACCTGTGGTGTGGACCTCCATTCCCAGCTCTGTTCTGGATGCTGCCTGCTGGGTCTCCTTCATTAAAATTCTCACAGCCACAAGTGCAGCTACGGCACCAACCTGACTCTACCTAAGTATCTTCTTCCCTGTAAAGCCGCCATGGCTTTAGAATGGCTTTGCACATGGAAAAGTCACAAGCTCCAGGGCAGCTTCAGAAGAAATGATAATTCAGGCCTCTTGAAACTTAATAAGAATTCTTATTAACTACAATCTCACAAGTATTCTAGGATATTTGACAGTTTCTGTCTTGCCACGTTTTTGGAAATACACTTTAATAACATTAAGTAAAAAATTTTTAAAGTAAACCTTTTTAGCCTGTGGTCTATGGGAAGTGATATCTATCCCTGCCATTTAAAACTGTGTGAATTGAACGAGCTGTGAAATCACTTCAGGTCATAGTGCTTTCAAAAATATTAATACAAACTAGCTTATCTTTAGAAAGCCTGAAATATGAGAAAGTAGAATATTATGCTCACACACACAATGTACTCATATGCAAGGAGAAACAGAGGATTTGATTTCATTCCAAGTCAAAAAGGAAAAGGAGAAAAGAAAATATTTTTTCTTTCAATACCTTTCATGAAACATGCTGGAATTTTTTATATGCTCACCCATTTGTGCCTAAAATAACCATACTGCAAATAAGAAGTAAAGTAAGATTCAGCTGAGGTCTATATGGTCACTAGTGTACTGTTTCACTAATTTTATTAATTTCAATTTATGTAATATTCTTATGATATATCACATCTACTACCACTTTTTACTTAATGTTTTTATTAAATTTATTTACTGAAATTTTTACTTAAAGTAAATATATCTTAACATTAAAGTTCAGTTCATTGTAGCAAATGAAAAAACTAAGCATTCCTTGACATAGGTAGCAGATATATTTAAAATAAATGTAATGTGGGCTGGAGATAAAGCTCCATGGTAGAGCATTTGATTAAATCAAGTAAATTAACACAGTCATTAATCACAAAAAACTATCAACTTTTGTTGTGAGAACATGTGTAATTCACTTTCTTAGCAATTTTGAAATATTGAATGCATTTTATTAACTACAATCCCCCTTTCTATGCAGTATCCTCCAAAATCTTTTTCTCTTGTCTAACTGAACTAATAACTTTACATTCCTCTCATCTGCCAGCCTCTGGTAACTACCATTCTTCTCTCAGTTTGAGCAAACCTAATGGTTTGTGCACCACCTGGTAAATAAGCCAATCAACTGTGACCTTCACTTCCTGCCTGAGATGAAGACTGAATGAAATTCTAATTGGATGTCAGCCTCCAGAAGTCATCTTTCTTGTACAGTTTTCTGCTTAAAGTTGGCAGAAACTCTGCATGCAGAACAACTTTTTAAATCACATTAGAAATCTACCCCAAATCTTTCAAAATTTGATGCATCAGAATATATAAAAATGAAATCACATATTTATTTTATAGGAGCTCGGGGGGAAGATGGCCTCTGGTCCCTATGCCCTGATGGTAACGGGGAAGGTCTCACCTTGGCTTTATCAATGACATACTATGTAAATGATTTCCATCAAATGGGACATTGCCTGCGGAGATTCTCTCAGTTATCACAGGGATATCTTACTTCACAGGAAAAGAAAAAAGTTCATGAAGACATAAATATTTTATACACATTTGTTTCTGTAAAACAAGGCAGTTGTCTGTAGACAAGCTGGCAGATTAGTGCCCAAATGCTCCTGAGGTAGTTCGAGAAAGATTTCCTTCAGAAGCTGTTATTGCTTCTCAAATGATATAAATTTTCAGCATTTCTAGTTGGTAATCATAGACTATCTCCAAAGGGAATAGAATACAACTACTCCTCAAATATCGACATATATAAAATAGATTTTGCATAAACGTTTTGGATGTGATGTAGTGCTGCAGGATTTCTGTCTACAGGGCTGGGACACCAAGGCCTGTCTCCCAGGAAGCGGCTGTATCACTGCCAGCACTGACTCGACAGATTCCTATTGAAAGGCTGAGTACGGAACATAGCACAGTTGTACCCTTTTATACAATTTTCGTGTCTTTCTCCCCCTTATATGGGCATATACTAACATTTTGCAATCTAATTGGGTGTAGATTAACATCCTACAATCTGGTTGAATCAGAACTACACTTGGGTTGGGCCAGGGATTTAGCTCAGTTGTTCTGGCTCCTGTCTCACAAGCTCAAGGGCCCAAGTTTGATCCCTGGTACCAAAAAAAAAAAAAGAACTACATATGCATATATAGAGCTACACTGTAAAAAGTTCCCGTTCTAGCAATCAGGAGGGGCCCTACCCACAACTGAAGTAGTAGAACATTAGCCAGTAAATAGTATTTTTGTTCAGGCAAAAATCATGTTGGCAACTTAGGCATGATCTAAATTGCTTTAAAAAATAGGACAAAGTGGCACAATATTAATAGCAAAATATTAATGAGTAAAGGCTGTACAGATAAATGAATCTCAGGGTTATAAAAGAAGCCTCTTATGAAGACCTAGCTGACCTGAGTTCTGGGCCTCATTTTTCTTATCTGTAAAATGAGGATAGTAATGGCGCTTTCTTCATAGTGTTATGTGAATGTTAAAAAGAATAAAACATTTAAAGTATTTAAAAAGGAAGACAGCCCTAAGTGTGTGTTGTTGTTTACCCAAACAAGACAATGTTAAAAGTTTTCTTTTTGAGAATCTATATGTATTAAGGAGAACATTTCAGCTTGCTGTTAACAACTAGTAGATTCTGCTCTCTCGTTTTCACCAAGAGTATCAGACATTCATAGCTTTCTTTCAGACAATTGCTAACCAAACTTTTATATCTGAAGTGTGAAGAAAGACATACAGTGAGAGCCAGTGTTGAGGTAGAAAGGCACCCATATTATATAACAAAGGTTATAATATGCCCCTTTAGCACTCTAATATAACCCTTTGGATCAAGAGAAGGTAATTTTTGTTAATATTTTAGATTGCAAAAAATATGAAGCAGAATGCTATATAAAATTACACTTATAAATTATGGACATAATAGCTCTATTTATGCCAGGGATTTAGATCAGTGGCACTGTGCCTGCCTCACAAGCATAAAGTCCTGAGTTCAATCCCAGAAAAAAAAGGCAAAAAAAGCTCTACTTGTACTGCAAGAGTAGGAAATAGGTTTTTACATTATTAAAAAGAAACTCAAATTTGAAAACTTTTACTTTATTAAAAAGAAACTAAAGGGAAAACCTGGCTCTCAGAAAAAGAGGTATTTCTTCTACTTTGTTAGTGATATTGTACAACTCATGTACTGTGAGAAGTAAATAGCATAAAAGAAATTATCTAATATGAAGAGAAGTACCTAAAAGACAATTAATCACGCAGACATTCCATAATTATAGTCATAAGTGCCATTTGTTAGTATATACAAATTAGACAGCTTTCTTATTTGAAGGCAAAATGATCTGCTACCCTCAATAATTTGAAATCTTAAGGATTGAGAAAATTACAAAGAAAAAATTATAAGAAATAAGTAGGAATTCTACCAAAAATTAATAACATATAAATAATTTGTAAATATTCTTTATCTTTAATCATGTCAGTTCTTTGCACCTCATTCCTCTGAAACTCTGTGCCAAAAAGAATCTATTTTTGCTCTTGTAAATGTATTTAATTTTGTTTATTTAAAAATTGTTTTAACCTTTGGTATGAAAATATAAATATGAATTTAAAGAGCTTTAATGATATTTACATTCAGAAAAAAAGTAATTGTAAAACCAGGTCCAATTATTCTTAAATTTTACCCAGAAATTTATTTATTTATTTGTTTGTTTGTTTATTGGTACCAGGGATTGAACTCGAGTCCCTGCACTTGCAAGGCAGGCCACCGAACCACTGAACTAAATCCCTGGCTACCCAGAAATTTAAATGGTCTAAAAATGTAAGATAATATTTCACTTTCTGATCCCTGTGGACATTTTTTATCATCATATATACTGATGCTAAGCAAAAAATAGAATACTTTTCTTTCAGTATCACTGTAAAAGTAAAGAAAAAATCTATATCTGCAAGTAAATTTTAGAAGTTGTCATCTAATTAATTTTTTTATGTGAGGTATGGTATTGTGTTAAAGGAATATATAAAGGAATAAAATGGGGTATTCCTTTTCAGATCCCAGATGGGTTCAATCAATGAATCAATTACACAAATTTATCAATGACTCAGCTATTATTATTACTTCTTAGGTACAAAGATCTTCATAGAGCTGTAAGACGTTTTATGAAAAGCATACTATTCTCTCTTACCAAAACTAAATGTATTCTCCACACACCAAGGTACTCTCTCCAGTGAACACAAACTGATGTTCTATAATTTAGTTTAGTTCACACTATCTACAAATTGAGGGCTTGGTCCAAGACTGTGCCTACTTCAGAGGCCAACACAAATTCCATGTTATGTCTTGTACTTTTGACCTACGAGCTACAGACCGTGGTTCTAATGACAACATCCTGTCTATTAATTTGCTCACATTATTTGTGATAACAATTGACGTACCTTTACTAGTTTATTTTAAATGACATTATAAAAGATACAGATGCAAAATTGGATGTACATAATGTGAAATCTAGAAGAATTTCAAACTCAAGAACCTCTGTCCCTGTAGAGTTAGTGTGTCACCTTCCCATCATGTGAATGCATTCAAGTCAAAGGTTCATCAAATCTTGGATGTAACAGATCTTGTACAGTTTATTCTCCAGTACTTCCCACTTCCCTAGAGCTTTAGCTGAACTTTTCAGCCTTCTATTCACATGTTCTTTCCTGGAACCAGCCTCATCCAGATGCTATGTAGGGGCATTCCCTAAGTAAACTCAATAGTATGAACTTAGGTGAGATCAAGAGGGCTTGTTATGAATAACAAAAGCCAATCCAAATATTTTATGAACTGAGTACAAAGACCAAATATAAAAGCTCCACTTAGTACCCTTATCATTCTGAGCCAGAAATCAAGAACTAAAATTTTAATAATGTACATCTCTTAGTCCACAGAAGGAAAAAACAAATGTTATAGAAATTCATTTATAAGAAATACCCTTCATCACTAAGGAAAATATCTATAACACTTATTTAAAGATTATAATGATGATGGCAATTGTACAAATAAATATTTGCAATTCTTTTTTTTGTAACCCTGAAGCTAATTCCTGTATTCTTTCACTTGTCTGCATTGTTAGAAGAATGGAGAGCATCTCCAAAACAATATTTCAAGTGCCTGGCCAGTCTGCTCTCTAATGTTCATCTACCAAACCCTTAGTCAAAATGCAGCTCCTAAGGCCTAAGAAAATAAAATGGCACTATCCTGTCTAAAACTTCCCCTTACAGTCATTTTCCCAGTAGCTCCTACTGTGACAGGGTAACACTGATCCAAGTCTCTCATGAAGTCAAAGGATGAAATCACAGACAAGGGAGGTATACAGGAATGTTTATCAAGCAGAGAGGAATAGCTCCCAATATGGTAGTTGAGAGGGGACCTGAAAGTGGCTTGCTATGGGAACTCTTTGTCTAGGAATTTTTATACCAAAACTGACCGGGGCTTGGACCACTCTGAGTCAAACTAAAGTCAACCTATAGAACCAAAATAAGTTTACTTAAATTAAACTGTAGATTCCTCTTGGCCTCTACTCTTATCTAAGTGGTTTATTAAAAGAAGAATGTAAGAGTGAAAAAATATTTTCCAGATAGGTAAGAGTAAAAGCTGTTACAGTGGCCATCCATCACCTTGTTTGTTGCCTTATTCATTAAATCCTGGATTTAATTCTCCATCTGGTTCTTGTTAGTGTGTGACCTCAGGCTTCCACTTATCTGCCAAAGGCCTGGTCATCCTAGCTCTATCTTGGACCCAGTTTGGCCCTAGCTGTTTTATATCTGCTCCCTAACTTGCCTGTCTTTCATACTGCCAAACCACATTTTTGAAAGTTTTGTTTGGAGAGCATGAGGCATCAGTTCTGTTATGTTTATTTCAAATTTAATACTCTTTATTGTGACCTCCAGATAAGGTCAGAATTTTACAATTTGAGGCTGGATATTACCAATTTCAGACACTGGGCAAACAAATTTCCTTAAACCTCAGACTTCTCTTCATTAGGATGTTTGTTATATATATGTATTTTTTTTAAGCAGCAAATAATTCCAGGTCTACATGACATGACAGAAAGGCAGACAGAGGCCCTTCCTCTTTAGCACACCACACAAGCCTAGATTTTGTGGATTACCAAAGTCAAATACTGATGAACAGATGAAGTGACAGCATTCTGTTCAAGTCCATGAAGTGTGCCTTGGGAGAGGAATCTGATTACAAAGGAAAATCCCTTCACTTAAAAAAATTGTTTTCTGATTTGAGGACAGATTTGTTCACAGATATCTTCAGGAAGAAAAATCGACTTACAGTATATTAAATTATTTCATCAGTTTATTGAACTGAAATGCTCCAGGGTTTTATTTACGTTGGTCCATTCCAGGATGGTCATATGACTGATATTGTTTCTAAATTCTATATTCTTTTATAATGAAAAGAGGAAAACTCAGATAAGTGAGCTGATATCCAAAACCTATGTTTTAAAGTGTACTTGAGACAAAATCCAATTTTCAATTCCGTCTATATTTGATGTAATTCTAGGATTTTTTCATAATCATGGTAATCCAAGTTGCTATAAGACTCTGAAATCATTTCTGAATAATCATAGATTGTACATATTCAGCAGATTTTTGAGTACTAAGAGTATTTTCGTAATAGTATAAAACTTTAAGACTTTTTAAAAGTTAATTGTATTTCCCAAATACACTAATTAAAGCAAGAGCTTATTGATAAAATAATAAACATTTCTTCACTTTACTATTTAAATTGCTTTTTCAGACTAATTTTACTCATTTTTAAAATTCAAGCTATTCTATTTTTTAATGTTGCATATAGTAAATTTAATTATATGTGAATTGTTAAATAATTATGACAACCTTTTCCTCATCTAACTCAGAATAAGCATGAATTAACTATACAACTTCAAAGGACTTTTAAAATCATACCTCTAGGACTAAGGATTTAGCTTAGCGGCTTGGTGGCCTGCTTCACAAGTGCAAGGACCCGAGTTCGATCCCCAGTACCAAAAAAATAAATCAATCAATAAATAAAAATAAAATAAAATCATACCTCTAAGTCAATCAGTCCTCAATCACATCTTTCTGTTGGTTTTAACAATTTTTAAATATTTTTGCTTGTGGTGGCAAAAGTAATTCCCCAAGAACTATAAAAATGTGTGAAATTTCAAAATTCATGATAACCTTAGCATTAATCAGCATTTATCAGGTAGCACTGAAATTGAACAATTTAGAGAAAAATTAACATCATTTCCATCATTGGGAAAACCTAATGGTTATTAGACACATTAGACACTATATTTTAGGATTTTAAAAATCAGGAATTGGTTCATGGTCAAAAACAAATCATTTGCACAAAAAATTAGTATAATTTTTCAACTCAACTACTTAAACGTGATTGTCAATGACCCCAAAATACCCAAAATATGGCCATCATTACCCTCAAAATGTATCAAGATATAGTTCAGGAAAAAAATAAAAGAAATATTAACATGTTAATATATATTTTCTGATAGATTGTGCAATTTGGCAATGTGATTAAATGCCCTTCAGTATTAACTTAATCCTTTAACAAACATTTTAATAAAATTATGTACCCCACATTGGAAGTTAATTATTTTTAACTGAAATATATTCTTGCATCATAAAACATCTCCTTTAGACAAATGCTTAAAGCAAGTTTTTAATTAAGTTTCAGTTTAAAGCAGAACTTTAAATATATATGTATGGCAAAATGAGCACAAATCCAGGAAGGAGGTAGAAGGTTATATGCTGATTCTATTGTGTTCTAAATAACTCACTGAGCCTGGATAATTTTATGAGAGAATTTAAGTCACAGTCCTGTAGGCTCAAGGGCAAGGCACCAGCTTCTACTGGTCACAACAGCAGCAGCATGTGTGAGAGGGTGAGATCAGATGGTTAATCAGAAGCCAAAGTGCAGGGGCAGAGACCTTGATCTTACATAGTAAGAACTCTCCAGGGTTCCACAGGAATTTCCTTAAACCCTTACGCACTGGTGACACTCAGACCTCTTGCTAGACCCCGCCTCTTAAACGTCCACCTGAGGACCAAGCTCCCAATACATGAACCTTTGAGAGAAAAATTCAAACCATATCCAAACTGCAGCATAAAGTATTTTTTAAGCTTGTGCACACACAGTATACAAATAAAAGTTATTGTTAAGATGATTGTTAGCCCAGTTTCAGATAATCCAGATTCTTATAACCCAAATAGAGTCTCTGGAGCAAATGAAGGTAGACTTCGCTAAGTAATCCACACACCTCAGAATCTGGCATTCTTTATTCGGAGCAAATTAAGGGAGGTTTAGCTAAGTAATTGACACTTTAGACTATGACATGTTCTTGCAGTCCCTCTTGCTGTTAACTGAGAGTTATCGAAGGTTGGTTCTAATGGATAGATCCTGTTTTATTCCTTAGAACAGATGGAGTCACAAAATGAATGAATGAAAGTATAATTCTTGAGATTCCTGTTTTAATGTTCAGTCCAACAGCAATTCACTTTCCCCTTGAGGTGGGCTCTGCCTTGCTTTGTCTTACAATCTTAGAAGATCTGAATCTTCTAATGGTCTGTACCTGAAAACCTTGATCCCGCTACCCTTCACAGATTCTGCCTAGATGCCCAGTTTATGATCATACTCTCTAGGTTTTTGCTTTATACATAGATCAATAATTTAGCAGATCTATACCCAAGTTAACACATTCTTTTCTAACCACAAATATCTGCAAATGGAGCAACATTCCTTGTGTGTGAAGTGGTATATCCCTTGAGATATTCAGTCTAAGCTACATGACCATCAGCTGTCAAACCATAGAAAGCACTGATGCTTTGATTGTGAGTTGGAGAACATCACTGTACAATCTTACCTCACCTACTTAACCACTCTGCCACTCCTGTGCTCTGATGCTTCTGAAGTTACAATGGAGAAAGCGTCATTATATCTTAACTACTCTAAAAACTTATTTCTTTAACGAGTCCGACAGAAACGTTGGCTTGTGATTTCAATTAAATAAAATGTACTCCAGAAACACAAGTAATCTGTGTGCCTAGATGTAAACAACATTGCCACACTAATGTTTTCATGAGAGATAGCAGTAATTAGACAGAGGAAATAAAGTCATAAACTTGGAAAAGAGGCTTTGTAAAAATCACATATGGCAAGCCTTGTCCCAAAGCAAATATTCATAAAGGATGTGGTATTGATAATTGTGACTTCATATTAGTGAGTAAATTATTTTCAAGTCAATTTAAGTCAATCTCATAAATTAAACTAACATATAAATGATTCAAACATTTGACAGACACTTCACAGTATTTTTAGGAAGACATTATTTGGATTTAACAAATGAGGTTAACTTATTATTAGCTTTTTTATCATTTTGATTTTGTTTTTATGATTATTTTATAATATTGTTTTGTACTTTAGTTTTAGGAGCTAAATTAAAACATTTTGTCATATCAGATGCAGTCGTTTAAATTCTATGATGCTATAGAAATGACTAATTTTCCTAATGCTTTCTCTTTCTATTGATTTGTTCATGGAATAACAAAGCTGACTGATGTAGATATTTGAGACCCACTATAGTATAAAGTCCCATTGTCTGTTAGTCATACTGATTTGATGGAGAAAGGGGTAAAGACATAGGAATTATTGCACAGAACATTGAGTTTGAGTTATAAAACTGGGTTAAGAATAAGGGGAAAGGAGTAATAAGAGAAGGTAGACTAGAAACAGGAATAAAAGCAGTGAAGATGAATAGTTATCATGCCCAGAAGACAGTTACAAGGCAGATTCATGACTTGCCAAGAGCCACTGTAGATAATGTCAAGTGCTGAACTAGTTTGAATAAACTGGGCGGTATTTAGAGCTAAAGCAGAAGATTTTTGCTTTTCTGCAAGCAGAGTCCCAAAACATAACTGTGCAAGCTAATATGTTAGCCAGCACTAGTCCCAGGAATGCGGACAGAAGATAGGAGCCTCCTGAGACAAAAGAATGTTACTCATGGCAGAAGTAGCAGGAGGTCCAAGAGAGTTGTACTGGTTCCTTGGCCCACATCTGAGATGTATGGCCAGGGGAGCCAGCATGCACAGTGTGATATACCATAGGAGAGGAAAGCTGAGTTTATGAATCTGATTTTTCAGAAAGTCATATGCCCCTATTATTTGACATGGGGAGCAAAGTGTATTTCAGAACTAGGTAGTGCCTTCTTAAATGAATTACCTCACACATAAAAATTGCTGGTTAAATGAGTAGTAGTAAGAAGTAGCACTGGGGAAAAAAACAGCCATTGAGAAAGCGACATTAGCACATTCAGCAAGAGGTATAGGAGGGCAGATGCCCACAGAAGGCTACCTCTTGATAGTATTGTGAATGGTTCTCAAAGAATCATATGGCTAGATTGCCATCACTAAGAAACTCATCAGAAATGCAAACTGGGACTTCAGTCCAGACTTAGTGAATCAGAAATCCAGTGATCTGAGTTCCACAAGCCCACTTGGAAATTCTAAAGCTCACCAAAATATGACAACCAAGAGAGTAAGCATAAGGATTCTTGAAAGCATTCAGGATTCTGGGTCTATCCAGGGCTTCTACCAACTTCCCTCCTGTCTCTTACTCTCTATAGGTCTCAGTATTTTTCTGGCAACAGGAGAGTGTTACACAATTCCTTATTGCTTATTGCTCAAATTTAATGAAATTCTAAATGCTTTGAGAGAGCTTTGTGTTTCCCATATTAAAGATTTTCAAATGCATATGGGAAATACTGGCAAAGCAGGAAAGATCAGCTAGCAAACAGGCTTGCCTGAAGGGTTTCATTACCTTCCTCCATAATCCTTCATCTGAAGCTGGTCTTACACACTCATGGAATTTATTTATCAGTACCACAAACAAGTGCAAAGTAGTCAGTCTTGGAGGCTAGCATGCACAGTCAGAAAATCTATTTATCAGTTTACAATAGACCTATTACTAAACTGTCCTTGCATCCTCTGGCCTGAGCCTTCTTATCCAATAGAAAAACTGCTGGAAATTATGGTTAGAAGTTATTCTTGGGGAGCATGGATTTAGAACAGAGTTGGATACATGATTGAGTGGGCAGAGATCACTGATATGCCCTGTATCTACAGTAGGCAAACCCTGCTTGTAACAGTCCAAGTTGATTTCCAATATTTCCCAAAAAACTTCTATTTTTTGTAATACTAAACAAGACATTTCAAATCACCACTACTGTTTCTTTGGGCAATTTTAGAAGCTTTGGCTATTTTCTAATGAACTCTCAAAGACCAAGAAATCTTCTTCCTCTAAAGCAACATTGCATAGTCTCTGCTTTCATCATTTAAGTCTTGATTTTAAAGTTAAAATCTCAGAAGACAGTCTGAGAGACTTCTTTCCAAATTTCTCATGGGTTTCCTTACTTTCGTCTCTCCCATGGTTCCTGTCTCACCTTCCTACATCCCAAATGGTCATCAGCTAAAGGATGGAGACTATTCAGCCTCCAAGAACAACATAATGGAGTGAGTGCTTGCATTTGTAGGCATTTCAGTATGTTAACCCTCCTGGTTTTCATTCCATTTCAGTTTTTGTGATTTGAATTTTTAGTATGAAAGTATAATGTAATCCTGTCTCCAAGAGCTTATTAATAAAAGTTAAGCTTTAACTGAGATAATAAATGCTAGTGATAATAAAGAAAATAAATGCTGAGAATGTTTGCATTATTTAGAAATTTAAATTAAATTGTATCTCATTTGTAATGAGAGATTCATTAAAGCCAAATTTATTCACATTAGTCACAAAAAGTGAGTGGCTGAGTAGTTAAGAAATGTGATCAAAGGCAATGATAAATATAGATAAGTCCTGTTTATAAGACTGTTTTCGGTAAAAATGTTATGCTGCCTGTATTACTCACATAATTTCTTTCTTTGTTTTTTTTTTGTTTTTTTGTTTTTTTTGGCTTGTATAGGTGCTACCTGAAAATATACACTATCTATATTTCTCTAATTTCTTTTTAGTTATAAATCTCAATAAGAAGAAGAATTAAAAATTTCTGATACTGAAGAAATCATGAGACTTCCTTAAAACTATGAACTTTTTTGGTACATCTGTAAATAAAGTTTATTTATTGTGCATGCTGCTGTACCTATTTTATGTCAAACACATTGATGCATGGAGTATAAAATTAAATGTGCTTTCCCTGCAGATTAATATTATCTTTTTTATCTTTGTCAAATAGAAGTAAATTGCTTGATTCAATAGAATCTGGTACCACCTGAGTGGCTCTCTTTGTTGTTTTTCAGAAATGAGAGACATTGAGAGTTGAAAAAGCATTCATCATCAAGAGAATTTGTTTTAAAAGCATCTAAGCTCCCAGACAGTCAGCAGATAAATTATCCACCATTCAAGAAAACACAATTAGTTTTACATTATAACTGCTAACCAAACCAGTTCTTGAAGTGACCGTCCTTCTTGAAAAAAGGACAGCGAGAATGTCATAGTTTATCATCTTTGTTCCAGGTGTTTGGTAGCCTTTTCTCAGATGACAAATTGTAGGAAACCTTTGTGAATATATTTTGCCACTGTCTTTTGAGAAAGAAAATTGTATTCATGACTTGTGTCCATATGGTTAGTAATACCTACTTCAAAATGCAACATTAATGAAGGTTTTGTTTTATGCCAGTGAAAGGCAAATGCTTTGTACCTCTATGGCAAGAAATATGATTGCAATAATTTATGTTCAAACCTACCTTTCATTTTCCCACAATAATTATTTTTATGCTATCATTTACCATTAAAGACCAAAGAAAAGAATATGAAAAATCCTACTAAGGATTATAGAAATTGCACAGAAAGTCTTTGGGATGATTTTTTTTTCCTTAATAAAATACATAGTCTCTAAATAGTCAAAATTACCTCTTTTGAGATGTGCAGAATAGTATAAGAATATAATAAATTAATGTCATCTGCCAAGACTTACCTGGAGAAACACAATTAATAAACTTTACACCATGGTTGCAACATTTTTAGCACTTTCCATTTGCAATAAGAAAGTGATCAGTGGAGTCTTTGGAGAAAGAAACCAACTAGAATCATATAAATTGCCTTAGTTTCTATACAGAAGTTCTGTCAATCAACACAGAAATTGTCATGCCTTATTTTTACATATCTACACGAGGCTTCAGGTTAATTTAATTTGAGTTACTCAATTTAAATTTATTTTAATTTATTTTTAATCCTTATGTATATAATAATATTTGTACACATGCTTTCAAACAACTTGCTGATTAACAAATGTTACTTCTCTTTTATTTTATTTTTATTTTTGGTACTGGGGATCGAACTCAGGTCCTTGTGATTACAAGGCAAGCATCGGAACCACTGAGCTAAATCCCCGGCTATTTCTCTTTCATAATAAATTAAATTTATTGGTACATTTTAGGTATACATAATGATCACATTCATCATAGGGAATTTGTACCTGTACATAATATATCTTGATTCGTATTTCTTCCCATTCCCTTACCCTTCCTTCAGTCTCTCCTCCCTTCCTTATTTATTCATTTTTACATTGATAACTGAGAGTTTTTATATATGCATAAGGTTATATACAAAACTTCCTTTATGCCACACAAAAAAATAGCATGCCAATGTGTATTAAAGAAAAAATACAAGAGGAAAAATAAAAACAAAGTATGTGTAAATAGGGAAGTGTGGAAGGGGTAAAGGGAGGGCAGGGGAATGAGGAAAAAATAAGAACCAAAATACATCATGTAAAGATACAAGATCTCAATGATGAATGTGACTATATTGTATACCTAAAATGTACCAATAAACTTAATGGAAAAAAAAAGAAAAAATAATAAATAAATTCAAAACTTTGAACTTTAAAGACTAATTAACTCTTCCTATGCATATAAACACAGTCTAGAATTACTTGAAGAATACATTTGAACAAAGTTTTTATTTTACAAATGCACGTGTGCAATTAATGTGTCATTAAGGAGGAGAAAGTGAAAAGTGTAAAGGAAAGAAAGAGACACAGATAGAGCATCAAAATACCAAAAAATATTCGTGCCTTACTCGCCTTACTCTTGGAAGTTTCTTTCTCAGGTATATTTTCTTAAATGTGTTTTAACTGTTAAAAAAATAAAAGATATTAAGGTAGTATGTAGTATTACTTTTTAGGTGTGATTTATTAAAGTTTTAAAATTAAAGTTGTTAGACATTTATTAGGATATTTCTAAGTATAGTAAGTTATACAAATATATCTTTGAAAAGTGATTCACCCAGATTAATTAAATGCATTCAAATGCAAATGATATTTGAAAATGTAATGTATTTGATATCCTGTCATAAGTAACTTCTCTGGTTTAACAATACTCTTTTCTGAGACTGAGAAATTTCTTAAAATATAATAAATTAAATGTAACAATATGATAACCTGATGTTTTCTTAGACTTTTTATTGTCATGCAGAAACATTAAGATTTTAAATCATAAAACTGAAACCCTATATTATATATAATATAGATTTATTATATTTCAAGAAATTTTTCATTCTCAGAAAAGACTATTGTTAAGCCAGACAAGTTAATTAAGACTGGATATTGAATACACTATATTTTCAAATATCATTTACATTTGAATGCAGCCTTGTTTGCATGTCTTTGATTTTTAAAACAAATACATAATTTTAGAGTCTAAGAGGGGAAACCATTTTATAGTCAGTCACTCTTGTTAAGGGAAGCAAAGATTTATGACCAAACAAAATTTCTTTCCCAAGCCTGGAACTTCTTGACCTTCTGACTTGCACAATTGCTAATCTTGGGCAACAAATTAGGTGGATTTAAAAATCCATACCCTGCTATAGAAGTAAATGATTTTAGGATTGCCTAGAACAATGAATCTAAGCATTTGTCATTAAAAATCTGCCCTGAAGATCTAATTATTTTTTTGTCCTCTTGATTTAACCTTAAAGTTCAACTCAGATACAAACATGCTAATAATGATGATAAAATAGAAATCTCTGTATTTTAAAATAAACTTTTCTTTTTCCAGTTTCTACAGATAAAGTGATCTGAAGCAATGTATGATACCGAAAAAGCAGAAAAGAGAAGCTGTGACAACCCCCAGAAATGTGAAAGGAGGTTTCTTACTGGATAGCTACACCTTTGGTTCAATTTATATAAAAATCCCAAATAAATAAATGGATGGTATCATCCAATTTCAGAAATTCCATTTCTTCTATGTTCTAAGCTGTACAATTGTCAGGTTTTTATGGTTTAAATTGTAAATGTGTTTTCCTTCTTGCTGTTTATTTTTTTTAAGTCTTAAAATGTGAAGGACATTTATGAATGGTAAGAAAGACTCTGTATACAAATGTATATTTGTAAAAGCTATTTTTATGATTAGCATGTTTCATTGTCAATCATATATAGTCAGGCAATATTGCAATTCTGTTTAAAGCTTATTTCCAGCAACAACATGCAATGTCATGTAAGAAAAGATACATTGTATGCTAGTTTTATAATTTATTTTTAATTTATAGTTTAAAGTACTTCAGATCATAAGGATAAAACACTTGAAAAAGTCTATTTCTGCCCTCAGTAAGCACCATTTTTATTAGTAAAGAATGCAATTACATATTTCAGATGTGATGCAATAGTTTAAAGGACTATTGTTTTGACTTGTGACTAAATTGAGCATGCTCTGCTCTACTGAACTGGAATGACCCGACTATTACCTAATATTTCAGTATGGATGTGAGAGTCCATGGACAGGTTTCCATACTCATACAGTTGAAAACTAGATGGACAAGCAAATGATTGTCTTGACTTTGGATCCAAAGGTTTCAATTAGTGCATATATCACTTCATTTCACCTCCTCTTCCCAAGGATTCTCCATTCCCAAGCATTGCAAGTGTTTTTCAGATACTCCTAGCTATTGTCTTGTGCTGTGGAAATGGAAAGAACCATCTTCACAGTCTGTAGGAAAATTCAGCATATAATTTCTAAATAAATAATTTCTTTTAAAACAAGGTTGGTGTGTAACTTTTCTTTGGGGTACACTTAATTTTAATATTCTGTGTGAACTTGTTCAATTGTTGTAATAGCACAAAAACTAGGACAATAATGAAAGTAGCACAGCTTTACTGAAGCAAGTATTGTATCTTTTATATTCTCACACACTTCATGAAGTGACCTGTATTCTGGAACACATATTTTGCCATGTAAAAGAAAGCCATGTGGTCCTTAATCCTTCACAGAAATCATACTCCAATTCATATTTCAAAAATGTAAATTTTTCCCTCCAAAATAGAATGTTAAGAAACTATTTCAGGATTGAAACAAATCTACCTCATCAAGAGATGTTGGTCCTGTTCCAGACTCTAAATCTGTAGCTAAATGACCAGAAAGTCCTCACTAAAAGCCGAGAGACATCAATCATACAATGCCATCAAAAAAACTTACAGTATTTTAAAAAGAAACTGAGAGCCTAAAACCACCCTAGTATGTTTTTCCTTAATTTTCCATTTAATTTTTAGCGTAATCTATCCTCTTTATCTCACAAATGTAAGTTAATTAAAAGTAATACAATTTCACCCCCAAAATAGATAGCAAAAGCTCAAATATTGGAGAAAATAATTATAGGTCTACCATTAGAGAAAATAAATATACTACATTTTAAAATTCTAAGTCTTCTAGAAATTTGTACAGTAGAATCTAATGCCCAGATCCAAAAGGGACTTCATTTTTAAGGAGATATGAAAACCTTAAAGCGATAACACTGTTAACTATTTTTGGTGGCCGTAGTGGATAAGGGAAGCTTTCTGATTTCTCTTGATTAGATTCTGTAACTGTATGTAATTCCACATGGAAATAAAATCAGCACAGTGATTAGTAGATTTGCTACAAAATAGATAATTTTGCTGAGAATAATGCTCCAGAAAACAACAAGTATTATAAGTACTGTTTGTCAGGAAATTATATATGTGAATATATTCCCAATTTTGCTATTTATCTATCCTTATAGTATTAAATCGTGCCATACTTATGACTTACAATTACCACAAATTATCCATAGCATCATAATTCCCTTGAAGGTCATTAACTATTCTCAAAGTAAGAGGAGTAATTAAAACATACAAAAAGAAAATGTAATGTAGCTGTTTCTGTCTCTTCTATTGTATTTCATTAGTCTACGTGTATATTTTTTGTCAGTGCCACACAGTTTTTATTGCTGTAGTTTGTGGTATAATTTGAAATATGAGATTGTAATGTGTCCCACTTTATTCTCTGCTCAGGATTGCTTCAGCTGTTCTGAGTCTTTTCTGGTTCCATAAAAACTTTTAAGATTGATTTTTCTAGTTCTCTGAAGAATTTTGTTGGTATTTTGATTGGAACTTCATTAAGATCTTTCATTGCAGATCCAAAAAAAATCACCTTATAGGAAAAATTAATTTAAATGAAAATCTAGTTTTAGTTACAGAAAAATGAAATTGTGAAATAATCAGATAATATATCTCAGAAGGTTTCAAATAGTTACTTCAAGATATATAAAGCTGAAGTTCTCATATGAAAATGTTGCTTGAAACATGCTATGCCCAACATATTTCATTTAATGTGTGAGGGTATGAGGGGAACATCTTAGCTATCTAGACTCAAAACATATCCTATTGTATTGAATTCCTGAAAACATTCCAGAATGATTTGCTTGAAGATATATGCTCTACAATTTCAGAATGTAAAAGGTTGAGACAATTTTAGAGTGCCTAACGATGACTTCCAAATTCAATAATCAGATTTGTATATAAATCATCAAAAATATATTTATAAATGGAATACAAAATTTGCAAACAAAAATATGATAAAAATGTATGACGTATGTATAAATATAATCATAGCTAAAGAACTGCCTACCTTTCAAATTCCAGACTGAGTGAATAACTTAATTAGGAGAGAACATGAAAAGAAAATGTGTATTAATGACCAATCACACATAGGTTCCTTCATTTACTAAACATTCATTAAGCATCTATTATTTGTCAGGCACTCCTCTAGGTTCTTAAGATACCTCAATGATGAGCAAAAGAAGTGACGTTCTTTACCTTTGCGGCACAGTATATACAGTGTGTCAAGATTACAGATCATATAAAAATAATTATGATAGAAACAGACTGTATACCTTACAAATATTCCTAAGGACAACGAAATCAAACAATATATTATTTATACCCTAAAAGAAAGGGAGGATAGAAGTCAAAAGTGAAGTAAAGTTCTTTTTTAAATGTCTAAAAGCAGAAATGAGAAAATACCATTTAAAACAATGAGTGAAACTAGGTTAAATCAACCTACTGACACGCAAAAAAATTTTAGGTTATCAGAATCAGTGATGTGCTACTAGAAGAGTCACAGAAAAATACTATTAAAAAGTTAATAATGAACAAGTGGCCCCTACCCTATTTCCCTATCCCAAAAGCTTTAACGTTCAGGAGTTTTTCATGTGATACAAATTACATACTCAAGAATGGCTTGTTTGCTGCCATATAATTTATTGTAGAATGCATAAAAAAGTAAGAGTCTCAAAATACCCAATTCATTTTATGAAGCCACCATGACTCTCATATAAAAACTTCACATGAAAGTAGAATGAAAAAGCTAAATCCAAGTAACTTATTCATACAGATGTGAAAAGTCTAAGGTCAGAATACTTGCTGACATGGGACTTTATGAGAAAGTTCACAAGCACACACACAGACACACACCTTTATACATTTTAAAACAATATTCCACTTCATGTTGAAGAAGGTGTTACAATTGAAGATGCACATAAAGCAAGAATATCCTCCATTTAAATTAATATTTTACTTTTTCTCAAATAGGAAGCCAGTGCATTAAACCAAGAAGCAGAATGAGTAATATGACTACTAAAAAAAATAATAACAATATTTCTTCATTTAAATACGATGTGGACTATCAACCTGCAAAGCAAAAAGAAATACCATTATACTAAATACTATTTTTAACTATGAGTTTTTTAAAAAGAATTGCCCAAAGTAAAAATTTACATAGCTTTGTAATATACAAATAATTACTAGAAATGTAATGAAAAATTACCTTTTATAATGATATTCAATTGAAATACTCAAAATAATAAACAAGAAATGCACAAGCCTACATACACACACCTCAAAATTTTTATCATAGAAATAAATTTCATGTCATATAAATGTATGAACATAAATTAGATTCTTAGTAAGTTTGAAGTATTAAGTATGCCAATATTTTGCACATTAATTCAACAAGAAATTTTCTTTAAGCCTCAGAAATCATTCTCACTCCTTTGGCTTTTAATATCATTTCACATGCTGATGAGTCCCAAAAGCATATTTATAGTGGTGCCTCCTTTTAATCTACACCAGATTTTTCACAGGGCATTTTCCTCTTAATTAAGCATCTTAAGCTTAATTCTAAACTAAAATAAATACAAACTCTACTGTTTCTGATTTATGTAAATGGTTACTCTGTCCACTCATTTACTAAACTAAGAAATCTCACATCATCTTAGAATTTTTTTCTCCTATTCTCCTAGTCTACCACAGCATTTTGTTACTGTTACCTCATATACACCTTGAATCCACCTACTCTCCCTAATCCCATCTCTAATATGCCAGCATCTTTCTTAATTTATGTCTCATTCCCACTTTACTCATAGTTCCTATCTAAGAGCCATCATTCTAAATTGCCAATATAAAATATGAATTGTGTATCTTCCTTTAGATGTTTAAAATCATACCATGCCCTCATCATTGCTTAGGAGGCTCTGCATGTCCAGCCCCTGCTAACTTCTGTATGTTCCTGGGAGATAATTTTCTGTACTTTAAATCATTGCCCCTGGTAGTTCTAGGACTACAACACTTTCCATCCCTTCATGAGAACAGCACAAACTCATTCACCAGTGCCCAAATTAAGAGATAATACTATTCTGACATAGGTCTCCTCCACTCTCTGCTCTAAACCAATTATTATTTATCGAAGACACTTTGGCTTTGTTTTATGTACTCCCCAATTCAAAACTTACGTGCTTGCTTATAGTCACACCGCTTGGTTTTCTCACTAACCTATAGGTTTTAAGAAAACTAAGAAATTAGTTTATATCCTTTATCATCAGCATCCAGTTCAGTGCCTTGTCCATAAAAGGAAAGATATAAAAATATCAATGAAATTTATATTTTAATGATCTCTCATTTATTCTGAATCCTATGTAGAACAATAAGGAAAACAAAGAGCAAATAAAACTAAAAGTAAGTAAAACAATTGGAAAGTAAATAAAGGAGGACATGCCATCCATTAGAATAATAAATTTTTAGAAAGTTTAAAAATCAAAGGAAAAAATATGAAGGAATTGAAGAAAAATAGAATAATTTTTGAATAAAATCATTCTGGAAAGAGTAATATAAAAAGCTTAATGTTTAATAAAAGTGTTTATTAACATCATACAAATGAAAATAATACAATATTCAGAAATAAACCTGTGGTGATTTAGGCCCTTTTGAAATATATAAACCATGATACTATTCCTTATACTCATTATAATAAATGACTTATAGGTATTTTTAAGTCAAAATTATAAAATATATCCTATAAGACTTTCACTACTCCCTTGTCTGAATAGGGTAATGCTTTCTATGCATAAAAGCAATAAGAACTCACAAAGGAAAAGATTTTATTACAAAAAAAAATTGCTAAAGTTTACCACCTGTCTTTGTTGAATACATGCAAGCTGGAGGTAGGGACATTGTTTAAGGTCACCTGATGCCTTTCAGAAGAGGATGTGGCCTTGCTAATGATGTCAAGCGTCAAGAAAGATGTGTCTTTGTCTACCCAGCCTTCTAGAAAAAATTTTAGTATAAACTCTTGAGGAGCAGTGATGCAGAGTATAAATGACACTGGTGTAGTGATCATTTTGCTTCTTCTTATGTCTGAAAAACACGACAACCATCAGTGATCCCTGAAGAAACACAGACTAATGAGAAAGCTGCATGGAGATACACTGGAATCCTGCTAAGTCAAATCTGTTCTGTCCAAGTCCAAGGTAAATAATTATACAAGGGTTCATCTTGTAGATTTCTTTCTCCACTCTTATTCACGTTCACATTAAAGCACACACACAATTGTATCAAACAAATATTTTATTTTCATCTATTTGAAAATGTCAAAAATTATTAGCCTGCCCTGAACACAATCCTATACCTCCTAGGAAATTGAGTGTACAGGTAAAACTGATGAAATGAAACACATATCTTCCATATCTATTTTGGTGATTAATGAAATGCTATTGAATCTGAAATTTGATCAAAATATATCTTTTTAATATGCTCATGCTCACAGCTGTGTTTCCAGCCTCAGTATCTAACCCATTGTCCTTCTCAAATTGAAGCTGAAAACAATCTGAGGAAAATCATTCATGGATTTCAGTCTCCTGGTTCCTTGTGGTATAGAATTGCTATTGCTTGAGCCAGATTAATTTTAACAGTTTAGAAAAGAACAGTCCTTTCAGAGTGAGTCACCACTCTCAACTTTGTTTCTCTCTGATTGACTCCAAACAAACAATAAGAACATCTCTCTAAAATTAGCTGTGCCTCCAATTTTCTGTTCCCATGAAAGAAACCTTGACAGAAAACCCTATCTGGAGTCTTAATTTCCCTCTATGCATTCTATTTATCTTATTTCTAGACTTTTAAAAAAATCTAGTTTTGGTTTTATGATTGAAAGTGTTTTTTTAACTTTTTATTAATTTTTGTTTGTTACGTATTAATGGCTGCAAGCTTCTTTATAAACAAAAAGGGGCAAAATAAGTGCCTATTGTCATTTTCATTTGACAATTTATCTCAAGACTGTGTAGACAATTGGTTTTTCCTCAATTATTTTTGCTAATGCATTAAATTACTTCTTAACAACTGTAAGATTCAAGGCAATTCAAATGAGATTAGTTCACTGTGGTAAACACAAAAAGATTTAGCTCCTAAAATGTGTCAAACTCATTATCAAAAACTCCCAGACTGCATCCAGGGGAAGGTGGAAGGTGGAAATCCAGGACAGCCACCATGCAGGGATCCCGTCCTGGCTCAGCCAGCCTCAAACCAACTGGTGAGGACTGGTTTGCCCCACAAGTGCCTCTGCACTATCCACACAGCTCTCCACCCCACTGTCAGGCCTCCTAATTGTGCCAGTTCTCGGATTCATTCTGCAAAGGCACAGGTGGTCATAAAGCTCATTTTTCTGAGCTCCAGAAGATTGAACAGAAATGAAAAACTGCAATAAAGGCACATCAGATCTCCATAGTTGGTAAATTGGAGAGATCACCACATTCCATCAGAACTTTGAATATCTTCAGAGAAAGGGCAAAAGGAACCTGTAGTAGAAACTTGCAGAGTTCAACTCTGCAGGAGCTCAGGGAGCTCAATTTGGGCCTTGCAGCCCAAATTTATCTTGAATCTTAGTGGTCAGCCATCAGCTAGCTGAGAATAAAGGACTTAGTTCTGCACATGGCTGTGCACGTTGTCTATTGTGACAGCAGAAATATAGTATGAAAGAGGCCCTTCAAATTCTTTTTCTTCTTTCTTTTCCTCATTCCACTCTACAGATTTTTTATTTTCTTTTTTGTTTTGTTTTGTTTTCTTTTTACAACTCAGTCTCTTGCTCCCTCATATTATTCTTCATCTCCTTTTCTGTTCCTGTTCCTGCTAACTCAGTTTTTTTACAACTCAGTCTCTTGCTCCCTCATATTATTCTTCATCTCCTTTTCTGTTCCTGTTCCTGCCCTAACTCAGTTTTCTTCTTTTATTGTTTTTTTCTTCTTTCTCTATGTTCTTTTCTTCTCTCATTTTCCTTCACTAAACAGTTAATAGGCTCAAAGGGCAGTGAGCCCCTGTTACTGTTAACTTGTTATATTCTTGTCTTTGTTTTTGCACTCTTTCTTTCCCACTTATCTTCAACAGTTTCCTAAAGTTTGTGTGGTCATACTGTATCATATGGCTTCATTTAAAACTTTCTCCAATTCTTTTACCTATCTACTCCTCTTATCCTAACCTTCTCGAAGCACCCATCCTAAGGGTAAAGATGCAATATTGAAGAGTTTATTAACTGTAAACATATTTTGGGCTGCTCCATGATTTTGACTCATTTCACATGGTTTAAAGGTGATAGATTAATGATTACTACAAATGGTCAATTTGTAAGTTGTACTTCATCCTATTGTGTTGCTAATTATATCAATTGGGCTAAAGGGTTGTGATTGATATAATGAGCTGTCCTTTCTGATATTATGAAAATGAGAATGTCTATGAATCATTAGAGACTCAAAGCTAAAGTGCAACTATATCAGGAAGATTTAAGTAATAATCCAGGAATTAAACCAAGGACAAACCAACAACAAAAATAAAAATGAGAAAACACTAAAGCAAGGCACAAAGACAGACTTCAGTTCACCAATGGCAAACTATAGAGCAAATGAGGTTAAAAAGTCTGACAGTGAACCACCAGGACACACTGAACTCATAGCACAGGAAGTGAAAAAACAAATCAGGCTCTAGAAAAATTCAAAACAGAAATAATATCCCAGATAACTACAGAGATGGTAAGCACAATGAAAGACAGGATTAGAGACTCTAGAACAGAAACTGACAAAAAAATAGATGAGCTCAGGACCATGATAGAAGCCATGAAGGACCAGTACAAGAAAGAAATGGAAACAATGAATGTCCAAGAGGAAAGAAGTGGAATCCATGAAAAAGATTCAAACAGATATCCAGGAGATTAAAAACTCTATTGAAAGTTTTCACAGCAAGATAAATGAATGTGAAGATAGAATTTCAGATATAAAAGAGAGGATTGCAGTCAGTGACCCTGAAAAGAGAGGTCTCTTACATTCAATAAGGGATCATAAGAAATCAATCAGATAACTCCTAGATGATGCAAAGAAGAATAACGTAACACTGATAGGAATCCATGAAGTAGCAGGAGAAATTACAAATGACTTAAAAAAGCTGTTCACACAATTAATGACAGAAAACTTCCCCAAACAGAGAGGAAGAATTTGACATATAGATATGTGAGGCATATAGGACTCCAACTAGCCATGCTAAAAAAAAAAAAATTCTATACCTAGACATATAATAATCAAGAACCCAGAAACCCAACAGAAGAACAAAATACTACAAGCAGTAAGAGAAAAGAAACAAATCATGGGGCCAGGGATTTAGCTCAGCCATTCTGTGGCCTGCCTTGCAAGCGCAAGGACCCGAGTTCAATTCCCAGTACAAAAAATAAATACATGTGTGCCTTATTTATTTCACTTAGGAGTATATCTTCAATATGTATCCATTTTCCTATGAATGAATCTAATGAATAGTTTCTCTGGTATGAATAATCTGCAACAATACAGAAGATCCTAAGAAGATTACTGACATTGAGAAATGGGAAGAAAGGAGCTAAAGGTGTAGGGAAGGTGGGATGGGTAGGGGAAGGGTGAAAAGGGAAAAGAAAAAAATGTGAGATAATGAAAAGAAGGAAATAAAGTGGTTGTAGATGGGGAGGGGAGGAGAGGGTGTAGGGAAGGCAGGGACAAGGGGAAAAAATGAGAACTAAGACTTGTCATGTAGAGGTACAAGATCCCAACAATGAATGTAATTGTACTCTATCCCTAAAATGTACCAATAAACTCAATTAAAGCTGAAAAAAATAAATAAACAAATCACATACAAAGGAAAGCCCAACAGAATAATAGCAGACTTTTCAATATAAACCCTCCAGTCAAAGAAAGCCTGGAGTGAGGTATTTCAAGTCTGAAAATAAAACAATCTCCAACCTAGATTGAAGTATCCTGCAAAACTCTCTTTCAAAATGTATGGGGCAATAAGATACTTCCATGACACAGAACACCTGAGAAACTTCTTGAATACCAAACCAGCACTACAAGGAATTCTAAACAACATCCTAGAAAATGACAATGAAGATCACAACACCATGAGACCCAAAAGAGCAGATCAAATAGGCAAGGCAAGAATCTAAAGGGAGAGGGGAAAACATTTTAAAAAGTCAACAAAAGAACAATAAATGACAATAATAAGTCAGTACATATCAGTTATAGCAATCTATGTCAATTGCCTCAATTGACCAATCAAGAGAAATAGACTAGCAGAATGGATAAAAAATCAAAATCCAACAATATGTTGTATACAATAAACACACCTAGTACAAAAAGAAGCCAATAGGCTGAAAGTGAAAGGATGGAAAACAATTCTCCATATCACAGGAGACCAGAAAAAAGCAGGAGTAGCTGTCTTATTCACAGAAAAAGTAAATTTCAAACCAAAACTGACTAAGAGAGACAAAGAAGGCTACTACATACTTGTAAAGGAACAATTAAAGAAGAAGAGATGACAATCATAAATATATATGCACCAAATATTAATGACCCCAACTATATAAAACACATATTAAGTAACATGGAAAACCAAATAAGCACAAACACAACTGTAGTGCAGGACCTAAACACCCCACTATCACAAATAGACAGATCATATAGGCCAAAAAATCAACAATGTAATATTAGCAATTGAAGAAATGGACTTAATAGATGTCTATAGATTATTCCACCCCTCAAAATTAGAATATACATTATTTTCAGCTGCACGTAGGTTATTCTCCAAGATAGACCACATATGAGCTCATAAAACAGGTTTGATTGAATGCAAAGGAATCGAAGTTATCTCCTATATATTATCAGACCATAATACAATTAGGCTGGAGATCAAGAGCATAAGAAATTGTAGGAACTTCACAAACACATGGAAATTGAACAACACTCTCCTGAACGATCACAGAGGAAATTAAAGAAGAAATTAATCGGTTTTTACAAATAAATGATAATGCCATTATAACATACAGGAGTCTATGAAATACAATGAAAGCAGCTCCATGTGGAAAATTCATAGCATTGAATGTCCACAATAGAAAAAGAGAGCAAGTTCAAATAAATAACCTAACGATGAATCTTAGACTCCTAGAAAAAGAAGAGCAAGAAAAACCCAAAGTTTGTACAAGAGAGGAAATTATAAAGATTAGAGCAGAAATCAATGCAATGGAAACCATGAAAATGATACCAAAAAAAAGCAATGAATCGAAGTTAGTTTTTTTGAAAGAATAAATAAAATCAATAAACCCTTAGCTAATCTTGTCAAGAAAAGGAAAGAAAAGGCTCAGATCGATGCACTTAGCAAGAAAAAAGGTGAAGTCACAACAGCTCCAGCAGAGGATGACTCAGAGGATCATCAATACCTGCTTTGAGAACCTGTACTCTAAGAACCTGGAAAGCGCAGAAGAAATGGACATATTTCTAGATACTTATGAATTAGCAAAGTTGAATGAAGAAGATAAAAAAACTCTAAACACGCCAATTACAATCAGTGAAATTGAAAACGTAATTAAAAGTTTACCAATGAGGAAAAGCCCAGGTCCTGATGGCTGCACTGCTGAATTTTACATGATAGTTAGAGAAGAACCACTGCCACTACTCTTTAAACTTTTCAGTGAAATTGAAAGGGAAACAATACTTTCAAATTCATTCCTGGAAGCAAGTGGTACTTTGATTTCCAAACCAGGGAAAGACCCAACAAAAATGAGTACTACAGGCCAATCTCTTTAACAAATATAGATGCAAAAATCCTTACTAAGATACTGGCAAACAGAATACAGAGGGTCATCAAGAAGATCCTACACCCTGTGTGAGTCAGATTTATTCTAGGGATGCAAGAATGGTTCAAAATACATAACTCAATAGATGTAATACACTATATTAACAGAGTCAAGGACAAAAATTATATGATCCCTTCAATAGATGCAGAAAAAGCATTTGACAAAATTTAACACCCTTCATGATATTAACATCATATTAAATGGTGAAAAACTGAAAACTTCACATTAAAATCAGAAACAAGACAAGGATGCCCACTATCACCACTCCTCTTCAATATAGTTCTGGAAACCTTAGCCATAGCAATTAGACAAAAGAAAGAAATTAAAGTAATAAAGATAGGAAAGTAAGAAGTTAAACTGTCATTATTTGCTGATGATATGATAATTTAAAATGAAGACCCAAAAAACTCCACCAAAAAACTTCTAGACTTGATACTTTCAGCAGAGTAGCTGGATACAAGGACAACACTCAAAAGTCAATAGCCTTCTTGTATACAAATAACAGACTCACTGAGAGAGAAATTAGGGAAACATTCCTTTCACAATAGCATCCAAGGACCGGGGATTTAGCTCAGTGGTTCTACCACCTGCCTTGAAAGTGCAAGGACCCAAGTTCAATCCCCGGTACCAAAAAAAAACAAAAAACAAAAAACAAACAAACAAAAAAAACAAAAACAAAAACAAAAAAACACAATAGCATCCAAAATAATGAAGTATCTAGGAATCAATCTAATGAAAGAAGCAAAAGACCTCTACACTGAAAACTACAGCACTCAAAGAGGATATAAAAAAATGCAAACATATCCCCTGCTCCAGGTAGGAAGAATCAATATAGTGAAAATGGCCATACTACCAGAACTGCTATACAGATTCAATGTAATGCTGATAGAAATTTCAACAGTATATTTCACAGAAAAAAATAAACCAAAAATTCATTTGGAATCAGAAGAGACCTAGAATAGCAAAAGCCATCCTAGGCAACAGACACATGGCAGTGGGTATAAGAATTCCCAATTTGAAACTATACTACAGAGCCACTGTGATAAAAACAGCATGATACTGGCAAAGAAACTGGCCTGAGGATTAGTGGAATAGACTGGAAGATACAAAAACAACTCCAGATGCACTCAGCCACCTCATCTTTGACAAGGGAGCCAACCATCCTCAGTAGAGGAAAGATAGCCTCTTTAATAAATGGTGTTGGAAAAACTGGATTTCAACTTGCCAAAGATAAAAACTAGACCCTTATCTTTCACCATACAATAAACTAAAGTCCTAGTGGCTTAAAGATCTAAATATTATAAAAGAGACATTAAACTTGCTGGAAGATAAGTTAGGCAGAACTCTGGAAGACATTGGCATAGGAAAAGACTTTATGAACAAATCCTCAGTAGCATGGGAACTAGCAGGAAGAATCAACAACTGGGGTCTCACCTTACTAAAAAGCTTCTGCACTGCAAATGAAACCATCAACAAAACTAAGAGACAACCTACAATGTGGGAAAAAAATTTTACCAGCTGCTCCTCAGACAAAGGACTATTATCTAGAATATATAAAGAACTCAAAGAAAAATAGGCACCCCCAAATATAAAGACCTGATTCAAAAATGGGCATCTGAAATGAACAGACATTTCTCAGACAAAGAAATAGAAGCATCAAGTAAGTATATGAAAAATGTTCCACATCACTGGTCATTCAAGAGATGCAAACGAAAGCAGCACTAAAATTCCACCTTACCCCACAAAGAATGGCTGCTATAAAGAAATCAACCAGTAACAAATGTTGGCAGGGTTGTGGGGAGAAAGGAACCCTTCTCCATTGTTGGTGGGAGTGCAGACTGGTGCATCCACTATGGAAATCAATACGAAGTTACCTCAAAGAACTAGGATTAGAGGTTCCATTTGACCCAGTCTTCACTCTGCTGGGTATTTTTCCAAAAGAATTAAAAGAATCATACCACAGTGATATATGCACACCCATGTTTATAGCAGCACAGCTTGTAATAGCTAAAACTTGGAAACAGCCCCTTTGCCCATCAGATGGAGACTGGATAAAAAAGATGTGGTTTTCGATAAAGTGGAATACTGCTCAGCCATAAAGAATGAGAAATTAGTCATTCATAGGAAAATGGATGCATATTGAGGATATACTCAAATGAAATAAATAATCACACATGTGTAAATACCAAATAATTTCTCTGGTATGAAAAACTATAATCATAAATAAGATTCTAATGGTATAACTGAGAATATGAAATAGGAAAAAAGGGCTAAAGGTGTAAGGGAAATGGGAAAGATAGGGGAAAGAAAAGAAGGGAACAGAAAAAATATGAGAAAATGAAAAATGGAAATAAATTTTTAAATAGGGAAGGGAGGAGAGGGTGAAGGGAGGGCAGGTTTACAGGGAAAAATTGGGAACCAAGGCCTGTCATGTAAAGGTACAAGATCCTGATGAAGAACAGAACTGTACGGTATACCTAAAATGTACCAATAAACACAATGAGGGGGAACAAAACACCCAGAAATCAATGCATTTTTACTGACCTTCATTCATTTTGATACTTCACTTGTACCTTGTTGTACCCTCTAGCTAGTCAATGAAATTCTTCAGCCTTTCATTTATAAAGGCCTCATAATTTCAGCACATCTTCAATTTTCTGCAAACTTCTCCATTAAATAAATACAGATTCTTGCCATATAAATCTCACTAATGCATAAGATATACTCACATCACTTTCTGTGCTTTAAAAACATTCATTTTATTTGGAAATCTGGATAGCTTGTCATTAACTAAGTGCTCAATCCAGCATTTAAGGTCCAGAATCATCTGTAATCCACATAAACATCTGGATTTCTATTCTTCTACTTTTCTCCACATATATAAAATGATAGCAAAATAAATGAACTTAATCTGCATTTCAGTTCAATTAAACAAATATTTAAAATATTAATAGAATATTCACTATAACATGCATTAGTCTAGCTACAAACTTTTCCTTGCTATGGAACTGCCAGTGCTCATGCTTTCACTCTTTCATTTGTCTTTAATAACATTACATATGAACACATAAATTTGCCTGCAAACATTTCTTTTGGATTTAAGCTGGATACTTTACAATTGTTTACTCACTTACTGAATCAACATGGGCTTATCACATCCTGTGAAAAGAAAGGCAAAGTAAAAATGTAAGTGTTTTAAAAGTTCACAGTCTGAGGAGGTTAATAAAAAAACAAATTACTGAGTAAATTATTCCAGGTTCTTTTGCATCCATCCCAGATAGTTGTGCCAATAAGAATTCCCTCAGCCTGGAAAAGAGTGACGGGAATCATCAAGGGAAAAGCTACACACATCCCCAGGATCAGTAATCATCCCTGGTTGGGCGTTTGTTTGTGGTCACTGACCTGTCACAAGCACAGAAATGCTGCTTTCATGCTCCTCTTAGGACTCCATTCTCATTCTTTTCCTTTATAGCTACTTTAAGAACAATTTATATCTGTTACTTCACATTCGATACTGATAAAGGTTAGCTCTTATTCCTGGTGCAAATCATTCAAAGAGATACAGACCAAATGAATAAATCGAATTTATCAAAATCTGTCATAATTTCAAAATATATAACTATGTGAATTATTTTTGCTATCACATTGTATCAAGCTATAGCTTTTGTGAAGTTATTATTGTCATTGGTAAAGCTCATTGACCATCTGCAATGAGCCAGAATATTCATTTCATTACAAAACCACCAAAAGTCGACTTCTTAGAAATGCCTGGGTAATTTCAAAAAAATAATTTCTTCTTTCAAATATACCAAATGAATTGTCATTTTCAAGTGTAATTTAAATAAAGCAAGTAGACTTGGGTCAGTGAGCATTTATTAAACACCCGTTACAAGCAGCTCTCTATCTAATGGGAAAAAAATATTGAAAAACAATTTATAGCAAAGTTCAAGGTATAGCCTCAAGCAAAGATAAAATAAATAAGGACTTTTTCTTGCTTGTCTTAGAAAAAGGGCTCCGCCCTTTCTATGCCTGGCCACTAAGGGAGCCTAAGGTATAAATTTTTGATAACTTGAAATAAATCTAGCAGGAAAGAAATCCAACTGCTACAGTAGAGTAAAAGAGGACATAAAAAGGATTTAAACCAGTCTAAATCCTCACTCTGGAAAAGCCTCAAGATTTGGAAGGACTCAGATGGCTTCATTAAATCATTTTGCTTACCTACCAGGACTCTTGAATGACACTGTTGTATCAAATGTTAGAGAAAATTGGAAAATAATACCTTATAACTTCTTGGAAATTTCAGCATTGAATCAGATGATTCAAATGCAGGTGGGTCTTTGAGGCCTTATGTGATAAGTGTGGTTACTTGTGGAGCAAAACGAAATGTGAATTATTTATTTTTGGCAGATTTGTAACACAACAAACATTTTCTCTTATTTCTTCTCAACAACCTCAGTACAAGCCCCAAGGCTTGCATTAGTATATGCTTGGGAGCAACGACTTCTGCTCCAATTACCTTGTTTTGCTTATTAGTTTGAAGAAGCAACTTCTGTAGTCCTATACAAGTTCAATAGGTAGTGAGAACAAAAACTGAAAGATCTGAAAAGGTGAGTGTGCAAGGCTATATCTATTCTGACTTACTTGTAAGCAACTTAGAAAGACAATGGAAGAAAAATCCTACCTGACACTTGTAAAATCAACTGATAGACAATAATACGAGAAAAACCTTTTATTAGACTAGGTACCTGAAAGTTGAATATTAAATTTTCTGCATCTGAGAAGTAGGATCACATCGACAACAAAAAAATTGTGTTCATTTATAAAATTCTACTTTTACCTCGTATTTATTATCATAAACCACTGTGATTATAATATTGCATTTCTTCATTTTGTATACAAGAATGATAAATGAAATAATCAAGTAAGAATTAACCAATCTATTTTCTGAAATAAAATGCTTGTAAAGGTCATTTAGGTTAGATATTATGAAAGTAAAAAAATGATTGATTGAGAAAGTAAAATTTAAATGGAGTAAAAATGATATATATGTATATATGCACACACACATATATTCTTTAACAGTTAATTTAATCATATGCAATAAAGCAACATACTGTATAATAATGTCTCTATTAAATTTCAATTTCTCCATAATTTTTATATTTATCTAAGTTATTGGTTGAAATGATTTATATTCAAGTTATTATGTTTCTCAATTCATTCAATGTATTATTATGAAGTATAAGAATGGCAAGCACTGAGGTTCTTAGCAATGAACTCTGCAGATATAGTCTTTACTACAAGGTCTGATAGGGAGATAGACATGCACCTGCAGAATGATAATAGGGTAATAAATGTAGGGGTGGAGCAATAAACTAGGTCTACTAATAGCACAAGCTCAATTTGGCTTGGTGTAGTTACAGAAAAATAGCCAAGCAGAAAAAAGACACAATGGGAAGTAACTAACAAAAAGGGAAGGAGGGCTGGGATGCAACAGTGGTACTTTCAGGGACTTGTGAAAGAACAAAGGAAACATGCCTTTGGTCTTTGTGCTACCACTATTTGTCTTTGGGGAATTCTGGAGCCACGTACTTAGTTTTGGCCAAGAAAAGAATCAATCGTACTCTCTAGTAATTAAAATGTGCTGTTTGAAATCTGAAACTATTTAAGGAACTCTATATGATCCTATCTCCATTGTGGGTTTTTTTTTGGTCTTTTTTTTTAATTGAAAATTTATAAATGCACTTCCGTTTCCAGGCAAAGGAGAATAACAGAGACTAGAACTAAAACTCTGATAGACACTGGCCATAAAAAAAATGAAGGATAGAGTTATGGAGATATAAAAGACAAATGAAGGGACCTTATCATCATCCCAGCTTACCATCTGGAAAATAATTTCTGAGTCATATTGAGGTAGAAGCCAGACAAAACTCTACAGTTGCCTAACTGAGTTGTAGAGATGGACTGGATGTTATGGGGATTCCAGAAGTGCAGAGTTCTCACAGCAGTGTTCAGCATAGGCAAAAGCTGCACGCAGAGCAAACTACAGAGGTACGCAAAACTCAGAGGGCCATCGTTGAGTGCTGAGCTGAGAGTTGATGAGCACTTCAATTAGAAAATACCAGAGTTTGAATGAGAATTGCCTGAAAGAAGGAAAACGTACCTGAAAAATCTCATAGTTCTGGGAATGGTACCAGTTCCCAATAGCCACAGTGGGAAGCTCAAAGTTTAGTGCATAACGGCTATAGTATTAAGGATCTTACCTCAGTAGATTAACACAATGACTCAGAAGGTTAACCTGTTGTCTGGCATTACATAAAAAATCCTCTCTGAAGTAAAATATGGGGGCTAGGTTTCTTATTAAGAATAAAAAGTAATCAGCTGCAACTAATAAATAAGGATATTAAATAGTTACTATAACTGGATTTTTTATGTTCGAGGAGTGAAAAGAAATTCAAATGCAGACAGAAACATGGAAATACTTTTTTAGAAAAACTCAAACCAAATTTCTGTAGTTGAGAAAATACAATGTGGGTATTTTAATGAAAACCATGATGTAACAACTGAACGATTAGGCAAGTCAGGAGAAAAGACTAGCAAATTTAAAAAGACATCAGTAAAAATTATCCAACTTTTTCTGTATTACAAAAAATATAGTTCAATAGTGCATACCTAATTTGACTAGTTAGGCAGGCTGATTGTAGCTACTTGACAGTGGTGTATTGTTATAGGGCCAGGTGATTTGGAACTACAGAGAGGTGCAATGCTCTGAATTGAATGGAGTACCTTATTGCAAGCTGGTGATTGAGAATGGCTCATGCCAACAAAGGAAAGGCAGTTTGTAGGGTCTTTGAAGGGCTCTTTTGTTTGGGGAGGGCTCAGGGAGAGAGGGTGTACAAGTGGGACTTTACAGGAACAGAACTTTGCTAAGTCAGTGGGGGTCAGGGGCAGTTTTACCCGGTTTAATTAAAACAAAATGTCAAACAGGTCTTCTGTTTACAAGGTAATAAAGATAACATAGATGTCACAGATGTCCTGTTTACGAGACAGTAAAGATAATGTATTTGCAGATTCAAACAGGATACTACAGTCTGTCATGCATTAACTGAGGGGACTCCCAAGGGAGAAAGGGAAGACAACCACCCAAAATTACTGCACTTTACACAAATGGACCCAGGTTAGCTATCATAGTATAAAGGACCACTTGGTAAGTTTGGCTGAGACTGTCTTTGCAGTTCCCAATCTGCAGATGAAGCATGCCTGATGCAAAAAGAGCCTTTTCTAGTTCCTGAGAAAATTGAAAACAGAATTACCACATGATGCAACAATTCATTTTCTAGATATATACCCAAAAGAATCAAAGAGATATCTGTATGACCTTATTTATAACAGTACCATTCACTGGCCACAATATAGAAGCAATTCAGGTGTCTATTGATGAATGAATAAGCAAATGAGATATAGACATTTGCTAGAATATTATCTAGAGTCAAAAATAAGATAACTCAGACCAGTGGTATGACATGGATAAACCTGGAGGAGATTTTACTAATTTAAATATGCCAGTCAATTGCAAAAGCATAAATACAGTGATTTCACTTACATGAAATGTTGAATTTTTAAACTCAGAGAGACAAAAAGTAGAATGGTGATTGTGAAAGGCTAGAGGGAGTGAGGAATGTAAGTTATTATGTAATGAGTACAGAATTTCGATTTTGCAAGATGAAAAGAGTTATAGAGATAGGTGGCTATATTTGCACAGAATTATAAATATATTTAATACTACCAAACTGCATATTTAAAATGCTTACAATGGTAAATTTTATATGTATTTTCCACAAAAAAAATGAAAAAATTAGAACTATACAATCACTACCTCTTGTGATCTCATAGGTTAGTGGAGACACAAAAGAAGTAATAAGAAAATTTTAAGGCAAATGCTAATTGTCTTTGAAAATACTTTTAAATCAAAATTTTAAAAAGAGTCATTTGAGCTAGTCTGGAAGTTTTGGACCTGTCAAATATTTATCTGCACTGTCTTTCTCCTGTTGTACCATATTCTCCTGGCATGATTAAAACCTAGCATAATTATATAGTATATACATGTATAGTCAGTTCATATGACACTGTAACTACAGGAAAATGCACAGGTTTTTGAAGAAATAAATTACACTCAGCTTACTAATATGACAATGTAAAGTGAGGTGAAGAAATGATACAAAAGGTTTAGATTTATATGTTTGTTGTGGAGAATAAAATAAAATTAAAAGGAAAGAGAATAAACTGGATAAGGATAGGAACACTTGCATCAGAATTCCTCTATCCATTTCCTAGCTGTGTGACCTTGATCTTTCTGTGCCTTAATTTTCATACCATTATACCTTACTTTCTTTTTCACTCTGACATATAGTCTTATTGTTATTGTTTCCTTTTTTATGCTGTAGACATTTATCCAAATCTTAAGGGTAATATTAAATAACAAAATTAATAAAATAGGGAAATTTTCTCAAAACTTAATGAGCCCAAATGAATAGAAATTAAATTAAATTAACATCACACATTCACATGGTGTTTGATCTTTTTCACTGTAATATACAATCTGAAACTGTATTCTCATAAGCTAGCCTGTTACTATTTTATTGATACTGACAGAAGACAGAAGACTCCTGGGTCAGCAAAGGTTTTACCTTATCTTATTTGGAAAATTTGACAAAGATCAAACACTGTGTGAATGTGTGATGTTAATTTAATTTCATTTCTATTCATTTGGGTTCATTAAGATTTGAGAAAATATCCCCATTTTATTAATTTTGTTATTTAATATTACCCTTAAGATTTGGGTAAATGTCTACAGCATAAAAAAGAAAACAATAACAATAAGACTGTATATCACAGTGAATAAAGTATTCTTTACCTCAAAACTTTGACTATCATATAGTTATTCTCCTGTGAATAAACAGTAAATATTAAAAAGCAATTTTTGTCAACAGACCTACATAGAATTGATAGATGCCTCAATAAATTGAATACTTATTTTTATCTTAAATAATATAAAAGCAAATGTATTTAGAACAGAATTGTGGAAGAGATTCTGGAACAAATAAAGAAAGGAAATTGAACAATTCACTAGGGAGAACAATGCTATACCAGATGAAATAAATCTCTCCTCTTAAGTCACAAAATAGTCTTGGAATCATCTACTATATCCTGTATGACTACAGAAGGAGAGAGAAAAGACAGATTAATTTATAACATTATATTACCCCAGAGTTTTTGAATACTAATAAGTCATTACTACCTGATTCAAAAGCTCAAGTGCTTATCTATGCACATCAAGCTTTTAATAAACTCACAGTAAATTTAATACTCTTTTAATTTCAACTGTAAAGAGGTCAATACACTTTTCATTTTAAAATATTTTATCTCCAAAGCATTCTTTGAAAGTGGAAAATGCTAATTATACTCAATAGAAACATAATTTATTAGAGAATACATCTGGAGGAAATGATAAAATGCACATTTTGTCAAGATCTGTGCAGGGTCTGAAATTGTACTCTCATAAGCTAGCCTGTTACTATTTTATAGATATGGACAGAAGACATAGAATTCTGGGTCAAAAACAAGGGCCTTTTTACTTATGCAATAGAGAGCAGTGTGAATCCCCTCTATAACATCTGTCAAATGGTCACTTGAGGGTTTTTTTAGCAAACAACTCCAATACCAGACAAAGCATCACTGCAGTTCACTAAATAGCATCCTCAAAGACCTTTATTTTGACACTTGTCTTCATTCTTCCATAGGGTCCACTTCTAGAAGTGGGATGGGTAAGTAAAAAGCATACCTTGGAGACATCACTTATAGATAGATACCAATAAATTGTGTGTGATCAGTCTTAAGGGAACCCCACACTTCAAGGATTTTAGCTTCAGGAATCCTACCAGATTTCCAAGGAAAATTTTCAAGAAAAAGTCCCTCATATCTTGGACAGAGAAGTAAAAACTAACCATTTTGAAGTATTGCGGTATCCCAGAGCAATCTCCACACAAAGGTCTGCTCTCCAAAGAACAAAAGTGCCAGAACTTTACTTATCTGGGCAAAGGGCAAGTGGCTAGCTCCAGTTGCCACTGTGCTTTCTGACTCACTAAACAGCATGGGGAAAGGCTGAGAAAGACATCTAAAATGAGTCCATGAAGTAAAATGGTCCAAAACCTGAGATTTAATCGGGAGATGTGATAGCTGATTGATTGTATCACTTGAGTAAATGATGCCAAACTAAATTGGCTCAGCACAGTTTTGGGTGTAGAAGACCCACAGTAGGGAGATTGACACCAGAATGCTCTAAAAGGAAATCTAAGAAGGAAGGATGGCCTCTGTCTTCTTCAGAGGCTCCAATCTTCAGTTTTACTTTGAACGCTGTCTCCTGGCTTCCATCGCAGACCCTTCAGCCTCCTGATAGGGACTTGCGTGGGACACTGCACAGAGCTCCAGGCCTTCGACTGGATCCTCGATCCCCAGGGCACACAGACCTTTTTCACTCTTCCACGCCTGACTCTGGACAGTCATTATAAGCCAATCTATAACACCTTAGATATTTGTAGTTCTTGAACTATATCCGACTGTCTAGAAAACACTGACTGTTACAGGAAATTCTGGAATGCTTCAATTGCTTCACATCTTACCACCACATCAAGACAGCACCTTTACTGTAACACTGGTTTACAACTGACAGAACTGCAAAAGACCCCATTTAAGGAGTCATAAGCTACTGATGCTGAGATCCAGACCTAGGACCTCATCCTACTAGGCCCAGTCTACCACTGAGCTAAATCCCCAACCCCAATGTAATGAGTTTTTAGGGAAACCAAAAGACAACAGAAGTGGGGAGCAAGGCCACTAAAACTTTTGGGATCTTAGGCTATGATAAACATTAAACACAGTCCCCTCCAAGCCAGAGTAACACAAAAACTCACATAGATGAAATATTTACTGCAATTTCTAATGCTGAATATATTGTCTGCTTCTAAAAAATTTACATGTAATTTATTCAAACTAATAAAAGCAACAATGTATTTAATTATGTGCAGCTTGAGGGCGTTTATTTATGTGTTTATATATAAGTGAAGTAAGAAACAGCAGTGATACAAAGGATAGGATAAAGCCCTAGGATTTTTTTGTGCTGTGAGTGACTCATACTGCCTATGAAAAGGAACAGTGTTATTGAAAGTGGGCTAAGATTAGTAATATGCATGTATACAACCCAAACTATTTTTAAAATGAAAAAAAAACCTACTAAGAAAGATAAAATACAATCATTTAAAATGCTCAATTAAAGCCACAAAAGGAATAAAAATGGTGGAAGACAAAAATAGGAACAAAGAATAAGGACAATAAGTAGAAAACACTAATAAATATAGTACTTATTAACCAACCATATTAATAATCACTTTGAATGTCAGTGTTCTAAATGCAACAAATAAAGGACAGAGATATAAAAAGATTTTTTGAAAAATGAACTACAGTTTGTCTATAAAAAACCTACTGTATATAAAGAGACATATATAAATTAAAAATAAATGGATGAAAAATATATACCATGCTAACATTAATCAAAATAAGCAAGATTAGATACATTCAGTTCACAGCAAGGAAGGTTTAAATAGAATTATGTTTTATGGAGCCATTGTGGGTTGTCTCCTCATACCGTTGATGGTTTCTCTTGCTGTGCAAATTTGAAGAGCCAATCCAAAAATGGGCACCTGAAATGAACAGACATGCCTCAGACAAAGAAGTAGAAATAGCAAATAAACATATGAAAAAATGTTTAACACCAACAGTCATTTGAGAGATGCAAATGAAAACAATACTGAGATTCCACCTCACCCCAGAAAGAATGGTTGCTATCATGAAATTAACCAATAACAAATGCTAGAGAGGCTATGGGGAAAGAGGGACACTGCTCCCACTGGTGGTAGGAGTGTAGACTGGGTACAACCACTGTGGAAACCAGTATGGAGATACCTCAAAGAGAGGATTGGAAGTCCCATTTGACCCAGTTATTCCCTTGCTGGGTATCTTCCACAAAGAATTAAAAGAATCATATCATAGTGCTATATGTGTACCCATGTTCATAGCAGCACAATTTGTAATACCTAAAACTAAACTTGGAAGCAGCTCCGTCAACTGGAGACTGGATAAAGAAAATGTGTTTGTACCAAATAGTTTCTCTGGTGTGAAAAACTATAATGGTACATAAAATCCTAATGATATAATTGACAATGTGAAATAGGAAGAAAAGGGATAAAGGTGTAGGGGAAATAGGAAGGGTAGGGGAAAGGTAATAAGGGAAAAGGAAAAAATGAGAATATGAAAAAATGGAAATAAAGTATTTTAAATAGGGAAGGGAAGAGGGGGTGAAAGAAGGTCAGGGGTTAGGGGAAAAAATAAGAACCAAGACCTGTCATGTAGAGGTATAAGATCCCCATGATGAATGTAACTGTACTGTCTACCTAAAATGTACCAATAAAGTCAATGAGGAAAAAAAAAGAAAATGTGTTTGGTTATTTTTATATATAAAATGGAGTACAACTCAGCCATAAAAACAAGAAACTAGAGACATTTATAGATAAATGAATGCATATTGATGTGAGACTCAAGTGAAATAAGTAGGACACGTGTGTAAACACTGAATAGTTTCTCTCTAGTGTGAGAAACTGAAAGTGATAAGGACTAAAAGGAATAATAGGTAATGTGAAATAGGAAGAGAAGGGGCAGAGAAGGGGAAGTGGACAGGTAGGGGAAAAGAAAGAGGGAATGGAATTATATGAGAAAATGAAAAAAATGGAAATAGACTTTGTAGATAGGGAGGGGTTGAGGAGTTGAAGGGAGGGTAGGGGAATGGAGAAAAAATAAGAACCAAGATGGATTATGTAAAGGTGAAAATTTCCAATGATCAATGCCATTATATTATATACCTTAAATGTACAAATAAAATTAATTAAAAGAAAAATAAATACGTTAATCCAGTAATATATGTGGAGATTTTTGACGACCCTCTATAGAAATTAACAGATCCAGCAGGCACAAAGTCAGTGAAGAAACAGTTGAACTCTCAAAAATATCCTAAGTCAACTGAGTATAATTGACATCTATATACCACATCAAACAACAACAGCAAAATACAAATTGTGCTCAAGATTCTATATAACATACACCAAAACAGACCACATTCTGAGCCATAAAATAGACTGTAACAAATATGAAAAAATAGGAATCACACAATATCTATTCTTAGACCACAATGGGATTAAACTAGAAATTAACAGAAAGATAAATAGAGGATCTCAAAAATGCATGGAAATTAAACAAAATACTTGTAAGTAACACACAAGTCAAAGAATGAATCTCAAGAACAATTTAAAAATATTTTGAACTATCCAGTCTTGGTGGCACATGCCTATAATCCCAGAGTTCAGAAGGCTGAGGCAGGAAAATAATTATGGGTTCAAGGCCAGCCTAGGTTACATAGTGAGTTCAAGGCCATCCTGAAGTACATGGTGAGATCCTGTCTCAAACAAAGAATATTTTAATATTTTGAACTAAATGAAAATGAAAATACAACTTGCCAAAATGTGAGAGATGAGATAGAGGCACTGTGAATGCAGTCCTCAAAGGGAAATTTATACTGTTAAATGGAAATATTAGAAAAAAATATTTAAAATAAAAATGTAAGTGTCTACCTTAGGAAACTAGGACGAGTAAATTAAGTCCTCAGGGAACAAAAATAATAAAAATTAGAGCAGAAATCAAGAAAATTGAAAATAGTAATTCAATAAAAAAACTAATGAAATAAAAATTTGACTCTTTGGAAAGATCAATAAAATCAGTAAACCTCTAGCCCAGCTGACTAAGAAAAAATAGAAGCCCCAAAATATTAATATCAGAAAGGAAATAGGGACAATATACAAATGCAAACTCTCTGAAGAGCACAATCTGCCCAACTTCACACAAGAAATACACTAGACTGCCTGGGTAGGCCTTCATTTGTTAAAAAATGAAATTCATAATAAATGACTTCCCAAAACAAAAAGCTCCAGACCCAAATTAGTTAACTGAAGAATTTTACCATCAAGAAAAAATGAATTATACTAATTCTCACGAAACTTTTCCTGAAATTAGAAGCAAGAAAATGCTTCCAAATTCATTGTTTGAAACCTGCCCTTTCCTCATACCGAATGTCACATGAAAAGTACAGATCAGTCTTATGAACACAGATGGGAAAATCCCAACAACATATAGCAAATCAAAATCCAATAAGATATACAAAGTTATACACCTCAATCAATAAAAATATGTTGATTATATTCAAGGCTGGTTCAACAAAAATCAATTAATATAGTTTATTTCATCAACAGATCAAAAATGAAAAATAGCATGATCACTTCAATAGATCCAGCAAAATACATTTGACAAAATCAATACCTCGTCACAATAAAAAGCTTAGTAAACTAGGAACAGAATGGGATTTTCTCTACTTGTTAAGCATATCTTTAAAAACCCACAACTAACTGATACGATAGTTAATGGAGAGAAACTAGAAGCTTTCCTCTGAGATCCAGAACAAGTCAAGGGTGTTGCCTCTCAACATACTTACAGCATGCAAACCAGCAACCAGGCTTCTTGTTATTCTCTCAGAAATATTGAAAACGTATGCCCACACAAAAACCTGCATGTTCAGCACAGTTTTATTTATAATTGCTCAAAGCTTGAACGTAACCAAGATGTTTTTCCAGCAGGTTAATCAATACACCGTGATGCATGTACACAATGGATTATTATTCAGCACTAAAGAAAAGCGAGCTCTGAAGTAATGAAAGGACACAAAAGAAGCTAAAGTACGTACTACTAAATGAAAGAAGATATATTAAGAGGCTGCATTCTACATGGTTCCAACTATATGACATTCCAGGTATAGAGAAACTATGGAGCAAAACTATCAATGGTTTACAGGGCTTAATAGAGAAAAAGATTAGAGGAAGAGAGTGGAGGACTTTTAGTGCAGTGAAAATACTATGAATGACCTTATAATGATGGATTGGATGTTTTATACATTTGTCTCAGCCACAGGATATGTAACACCTAGGAAGAAACCCTGAAGCAAACTATGGACCCTGGGTGACTAAGACATGTCAGTGTAGGTTCAGTAGTTGTACTGAATGCAATGCTCTAGTGGGGAACATTGGTAACTGGGCATGTGCGGGTCAAAGGATATATAAGAAATATCTATACCAGCTGGAAACGGTGGCACATGGCTATAATTTCAGCACTTGGGAGGCTGAGGCAGGAGCACAAGTTCTAGGGCAGCCTGAGCTATATACTGAGCTGAAGACCAACTTTATGTAGTGAGAACCTGTCTCAAAAAAAAAAAAAAATCAAAGAGAAAAAGATAAAACTGTACTGTATCTATCTCTTAATTTTTCTGTGAACCTAAAATTCCTCTACAAAAAAGTCTTTAAAATTATCAAATTTTTTCTTACACTGAGTGCATTAGAATTTGACAACAAATATGAAATATTACTTTCACTATACCACACACTGAAATATTTAAGTATAAATCTAACAAAAGTATGAAGGATCTATATGTGTAAATATTCTAAAACTAATGAAAGAAGTCAAATAGATGATAAAGGGAATGATACTCCAGGTTTATGAACTGTTTTTATTTTGGCACGATTCTAATTTTTCTCAATTTTATCTATAAATTCAATGCAATTTCAATCAATATCTCAGGAAGTTTTTGATGAATGTTGACATATGAATTCTAAAATTTATATGTAAAAATAAAAAAAATTAAAACTCTGAATAGCAAACACAATACTGAAACAAGAAGGAAATGAGAGGATTAACATTCAGTTTTAAGACTTTCTATAAAGATACAGGGGTCGATTTTATGATACTGATAGAATGGGAAAGTTAAGTCAGTGGAATCAAATGGAAAATCTAGAAAATGAGCAACACAAATATCATCTCTGATCAAGGAGAAATGTGACTCAACGTAGCAATGATAGTCTTATCAACAAATGGTACTGGTACTGGAGCAAAGAGGATCCATATGGCCAAACTTAAAAGAAGGAGGAGGAGGAAGAAAAGAAAAACAAACCCAGACACAACTGAAAAAAGGATAACAGATCTAAATGTATAATGCAACTTCAGGTATGAAATGAGATCATCTGACACTTAATATCTCCCTGAAAATCAGTCTCGCAGCACACACCGCAGGATCTAGGGACTTCACTGTAGCAAGTCCCACAGCAGTCACTGGGTTGGCCCTGATACAATGTATTCTCAGGGAAACCTCAGAAAACACAAACTGCTCTCAAAGATCACTCGGCTGATGATCTAAGGCACTCTTCCCACTTTCCTGAGTCTGAAAACTTACCACTGGACTCTGTTGCGATCCACCACAAACAGGAATTCCATTGTGACATTTCCCAAGATGACCTGTAACCCTCCGTCATGATTTTCTCGTATAAGCTACCATTTTTCAAATAGCAGAGAGGTCTTTCTTTGTACCTGGAGGGTGAGAGCAGCACCGCATGTAGAATGACTTACTACTTCAGAATAAGTTTATCTTCTCTTGGCTGGACTTGGAAAAATTCACAAACTTTAAAGGAAATGACATTGATAGTTGTAACGCCCATCCATCATCCCTGGATGAACCAGCTGTGGCACCGTCATGCTTCTAAGACTGCAGCTGGTGGGAGAGTAAGATGATGTTTTACAATGGAGAGACTGGACAGAGTATAGTCATCATCCAGGAACAGTTGGGCACATCCCATCATTTTTCTTCTTGTGTTAATCTAGATAAAACTCTTTTTAATGGAGGCTCACGGTTGATGCATAATCACAATTCTATAGCCACTGTGGCTTTTTCCCTTGAAGAAATGTGGTCACTCTGTGGCCTCTATTGGTCACATAATTCCTTTATATAACTTCACTGCTCATAACTGTCTTAGAGCCTCTTTTGAGAGTCACCTTGTTCTATTAGGGGAGGGGCCATCAATGGTGTTCAAGGAAAGAAGGAAAAAAATAGACTATTTCATTCTGGTGCTACTGACACTGCTGTGGGACATAACTTTTATTGTCCTTTATGAGTTGCCACCATTATCAGCCCATTCTGTCCTGTCTCCTGGGGGCTGTCGGCCCCTTGGAATGTGATCGTTGCTCCCACTGTGGAACATGACAAGCAGCTACTCTCAAACAAGGCATGGATCATATCACCTCCCACTGAAGCTCTTCTGTTCTTTGCCCTAGAACTTAATGAGAACCTGGATCCATTGTTTGCCTTTTGAGCAAGATTTTTCCGCATCCAATTTTTATTCTTTTAGGAAGTTTCTTTATAATTCATGCAGTATCCCACTGCAAGAAGTATCTCCTCATAGTTAAAACATAATGTTCTACTCTGGACACTTTCTACCCTACTCAGAAATCTTTATTAACCCTAAAAGACTAAAATCAATATTCAATGCCCTTAGCTTGACGTTTATGATTTCATTTCTGCTCTAACTTTATTTGCTTATTATTCAAAGGTCTTTATCTAAATTTTCTAATCTTATTGATCAGTTAATGATCAAAACCCACCACGAACTTCAGAAATCAGCCTTTCTTTAGCTCTCAAGTCTCATGTGGTCCTCTGTTCTTACTAATATCATTTAATCATGATATTCATAGCTCATAAGGTTGATGCATTTATAAATCCTGTGATTTGTATAATTTTTATTTTAAAAAAGACCTCAAGCAGCAATGGTTTCTGCACATAGCACCTCCATGAAAAAACAATAGTCTATAAAAAGGGTTGAAAATATAGCTCAGTGGTGGTTTATTTGCTTAGTATATGAAGCTCCGATTCAATCACTAGCTCTGGGGGTAAAAAACAACAATAAATAGAAATTAGGGCTCAAATGACTTTGTAAAAAGATCTGAATTTCTTGTCAATTTTTACTGCATTGCCATATATTGGTATTTTTTTTCAAAATAAGAAATGAAAATATCACAAATTATATTTTTGGGGTCCTAATATATAAAGTCTATTATTAAGCTTAGTTGAGATATCTCTCAATTTATGTCACTTCCTGTTGGTTTCCCTCAAAGTAAATCATGTGCTTTCTCTCAATGTCCTTAGAACATTTTCTTAATGATTCCACTTCAGTTTCCTTTTCCTGTGCTTATGATAATATGTTTACTCTTCATGGCAGTAACATCTATTTTGTAGCCCTGTGTTGCTCCTTGGAAAGATAATTATCTTAGGAAAATGACATTGCCTTTTTATACCATTCTCCAATTCCCAGTAGGAGCAGAGTCTATTGCTCATATTTGACAACTATAATAAGGTGTGTTGCATGGAAAGGAAATGAAGGAATATATGGGTGAGGTATGCCTAGTTTCAAGGCAAAAGGCATCTAGCTATATTTTAAAGGAAGAATAAACTAATGGTGAAACACAATCTGTGACTAAGAAAAAGATAATAGGAAAGGAAGTGTTCTACAAATATGTGAAAAGTTTCCTTTGGTCTCTGTAGCCAATATCTGCAGTGTCTTCACAGAAAATATTACAGGAGAGCTGAAACACAGACCAAAGAGACAGGGATGAAACAGTAGCTGTGTGGCGACACCTAGGGCCAATCACAGCACTGCCAGATGCCATTTATCACGTGAAATTGAGTGCTTTTGTTACATTTTATTTTTTCTGATCATAGATGAATATGACACTTTAGACAATTTTTATTAGAATTAAATCTGAGGAATAACTTTACATAAACCCAAATATGTGCAGCACTTCACGTTAAATATGATGCGATATTCCTGGTCATCTGAGCAATCTTCCTTGAGGCTCCCTCCCTTCCCTGCTCACCATTCTTTTTTTTTTAATTTTATTGAGTTTATTGGTACATTTTAGGGATACAGTACAGTTACATTCATTGTTGGGATCATGTACCTCTACATGGCAAGTCTTGGTTCTCATTTTTTCCCCTTACCTCTGCCCTCCCTTCACCCCCTCTTCCCCTCCCCATCTACAAACGCTTTATTTTCATCTTTTCATTCTCTCACATTTTTTCTTTTCCCTCTTTGTTCTTCCCCTATGCATCACACCTTCCCTACACCTTTAGCTCCTTTCTTCAAATTTCTAAATGTCAGTAATCTTATTAGAATCTTATGCATTGTTGCAGATTATTCACACCAGGGAAACTATTTGGTATTTACACATGTGTGACTTATTTATTTCACTTAGGATTATATCTTCAATATGTATCCATTTTCCTATGAATGAATCTAATTTCTCATTCTTTATGGCTGAGTAATATTCCATTTTATAGAAAAACCACAACTTCTTTATCCAGTTTCCAACGGATGGGCAAATAGGCTGTTTCCAAGATTTAGCTATTACAAACTGTGCCGCTATAAACATGGGTGCACATACTTCTCTGTGATATGATTCTTTTAGTTCTTTTGGAAAGATACCCAGCAGAGGGATGGCTGGGTCAAATGGAACCTCCAGTCCAAGCTCTTTGAGGTATCTCCATATTGATTTCCATAGTGGTTGCACTAGTCTGCACTCCCACCAACAATGGAGGAGG